>NW_028270186.1:32423212-33023212 GCF_037043375.1 Chiloscyllium plagiosum | reverse complement strand
AACAAAGAGACCTTGGAGTTCAGGTTCATTGTTCCTTGAAAGTATTGTCGCAGGTAGGCAGACTAGTGAAGGTGGTGTACAGTATGCTTATATTTATTAGTCAATGCATTGTATACGGAAGCTGGGACGTCATATTGTGGCTTCACAGGACATTGATTAAGCCATTTCAGGAATTCTGCTTTCAGTTCGAATATCCATGTTCTGGGAAGGATGTTATGAAATTTGAAAGGAGTCAGACAAGATTTGCAAAAACATTGCCAGGGTTGAAGGATTTGGGCTACAGGGAGAGACTGGGGCTATTTTCCCTGAAGAGTCAAAGACAGAGGTGACTTTATGGAGATTTATAAATCATGATGGGCATGGATACGGTGAACAGCCAGGGTCTTTCCCCCCCCAGGTGAGGTGGGTCCAAAACAAGAGCACATGGGCTTAAGTTGAGAGGGCAAAGATTTAAAAGGGATCTAAGGGGCAACGTTTTCAAGCAGAGTGTGGTGTGTGTTTGTGGAATGAGCTGCCAGATGAAGTAGCGGAGGCTGATACCATTACAACATTTGAAAGGCTTCCATGAATGGGATGGGTTTTGAGGGATAGGGCCCAATAGCTGGCAAATGGGACTCCAGTAGTTTAGGATTCCGAGTCGACATGAAAGAATTGGACCGAAGGTCTGTTTCTGTGCTGTCCATCTCTATGACACTAATAAATTAAGATGCGTTCCTCTTTTGTGGAGAGCGAGCAGAAGCACAGATAATTGTCCTTGGAGCTGAGACGGTTAAGCAGTGATTTTGACCAGGTGCAGATTTGTTTCCAAACAATTAATTTGCAGAGAGAGAGGAATTGTTAGCACGATCACAATTTTTCGTAACTCCTTTCAGGTAACTGGCAAATAATGCAGAGTGAAAATGGGAACATTATTTCACTCAGTAAGTTCTGCGCACCTGGAATAGGCTGAACGGCAGCTGGACACAGATTCAGCAGGTGTTCTCAAACAGATTTATAATTTTACTTTTTAAGGAAAGACTTTGTGGGCTTTGGGCAAGTGAGAGGGGAGTTGGGACAGATTTGCAGCATCTCCAGCGGGAGAGAGTACAGCCCCAATGGGCTGAATAGCCCCCAGCCCCTGTGCTCTGTGATACTGCCCCATTCACTGTGAATGATGAACCTCATCACAGGGCAGAGAGAGAGAGGATCCCACCGCTCACCTCACAATGGGGCCCGGCTGATTGATCTCAAACAAGTACACTGTTTCGGAAAGCGTCGGAGGTCACACTCTCAGGGGCATATCGCACTGACAAGCAAGGTACTGGTACAGAGACTGGTTCCAATGTAATGTGAGGTATATGAGGTTCCTGGTGATCGATGGTGATAGGAGATTCTCTGGTATAGGGCACAGACTGCCGTTTCTGCAGCTGACAGTGAGACATCAGAATGGGTGGTACCTCCCTGGTGCCAGGGACAAGGATGTCTCGGAGAGGGAGCAGTGTATTCTCAAAAGGGAGTATGATCAGTGGGAGCTCATTGTACATTAGTACCAATGACATCGGAAGAGGAAAGGATGAGGTCCTGACGAGAGAATATAGCAAATTATCCTGGAGGATAAAAAGTAGGTCTTCGTGGGTAGTAATATCTGGATTACTCTTTGTGCCGCATGCTAGTGAGAGTAGGAACAGCAGGATAGAGCAGATGAATGTGTGGCTAAGGATCTGGTGCAGGGGAGAAGGATTGCCATGTTTGGATCATTGGAATCTCTGCTGGGGTAGAATTGACGTGCATAAGAAGGATGGATTGTACCTGAATTGGAAGGTGTCTAATACCCAGGCAGGGAAATTTGCTAGTGCTACTCAGGAGGCATTAAACCAGCGAGGGAGTGGGGGGTAAACCTAAAGAGATAGTGAGAGAAGAGGTATGTCTGAGGCTGGTACAGTTGAGAAGTTAGACAGTCAAGGCAGGCAAGGGCAAGGCACAGAACGAGGTGGGACAGAGCAGTTTCACTGCATTTATTTCAGTGCAAGAGGCCCGTCAGGGAAGGCAGATGAGCTGAGGATATGGTTTTGAACATGGGACTGGGATATCATGGATATTACAAAAACGTGGCTCAGTGATGGATAGGATTGGCAGCTTAATGTTCTAGGGTGCAATGGGAAGGATAGAAAGGGGGACGAGAGGAGGCGGAATGGCGTTTTGGATTAGGGATACCTTTATGGTTGTGCTCAGGGAGGATATTGGGAGTATTTCCAGTGAAGTTACTTGGATAGAATTGGGAAATAAGAAAGGGATGATCACCTTGTTGTGGTTGTCTGCTTGGGTTTCGTCTGGTTGCTCTGGTTTCCTCCCACAGTCCAAAGATGTGTAGGATGGGTGGGTTATCCAGGCTGAATTGCCCACAGTGTTCAGGGATGTGCTGGCCAGGTGGATTGCTCATTGGAATTGCAAAGTTTTTAGGGGTAGGGTAGAAGGCTCTGATGTTCAGTGTGGATCTGATGGGCTGAATGGCCCGCTTCCACGCTGTCTGGATTCTCTGATAATTCTACTAGCTTTAAAATAGTTACAGAAAATAATAGACCAGATCTAATAGGTAGCCTTCTGAATTGGACAATTGCGATGGCACAAGGTAAGAACTTGCAAAATTTGTTTGCGGGAGGTTATTTCCAGGGAAAGGGATGGCTGGACAAAAGAGTAACCAGGCAGAGAATAGCAACCCTCAAAAATCAGTAAGGCTGTCTATGGAACTGCAGGCGGTGGGAGAGATTCTGTAAGTATTTCACATCAGTTTTTACTGAAAAATGATATGGAAGCTAGAGAGTTTGGAGAAATAAATAGTGATAATTTGGCAATTGTTCACATTACAGTGGAGGAGCTACTGGATGTCTTAAAAAGCAGAAAGGTGGATAAATCCCAGGAATCTGAGCAGGTGTATCCCAAAACTTTGTGGGAAGCCAGGGAAGTGATTGCTGGGCCCCTCGCTGAGATATTTGTATCATCAATTGCCACAGACAAGGTGCTGGAAGATGGGTGCCATTATTTGAGAAAGTTAAAAATCACACACTAGGTTATAGTCAAACAGGTTTATTTGGAAGTGTGCTTCTAATTAAACTGTTTGGACTAGAACCTGGTGTTGTGTGATTTCTAACTTTGTACACCCCAGTCCAACATTGGCATCTCCAAATCATTATTTGAGAAAGGTAGTAAGGAAAAGCCAGGGAACTATAGACCGGTGAGCCTGAAGTCAGTGGCAGGCAAGTTGTTGGAAGAGATTCTCAGGGACAGAATTTACATGTCATTGGAAAGGCAAGAAAAGATTAGGGATAGTCAGCATGGCTTTGTGCATGGAAGTCATTAACTTGGACTTGAGAAAGACACAAGGTTCCACATAACAGACTGGTTAGCAAGTTCAACACCATAGAATACAGGCGGAACTTGCTATTTGGATACAAAATTGGCTGGAAGATCAAAGAGTCATAGATGTACAACACAGAAGCAGAGACCCTTCGGTCCAACCAGTACATGCTGACGAGATATCCCAACGCAATGTAGTCCCACCTGCCTGCACCCGGCCCATATCCTTCCTATTCATATACGCAATAAGATGCCTTATAAATGTTGCATTCGTCCAACCTCCACCACTTCCTCTGGCAGCTCATTCCATACACGTACCACCCTCTGTGAAAATGTTGCCCCACAAGTCTCTTTAAAGTCTTTCCCCTCTCACCCTAAACCTATGCCCTCTCGTGCTGGGATCCACCACCCCAGGGAAGAGACTTTGTCTATTTATCCTATCCATGCCCCTCATGATTTTATATACCTCTATAAGCTCACCTCTCAGCTTCCGACGCTCCAGGGAAAATAGCCCCAGTCTATTCAAAATCTATTCAACCCCCAGCTGAGCTCAAATCCTCCAATCCTGGTAACTTTCTTGTAAATCTTTTCTGAACCCTTTCAAGATTCACAACATCCTTCCGATAGGAAGGAGATCAGATTTGTACGCAATATTCCAATAGTGGCCTCACCAATGCCCTGTACAGCCACAACATGACCTCCCAACTCCTATACTTAATGTTCTAACCATATGCCGCCTTCACTATCCTATCTACCTGTGGCTACACTTTCAAGGAGCTATGAACCCGCACTCCAAGATCTCTTTGTTCAGTAACACTCCTCAGGACCTTACCATTAAGTGTATAAGTCCTGCTAAGATTTGATTTCCCCAAATGCCACTCCTCAGCTCATTCACTCATCTGATCAAGATCCCGTTGTACTCTGAGGTAATTGTTTTCACAGTCCACTACACCTCCAACTTTGGTGTCATCTCACTAACTATGCCTGCTATGTTCACATCCAAGTCATTCATATAAATGACGAAAAGTAGTGGATCCAGCACCGACCCTTGTGGCACTCCACTGGTCACAGGCCTCCAGTCTGAAAATCAACCCTCCACCACTACCCTCTGTCTTCTGCCTTTGAGCCAGTTTTGGATCCCAATTGGCTAGTTCTCCCTGTATTCCATGAGCTCTAACCTTGCTGAGCAGTCAGTGTCTTGGTGGAGGGTGCTTTTAGGACTGGAAACCTGTGGTGAGCAAAATGCTGTCAGGCTGGGTGCTGGGTCCACTGCTTTTTGTCATTTATATCAATGATTTCCATGTGAATATAGGAGCTATGGTTAGTAGGTTTACAGTAGACACCAAAATTTGAGGTGCAGTGGACAGTAAAGTTACCTCAGAGTACAATGAGACTCCGATCAAATGGGCTGAGGAGTGGCAGATGAAGTTTAATTTTGATAAATGTGAGGTTCTGCATTTTGGAAAAGCAAATCAGGACCGGACTTCTACACTTAATGGGAAGGTCCTGGGCAGTGTTGCTGAACAAAGACACCTTGGAGTGCAGGTTCATAGTTCCTTGAAAGTGGAATCATAGATAGGCAGGGTAGTGAAGAAGGTGTTTAGTATTCTTGCCTTTATCAGTCAGTACATTGAGTACAGGAGTTGTGACGTCATTTTGCGGCTGTACAGGACATTGATTCAGTCACTTCTGGAATTCTGCTTTCAGTCCTGGTCTCCCCACTATCGGAATGATATTGTGAAACTTGAAAGGATTCAGAAAAGATGTGCAAAGATGTTTCCAGGGTTGAGCGATTGAGCTATAGGGAGAGGCTGAATAGACTGAGACTCTTTTCACTGGAGAATCGGATGCGGAGGGGTGACCATAGAGGTTGATAAAATCGTGAGGGGCATGGATAGGGTAAACAGCCAGGGTCTTATTCCTGTTTAGGTGAGTCCAAACTAGAAAGCACAGGCGTGAGGGAAAAGATTGAAAAGGGATATTAGGGGCAAAGTTTCAAGCTGAACGTGATATGTGTATGGAATAAGCTGCCAGAGAAAGTGTGGAGGCTGGTATAGTTACAACATTTAAAATGCATCTCATTGGATATGTTATTGGGAAAGGTTTAGAAGGTTATGGGCCAAGTGCTGGCATATGGGACGAGATTAATTTAGGATATCTGGTCGGCATGGACAATTTGGACTGAAGGGTCTGTTTCTGTGTTGTACATCTCTACGACACTAATAAATTAAAATTAAGATGGGTTTCTCTTTTATGGAGAGTTAGCAGAAGGTCAGACAATTCTCCTTGGAGCTGAGAAGGATAAGCAGTGATTTCGACCAGGAGTTGATTTGTTTCCAGGGTATTTCATTTCCAGAGAGACAGAGTGAGAAATTTTTAACGTCACAATGTTTAGTAACTACTTTCAGGTAACTGGCAAATAATGCAGGTTAAAAATGTGAAGATTATTTTACTCACTAAGTTCTGAGCATCTGGAACAGTTTGAAAGACAGCTGAATGCAGATTCAGTAGCTATTGTCAAAACAAATTTGAAATTTAACTTTTTAAGGAAGGATTTGGAAGGCTATGTCCAAGTGGGAGGTGAGTTGGAACTGACTGGCACGATCTCCAGAGGGAGAGAGTACAGCCCCAATGGGCTGAATAGCTCCCAGCCCCTGTGCTCTGTGATGCTGCCTCATTCACTGTGAATGATGAAGCTCATCACAGGGCAGAGCCGTAGAGGTGTACAGCATGAAAATACACCCTTTGGTTAAACTGGTCCATGCTGACCAGATATCCCAACCTAATCTAAGTCCCATTTGCCAACACTTGGCACATGCACCCTTCCTATTCATATACCCATCCAGATGCCAAATGGTATAATTGTACCAACATCCTCCACTTCCTGACAGAAGATTCCATACACGCACCAACCTCGGTGGGAAAAAAAATTGCCCCTCTGATCCATTTTAAATTCTTCCCCTCTCATGTTAAACCTATGCTCTCTCATTCTGGACTCCCCCACCCCAGGGAAACAACCTTGTCTATTTATCCTACCCATGCCCCTCCTGATTTTATAAACCTCTGTGAGGTCACCCCTCAGCCTCTGATGCACCTGGGAGGATCCCACCACTCAGGTCACAATGGGGCCTGGCTGACTGACACAGCTTCAGACCAATAGGAGAGTTGGCGTGATCCTCCAGCCAATGGGAGTGAATGAGGGGTGGGTCCAGCAGGCCAACACATGACCATCAGCTTTGCAGGCGCAGTGTCACTGTGAGGGGGAACTGAATGTGAAGGAGTGGGAGAGACAGCAGAGATGGGAGAGAGATGGAGGTGGTGTGGACTGGGAAGGTCGATAAACACTCTTTCAGTCTGCTAGACCTGAATTAGATACTCCGGGTAAATTGAAAGAACCGTGGATGCTGTAAATCACACATAACAACTGAAAGTACTGGAAAAGCTCAGCAGATCTGGCAGCATCTGTGAAGTGAAATTGGTTCGCAATTTGCATTCGGTGACACATCCTCAGGAACTGATGCTACTGAGAAGAAATGTTGTTTTTTATGCAGAAGGTAGGGGTTAAGGAGTAAATGATAGGGGGGAATAGAGTCCAAAGAGAGAGATAAGAACAATTGGACAAAAAGAGTGGATAATGATCTGAGGGGGAGGGTGAATAGCTGTTTATGGGGACTGTTAGTGGCTAACCATAGGTAGTGTGTAATGCCAGGCTATGTAATAACAAGGCCTGGTGTGTGGGGTAAGGGGCAAAGACACTAGGACGTGGGAGAGTTCAGGACCTAAAATTATTGAATTTGATGTTGAAGCCAGAGGATTGTAGGGTCCCCGACTGGGAGATGAGGTGTTGTTCTTCCAGCTTGTGGTGCTGGAAAAGTACAGAAGGTCAGGCAGCATCCAAGGAGCAGGAGAATTGACATATTGGGCATGTAAGCACTTCATCAGAAATGTGGGAGGTGGGAGAAGAGGGCTGAGAGATAAATAGGGAGGGGTGTTTGGGGTTGGGGGGGAAGGGAGCTAGGAAGAGACTAGGTAGATGTAGATGGGGTAGTGGTGAGAGGGTGGAATGGATAATTGGGAAGGAAGATGGACAGGTGGGACAGTTCAGGAGGCCAGTGCCGCGTTGGAGGGTTGAATCTGTGATAAGGTGGGGGAGAGGAGATGAGGAAACCTTGATGCCGTGTGGTTGAAAGGTCCCAAGGTCGAGGATGAGGTGTTCTTCCTCCAGGCATCGGGTGGCTCGGATTTGGGGGTGGAGGACACCCAGGACTTGCATGTCCTTGGCAGCGTGGCGGCGGAGGGGATGTAGCTGAAGTGGTCGGCCACAGGGTGGTGGGGTTGGTTGGTGCATGTGTCCCAGAAATATTCCCTGAAATATTCCACAAGTTGGCGTCCTGACTCCCCAGTGTAGAGGAGACCACGTTGAGAGCAAACGACACAATAGTTGAGGTGTTTGGGTGGGCAAGGAATTCTCTGCTGGATGTGGGAGGATCCTTTGCTGCCTTGGATGGAGGTGAGGGGGAGGTGTGGGCACAGGTTTTACACCACATTCAGTGGCAAGCGAAGGTGCTGGGAGTGGAGGATGGGTTGGTGGGGAGCTTGGACCTAACGAGGAAGTCACAGAGGGAATGGTCTCTGTGGAATGCTGAAAGGGGAGGGGAGGGAAACATATCTCTGGTGGGGTCTGATTGTAGGTGGTGGAAATGGCAGAGGATGTTGATGTGTTGTATCTGGGTGGAAGGTGAGGAGTGGGGGGGATCCCATCCTTGTTGGGGTTGGAAGGGTGGGGTTCAAGGGCAGTGGTGTAGGAAGGGGAGGAGATACACTGGAGGGCATTGTTGACCACATGGGAGGGGAAATTGCAGTCCTTGAAATAGGAGACCATTTGGTCTGTTCTAGAGAGTTCTGCCAGCTTGTATCAAGCTTCACTGAAACACCGCAGTAAGCATGAGACAGAGATGTTAGACAGGGAACAGTCTTGTGTGTTAAAGTGACAGGCAACTTGAAGCTCTGGGACCTTTTTGCAGCCACAATGTAACTCATCAGTCACCATTTTCACCACTGCCACTCAGATGCTACCAGGTTCCTGTCTCCTCCACTAACAGCTTTCCACCCTCCCACCAGATCGTTATTCACTCCTTTGTCTTTCCAAATGTTCCTGTCTCTCTTTGCACTCTGTCCCCTCCCTATTATTTACTCTTTAACCCTTATCTCCTGTAGTCCAAAGATGTGCAAGTTCGGTGAATTGGCCCAGCTAAATTTCCCGTAGTGTTCAGGGATGTGCATTAGTCCGGGGAAATGGAGAGTAATAGGGAGGGGAATGGGTCTGGGTGGGATGAACTTCAGAGGGTAGGTGTGGAATTGTTGGCCCGAAGAGCCCGTTTCCACGCTATAGGGATTCTACTTTTCCCAGCTGTCTTCGGTTCTGCTGAAGGGTCACAGAACCCGTGATGACCCTTGGTGTTTGCAGGAGGCGGAAAGGGGAGAGTGGCAGCAGAAACCGGATGAGATGTATCAGTGTGGACTGGGAAGGTTTAGTCATACTCTGTGCAGGTCGTTAATCTAAATTAGAAAATCTTGGTCCCATGTTTGCAGCAAAGGGGAAAACAGCTGTGGGCCTCAGGCAGGGAGAGGTCCTGGGTTATGGCCGCCATCTTTATTTGAGGCAAGGTACAGCAAGAAGCATGCACATGTCTTCTTTTGGGGGGAGCGGGGTGATTTAAAGAGGAGCGTTTACACATCAAACACATACCAAGAGAAGTGTTCGCCTTCACTATTCACCTTGCACTGATTGTGAGCTTTGTTTTGCGAATTCATTTTATAGGATATTAATTGAGAATAATTGAGACTGGGATCTCAAAAACAGTTTCTACAGTCAGCAGAGTCAGGATCTGAATATCATTGGCATTTAACTGTGGAACGATAAAGGTTTGTCTGTTCAGTCTGGGAAAATATCACCAATAGTTTTGTCAAGCAAACAGCAGAAAAATGTTCAAGTTCCTGGTCAGATCACCCTTTGGGTATGTGTTCAATTTTTGACCCTGCAGCTGTGGAAGGAGGTATTGGCCTGAGAGAGAGCACAGATTTATCCAAATGCCAGATTTAGTCCCAGTCACCCACTTCATGATAAACTGTAAACTCCCTACTTCCAATTCCCTGCAAGCTTCTCATTGAATTTCCTTGTGGACACAAATTCCAGCACCATTTCAGGTGAAATGTTCCAGATTCTGACAACTGTCTGTTCATCCAGAAACTGCTGAAGTCCATGTTTTGAGTGGGAGCAGCGGCCGAGTAAAGGCGAACCCGGGAGACTACAGCTAAGGTAAAACAGTTTGTTTCAAAATTACTTACCTGTAGCGGGCAGCGGTGTTTTTTATTCTCTCTTCACAAAAAGAGCGGGAGCAGCAGAGGAAGTGACGGCAAGCAGAGGGGCAGCCGGGAAGGAGAACTGTGAGTATAAATACTCACCCTTGAATCACCAACGGTCATTTCAGTGTTATTGACTCAGTGTTCTTGTTTTTGGAGAAAGTGTACAGTCATGGCAGCGCAGGCGGTGAAATGTTCCTCCTGCAGGATGTTTGAGGTAGGAGTGACCACCGATACTCCTGCCGACTTCGTCTGCAGGAAATGCAGTCAGATCCTGCTCCTCACAGAACGAGTTAGGGAACTGGAGCTGGAGTTGGATGAACTGAGGATTATTCGAGAGGCTGAGAGGGTGATTGATAGAAGCTACAGGGACATAGTTACGCCGGAGAACAGAGGTAGCTGGGTAACAGTTAGAGGTGGGAAGGGGAAGAAGCAGGCAGTGCAGGGTTCCCCTGTGGTCGTTCCCCTAAAAAATAAATATACAGCTTTGGAAACTGTTGGGGGGAACAGCGTTGCAGGTGTAAGCTGCAGTGAAGGGGTCTGTGGCTCTGAGACTCAGAAGGGAAAGGGGGAGAGGAGGAGAGCGCTAGTTATAGGGGACTCTCTAGTTAGAGGGACGGACAGGCGGTTCTGTGGACATGGGCGAGACTCACGGATGGTTTGTTGCCTCCCGGGTGCTAGGGTCCGAGACATCTCAGACCGTGTCTTCAGAATCCTTAAGGGGGAGGGTGTGCAGCCAGAAGTCGTGGTGCACATTGGCACCAACGACATAGGTAGGAAGAGGGGTGGGGAGGTCATTCAAGAGCTAAAGGAGTTAGGCTGGAAGCTAAAAGCTAGGACAGACAGAGTCGTCATCTCTGGGTTGTTGCCGGTGCCACGTGACAGTGAGGCAAAGAATAGGGAGAGAGTGCAGTTGAACACGTGGCTGCAAGGCTGGTGTAGGAGGGAGGGCTTCAGATATTTGGACAATTGGACTGCATTCTGGGGAAGGTGGGACCTGTACAAACAGGACGGGTTGCACCTGAACCAGAAGGGCACCAATATCCTGGGGGGTAGGTTTGCTAGCACTCTTCGGGGGGGTTTAAACTAATTTGGCAGGGGGGTGGGATCCGGACTTGTAGTCCAGCAAGTAGGTTAGCTGTTTGTCAGGATGCCCAAGACTGTAGGGGGGCTGTGGAGAAGGTAGCACTGACAGGGACTACTAGCGGACACAGAGATGGGCTCAAGTGCGTATACATCAACGCAAGGAGTATCAGAAATAAGGTGGGTGAACTTAAGGCGTGGATCGGTACCTGGGACTACGATGTTGTGGCCATCACGGGAACGTGGATAGATGTGGGACAGGAATGGCTGTTGGAGGTTCCTGGTTACAGGTGTTTCAGTAAGATTAGGGAGGGTGGGAAAAAAGGAGGGGGGGTGGCATTGCTAATTAGAAATGGTATAACGGCTGCAGAAAGGAAGTTTGAGGGGGATCTGCCTCTGGAGGTAGTATGGGCTGAAGTCAGAAATAGGAAAGGTGCAGTCACCTTGTTGGGTGTTTACTATAGGCCCCACAATAGCAGCAGAGATGTGGAGAAACAGATTGGGAAACAGATTTTGGAAAGGTGCAGAAGCCACAGGGTCGTAGTCATGGGCGACTTCAACTTCCCAAATATTGATTGGAAGCTCTTTAGATCAAGTAGATTGGATGGGGCGGTGTTTGTGCAGTGTGTCCAGGAAGCTTTTCTAACGCAGTATGTAGATTGTCCAACCAGAGGGGAGGCCATATTGGATTTGGTACTCGGTAATGAACCGGGACAAGTGGTGGGCTTGTTAGTGGGTGAACATTTTGGTGATGGTGACCACAATTCTGTGACTTTCACCTTGGTTATGGAGAGAGATAGGTGCGCACAACAAGGTAGATTTTATAATTGGGGGAAGGGAAATTACGATGCTGTAAGGCAGGATTTGAGGAGCATACGTTGGGAGCATAGGCTGTCAGGGAAGGATGTGGTGGAAATGTGGAACTTTTTCAAAGAGCAGATACGACGTGTCCATGATATGTATGTACCTATCAGGCAGGAAAGAAATGGTCGTGTGAGGGAGCCTTGGTTGACGAGAGAGGTTGAATGTCTGGTAAAGAGGAAGAAGGAGGCTTACATAAGGTTGAGGAAACAGGATTCAGACAGAGCAGTGGAGGGATACAGGATAGCCAGAAGGGACCTGAAGAAAGGGATTAGGAGAGCTAAGAGAGGGCATGAAAAATCGTTGGCGGATAGGATCAAGGATAACCCCAAGGCATTTTATGCGTATGTGAGAAACCTGAGAATGACGAGAACGAGGGTAGGTCCGATCAAGGACAGTAGTGGGAGACTGTGTATTGAGTCGGAAGAGATAGGAGAGGTCTTGAACAAGTACTTCTCTTCAGTATTTACGAACGAGAGGGACCGTATTGTAGAAGAGGAGAGTGTGAAATGGACTGGTAAGCTAGAAGAGATACCTGTTAGAAAGGAAGATGTGTTGGACATTTTGAACAACTTGAGGATAGACAAGTCCCCCGGGCCTGACGGGATATATCCTAGGATTATGTGGGAAGCAAGAGAGGAAATTGCAGTACCGTTGGCAATGATCTTCTCGTCTTCACTGGCAACGGGGGTGGTACCAGGGGACTGGAGAGTAGCGAATGTTGTGCCCCTGTTCAAAAAAGGGAATAGGGATAACCCCGGGAATTACAGGCCTGTTAGTCTTACTTCTGTGGTAGGCAAAGTAATGGAAAGGGTACTGAGGGATAGGATTTATGAGTATCTGGAAAGACACTGCTTGATTAGGGACAGCCAGCACGGATTTGTGAAGGGTAGGTCTTGCCTTACAAGTCTTATTGAATTCTTCGAGGAGGTGACCAAGCATGTGGATGAGGGAAGAGCAGTGGATGTAGTGTACATGGATTTTAGTAAGGCATTTGATAAGGTTCCCCATGGTAGGCTTATGCGGAAAGTCAGGAGGCATGGGATAGAGGGAAATTTGGCCAATTGGATAGAAAACTGGCTAACCGGTCGAAGGCAGAGAGTGGTGGTAGATGGTAAATATTCAGCCTGGAGCCCAGTTACAAGTGGAGTTCCGCAGGGATCAGTTCTGGGTCCTCTGCTGTTTGTAATTTTTATTAATGACTTAGATGAGGGAGTCGAAGGGTGGGTCAGTAAATTTGCAGATGATACGAAGATAGGTGGAGTTGTGGACAGTGAGGAGGGCTGTTGTCGGCTGCAGAGGGACTTAGATATGATGCAGAGCTGGGCTGAGGAGTGGCAGATGGAGTTCAACCCTGCCAAGTGTGAGGTTGTCCATTTTGGAAGAACAAATAAGAATGCGGAATACAGGGTTAATGGTAGGGTTCTTAGTCAGGTGGAGGAACAGAGGGATCTTGGGGTCTATGTACATAGATCTTTGAAGGTTGCCACTCAGGTGGATAGAGTTTGTAAGAAGGCCTATGGAGTATTATCGTTCATTAGCAGAGGGATTGAATTCAAGAGTCGTGAAGTGATGTTGCAGCTGTACAGGACTTTGGTTAGGCCACAGTTGGAGTACTGTGTGCAGTTCTGGTCGCCTCACTGTAGGAAAGATGTGGAAGCTTTGGAGAGGGTGCAGAGAAGATTTACCAGGATGTTGCCTGGAATGGAGAGGAAGTCGTACGAGGATAGGTTGAGAGTTCTCGGCCTTTTCTCGTTGGAACGGCGAAGGATGAGGGGTGACTTGATAGAGGTTTATAAGATGATCAGAGGAATAGATAGAGTAGACAGTCAGAAACTTTTTCCCCGGGTACAACAGAGTGTTACAAGGGGACATAAATTTAAGGTGAAGGGTGGAAGGTATAGGGGAGATGTCAGGGGTGGGTTCTTTACCCAGAGAGTGGTGGGGGCATGGAATGCGCTGCCCGTGGGAGTGGTGGAGTCGGAATCATTGGCGACCTTTAAGCGGCATTTGGATAGGTACATGGATGGGTACTTAATCTAGGTTAGAAGTTCGGCACAACATCGTGGGCCGAAGGGCCTGTTCTGTGCTGTATTGTTCTATGTTCTATGTTCTATGTTCTATGTTGACTCTGGGGTTACAAAGGGCTGAACTGAAAGATGAGATGCTGGTCCTGAGCTCCCATTGAGATGCATTGGAACAGTACAGGAGGCTGAGGGCAGTGTAAGTGTGAACAGACAATGAAAATGACAGGGCTGTACTGAGAGTGCTGCTTGGCTCAATGAGAGTGTTTTGGAGTTGGGTGTAAACAGAGTGAGGTGAGACTGGGAGAAGGTGAAGCTGAAACTCAGGTTTGGTTCAGGCCATTCAATAATTCACGTGGTCCCAATGGGAACAGCCAATTTCTCAGTGATACCTGCTGAGTATTTAAGTTTTTAAAGTATGACATATCTGCTGAAGTAAAGGTTTTTTTTTATTATAATGTACATGTTTGAAGTGAAGAAAGGTTGCTCTCTCATTTAAATTTTCTTAATGGGTGTAACGAGATGAATGTAGAGAGATGTTGTGATAGGGCACCTCAGACCCGTGGTGTGGTCCTCTTGTACAATGTGGAAAATAAGGGACGCTTCCTGTGTGCCTGACGTCTATGTGTGCTGCAAGTGTGTCCATCTCCAGTTACTGGGAAACTGCTTTTCAGACCTGGAGCGGTGAGTGGACTCACTGTGGAGCATCTGAGAATGTTATGGACAGCATGTTTAGTGAGTTAGTCACACTGCAGGTGAGGGCTACACAGGCAGAAAGGGAATGGGTGACCATCAGATCAAGTAAGAGGCTCAGGAAGGGGGTGCAGGAGTCCCCAGTGGTCATCCCCTTCTCATACAGATACTGTATCCCGCTTGGGATTCTGTAAGGGTGGGAATGGGTGGGGTAGCTTCTCGGGAAATCAGCAACAGCCAGGGTCATGCCACCACAGAGAGCTCCGCTGCACACAGCGGGAGGAAAGAGAGGAAACACGGCTATAGTGACAGGGGATTCAACGCTCAGGGTTAGGGCGGACACTGCTGTGGCCACAGACGTGAATCCAGGATGGTATGTTACCTCCATAAAGCTTGGATCCGCAATATCATGGAGCGGCTGCAGGACTTTCTGGAGCTGGAAGTTAAACAGCCCGTGGTGGTGGAACACACAGATACCAATGACATCGCTAAACAGAGGGATGAGGGCCTGAAAGCTGGATATAGGGAGAGCAGAGATGCATTAACCGAGCTGGAAGTTTTTGTTGCAAATGTTTCGTCCCCTGTCTAGGTGACATCCTCAGTGCTTGGGAGCCTCCTGTGAAGCGCTTCTGTGATCTTTCCTCTGGTTGTCAGTTCCAGCTGTCCGCTGTAGTGGCCGGTGTATTGGGTCCAGGTCGATGTGTTTGTTGATGGAGTTTGTGGATGAGTGCCATGCTTCTAGGAATTCCCTGGCTGTTCTGAATTCCTAGAAGCATGGCACTCATCCACAAACTCCATCAACAAACACATCGACCTGGACCCAATATATCGGCCACTACAGCGGACAGCTGAAACTGACAACCGGAAGCGGCAGGGACAGGCCACTATAAATGCCGGAGGAAACACCACAGAAGCGCTTCATAGGAGGCTCCCAAGCACTGAAGATGTCACCTAGACAGGGGACGAAACATTTGCAACAAAAACTTCCAGCTCGGCGAACAGAACCACAACAACGAGCACCCGAGCTTCAAATCTTCACACAAACTTTGAAGAGATGCATTAAAATGTAGCTCCTGAAATGTACCAGAGACGATAACCCCATTTTATTTTGTTTAGACTTACTCCCAGTGCCATGCGCTAGTGAGAGCAGGAATAAGAGGGTAGATCAGCTGGATGTGTGGCTGGGGAAATGGTGTACCAGAGAAAGGTTTAGATTCTTCAGGCACTGGGACTGTTTCTGGGTGGGACCTATACCAGCCTGACCGGTTACCCCTGGGCAGAGCTGAGACAAATCTGATGGGGGCTTTTGCAGTTCCATTGGTGAGGTTTTACCTAGTCTGGTGGGGGTTGGGAACTAAAGTGTCGGCTTAGATGGGTCAGATTCAGGTCAGGGAATGGGAGGTAGAATATTAGTGATGTAGTCAGCAGCTCAGAAAGCCAAAGAAAAGGAAGATTAAACGAGGATTGAGTCCCTCTTCAGCCATCAGTCCTCTCAGAAATGTGAGTCAACAAAATATGGAACTGTGTACATGTCTATGACTCTATGTGCTTCAGCAAAATGGTGGAAATCTGCAATAAGAACATAAATTGCTGGACATCCTCAGCAAGTCTGTCAGCATCTGAAATGGTGACAGATGCAGGACTTCTGCAAGGCTGCAATGTTTCCTGCATCTGTCACCATTTCAGATGCTGCCAGACCTGCTGAGGATCTCCAGCACTTTTTGTTTTCTCTGTTGTGGAGTACTGAAAGGGGGGATTTGTAGTTGAGAAATTCACATTGAATTTCATGTTCAGTTTTGATAGTTACTGGATCCGTGCCGATCTGGATTCATTGGCCTTTTCATCTGGAAGGAAAGGTGTGCATTCTGCCTGTGGACGAATATCTCAAATGTCAGTGTGACTGGAAAAAGTACTGAGACAGCAAAGTCCATGTTAGCGTGGGGACTGTGGAGAGAAATTTCATTGTTTTTTGAAAGTCTAAAAAATCATGGCACATTTCCCAGGAACAGTTAAGCCCCAGATTGGTTTTGTATGAGGGCAATTTACCATGAAACCAGAAAGACAAAAGGATTCCTGCATCATGGAAAAAGCTATGAAAATGGGATTGTTGTAACGGAGTGAATTATCGATCATGGATTGTAATCCATTGGCGTTGTCACGTCGGTTCCAGTGCCGTGGGGAAACACGGGAAATGTGCTGAATGCAGTGTAGGTTTCAGTTATTCAACTGGAAAGGTGCAGAAGAAATTTACAAGGATGATGCCAGGTCTCAGGGGTCTGAGTTATAGGGAGAGGTTGGACTAGCGAGGACCTTTTTGTTTAGAGCAGAGGACACCGAGGGGGAATAATTTACAGAAGTGTATAAGATCATGAGAGGCATGGGTAAGGTGAATGCACTCAGTCTTTTTCCCAGGGAACGAAAGACTGGAGGGCATCAGATTATGATTAGAGGAGAAAGAATAAAAGGGAAACTGAGGGGCAACTGTTTTACACAGAGGGTGGTATGTATATGGAATGAGCTGCCAGTGGAAGTGGTTGAGGTGGGTACACACAACAGGTAAAAGGCATTTGGACAAATACATGGAAAGCAAAGGGTCAGAAGCAGATGGTCCAAGTGCAGGGAAATGGGGTTAGTGTGGATGGACATTCTGAGCGGCATGGGCCAGTTCGGGCCAAAGGGCCTGTCTCTGCTGTAGGATTCTACAATTCTAAGTGTATTTGTTATTTCTCCCGCTAACTCTGTTGGTATCCTGAGATGTATTCCATCAGGGCAATGAGACTTGTGTACCTTTAGCTCCATTAACTTGCCCAGCCCTAACTCTTTCATGATAATGGTCGTTTCAAAGTCCTCACCTTCCTCGGTATGCTTATCAATTACTGGCATGTTCTTCGTATCCTCCATTGTGAAGACTGACTGCTGTGTCCTCATATTCCTGAACCCTGCTGGATAGGAATAACTAGACACAGAACTCTGAGAGGTCTTCTTTGAGTCTTTATTGATGAGACATGGCAGTTCCCTGGATAGTGTATATGCAGAACACCTCCAGGCAGCATCAGGTAACTCCCCGCCTGTCCGATGTGCCGCTCCCATTCTTATACCTTTGTGGTTTGGGACTTTGAATAGAGACTGTCTCTCAGTATTATCTCCATGGCAACGGTCAGTTAGAAAGTCTAGTTCAGTTTAGCATTTGTGGTTAAAACACACGCCCCTCCCCCCCACCCCTGTGGCTCTCTCAAGTATCTGACAGGCACTTCAGTTTCAGTGGGGCTGTCTATCAGGATTCTGATATGGAGGAGCCGGTGTTGGGGTGGGGTGGACAAACTTATAAATCACACAACAGGTTATAATCCAACAGGTTTACTTGGCAGTACAAGCTTTTGGGGTGTGCTGTGATTTGTAACTTGATCAGGATTATCTCTATGGTAACAGTTAAGTGCTTCAACAATTACAGAGGCCATATGTTCCCAACACAATAGGTTCCCCTCTAGCAGTGTAAACTGCTATTCTGGCCCTGGGGATAGCTACTCATCACTTTTCTCCCCCAATCCCTTTGAAGTTTTTGTAATCTCCTAATTTTTTCTTGGTGTCTTTGCCAATTTGTATGCCTTCTATTTCACTTTGACACAGTCCCTTATTTCCTGAGCCACCCATGGCAGATTACTCCTTTTCCGACAATCCTTCCTTTTCACTGATATGTGCTTTTGCTGAGCACTTCGAAAAATTCTTTGATATTCCTCCACTGTCTGTCAACTGTTCCACCGTAAAGTCTTTGCTTCCAGTCTGCATTAGCCAACTCCTGCCTCATCCTATTGTAGTCTCCTTTGTTTAAGCACAGGATCTTGGGATTTGATTTAATCTTCCCACTTTCCATCTGTGTTCTAAATTCAACCATACTTATCACAAGTCTTTTATCCGATTACGAGGTGAGGCGATGTTTCCTGGGTGTTTTGGGTTTCATTGTCCGAGACCTTGGCTTTGTAATAAAATACAGGATTGATATTCACAACGGAGTATTCTGGACGCTGTGAGTGTACGACACAATCTAAATAAATCACTGTCTCCCCTCAGTTAAAATTGCAAAATCATTATCTCCTACATGCTTCCTCACTACCTAAGTTTGGAATGCTAATCCACCTAACTATCCTGCTTTTTCCGAAAATCTTTGGTGAAGCGGCACAGTGGTTAGCACTGCTGCCTCACAGCGCCAGAGACCCTGGTTCAATTCCCACCTCAGGTGACTGACTGTGTGGAGTTTGCACGTTCTCCCCGTGTCTGTGTGGGTTTCCTCCCACAGTCCAAAGACGTGCAGGTGAATTGGCCATGCTAAATTGCCCGTAGTGTTAGGTAAGGGGTAAATGTAAGCGTATGGATGGGTTGCGCTTCGGCGGGTCAGTGTGGACTTGTTGGGCCGAAGGGCCTGTAATGTAATCTAATCTAATCTAAAGGTGGTGAGTTTTGGATTCAGCTTTCCAGTTATTACCGTAAGAAGATAAGCCCTGGGCACAGGAGAGTCAATGCAGCCCTTCGAACCAGCTCCACCATTTAATACGGTGATGATTGAGCTCACCTCAGTCTCAGCTGGATTTTCCCACCTGTTCTCTCTCACCCTTCAAATCATTGCAAATTAAATATCTGTATCTCTTCGTTAAATTTGCTCATGTCCTCGCATCCACTGCATTTTGAATAGCGAATTCCACAGGTTCAAACACATCGAGATAGGTATATTCTTCTTCATGAGAATAGAATAGTCCCTAAAATACAGAAACAGTGTATTCACCCATCGAGTGGACACCCTATGATGAGCATCCCATTTAGACCCATCCATTCCCTGTAACTCTGCATTTCCCATTGTTAATTGCCTAACCGGCTCATGCATGGACCCAGTGGGCAATTTGGCATGACCAATCCACCTCACCTGCGCATCTTTGGACTGTGGGAGGAAATTGGAGCACCGAACAAAACCATGCAGACATGGGGAGAATGTGTAAACTCCACACAGTTGCCTAAGGCTGGAATCAAACCCGGGTCCCTGATGCTGTGAGGCAGCAGTGCTAGCCACTGAGACACCTCTGCTTGAAATCTGCTGCCCCTTATTAACCTCCCCACCATGCAATTGGCTGAATGTGTATTTCTTGCATCAGAAATCGGGTTGTCTAATCGGATGTCTCAGTAAAACCCAGTGTCAGCCCATATGTCCTGTGTGTCTGAATTGGGATCCTATACACAACACCCACCAGCCCACACTTTCTTTCACTTTTCAGAGACAGTTTTCCAGAGGCTTCATGGGGACTACAACTCCCACAATCCCTGAGGCAGGGACCACACGTGTGCGGCGAAAGCCAGCACTGCACATGTACAGAATGTGGGTGAGTTTTGGAGCAGTTGCTTTGGGGTAACTAGTGGAAAGCATTTCACACTTTGGCTGGCGAAGGGACGCATCTGCTTGTAGTATTGATCTGTAGGGGGGTCAAAGTGTCACTACACCCACTTGGGACCAAGTTCCATTCGCAACTTGTCATAACGCTGGGAGTCGACCAATGAGGAAACAAAGAAGGATCTGACCCATTCTCCCAGCTGAAGGTTCCTCTTCTGTCCAGGATCTGCCACCTCCCTTTCTGTTTCCTTTTGTTTCATTCTGCTGTTATATTATTGACTTGCAGCAACTGAAGGGAAAGGAAGTGAACCCAGAAACGGTGCAGCGTCTAACCAGGGACGGGAAGTGGTGGCATGGATCTGTTTATCAGTTACTCCATGAGAATGGGGAGGGTGTACATTAGGGGCAGCAGAGTCAGAATGATGGGAGAGAGTAAGTGGGCTGGAGGGTTACAGCTTTGGGGGAACAAAGGGGAAAAAATTCCGGAGAAACGAGAATTGTCTGTTCTGAATTTCTAATCTGTACCTATTCATTTATACAGGGTGCTAGATGGTGAAGATTTGCAGACTGAAATCTCAAAATCATGTGCCAATCATGATCGAGTTATCCAGAATTTGACAAACCAAAGATGTGGAATTACTCGGCCAAAATCCTGCAACACTCTCCCTCCCAGCATTGTCGGTCTATCTGCGCCAAATGGACTGTGATTGGTACAAGACAGCAGCTCACTACCATCTTCTTAAGGGTACCTAGAGATGGGGAGCAAATGCTGGCTGAGCCAGTGATGCCCATATCCTGGAAATGGTTTCTATCTCGAGTTGCTGAAACCCGGTTGATGTTACTGCAGGATGATGAGGGGTGAGCAATTCATCAACTTCACCAACACATTCCACCCTGACCTTAAATTTACCTGGACCATCTCTGACACCTCCCTCCCCTTCCTGGACCTCTCCATCTCCATCAGTGACGACCGACTTGACACTGACATTTTCTACAAACCCACCGACTCCCACAGCTACCTGGATTACACCTCTTCCCACCCTACCTCTTGCAAAAATGCCATCCTGTATTCCCAATTCCTCCGCCTCCGCCGTATCTGCTCCCAGGAGGAGCAGTTCCACCATAGAACACACCAGATGGCCTCCTTCTTTAGAGACCGCAATTTCCCTTCCCACGTGTTTAAAGATGCCCTCCAACGCATCTCATCCACATCCCGCACCTCCACCCTCAGACCCAACCCCTCCAACCGCAACAAGGACAGAACGCCCCTGGTGCTCACCTTCCACCCTACCAATCTTCGCATAAACCAAATCATCCGCCGACATTTCCGCCACCTCCAAACAGACCCCACCACCAGGGATATATTTCCCTCCCCACCCCTCTCCGCCTTCCGCAAAGACCGTTCCCTCCGTGACTCCCTGGTCAGGTCCACGCCCCCCTACGACCCACCCTCCCATCCTGGCACTTTCCCCTGCCAACGCAGGAACTGTAAAACCTGTGCCCACACCTCCTCCCTCACCTCCATCCAAGGCCCTAAAGGAGCCTTCCACATCCATCAAAGTTTTACCTGCACATCTACTCATATCATCTATTGTATCCGTTGCTCCCGATGCGGTCTCCTCTACATTGGGGAGACTGGGCGCCTCCTAGCAGAGCGCTTTAGGGAACATCTCCGAGACACCCGCACCAATCAACCAAATTGCCCCGTGGCTCAACATTTCAACTCCCCCTCCCACTCTGCCGAGGATATGGAAGTGCTGGGCCTCCTCCACCGCCGCTCCCTCACCACCAGACGCCTGGAGGAAGAACGCCTCATCTTCCGCCTCGGAACACTTCAACACCAGGGCATCAATGTGGATTTCAACAGTTTCCTCATTTCCCCTTCCCCCACCTCATCCTAGTTTCTAACCTCCAGCAACTCGATCCCCTGACTTGTCCGACCTGCCCAGCTCCTTTTCCACCTATCCACTCCACCCTCTCCTCCCTGACCTATCACCTTCATCTCCTTCCCCACTGACCTATTGTACTCTATGCTACTCTCTCCCCACCCCCACCCTCCTCTAGCTTATCTCTCCACGCTTCAGGCTCTCTGCCTTTATTCCTGATGAAGGGCTGTTGCCCGAAACGTCGATTTTGCCTGTCCTCGGATGCTGCCTGAATTGCTGTGCTCTTCCAGCACTACTGATCCAGAATCTGGTTTCCAGCATCTGCAGTCATTGTTTTTACCTACCGGATGATGAGGGGTGCTGCGTGCATCCTCCAGGAGGCAGCACCATCACATTATCCCTGCCTACATCCACACAGCAACACCGCAACATCACTGGAACAAAAGGCAGTGAAGCCAAAGGAGGACTTCGATATAGTTCTTCGAGGTAAAGTCATCAAAGGGGATTGGAACACAGCAGGGACAGGAGACTGAGCTGGATGGTCAGCTGTTTCCCATTGAATGGTGGAGCACAATCGAATGGCCTCCTGCTGCTATCTCCCAGGAATGTATATAGCCATGGAGCCCGGGTAGGAAGAAGTAGGTAGGGCAGGGATTCTCCAGGAGATTGCATGTCCACATCAGTTTTCAGTGAGGGATGGTTTGATGGATTTTATTTAACATTTGTCTTTTACATTTTAAAAAAAACAAATTTGCTAACCTTGTGTTAAAGTTTATTCCACAATAAATAAAAGTAAAAGAATTGAAAATATCTGAATATAACAGTTTTTAAAATTTCAAATGCCCTTTAGAACAAAATCCTGTCTCTTCCCGGACACCATCACCTTCTAGTTACTCAAACTCCAGGGAAATATTCCCTCCCTGTCTGAACCTTTGGTTTGATTTAACTGTTTTTCAGTTCTCATACTGTGAGCTGTGAAGCGTTCTTTATTCCCCATTTCTCTCACACAGCTGAGCAACCTTCCCACCATCAACATCATCATTGCACCATTTTCGTTCACATATAATCACCAGCAATAAACCATTTGTGTAACCAATTGAATATTTATAAACAAAGCCCATTATGGGCAAAGCAAACCATTACAAGTGGGAAGGGACTAAATCAAAGTAGATTTGGGGGGAGGAGGGGGCAGTGATGGAGATAAAGCACTGTATCCCATGTGGTGCCCACCTCCATCTAAAGGCATCGAGAGCATTGATACACAGCACATGCTCCTTCTCCAAGGACACTCCGCTGTTAAGCCTTTATCCTTAATCATAGAATAGAATCCTAACAGTGTGGAAGGAGAGCATTGGCCCATCAAATCCCACCGACCACCTGAAGAACATGTCAGCCAGTACACTCCATCCCTGTAACACTGCATTTCCCATGGCTGATCTACCTAGTCTGCACATTCCCGGACACTGTGGGCAATTTAGCACGACAGGTCCACCTAACCTGCATATTTTTAGACTGCGAGGAAACCAGAGCACCTGGAGAGGACCCACACTATCATGGGGAGAATATGAGAACTCCACACAGGCCGTTGGCCAAGGCTGGACTCCAAGCTTGTACCTGATGCTGTGAAGCAGCCGTGCTACAATCAGAATTTAAATCAAAACAGACGATCCCTGCTCATTGTCACATTGCTGTTTGTGGAGCCTTGTGCCCAGAGAGACACCCTGAGGTTCAGAAAGTGGCAATATAAATTCAGTCAGCACCAGCCCAGTTAATGTGGTTAACAACAACATCGATACTCCAACAGTGTCATCATGTGCAAGGTCCAGTCCTGACTCTGATGAACAGTAACTCCAGAATCAGAGACCTGCAGTGATGTGTGAACTCTACCCCACACGGAGCAGGGGGATGACCACTTCCCTGTGTGCACTCACTGGGCTCTCAGTCATGTTGAAGACTCAGTAAATCCCTTGTCACACAGAGAGGGTAACAACAACTACCCAGTGTGAACCCGCTGGGGTCTCAGCAGGCGGGATAAATCACTGAATCCCTTCTGACACACTGAGCATCTGAATGGCCTCTCCCCTGTGTGGGCTCGCTGGGGTCTCAGCAGATCAGAAGACTGAGTGAATCCTTTCCCCACATGGAGCAGGTGAATGGCCTGTCCCCTGTGGGAATGCACTGGTGTCTCTGCAGGAGAAAGATTTGAATGAATCCTTTCTCTCACACAGAGCAGATCTAAGTCCTCTACGCAGTCTCTGGTGCCTCATCAGATTGCAAGAGCGAGTAAATCCCTTCCCGTACATGGGGCAGGTGACCAGCCTCTCCCCAGTGTGATTGTGTCAGTGAGTGTCCCACTGGGAGGGGTAAGTGAATTCCTTCTCACAGTCCCCACATTTACACAGCCTTGCCCTGGTCCTGTCACATTGGTGTCTTCCCAGATCACAGGACGAGTTAATCCTCAACCACATGCACAACACGAATGGTTTCTCTGGGCTGGGAATGCTGCTTTCCCCTTCCATATTCTGTATAATGTTTAGGACCTGCGAAATTGGGTGTGTTGTTAAAGCTGAGTTTCCCATCTGTGAACTCTCTCTCTGTAAAACAAGTTTATCTCCTTCATTACTACAGCTCCCAACACCAGCTCTCCCTTCAGTTCTCCTGAAATTCTAAATTTGGACTAATGCAATAATGTGGCTTTCTCTCACTTGTTTCTGAAAGTAAATTAGGATGATTTTGAATAACTGGACTTTACTAGCCAAGCTTGTTCCTACGCTATCATTTGCGACTTTTAACCCATGGGAAATGTGTTACCAGCTTCAATGACCGTTATAATGCTCTGACCATGGCTATGGAGTCAGTATAAGTCAATTCTAACAATTATCAATAGCTTGTATCTAAACAGGATGCCCCCACAACAGTAGGTGCTCTGACACTCAATGTCTGTAAGTTCTTTTTCTTATAGCCCCACATGTGTCCAGCAATCTGGCAATACAATTGAAGATATTTTATATAGTAACCTTACAGTCTCAATTGCCAGTTCCAATCCATGAAGCAGTCAGTAACACGCCCCAGTGAATTGAATTCTATTAGCAGCTTTGTCCTGTCAGGAGAGATTGAGGAGCATGAAGCTGTCTTCTCTAGAGGACGGAAATATGAAACACTTGAACAAAATTCTTCAAGAGCTCAATAGGATAGATATAGGACGATGTGCTCCCTGGCGGTGTGTCTGGAATGAAATAAGCACTAACTGCGGTATCTTTACCCAGCATCTCCTTTAGCTGCATAAATGTTCAAGATTTATTTGGTGCTCTCATTCCACTCTTGTTGACTCCCATTTGTAACTGCTGTAATGTTGGTGGCCGTAAAAATTGGTAACATTTGAATCAATCTATTCGAAAACCTCTCTGTGTCTGTGTCTCACTTTTGTTCACTGAGACCCTCATTCAATCTGACCTCTTGACAAACCCTGCCCTGATATTTCCCTGGAGGGCTCAGAATGAAATGTTCACAGAAATGTTATGGTGCAAAAGGAGGCTGATTGGCTCATCAGCTCTCCAAAGGATCATCTCACTGAATGCTATTCTTCTACCTTTACCCCATAAACCTTTCCATTCGTCCTCTTCCAATAACTGTTCAAGTCGATTGTCTTCATTGTACCTGGCTCCACCACACTCTTTGGCAGTGCATTCCAGGCCATAAACTTTCTCTGCATAAAAACGTTTTGTCTCATGTCACATGTGCTTCTTTTGTCAATCCCTTTACATCGGTGCCTTCTCATTATTATTTCTTTCATGCATGTGAACAGTTTCCCACAATCAACTCTCACTGGATCCCTCTTGGAGGTACCTGTACCCACCTGGACACCCGGAGTGCTGAATATCATATCTCCCTGTCACAGAAGACCAGTGAAAGACCATTCAGTTGTTCTCATTGTGGGACTGGGTTCAGTACACCATCCAGCCTCACTGTACTCCAGCAAATACACACTGGGGAGAGGCCATTCACCTGCTCTGCATGTGGGAAGCAATTCACTCAGATATCCAGCTTGGTGAAACACCGGTGAGTTCACAAGTAACCACAGCGATTGGATTTATTTTGTTTGTTCATGGGATCACGGCATCACTTGCCAGGGCAGCATTTGTCATCCATTCTGACTGCCCAGGAGATGGTTCAGAGTCAACCCCATTATTCAGGGTCTGGATTCACATCTAGGCTGGACCTGGTCAGAATCAACAGTTTCACAGGCCCAATGACATGAAGAGTTGATTTCTGACCTATTATTTCAGAAATGATAATGAATAATGTTTGCAGTTGAATTAAAAGTGAAAGACCAAAATGGGTTTTATTCTGATTGAGCACGTCCTCCTGTTTTCTCAGGTGTTATTGACAGTCTCATTCCCCTCGCACCAGAACCTCATCCAGAGAGTGTTACAGAAAAGGCAGAATGGTCAGCTGCAGCTGGTCACCTGACCGGTCACTGGACCCGAAAAGTTCACTCTCCACAGATGCTGCCAGATCTGCTGAATATTTCCAGTAATTTCTGTTTTTTGTTTCTGATTTCCCAGCATTTGCAGATGGTTGATTTTTCGATATTCATCTTGTGTGTTGCAGAGGAGTTTATTGATGAGTTTGGAGAGTTTTGAAAATTGCAAGTTAGGCCACAAATCAGCCGTGATCATATTGAAAGGCAGAGCAGGGTTAAGGGGCTGAATGGCCACCTGCTGTTCCAATGGAAGTTATCCATCTGCAGCTTGTGGCAACATTTCCCCTCACTGCTCACTTCACATCCATGTCGAACACACTGTTACTGACTGAACAGACCTCCTGTGTTTGAACTCAACCTGATCATGCCAGTGGCTCCCCCTCCTGCCACCCGGTTCTGGATTAGTGGTGCTGGAAGAGCACAGCAGTTCAGGCAGCATCCGAGGACAGACAAAATCCGAGGACAGGTCGGATTTTGCCTGTCCTCAGATGCTGCCTGAACTGCTGTGCTCTTCCAGCACCACTAATCCAGAATTTGGTTTCCAGCATCTGCAGTCATTGTTTTTACCTCCTGCCACCCGGGTTTAACTCTCATCATGGAATGCTGTCTTATATTCCTGCGGGAATGTCCACAAAGGACTCAGCCTGTAGTCTGTATCCCCTAGGATCCACAAACACGGTTTATTTCATCCTTCCTCTATCATTCTGGCTATTGAACTCTCGGTTTCAATCCAATCTCCTGTCATGCTCTTCAACATGCCCATGTGGGTGGACTAGAAGCAGCTGGGATTTAATGAAGGGAAGTGGGATTAGGCAGAAGCACGAGGAGAGACGACAGCAAAGGATGATCTCATTGTAACGGCAGAGTTTCTCTGTGACCTAGTGAGTGATGAGGCACCTGAGATTGAATCTGCCTCCCCCCACAATCAGGGATTTGGGAAAACACTCAGACACTGACCTGTCCATCTGATTGTTAACACAGACAGATAGACATAAATAAATACTCACATTTAGATAGCACCTTTGATATACTGGGGAAATGAAACATGCTTCCAACCCAATGATTTCAACCTCAACTCTCTGAAAACATGGGCACAAAGCTTCCTGC
Source organism: Chiloscyllium plagiosum (assembly GCF_037043375.1). Classification (NCBI taxonomy): domain Eukaryota; kingdom Metazoa; phylum Chordata; class Chondrichthyes; order Orectolobiformes; family Hemiscylliidae; genus Chiloscyllium; species Chiloscyllium plagiosum. Next base: position 32,996,005 of record NW_028270186.1, on the reverse strand, counting down.
TTGTACCAGGTTGTCTCTCAGCCTCCCTCTTTTATTGCGAAAAGAGTTTTAAGCTGTTTCGCTTTTCCTGGTGATTGTAACCTCTGTGTCCTTGTAAGATGTATGACTGAACCTTATTTTCCTGTTCCCTGTGAGCAACACGAGCAGCAGAAACAGGTCCTGACCTGTGAGCGGTTTCGGTTGGAGTATTTGTATTTACAAATCCATTCCTACCCTCGCATACAGTGTGAAATTGCTGTAAAACTGAAGGAAAGGAGTGAGTGAGCACGCACAGAAACATCAAGGCAGCATGTGTACCTGAGCTGAATGAATCTGGCATGAGGAAAACGTGACGACAATCACAACTAGTTAGAATCACAGAATCCCATAGGTGCAGAAAGAGGCTATTTGGCCCATCGAGTCTGCAATTACCTGCTCTCCCACCCTACCCCCATAATCCCACATTTATCATGGCTAACCCAACCCGCCGAACCTGCACACTACAGTCCATGTTAACATGGTCAATCCAGTAAAGCTGCACATCTGTGGGCGGGTCACAGATTACATCCAAATGCTCGGAATTGTGGATGAAGGCTCACAAATACTTGACTCTTACACAAAAGCTCTGCTTTTCAGAATAAAATCTGGGGGAAACTGCAGCCAGAAAGATTTCCAATTATCTCTGGAGGAAGAGAATTCAAAACTCGTGCCACTGACCCAGGGGGTGCAGTGAAAGGTTGTGAGCAAGGTGGGGGTGAGATAAGGACAAAAAGACAGTCTGTCACACGGGGAAAGGCAGGAGAGATTAAATAGCAGAAATGGTAGTCCCTCAAGGCCACCGGGAATGGAGTTAGGGCTGGGAAAGATACCAGTAAACAAAGTGTGCAGCTGTCAAAGATATACTTTGAAAAAACAGATAATAACAACATAGAGGGCAGAGTACACAGTCTGAAATTGTTGCTCTCATCGGTGAGTACAAAACGTTGTAAAGCCTAGGTAGTTCTATTACAAGCAACACATACAGGATGGGCCAAGTGGCCACGATCTGTGCTGTAAGTCTCTGATTTTTTTTCTGACATTTGGAGTTCAAGTCTGATGATGTTAATAAATTTTCAAATTGGACTGGAGTTTAATATTCTGGGGAAATGTCAAATAAATCACATTGATCACATTCTGTAGATCTTAGTCCATAACCTTGCATCTTCCAGCATTTCAGTTACATCCATGTCCTGCTGGTGGGACAGGACATACAGGGATGGTGATGGTGGTGTCTGGGGCATTGTAAGTCTGGGACTCTGCGCATATGACTGTGTCAGGCCGTTGGTTAACGTGTCTGCGTTCAAGCGAACCCAATACGATACTGGCAGGGTGAGAAACTACATTTGGATCTCCTCTGCTCACCAGTTCCTTTCCTTTCTGCTTTTTTTATATTTCTTTCTCTCTCACTCACCCCCTTGCAGTCTCTGACACAAATGTCTCAACATTGAATCATATCAAGATAACCCTGTATTCTATGCCTCATTACTTTCTGAATAAGCCTACCATGGGGAACCTTATCAAACACCTTGCTGAAATCCACATACACTACATCCACTGCTCTGTCCTCACCAATGTGTTTGTCACATCCTCAAATAATTCAATAAGGTTTATGAGGCATAATCTGCCGTTCACGAAGCCATTTTTACCATCTCTAATCAATCTATACGTTTCCAAATAATCATAAATCCTGTGTCTCAGAATCCTCTCCAATAATTTGCTCACAACCGATGTAAGACTGACTCATCGATTATTCCCAGGATTATGTCAATTGCCTTACTTGAATAAGGGAATAATATTTGCCACCCTCCAATCATCTGGTTTGACACCAGTGGACAGTGAGGATGCAAAGATCATCGCCAAAACAGAGTAATCCCTTGCCTCCCTTCCCATAACAATCTTAGTTATATCCTTTCTGGCCCAGGGGACTTATCTATCCCCATGATTTTCAATATGATCAGCACATTCTCCGCCTTAACATCGACCTGTTCGACCATATCAGCCTATTTCATGCTGTCCTCACAAGGACAAGTTCCCACTCGTGAATACTGAAGCAAAGTACTCATTAAGGACCTCCCCTACCTCCTCTGACTCCTGGCACAAGTTTGCTTCACTATAAGGTGTATAAATGTGGAATTATGTCTCAGCACTGAATTAATGTAAAGATATTGCAGTGTACAATCACTCGATTACTTTGAATATTGACCTGTATTTTAACTGAGAGAACACAGTTGAATTGAATTGATTTTATTATATTTCACTTCATGCTAACATTTATTGTATTTCGAACCACAATAAGAGTTTCCTTTATATAAAACTTAAAATTCATCGCACGTTTATGTACAGAAAATATAATTAACATCTGCTTGTTCCTTCCTTTACAATGGCTGTTCATTTTGAATTTGTAAAAGTTGTACATTGTTGAAAGGAAGGGAAATTGTCTTCAGCTGAATATTCACATTGAATGACTGATGCATCTTTAAAATCAAAGTACAATGATCACACAGTTTTGTCAATGTGTTTTTCAAAGAACTGTCATGAGATTCCTGTTTATTTAAGACCACAATTCTATTGTTATTGTAAAATATTGTTTATTTTCCAGTCCATTACACACAGAAAGTACCTAATTAATTCCCATTCAAATTACTACAATAAACAACTGATTAGTTTTCATTTGAGTAACCACATTAAACATAATATTACAGTCCTGCCTGTCGTGAGTGGGGAAAGTATGTAAGGAGCTTGTGTAGTTGTGGTAGTGTCTCTATTACTAGACCCGAGGAAAGGTTTCAAATCACACCTCCAACAGAAATATATCAAGAGCTGGACTGAATGTTGATTAGAGAGTACCTAAGCACAGATTGAATTGCTTTTCAATACAACATTAGACCTGCTTTACATATTATATCAGTAATCACAAAATCTGATACTTACTTGTGTCAGGTTACCAAGAATTATGTGTACAGGTATCCCCAACTTTTGGAAAGTTCGGTTTTGCCACTTTGCTTTTACAAAAGATTTACATTTGTCCCTATTTTCTCTAACTGAATGAAATCTGAAGAGGATTTTCACTTTTACGAAGAAAGGGGAGATGTTTCCCATATAAATTAATGCTTCTTCGATTTACGCATTTTCAGCTTATGAAAGGTTTCATAGTAATGCTTTACTTTCGGGTAGTGAGGATACCTGTAACTAATTTTGTTGCTTATAAATTCCCGGAGAATATTTGAAAATGTTGCAGAATTAAAGATTACGATGTCTAAGTAATGAGATTTGATCTCTTTTTTTTTGTTGCAAAGTGGCAAGTCCAAACAATTGAAACACATTAAACATTATTCCCTTGTGCTATAAATTTGAAATAAAGTTTAAATCATCTTCAGTAAACTAACAAATGCTACCACCTATTACTTGTCAGTCAGCTGGTTACCAACTTTGTAACTAAATGTTGCGATTAGTCGAAATATTACTCTGTCATTTGATCAAAGTGAATTTGTAATTATTGTTCAATGTATGAATTGTCAGAAAATTGTTTTTATTTTTCCATTCACCTATCCATTTTGACCGTAAGGTTGAAATGGTTTGACAATATTGAAGTTTGTTAATAAGGTTTGCACATCTCTCACATTTCTCATTTCTTGTATTATGATTCAAGAATGTTTCGTAGTGGAATTCTAGTAAATGACAAACATTTGTTGACTTCAAATAAGATCTTTAACACCCAATTATCAATCTGTTGTTAATTTTTCAGCTGTTACATTGACATTGGTTAGGTACTCATTCAGAGAGATGAACTGACAATTATAAACTATTGCAGCATTATTGAATTGAAAGAAAGATACAGACGTGCAAACATTTTTTGGAAGGAATTGCTTTTTCATTCAAATGTGTAGGCTGTTCAAGAATTATATATTGCCTTCCATTGGTTTTCTTGTCGAGAATGCAAATTTATAATTCATGTGAATTTAATTGTGTTCTGTATTTTGAGATTTGTGTCAGATGTTAGAAGAAAAAGAGGATCAATTAACATGAGAACATCAGTGAAGAGAAAGCACAGTAAATTAAAATGACTGAGACAATGTTTAGTATTATATCTGAATATTCAGTCAAATATTTCTAATGTCAATAGCGAGGTGCTGGAAAAACACAGCAGGTCAGGCAGCATTCAAGGAGAAGCAGAATCGACATTTTGGGCATAACACTTCCATCAGAAATCTTTTCTGATGACGGCCTAATGCCAAAAAGGTCGGTACTCATGCTCTTTGGATGTGCCTGCCCTTTTCCAATGCCACACTCTTGGCTCTGATTTCAGCTTCAGCTTTCCTCACTTTCTCCAAATATGTTTAATGAACATGAACTGAAAATGTTAGCATCAGCAGTTGAACAAGACCAAATAAACACATTTTTTGCAATATCTATAGTGAAAACCGGTTTGAGAACATGCAACAAATCAGTTTGAACAACATCTCTTGCTGTTAGAACCCTTGGCTATTCATAATAAAGAATCCTTTGAACAACCAGTATGGTGTATAACTACTGAACTAAAACACCAGAGGGACAATGATTGCATTTATTGGAGGGAATGATAACCAGATTCTTACTGTGATAATGGTGATTGATCTCAGGAACAAAAAGATCTTTATTGTGATTATTCCACTGAACAGTAATTAGATGGTCATGAAGATCTTTGTGTGGCTATATGTGCAGTGTTTTGTTTGAGCATTGATTTCAGTAACATTGAGATATTTTACAAGATTAATAATTGTGAGGAACGAAGCTTACTCACTTCAATAATTTCAGTCCGAGACAAGATCTGAATCTGTAATATAGTTTATAACGCTCTTGCAAGAGGGGTGTTGTGGCCACTGTCCACAAGGCAGGGACACACATACACACTGAATTCAACTAGTACACACTACTTATGTAATTTGTTCCTATTCAATACTCCCATTGCTCTTCCCCTGTTTACATCTCCTACTTCTCTAAGACCGGCCCCCATTACTCTTGTTCATCTCTTGCCTTATCCGGCCTTGCCTGTGACAAAATGCTTTTTCTGGCCTCACAAGGCCGTTTGACCACATCCTGCCGTGGGCCATTGTTAGGTATATTCTCCTTCACTACCATCTGTTTCCCTTACTTGTTATGACCTTATGACCTCATGACATCTTGATTGTGGTTTGTTCTTGTTTTTGCAGAAGTGGGAAATAGATGCTTATAACTATTGCTGAAAAATGTGTTGCTGGAAAAGCGCAGCAGGTTAGGCGGCATCCAAGGAGCAGGAGAATCGACGTTTAGGGCATAAGCCCTTCTTCAGGAATGGAAGGCTTCCTCCTAACATCACACAACCTTTTTCCACTAGAATCATATCAAGGGCCATTCTGTTTACCCATGCCATCCTACTTGTTGCATCATGCTGTTCATATTCCTTTAACCGCATCTCTTGTATAATTTATAAATCACTATTGATTATAGAAAATGTAATTTATCCAATCTACATTTTTATTAATCATTACCCACCAGAAGAGAGCTGACTCAAAGCCTACTGCAATCTGGTTGTGAGCCTTGAACTCATCAGTTATCCCTCCTAGGGACTCCTCTAGAGTCGAGATAAATCCTGTCATTGAAAGCGGTGTCTAACAGTGATCTCTTACTCCTTTCCTTTTTCTCTACTATCCTTTTCTTCTCAAATGCCAGGGTAAATGGAATTGCCAATGGTACAATTGCACATCTCCCTCTCCAATCCGGAGGTAGGGTGGGTCTCAATACTTTTCCTTCACAGTACCACCACAGATCTGCTCAAGGAACCTTTAGTGCTGAGTAGTTCCCTCCCTTGTCCGTTTTGGTAACATTCTTAATCTCTGTACTTAATTTCGGCTCGCCCAAATCTCTAGACTGATTTGTACCTCGTTTACACACACACGATGTGTGATTTCCACCTGCGGCTGAAAACGTGTGAGTGTGTGTGGGGAGGGGGGCGAGGGGGGAGAGCTTTTAAGTCCTTCTTCTCCAAGGGAGGGAACATCAGAGGTAGGGAGGTACAATTCCTCTCATTCCATGCAGTCTCATCCTGGTACAGGACTATCATACATTTCATGCCCTTCCTGTCTTGATTCCACCCAAGTGGAAAGGGAACCACCTGGGCCACTGGCCTACCGGAGGCACATGCATAGCAATTGCTCTTGTTCAGGCCTTTTTACAATATACTTTACCCATTCAACCCAGGTATTTGCATCTCCATATACAGTTTCTAGTTCGATGGTCTGTTTCAAGTCCTTTACCTCTATAGTTTGTACTACCTTAGAGTCATCGGGATGGGTGAAAGTTGTACCTTATTGTCCAGTAGTTCTGTCCATTTTTCCTTTCCTACGCTAATTTGAAAACAACAGCCTGAGAAATCCCTCTAGTTTGCTTTCATTTCTATCCCAAATGTTTCATTTAATTGTACATGACAGTGCCCCCACCCCCCCACCCCCCCCCCCCCCCCCCCACTCACCCGGCACAATCGCTTCGTGCCATGTGGTTTTCTTTATCGTTAGGTATATTGGGTTACGCTCTTTATCGGGACATTCGAGAGCTGATCAGAAGGGCAGCCGGTGTACTGTGACAAGACCATGATACCAATTACCATCCCCAAAGGACTTAAGATGTTTCTCCAAGCTGCTGTACTGTCTCTGATTATCTACATCCCCACAGTTTACTAAGCTGCATGCATCTGCGTCTATTACTTGCGGAGTATCAGGGACCATTAATAACACATATGAAAATAATGTTTGACAAAATCCCAATATTAAGAAGGCTAGTATCATAACCCTAAGCATCCCAAGCATTCTACAAAATGTGCTGAATCACCAAAAGGCCTTAATATACAATCCTACAGAAATAATCCCGTGCTCACATCACCACTGTATAATCAGTTACTCGAAGTCTCGTTAGCCTGAGTTTCAGTAGTTCTTGTGTTGATTCGGCTGTCCAAACTTCTTCCTCAACTGGAGATTCCACTGGCCCTTTGATCAGAGTGTAGTGAGTCCAGCCTTTCCCTGTCATTCTTATCGCTGTTTCTGTGGTCAAGAGAGTCTGGTACGGCCCTTCCCAGTCCAGTTGCATTTTAATCACTGTCCATGATTTTACTAATACCCAATCTCCCAGTCGAATTGGATGAACAGCAAATTCAAGCGCGGGGTCCTGTGCCAATAAACCCTGTTTCCTGAGAAAAGACAAAGAGGAGGACGAGCCCAGTATATACTTCTTTAACCACAAATCATTAGTTTCTGGTATTGGCAGTGGCCAGAGATAGGAGCTTCCCGAGAACCTGGGACAGTAGGAATTAGGGAATAAACCATCGCTTCCTGTGGATTCAGGGCTGCTTCTTTAATTGCCTCATCAGCTAGTAATGTAGCTTTCCATTTCTTAATTAACAATGAATTAATGCAGTCATGTTTTAAATTAACCAGGAGTCAATATGACAAGTCACTGAAAATGTATGAAGGGATCCTGCCAATTAATATTGATTCAGGCTAGCACAATCGATTTATTATGAATATTAATTATTAATTATAGATTATATAAATATAAAAATCATTACCTGTAATTCAGGGTGGAAACGCAACAAGTGACTTAAACATTTTTAGAACTGTAATTGCGCAGTTCTGTTTGTTTACCAGTCACTTGTGACTTCTCATTCTGTTTCTGTAATTGTTTTGCTCAAGTACATTCATTTTTAAGACCCTCAACAGATTTCATAGCACCATTTGCAGTTAATTCAATCCCCAATTTGATGGCAGTATCTTTTCATGAGTGCCTCTCATCACAAAACTGTCGCCATAATCCAATTAACTCTTTCTTTCCCACTGCCTTGGACTTAAAATTTAAGGGTGACCTTACTGACCCCGTATCGACTACATCCTCTTTATAAAGACCCACCTTTAAATTTATCAAGGGTTCCTGGTGGGTTCCCGGGGACAGGAACACCTGACACCCCTATTCTTCATCAATATTTATAAATGGTACTGCCTTTGCTTCCTTTTTCAGATCTAGACACTCTCCCTTAAAGTGACCTGTCTTTCCACAGTAATAGCAGCCCGCCTGTGGTTGATTTCCACTTCGATCCTTGTTCCTGTACACCAGACACCTTAACATCTCCTCCCTTTATTTTCAACATGCTGCCCACCACCATTCCGGTTTCTTTCTCCTTTTAGGTTTGTCCCTTTTCTTTATTATCTCATCAACCGTGGGCTATCATTATTTTTGCCTTTTGTTTCTACTTCTCATGTTTCGTTGCCAGATCAATTGCTGACCTGATTTAACCAACTGAGCAGCCTTAGGGCCACCGAATTGCCGTTCTTCATCACCCAATGTTTTGGTTTGACCTTGAATTTTTTAAAAGAAATTTTGCAACATTTCTTGCTCCCTATAACCTCAAATACTAGTTCAACAAATTATGCTTGTCTAATTTTAAAGCCTGTTCCTAACTATACGTTTTGGAACCTTACTTGTAAACAAAATTTATACATTATGAATTCATTTTTTCAGTGTTTAATTTTTAACATGTGAAATGCATACAGTTCCCAGCTTTGACATCCACTTTAATCCCAATTTTAGTCCCTTAATTTAAATTCAAGATTAGTTTTCTTAAGTAGTCCTGACCAATGAATGCTCAATTACAATGTTATAGGTCGTGAAATAATCAGCGGTGCCTTAAAAGGATTTGTCTATTCAAGTTAAAAAAAACTTATAAAGCATGAACAATGGCCAAATCCAAACTCACAGTTATTAAACATAGGATTTTTTCTTCTTATTATTATTACAATCCAATGTTGAACTGAAACTTCAACTGTCCTCCATAAATCGCTTTTATGTAAGGATAAAGGAGATTAGTTAGAAACTGAGAGTAATATAGTAATGACCTGTAAAAGTAACAGGAGTTAACATTTTATTCATAGTCATTGTAAAATCCTTAACCTAAAAAGAAATCATGTTAAATTTCCATGATAGAAATCAGATTCAAAACACTCCTGGATCTCAAGCTCCAGAGAAGGAAGCACAAACACTCAATCACCAACAACCAAATGTGCATTCAAACCAAATCACAAAGTGTTAAACTTTCCATTAGCTGAACAGCTTTCTCTCTCACACACACACACACACAGTATCTCAAAGACACTTTCTGAGCTTCCCGCAACAAAACCTCTAGATGCTCCTTGCTTCATCCCTCTATCTTTTGATTTTTTTTTCTCTGGATTTCTGGCCATGATTTAGTTACAAAGTGTACCCTCAGTAGCACTTCAGCCACTAGCCCTTCCGACATGAAGCATAATCTGCTTCCCCCTGACTGTAAGGCTGTTTTTCACTGACATATAAGTACAAATATTTACAAACCCAGTCTTCGTCCGACCTGAGATTTGGCCAGAAGACGGCGGGAAGAAGAATGGATTCCTTAGTCCATAGAAAGCAACAATATTTAATCATCTTTTCACTATCTTTTTCCCTTGTACAAGTATTATTTTTCCAATTCCACAGCATCCTGCCCATCGGACTTTCTGGAGGGATGTTGTAAGGGACCCCGACTCAATTTCCATGGTCTTTTTCTTCTTTTGTTTTCCCGGAGGCTTTTTCCTTACCCACGGCACAGCCCATAATGAGTTCCTTCATTAGTCCCGTATTAACTACTAAAATGCAATCTCGGCCACCAAGGCAGTACTTAAAAGTCAATTTTCTTACCTTGGTCTCTGTACAGAGTTGCCTGGCCCCTATTTTCCGTATTTTCTATTGACCTCCTTTCACTGTCTGATTCAAATGTCTCTCTGTGGGATTCGTACCAGTCGCCCAAGGGAGCGGACCAAACCGGGACATGAGACCGCTCCTCAATCGGGAACGGGACGCGTCTTCCCAGTGTCCAGGGCCAGCGACCTCCCTCCCCCACCAGCGATGGAATAATATCACGGACGGCCCCCAATTGTGAAAAACGAAACTCACTCAATTCAATAACTTCAGTCCGAGACAAGATCTGAATCCGTAGTATCGTTTATTATGGTCTTGTAAGAGGGGTGTTGTGTCCACTGTCCACAAGGCAGGGACACACACACACACTGAATTCAACTAGTACACAATATTTATGTAATTTGTTCCTATTCAATCGTCCCATTGCTTCTCCCCTGTTTACATCTCCCACTTCTCTAAGACAGGCCCCCATTACTCTTGTTCATCTCTTGCCTTATCCGGCCTTGTCTGTGGCAAAATGCTTAGTTCTGGCCTCACAAGGCCGTTTAACCACATCATTCTGTGGTCCATTTTTAGACATATCCTCCTTCACTACCATCTGTTTCCCTTAATTGTTATGACCTCATGACCTCATGTCTTCTTGATTGTGATTTGTTCTTGTTTTTGCAGAAGCGGGAAATAAATTCTTATAACTTGTGTTTGCACAGTCATATCTAGCTTAACCCCCTCCCCTCACAGCACCTTATCTATTTGTCTGGAACATCTACCATTGTTTGCAGGCACATTTCATTCATTAACATTTTGGCTCATAAAAAAATGTGTTTGCTTCACATAGTTTAATTCTTGTTGGCTCAGCTCTTGGCTGAAACAGTTATACACTGGTGTGAGTTCATTTTCCTTGCATAAGTAATTATGATTGTAGAGGTAAAACTACTTTACCTATATCCCACAACAATTGACTGTTAAAGATAAATTTTAAATGCAACATTTCAGAACAATTGTCCGGTTTGTTTAGAGAAACACAATTCTAAGTTTACAGAGTCCCTACTGTGTGGAAACAGGCCATTTGGCCCAACAAGTCTATGCTGACCTTCCAAAGCATAATCCACTCAGAACCATTCTGCTCTCAGATTACTGGGCATTTACCCCTGACTAATGCACCTAACCTACACGTCCCTGAACAGAACATGCAGACTAGCATGGCCAATTTACCTAACCTGCACATCTTTGGTTTGTGGAAGAAAACCAGAACATGCAAACTCCACACAGACATGTGACCGAGGATGGAATTGAACCCCAGTGCAAAACACTGTAAGATAGGAGTGCTGACCACTGATCCAGACCCCATGCAAGAAGTGAGATAAGTGAGAGATGTGCAAAGTCAAATTTTAAATGAACACTCTCTGATATTGCCGAAGCATATCAATCTAACATTCAATATGAATAGGTGAATGGAAAACAAAAAATAAAACTCCCTGACAAATCATGAATGAACAATATTTAGAAAATTAATATGATCAAAGGATACAACAATATTCAGGTGAATTGCATTGTTTATCAACAAATTTGGGAATTAGCTAACTAATGAGTAACGGAAAGTGGCATTTGTTTATTTTACTGATGAAGAAATTGACTTGCTTTTCATCTTTGTAACACTACAGAATAGCGATTTATATGCCTGAAATTAAAAAAAATCAGTACGACCACTTAGTCTCCTTCATCTTTAAGACTGCAACATTCTCAAAAACTGTCCAGGCATTTAGAACCAGCAGAATTAGTTAATTTGGTTACTTGGGAACTCGAAGTGAATAAACAGCAGATTCTGTGAATTAGTCATTCAATGTGATTATTCAGCTGAAGACAACATCCCTTCTTTGCAAAAATGCTCAACTTCGAAAAATTCAAAATGCATTGTCATTTTTTAATGAAACAATACAGAGATGTTAATTCTTTTTCATTTTACTTAACAAAACCCAGGCATTTTAAATGATTTTGTTGCATGAAAAATACTTAAATCTTACTGTAATTATAAATACAATAAGTGTTCACATCGATGTGAAATATATTGAAATGAATTCAACTATGATTCCGCGGGTAAAATAAGAATTAATATTAACAATGATTGAGAGATTGCACACTACAATATATTTAGTTATTCATTAAAAAGCAGTAATTCCACATTTTCAGCACGTACTCGATTGAATAATTATTAGGAATGAGCAACAACTGAATTATAAAATTCGATCAATGAATTTAGAAATAATGAGAAATCTCATTTTGCTATGTGACTGAGGAATATGTGCAAACAAACAGGAATTATTGTAGTGAAAAGTAATTGCAGGTCTGTGAATTTAAAGTCTGTGGTTACGGAGATCATTCAAATAAGCAAACATTAGACATTCATAATTAATGTTGGATGGGAAGTCCTTGTATCCATTGTGGGATACTTGACCTGAAAAAAAAGTGTCATATTGCAGTGTTGGTACTCAGAAACAATTGGTTACATTAAAATGTGAATCTCATTTTACTTGTTCAAAAGAATTTCTTAAATAATTGCGCAATTATTATCATGACAATGACTTGATAATGTTGTTATATGAGCAATTAAAATGATTCGATATTTCAAAAACAGTTTGCTGTGATGCTGATTGGATATTTATTAAAATTGATAAATTGTGGAAGAAAATATAGGAGCTCGCTTTATGAATTGAAGAAAAAGTGAGCCATTCAGTGATTATAAAACAAATCTTCCTTTCTTTACTAAAAAATACAGGTAACACAAGAAATATGAATTTCTATCAAATGGTTTCTTCATAGAGACATGTTATTTTAATTTAGATGATTAATATTATGATCAGAGTTCAGACATTTGTGTCAAAATTTGGAAGAAAATTAATAGATAATGAAAGTGAGCATGAAAGTGAACAAATGCTGCAGTCAATGACATTTGGTACGTAAAGAAATTATAATAATTGTGTCATTATTGTACAATGTGAATAATGTTGGAATAGAAAAGACAAAAAAATCAACATGTTCAAAGCAGTTCTTTTCTTACAATGAAATGAAACCAATAATAATTTTGGAGAGCGCATGATTTGAAAATAAAACAGTCATTTAATGTGTTATATAAACTGAAGACTACTTCCATTTTGCAAAAATGGAGACTTTTCCAAATTCAAAATTTAGGTTTGCTGAATTATACAACAAAAATGGTTGTAATTTGAAATAACTCTTGCACACAAATTTAAAATAAGTAAACTTACAGGTTTTTAGAATGACAAAATGTTTGTTGTTTGCATGATTGTGTTAGAGTCAATATCCGTGATAAATTAGAAGCATTGTTTTAAGCAACATAAATCATCTTTAACTACTGTACTGACATAGAAGATATCAATTGCACTTGTTGCATGGAATAGTAAACAAATGGTTACTGTTATTATTGGTTTCAGGAGCAATAAGTAACTTAGGTTATTCTACTAAACAATAATCAGATGGTGATGAAAGTCTTTGCGTAGTTCTATGTGCACTGTTTAGTGTGAACACTGGTTTCGATAAAATTGAGATATTTACATGAATTAGGAACAGATTGATAATTGGATGCGAATGATCTGATTTAAAATCAGACAGTTTTTGATATTTACTAGGATTGCTGAGTAAAACGTTCTTAAACCATCGTGCAATCTCTGTGATAAGTGAGAGTTTGCAAATCCAATTTTCAAATGAACACAACCTGATATTTTCACACAATTTCAATGTCACGTTCAATATAAATAGATGACTGGAAAGCTAAAATCAAATCTCACACATTCATAAATTGATAAATAATAGCACGTGGCATTTGTTTATTTTACTGAAGAAGTAATTGATCTTTTCTCATATTTATAGCACTGGAACATAAAATTCTATGTGTTGTTTTAACTAGGATCTACAGAACAAGAGAAAATTAATGACTATCATGACTTCGTATATTTCAGCTTTCTGACTGCAACATTCTCAAATATTTTCCAAGGAATATTAAATGAGTGGTATTAGATACACCTTGTTATTAGTGACCAGAAGAAAGTATATAGCAGATACTGTGATTATTGGAATGAACGATGATACCTCCATATAATCTATTGATATTATGATTGGATAAACAGTAAGTGTCAGCATCGAAGTAAATTATAATCAAATCAATTCAAAAATGTTTCCAAGTTTAAAATAAATACAATATTCACAATTATTGAGATATTGTATTTTGCAATGTCCTTGCAGTATTTATTGTACGGAAGAATAATTCCACATTTATACCTCTTACTGGATTGCACAATTATTATATATAAGATATATTAGCAACAAAGGGATTTTAAAAATCATATTCGTGAATTTGAGAGTAATGAGATATCTCATCTTGATATTAGACTGAGTAATATGTAGAAATGAAGAGTAATATTGCAGGGAAAAGGAATTGGAGCTCTCAGAATTTCAAAGGCTGAGATAATTATTATCTTTCAAATGAGCAAAAATCAGATATTTACAAAGAATTTTGCAAGGGATATTATTGGTCGTTTTGTTTTTGGATTGGCCGGAACAAATAGGTATTAATATAGTAGCATTGACAATAAGAAATAATGAATGAAATTTAAAAAAAAACACTGCATTTTTACAAAGTCTAAGTTAAATTGCTATCTAATTATTGTAACTGATAAATGCCTTTATATCTGACAGATAAATTGACTTAATATTTTTAATGCACTTTGCTCTGATGTTGATTGGATATTCATTAAGATTAAGAAACTGAAAAGTAAAGCGTAAAACTTAGCTGGATGGTGTGAAAAAATGATTCAGCAACAATTGAAAAACAAATTGTTCAAAAATGCAGGCAATGCAAGAGTTATATGCTTCCAACAGCTTTCTTGAAGCGTCATGTCGATTTTGTTAACGTAATTTTTATCACAATAAATGTTTCAATATTTCTTTTTCAGAATTAGGAGGAAAGGAATTAGGCCATGAAAGTGACTATTATTGTGAACAAAATATAGTGTCAATGACATTTGGTACGGAAACGAATTCTCAAAATTGTGTGACTATTATTCACTGACAACTAACATGGAAGGAAAAGGAAAATTGTCAACATTTCCAAGCAATTTTTTTCTTATAATGAAATGAAAATAAAAATTATTTTGGAGGGCACATGGTTTGAAAAAAAGAAACAATCACATCATGTGACATTTGAACTGAAGACTAGTTCCCGTTTCCTCCATTGTAGTCTTCACAATAATTTAAAACTTATTGTTGGTTGAGCTAAAGAACAAATGGATATAATCAAATTGTTTTCTTGTACACCAAAAAAAAACAAATGCAAAGCAACTTTATCATGAAAACTATATCGCTTTGAATGTAATCAATTCACACACGATAAATGTATGTATTGAATTGAAATGTCATCATAGCTGTAGAAGTGTTTTCACCTGACAGGGAATGAAGACTCTGGAGGCAGGCTGAGTTCAGGCATGTGAAAGATGTTTACTCATGCAGCAATCAGTTAACGAAGGGATCGTCCCCCGAGGCCAATCTCAGAAGGGAATCTCCTTCATCAGGTGATTGTGGAGGGCTCGATCGTAACAGAGAATTTATAGCAATTATACAGAATTATATATAATTATCCAGAATTTTAGCTATCCATTCTGTGTTACGATCGAGCCCTCCACAATCACCTGATGAAGGAGCGTCGCTCCGAAAGCTAGTGTGCTTCCAATTAAACCTGTTGGACTATAACCTGGTGTTGTGTGATTTTTAGCATTTTTATGGACTTTCTGCATCACAATGCAATGTGGTGACAACCTCTCCTCCTCATCCAGACACCCAGTTCAAACACATAATCGCAGATGGACATTCTAATGGATATTCTTAAATTCCTTTCATCTCGTGTTGTTTAACAGCTACTATAATCTCCAGACATTGGGGTCTTTCCACACATCTTATTAATTCAGATTTCAAAGTTATTCCTGCACTCCCTCGGGCCTCTCAGGATGCCTTATCAGTTGGGACATTTTGAATTCTGCTATTCATTATATTTAATTTTATCAAAGTCAATTAGTCCTCATATTGTTCACTGTCCTAATTATATATGTACAAAGAAATACAAAAGTTTTGACTTACTTGCTATAAGATTAGTAATATGACTTGTGTTATAAAGTTCGTTACATTGTGTAAAGTTATACAGCTACTCTTACTGTCAGGAATTTATAATTAATGGGCAGTCAACATCATGCATTGAAGTTCATTCCTAAAACTAGCTAACTGCACAACTAAGTCGAAATGCTTTTCTATAATGTTTTTGATAGGCATTGGTTACATGTATCTAATTATGTTACAAATTATCCCTATGATTCTCAAGAATCTGTAATTAGAACCTTTGTTTAATATTCTGAGTAACTTTAAAATAATAACTATTTCCGACAAACGAACTCTTCTGTTGTTGCGATAGCTGATTAGAAATCTCATACAGCTGCCTGTCATATGTAAAACAGAACAGCATTTGTTGGAGTGTAATGGGCGGCACGGTGGCACAGTGGTTAGCACTGCTGCCTCACAGCACCAGAGATCCGGCTTCAATTCCCGCCTCAGGCGACTGACTGTGTGAAATTGCACATTCTCCCCGTGTCTGCGTGGATTTCATCCCACAGTCCAAAAATGTGCAAGCTAGGTGAAATGACCATGCTAAATTGCCCGCAGTGTTAGGGGTAAATGTAGGGTAATGGGTCTGGGTGGGTTGCCCTTCGGTGGGTCGGTGTGGACTTGTTGGGCCGAAGGTAAGTAAGTAATCTAATCTCAAAAAAAACAGACGTCCCTTAATATGTAAGGCCGAATATTAATCCAATGATTTCTGTGAACATTCAAATTAGAAAGGAACAAATATTGCCTTTGAGTGTTGGATGGGGAGTCATTAATTAGTTTGTGTTTGTGTTGACCTGGAATGAGAGAACTATTATTCCTTTTTAATATTGACACTAAGAAATACTGGATTAAATTAACATGTGAATTAGACGAAGTTTGTTACAAAACCTAAACTGAACTACTGTGAGATTTTTGGAATGAAAATAAATTGATAATTAATATTATAACTTTGGCAAAGTAAACGATTCAATATTTCCAAACAGGTTTGTTCTGATGTTGATTAGATATTTCTTAATCTGTCAGCTGAGAATACAAATTCTGGCATGATGATGTGGAAAGACATGAGACATTCTGTGAACATTGATCAGAAATGGTTTGTCATTCAAAATCCTCAGATCTTCAAGATTTATATACTTGGTTTCTTAGTTTTTCTTCTGGAGAAATATAATATATAATAAGAACAAATCCTGCATTGTATTTAATTCATGCAATTTTTCATATCATCAATATTTAGACATTTGAGTCAGAATTATAAAGAAAATAAGTCAATAAGGAAGATTTATTTTCACAGAAACATACAGTCAACAGTATTTATCAAGGTATTTGTTTCAATATTGTGTCTGAATAAACAGATAAATACGTTTAATGGGGATCTGTTGACAATGTAATGAGCCACAATTACATTTTTATCATAATTTTTGGATTGGAAAACTATCAGAAAAAAAAATCCTACATTCAGGACTTGCTTCATCTCGATACATGTTACGCGTAGTATCCTCAGTCAGAAGTAATAAGGTGTCATCATTGGTCAGGGAAAGATGTAATGTGTAAATTATAATAAGGTTTCTCTTACATATCTTTGGATCTGGTGAGAGTGTGATGTTTGCTGTGATTATTCATCCTGAGAACAATAAGGCACGTACAAAGTGTTTTTCACCGAACAGTAATGGTGGTCTTGAAGACCATTACGAGTACTTTGATTTCAATAATGTTGAGCTGATTTCCATGATCTGGGAAATGTTTCAGAACATTTTTCCGAAATTCTGGATCCTAAGCATTCAATGGGTTTCGTGCAAACACCCTTCACTTGTCGTCATCCTCAAGCGAGGTGTAGAACGCTCAGGCACTGGCTGCAAGTCAAAGTGCCAGGAAGTCTGCTTCAACCTCTCCAAAACACAGCTCTCGGGCTTGTTGTAACTGGATCTCCCGAACCTTTGTGACCTCTTTGACCTGGCTTTCCACTGTTTTCTGGAGCTGGTTATTTTATCTACTGTTTCCTTTAGTTTGACTTTTTTAGCTCTGATTTTCCCAGCTGTAGGAATATTTAGAATGTTCAATTATGGGCGACAGGTCACTTGACCTTAGTGGACAGATAAAATATGGTTCACTTATTGTTGTAATAACGAATTTTAGAATGAATCTTTGCATTTTAACAAATAAAATGTTTCAATATTTTTCAGCGGTTTACAATGACATTGATTAGATAGTCATTAAGAGAGATCAACTAACACTTATAATCTATTTGTAGGATTATTTAATTGAAAATAGACGTACAGAGATTTTTTTGGAAGGCATTGCTTTTTCATTTAAATATCTTTGCTGTTCATGAGGTCTATGTAGCTGTTCATTGGTTCTCTTGTCCAGATACTAATTTTATAATTCATATCGCTTTTATTGTGCCCGGAGTTTTGAGATTTGTATCAGATTAAGAAGAAAACGAGGAGCTATTAAAATGAGAACTTGAATGAATAGAAAGCACAGTAAATTTATATTACAGAGGAAACAGAGAGTATTTGCTCCAAATAAGCAGACTTTTTTTTTATGTCGTAAGTGTGGTGGTGGAAAAGCACAGCATACCAGGCAGCATCCATGGAGCCGGAGATTCCCGATGAAGGCTTCTGCCTGAAACGTGGTTTCTGCTGCTCCTCAGATGCGGCCTGGCATTCTGTGCTATTCCAGCACCACATTCTTGTCTCTGATCTCCAGCATCTGCTTTCCTCACTTTCTCCAAATATTTGTAATGGACTTGAACATTAGCCTCGGCAGTTGAACAAAACTGTTAGAAACAAAATTCACTTTAAATCAGCCAGAGACAAAGACATGGAAACAAGGACAATTGATTACGAACTTGCAAGTCCGGGCACCCCGCCAGCCTGGCAAAAAGGGCAAATATATCAGTTATGCAATCATTTTTATATAGTTTGCGTGTTGCAGGCTCACATCCCCTTTCCCTATTCTTACCCTATCATAATTATTTATTTCATTTCATTCCCTTATTTGGCCTTACTTGTGACGAACCTGAAGATAATTCCTTCACTTGTTTTTCTCTTTCCTTATCTATGTACCAGGTTGTCCGTGTCCTTGGATGTCTGACTCTAAGTTTTATTGTGAAAATGTACTTACTTCTTCTTTTGTGGTCAGCTAAAATACTCCATAGTTATTTCCTAGCTTACAACTATTTTCTTTAAAACTGCTTCTTTAAAAGACCCCCTATATTCATTAAAGTCTTAGCCTTAAGTATACTATATGCTACAAGAATTTCATGACCGTGTGTATAATGTCTCACCCCTCCCCCATCTACAGAAATTACACTCCACTAGCACTTACAACAATCACATTCCTATATCGCCTGCAGAAAACTACATTTCCTATTTCCCACAAAACCAAATTTAAAACTTTTTTTTTGCAATATTTGGACTGAAAATTGTTTGTGATTATGCAACACATTAGGACATATGAACATCTGTTCCATTAGAATCCTTGGCCATTCATAATAAAGAATAACCACAGCTTTGACCAACCAGTGTCGTGTGTAATTACTGAACTGAAATACCAGAGGACAATTACTGCATTTATTGGAGGGAATGATAACGGATCCTTACTGTGGCAGTGGGGATTGATCTCAGGAACAATCAGATAGTTACTCTGATTATTCCACTGAACAGTAATTAGCTGGTCACGGGGACCTTTTTGTGATCTCATGTTTTATGTGAGCATTGATTTCAAAAAACATTGAGATATTTTACAAGCTTTGGGAACACATTGATAATCAAGTATTAAACATATTAACTGAAGTCAACAATTAAAAAAAACGTTAGAATTGTATAGAGAAACGCAATTAAACGATTGTAGAATCCCTGTTAGCACAGTGTGGTGGCAGGCAATTTGGTCGAAAAAAATGACCCTCCAAAGAGTAACCCAGCCAAATACATTTCCCGACCATATTCCTCTACACTGCCTGCTGACTAACATACACATCCCTGAACACAATGTGCAATTTAGCATAGCCAGCTCACCTAACCTGCACATCTTTGGATTGTGGGAGTAAACCACAGCAAATTCATATTGCAACAACTTGACAGAATTGAGTGATTACTCCATATTGATTAATAAAAAATGAAAACAATAATTTTATATCCTCAAAATAGTTTCTCAATTTATGAAATGCAAATTAAAATGTTTTTGTTCTATACTTAAATTGGAACAAAATGATGAACTGGTCAGTCAATGAAGGCACCTTCATTCTTTCTAAAAATGTATGATTTCTAAGACGTCACCATTTCTTTTGATTGTTTAATGAAACAAGGGTGATGTCAATGCTTTTTTGTGTACGTGAAAAAGATTCATGTGAATTTAAATAATTTTGCACATGAAAAATATTTAACTGTTATTGTCATTAGAAACATTGTTAACATTGAAGTGAATTACAATCAAATCAATTGAAAAGTGTTTCCAAGTTTAAAATGTAAAGCAATATTCACAATGATTGAGAGATTATACATCGCAATGTCCTTGCATTAGTTATTATATGCAACCATAATTCCACGTTTACGCCCCTACGGAATTGAATAATTATTCGATATTAGGTATTAGCAACAAATCAATTTTAAAACTTATATTAGTGAATTTAAGAATAATTAGGTATCTCATCTTGCTATTCCACTGAGTAATGTGCAGCGTAAAGTTATTGGTGTTCTCGGAAATTCAATGGCTGAGATGACTGTGATCTTTCAAATGAGCAAAAGTCAGATATTTACAAAGGATATTGCAAGGGAAATTACTGGTATTTATGTGGGTGTAATAGCCTGTCCAAACAGGTTTTTTTTATCTTGTAGCTTTCACAATAAGAAATATGGAAGATATTACAACACGTTGTGCTTGCTACGAAATCTAAGTTAAAGTGTTGTGTAATTACTGTAATTGATAATTGTTTCTAGATTCCTGATAGATAAACAACTTCATATTTTAATGCACTTTGCTCTGATGTCGATTGAATATTCATTAATATTAATCAACTGAAAATTAAAATCTAAAAAGTTGCTTTAATAATTAAAAAAAAACTCAGCAAAAATTGAACACAGTTCAACTTACATTTACCGTGATAAATGTTCAGACATTTATGTCAGAATTAGGAAGAAAATAATTAGGCCGGAAAAGTGAGTATGATTATGAACAAAAGGTCGAGTTAATGACATTTGGTACAGGAAGTAATTTTGCACCAAATGACTGATAATTGTGTGATAATTGTTCATTGACAACTAATGTTGGAAGAAAAATAAACTATATCAACATTTACAAAGCAGTTTTTTCCTTATCATGAAATTGAAATGCCGGTTATATGATTTGAAAAAAAAAACAGCCGTTTAATGTGACATTTGAGCTGAAGAATCGTTATTTTTCCCGCAGTGTAGTATTTTCAATAACTTAGTGTTAGGTGAACTAAAGAACAAATGGATGGGCCTACATTGTTTTCTTCCACACAAAAAAGTAAAACAATTTTAACATGAAAATGATGTCGCTCTGAAAGTAATAATTTCATACATAATAAATATTGGTATTAAATTGAAATGTCATCATAGCTGTAGGAGTGTTTTCCGCTGACAATGAATGAGGACTCAGGAGGCAAGGTGAACTCAGGCACGTGGAAGACTCTTACTCATGCAGCAACAAGTTAATGCAGGGATCATCCCCCCAGACCATTCTCGGAAGAGAGGTCAGTATTTTTACACACTTTCTGTATTACAATCTCCACATGTTTACAGTCTTTCCCTCCTTATACAGACACCCAATCCTGTAGAACACCTAATCTCAGATGGACATCGTTATGGATAGCCCCAGCTTTCTATCGTCTCATGGTGGTTAACCGGTGTTATAATCTCCAGGCATTGGGATCTCTCTATGTATCTTATTTCTTCAGATTACAATGGTAATTGCTGCACTCCTTCTGACCTCTCACTCTGCCTTATCTACGATTCTCAATAATCTGTAATTAGACGCTTTTTAAAAAAATGTTCTGAGCAACATTAAAATAGTAACTATATCTGACAAACGAATGCTATCTGTTGCGCTGATAGCTGTTTAGGGGGTTAACTGGGCTGTATCCTGCAGCTGGTGTTTATTCATTCATTGGGACAATTTTTCTTTCATAAATGAAGGTCAGGGTTGGTCGTTTTTCTGTATCTGGCATGTTCTTGTCGCTGTCTGGAATATAACTGCCTGGAATGGCATACTTATGGACTTGGTGCAGGATTGTACAAAATGTTCTTTTTAAATGAAGACTGGATCAGTCTGTTCGTCTTGTTTATCTCTCCTCCACCATCTTGTGTTTTAATTCTAAGGCAGGTTGTGTCTTTTTGTTTGTTGGACAAGAGCCAACATGGACCCTTCTGTTCGAGATGTGGCAGGGCATCCCCACAACAGCAAATCAACCAGGATTTCTGTATTAAAATAAAAAAATCAGCATTCGCTACTGTTAGGAAACTGTACCATGCAATTTGCTTCCGTAACTGAGACTTAATGCCACACTTAAAGCTGAATAAAGTGCATCTGATCAATGATTAAATGTTAGATATAAGGAACAATTATTCTTATCACAGGTCACTGCAAACTTAAAATAATTAGAAATCTCATATTGTAATATGTAAAAATGAATATTAATTATTGGAGTCTAAACAATCAGACGTATCTTCATTTATAAGGCTGAATATTAAAGCAATGATTTCTGTGAACATTCAAATGAGAAGGTATCAGATATTTCCTGAGAGTGCTGGATGAGGAATCATTGCTTTGTTTGTGGTTGTGTTGACCTGTAATAGAAGATCCATTTTTCTTTGTGAAATTGGAACTAAGAAATAATGGTTTAATTTGAAATGTGAATCTTTCGTTATTTGTTACAAATCCTAAACTGAATTATTGTGTGATTGTTGGAATAACCATCAATTGGTAATCTATTTTAGAACGCTGACGCATTAAGTGATTCAATATTTCCAAACGAGTTTGCTCTGGTATTGATTACATAATAATTAGTATTGGCGAACTGAGCATTAGAACGCCGGCATGATGGTTTGGAAAATGCATTCGATATGCAGTGATTATTGATAAGAACTGTTTTCTCATTCAACATTCTCAGATAGCCCTGAGTTCGGCACTTGCTGTCTCAGCTTTTCTTCTGTAGAAGTACAATACATATTCCATGCAACTTTTAATGTCATCAATATTCAGACATTTGTGTCAGCATTACAAAGAAAATAAATCGATCAGGAACATGGTATCATAGCAAAATACAGTCAACAGCATTTATAGAGGAAATTTTTAAACATTGTCTCTGAGTAAACACATGAAAAAGTTTAATGGAGGGGTGTTCACAATGTACTCAGCCACAATTACATTTTTATCATGATGACTGGGGCGAACCCATCAGAAAACTCGCCTATAATTAGGAATTCCGTCATCTCAATACATGTTAGTATCAGCATATTCCGGAGTATAGTAATTGCATGGTCATGAAGAACATTTGTGAGAGTATTTGGAGCTCGGGTACTCTATGTTGTGGTTCTGTTCGCTGAGCTGGGAATTTGTGTTGCAGACGTTTCGCGCCTTGTCCAGGTGACATCCTCAGTGCTTGGGAGCCTCATGTGAAGCGCTTCTGTGATGTTTCCTCCGGCATTTATAGTGGAATGTCTCTGCCACTTCCGGTTGTCAGTTCCAGCTGTCCGCTGCAGTCGCCGGTATGTTGGGTCTAAGGTCGATGTGTTTGTTGATAGAATCTATAGATGAGTGCCATGCCTCTAGGAATTCCCTGGCTGTCCTCTGTTTGGCTTGTCCTATAATAATAGTGTTTCCCAGTTGAACTCGTGTTGCTTATCATCCGCGTGTGTGGCTACTAAGGATAGCTGGTCATGTCGTTTCGTGGCTAGTTGGTGTTCATGTATGCGGATCGTTAGCTGTCTTCCTGTTTGTCCTATGTAGTGCTTTGTGCAGTACTTGCATGGGATTTTGTACACTACATTGGTTTTGCTCATGTTGGATATCGGGTCCTTCGTTCTGGTGAGTTGTTGTCTGAGAGTGGCTGTTGGTTTGTGTGCTGTTATGAGTCCTAGTGGTCTGGCTGTCAGAGCTGAAATGTTCTTGATGGATAGTAACGTGGCTAGTCCGTTGGGTTTTGGCATGTCCTCATTCCATTGCCTTTCCCTTAGGCATTTGTTGATGAAATTGCAGGGGCATCCGTTTTTCGCGTATACATTGTAGAGGTGTTCTTCTTCTTCCTCTTTTTGCAGTTCTGGTCTGCTGCCCTTTTGTGGCCACAACACACTGCAGTACACCAGAATTGCATTGAAGAGGAAGAAGAACACCTCTACAATTTATTCGCCAAAAACGGATACCTAACAGATCCTCAGGGAAAGACAACGGAAAGAGGATATGCCACAACCCAAAGGAATAGCCACGTTACCATACATCAAGGAAATTTCTGAACTGACAGCCCGATAAATATGACCACTAGGACTCATACCAGCCCTCTCCCCCTGTCTTGCCCTCTCTCATTCTTTCGCCCTCTCGTCCTCTCTCTCCCTCTCTCCCTCTCTCTGCTCTCTATCCCTCTTTTGCCCTCTCTCCCTCTCTCGCCCTCTCTCCCTCTTTCACCCTCTCTTCCTGTTTTGCCATTTCTCCATCACGCGCCCTCACTCCCTATCTTGCCCTCTTTCCCGCTCTCGCCCTCACTCCCACTCTCGGCCTCTCTACCTTTGTCGCATTCTCTCCCTCGCTCGCCCTCTCTCACTCTCTCGAACTCTCTCCCTCCCCCCTCTCTCCCTCTCTCCCTCCCTTGCCCTCTTTCCCTCTCTTGCCCTCTCTCCCTCTCTCGCCCTTTCTAGACCTGTCTCCCTCTCTCGCCCTCTCTCCCTTTCTTGCCGGCTTTCCCACTCTCTCCATCTCTCTCTCTCTCTCACCCACTCTCCCTCTCTCTATCTCTCCCTCTCTCGCCCTCTCTCCCTCTCTCTCCCTCTCTCCCTCTCTCTCCCTCTCTCCCTCCCTCGCCTTCTATCCCCCTCTCGCCCTCTCTCTCTCTATCCCTCTCTAGTCTTTCTTCCTCTCTCGCCCTCTCTCCCTCTCTCACCCTCTCTCACTCACCCACTCTCCCTCTCCCCATCTCTCCCTTTCCTGCCCTCTCTCCCTCTCTCGAACTCTCTCCTTCTCTCCCTCCCTCCGCCTCTATCCTTCTCTCGCCCTCTCTCCCTCTCTCCCTCTCTCGCCCTCTCTCCCTCTCTCGCCCGCTCTCCCACTCTCTCCATCCCTCCCTCTTTCACCCTCTCTCTCTCGACCACTCTACCTCACTCCATCTCTCCCTCTCTCGCTCTCTCTCCCTCTCCCCCTCACTCCCTCACTCACCCTCCCTCTCACTCTCTCTCTCTCTTTCGCCATCTTTCCCTCTCTTCCACTCTCCATCTCTCGCCCTCTCTACCTCACTCGCCCTCTCTCCATCTCACCGTCTCTCCATCACGCCCTCGCTACCTTTCTCGCCCTCACTCCCCCGCCTTCTCACCCTCTCTCACCCTCTCTCCCTCTCTCGCCCTCTCTCTCTCGCGCGCGCTCTCCCTCTCTTTCCCCTCTCTCCCTCTCTCTCACCCACTCTCCCACTCTGGAGCTCTCTCTCTCTCTCGCCCTCTCGCCCTCTCTCCCACTCTCTCCCTCTCTCGGCCTCTCGCGCCTTCTCTCACACTTTTGCCCTCTCTCCCTCACTCCCCCTCTCTCCCTCTCTTGCTCTCTCGCCCTCTCTTGCCGTCTCTCCCTCTCTCGCCCTCTCCCTCTCTCATCCTCTCTCCCTTTCTCGCCCTCTCTCCCCCTCTCTCCCTCTCTCCCCCTCTCTCCCTCTGTCTCACCCTCTCTCCCAATTATGCCCTCTCCCCCTCACTCCCTATCGCCCTCTCACTCTCTCGCCCTCTCTCACCCTCTCGCCCTCTCTCTCGCCCTCTCTCCCACTTTTGCCCTCTCTCCCTCACTCCCCCTCTCGCCCCTCTCCCTCTTTCGCCGTCTCCCGCTCTATTGCCCTCTCTCCCTCTAGTGCCCTCCCTCCCTCCTTTGTCCTCTCTCCCACTCAAGCTCTCTCTCCCTCTCTCGCCTTCTCTCCCTCTTTCATACTCTCTCCCGCTCTTGCCCTCTCTCCCTATCTCCCACTCTCCCTCTCTTGCTCTCTCACCCTCTCTCCCTCTCTCGCCCACTCTCCCTCTCCCACCCTCTCTCCCTCTCTCGTCCTCTCGCCCCCTCTTGCACTCTCTGCCTCCTTTGCCCTCTCTCAATTTCTCTCCCTCTCTCGCCCTCTCACCCTCTCTCACCCTCTCCCCCTCTCCCTCTCTCGCTTTCTCGCCCTCTTCCCCGCTCTCGCCCTCTCTCGCCCCCTCTCTCTCTCTAGCCCTCATTCCATCCTGCGCCCTCTCTCCCTCTTTCACCCTCTCTCCATCTCTCGTCCTCCCTCCCACTCTGGCCCTCTCTCTCTCTCACCCTCTGGCCCTCTCTCGCCCTCTCTCCCTCTTTTGCACACTCTCCCTCACTTCCCCTCACTCCTTCTCTCGCACTCTCTGCCTCCTTCGCCCTCTCTCAATCTCTCTCTCTCTCTCGCCCTCTCACCCTCTCACCCTCTCTCACCCACTCACCCTCTCTCGCCCTCAACCCCTCTCCCTCTCTCGCCCTGTTTCCTGCTCTCCCCCTCTCACTCTCCCTCTCGCCCTCTCACCCTCTTTTGCCCTCTCTCTCTCTCTTGCCCTCTCTCTCTCTTGCCCTCTCTCCCTCTTTCGCCTTCTCTCCCTCTCTCGGCTTCTCTCCTGTCTCCTTCGCTCCCTCCCACCCTGTCTCGCCCTCTCTCCCTCTCTCCCTCTCTCGCCCTCTGTTGCTCTCTTGCCCCCTCTCCCTCTCTCGCTCTTCCTCCCTCTCTTGCCGTCTCTCACCCTCTCTCCCTGTCTCCCTCTCTCTCGCTCTCTCCACCTCTCTCGCCCTCACTCGCCCTCTCTCCCTCTTTCACACTCTCTCCCACTCTCTCTATCTCTCCCTCTCTCGCACTCTCTCACTCTCGCCCTCTCTCCCTCACTCCATCTCTCCCACTTTCACTCTCTCTCCCTCTCGCCCTCTCTCCCTCTCTCGCCCTCACTCCCTCTCTCCCTCTCTCGCCCTCCCTCACTCCCTCTCCCTCTCGTCTCTCTCGTCTCTCCTTCTTTCGCCCACGCCCCATCTCCCCCTTTCTCCTTTTCTTGCCCTCTCTCCCCCTCTCACCCTCTCTCGCTCTCTCCCTCTCTCTCCCACTCTCCCTCTCTCGCCTTCTCTCCCTCTCGGTCTTTTGCACTCTCTTGCCTTCTCTCCCTTTCTCTCCCTCTCTCCCTCACTCGCCTTCTCCTCCTCTCCTGCCCTCTCGCCTTCTCTCTCTCTCTCGCCCTCTCTCCCTCTCTCCGTCTCTCGCCCTCTCACCCTCTCACGCCTTCTCTCTCCCCGCCTTCTCTACCTCTCTCGCCCTGTCTCCCTTCTCTAGCCCTCTCTCCCTCTCTCGCCCTCTCTTCCTCTCTCTCTCGCTGCCTCTCTTGCGCACTCTTACTCTATCGCCCTTTCTCCCTCTCTTGCCCTCTCTCCCTCTATCGCCCTTTCTCCCCCTCTCACCATCTTCCCTTTCTCTCGCCCTCTCTCCATCTCTCTCCCTCTCAACTTCTCTCCCTCTCTTGCCCTCTCGCCTTCTCTCTGTATCGCCCTCTCTCGCTCTCTCTCCCTCTCTCTACCACTCTCCCTCTTTTGCCATCTCTCCCTCACTCGCCCTCACTCCCTATGCCGCCCACTTTCCCGCTCTCGCCATCTCTCCCTCTCTATCCCTCTCTCCCTCTCTTGAACTCTCTCTCTTTTCCTCCGGCTCCTTCTCTCCCTCTCTCCCTCTCTAGCCGTGTCTCTCTCTCTTGCCCTCTCTCCCTCTCTCGCCCTCTCTCCCACTCTCTCTGTCTCTCCATCTCTCACCCTCTCTCACTCCCACCCACTCTCCCTCTCTACATCTCTCCTCTCTCACAGTTTCTCCCTCTCTACCTCTCTCCCTCTCTCGCCAACTCCCCCTCTCTCTCGCCCTCTCTATACTTCTCTCCCTCTTTCATCCTCTCTTCCTCTCTCGCACTGTCTACCTCTCTCGCCTTCTCTCTCTTTTTCGCCCTCTCTCCCTCTCTCACACTCTCTACCTCTCTCTACGTCTCTCCGACCCTTTCTCCTCTCTCTCCCTCTCTGCTTTTCTTGCCCACTCATACTCTCTCGCCCTCTCGCCCTCTCTCACTCTCTCGCCCTCTCTCCCTCTTTCACACTCTCTCCCTCCCTCAACCTCTCTCCCTCTTTCACACTCTCTCCCTCCCTCAACCTCTCTCCCTCTTTCGCGCTCTCACTCTCTCGCCATCTCCCCCGCCTTCCTCCCCCTCTCTCCCTCTCTATACATCTCTCCCACTTTCACCCTCTCCATCTCTCGCCTCTCTACCTCCCTGACCTTCTCTCCCTCTCTCGCCCTCTCTCTGTCACGCCCTCTCTACCTCTCTCTCTCCGTCCCTATAACTCTCTCCCTCTTTCGCACTCTCTCCCTCTCTCGCCCTCTCTCCCTCTTTCACCCTCTCTTCCTGTTTCGCTATCTCTCCCTCACGCGCCCTCAATCCCTATCTCACCCTCTTTCCCGCTCTCGCCCTCTCTCCCTTTCTCGCCCTCTCTCCCTTTCTCGCCCTCTCTCCCTTTCTCGCCTTCTCTCCCATCTTGCATTCTCACCCTCTCTCGAATTCTCTCCCTCTCTCCTTCCCTCGCCCTCTATCCCTCTCTCGCCCTCTTCCCTCTCTCCCTCTCTAGCGCTGTCTCCCTCTCACGCCCTCTCTCCCTCTCTATACATATCTCCCTCTTTCATCCTCTCTCCGTCTCTCGCCTCTCTACCTCTCTCGCCTTCACTCCCTCTCTCCCTCTCTCGCTATCACTCCCTCTTTCACCCTCTCTTCCTGTTTCGCTATCTCTCCCTCACGCGCCCTCAATCCCTATCTCACCCTCTTTCCCGCTCTCGCCCTCTCTCCCTTTCTCGCCCACTCTCCTTTTCTCGCCTTCTCTCCCATCTCGCCCTCTCACCCTCTCTCGAATTCTCTCCCTCTCTCCTTCCCTCGCCCTCTATCCCTCTCTCGCCCTCTTCCCTCTCTCCCTCTCTAGCGCTGTCTCCCTCTCACGCCCTCTCTCCCTCTCTATACATATCTCCCTCTTTCATCCTCTCTCCGTCTCTCGCCTCTCTACCTCTCTCGCCTTCACTGCCTCTCTCCCTCTCTCGCTATCACTCCCTCTTTCACCCTCTCTTCCTGTTTCGCCATTTCTCCCTCACGCGCACTCACTCCCTATCTCGCCCTCTTTCCCGCTCTCGCCCTCTCTCTCCCTCTCTCCCTCTCTCGCCTTCTCTCCCTCTCGGTCTTTTGCACTCTCTTGCCTTCTCTCCCTTTCTCTCCCTCTCTCCCTCACTCGCCTTCTCCTCCTCTCCTGCCCTCTCGCCTTCTCTCTCTCTCTCGCCCTCTCTCCCTCTCTCCGTCTCTCGCCCTCTCACCCTCTCACGCCTTCTCTCTCTCCCCGCCTTCTCTACCTCTCTCGCCCTGTCTCCCTTCTCTAGCCCTCTCTCCCTCTCTCGCCCTCTCTTCCTCTCTCTCTCGCTGCCTCTCTTGCGCACTCTTACTCGATCGCCCTTTCTCCCTCTCTTGCCCTCTCTCCCTCTATCGCCCTTTCTCCCCCTCTCACCATCTTCCCTTTCTCTCGCCCTCTCTCCATCTCTCTCCCTCTCTCAACTTCTCTCCCTCTCTTGCCCTCTCGCCTTCTCTCTGTATCGCCCTCTCTCGCTCTCTCTCCCTCTCTCTACCACTCTCCCTCTTTCGCCATCTCTCCCTCACTCGCCCTCACTCCCTATCCCGCCCACTTTCCCGCTCTCGCCATCTCTCCCTCTCTATCCCTCTCTCCCTCTCTTGAACTCTCTCTCTTTTCCTCCGGCTCCTTCTCTCCCTCTCTCCCTCTCTAGCCGTGTCTCTCTCTCTCGCCCTCTCTCCCTCTCTCGCCCTCTCTCCCACTCTCTCTGTCTCTCTATCTCTCACCCTCTCTCACTCCCGCCCACTCTCCCTCTCTACATCTCACCTCTCTCACAGTTTCTCCCTCTCTACCTCTCTCCCTCTCTCGCCAACTCCCCCTCTCTCTCGCCCTCTCTATACTTCTCTCCCTCTTTCATCCTCTCTCCCTCTCGCACTATCTACCTCTCTCGCCTTCTCTCTCTTTTTCGCCCTCTCTCCCTCTCTCACACTCTCTACCTCTCTCTACGTCTCTCCGACCCTTTCTCCTCTCTCTCCCTCTCTGCTTCTCTTGCCCACTCATACTCTCTCGCCCTCTCTCCCTCTCTCGCCCTCTCTCAATCTCTCGCTCTCCCTCCCTCAACCTCTCTCCCTCTTTCACACTCTCTCCCTCCCTCAACCTCTCTCCCTCTTTCGCACTCTCACTCTCTCGCCATCTCCCCCGTCTTCCTCGCCCTCTCTCCCTCTCTATACATCTCTCCCACTTTCACCCTCTCCATCTCTCGCCTCTCTACCTCTCTGACCTTCTCTCCCTCTGTCGCCCTCTCGCCCTCTCTCTGTCACGCCCTGTCTACCTCTCTCTCTCCGTCCCTATAACTCTCTCCCTCTTTCGCACTCTCTCCCTCTCTCGCCCTCTCTCCCTCTTTCACCCTCTCTTCCTGTTTCGCTATCTCTCCCTCACGCGCCCTCACTCCCTATCTCACCCTCTTTCCCGCTCTCGCCCTCTCTCCCTTTCTCGCCCTCTCTCCCTTTCTCGCCTTCTCTCCCATCTCGCATTCTCACCCTCTCTCGAATTCTCTCCCTCTCTCCTTCCCTCGCCCTCTATCCCTCTCTCGCCCTCTTCCCTCTCTCCCTCTCTAGCACTGTCTCCCTCTCACGCCCTCTCTCCCTCTCTATACATATCTCCCTCTTTCATCCTCTCTCCGTCTCTCGCCTCTCTACCTCTCTCGCCTTCTCTCCCACTCTCCCTCTCTCGCTATCACTGCCTCTTTCACCTCTCTTCTTGTTTCGCCATTTCTCCCTCACGCGCACTCACTCCCTATCTCGCCCTTTTTCCCGCTCTCGCCCTCTCCCTCTCTCCCTTTGTCACCTTCTCTCCCTCTCTCCCACTCTCCCTCGCTCCCTCTCCCTCTCTAGCCCTATCTCCCTCTCTCCCACTCTCCCTCGCTCCCTCTCCCTCTCTAGCCCTGTCTCACTCTCTCGCCCTCTCTCCCTCTCTTACCCTCCCTCCCACTCACGACCCCTCTCCCTCTCTTTCTCTTTCACCATCGTTCCCCTCTCCCTCTCTACATCTCTCGCCATCTCTCCATCTCACCCTCTCTCCCTCTCGCCCTCTCTCCCTTTCAAGCCCTCACTCCCCCGCCTTCTCACCGTCTCTCGCCCACTCGCCCTCTCTCGCCCTCTCTCTCTCTCGCCCTCTCTCCTTCTCTTCTCCCGCTCTCCCTTTCTCGCGCTCTCTCCCCCTCTCCCTCTCTCCCTCTCTCACCCCATTCCCGCTCTTGCCCTCTCACCCTCTCTCGCCCTCACTCTTCCCTGTGCCCTCTCTCCCCCTCTCACCCTCTCTCCCTCTCTCACCTTCTCTCCCTCTTTCGTACTCTCTCCCTCTCTTGCCCTCTCTCTCTATCTCCCTCTCTCCCTCCCTCGCTTTCTCTCACCCTCTCACTCTCGCCCTCTCGCCCTCTCTCGCCCTCTCTAACTCATTTCCCCTCTCTCGCTCTCTTGCCATTTCTCAATCTCTCTCCCTCTAACCCTCTCTTGCCCTGTCTCCCTCTCTCGCCCTCTCTCCCTCTCTTGCCCACTCTTATTCTCTCGCTCTCTTTCCCTCTCTCCTCCCTCGCCCTCTCTCCCTCACTTCCCCTCTTCCCACTCCTGCCTTCACCCCCTCTCCCTCTCTCTCTCCCTTTCTCCCTCTACCCCTCTTTTGCTCATTCTACGTCTCTCGCCCTCTCTCTCCCTCTCTTCCTCTCTCGCTTTCTCTCTCTCTCGTTCTCTCTACCTCTCTCTGCCTCTCTCGCCCTCTCTACCTCTACCTCCTTCTCTACTTCTCTCCACCTCTCGCCCTCTCGTCCTCTCACTGTCTCGCCCTCACTCCCTCTCTCGCCCAGTTTCTCTCTCTCTACATCTCTCCCTCTTTCACCCTCTCTCCCTCTCTTGCCTTCTTTCCCTCTCTTGGATTCTCTCTCTCTCGCGCCCTCTCTCCCTCTCTCTACCTCTCTCCCTCTTTCACCCTCTCATCCTCTCTCGTTCTCTCACCCTCTTTTGCCCTCTTTTCCTCTCTCGCCCTCTATCCCTCTCTCTCGCTCTTTCTCCATCTTTCACCCTCTCTCACACTTCCACCCGTTCTCTTACACATGGCCTCTCTCCTTCTTTTGCCCTCTTAGCCTCACGCCGTCTCTCACACTCTCTCCCTCTCGCCTTCTTTCGCCCTCTCTCTCTCTCTTGCCCTCTCTTCCTCTCTCTCGCCCTCTCTCCCACTTTTGCCCTCTCTCACTCACTCCCCATCTCGCCATCTCTCCCTCTCTCGCCCTCTCTCCCTCTTTCGCCCTCTCTCCCTCTCTTGCCCTCCCTCGCCCTCACTCCCTCCTTCACCCTCTCTCCCCCTCTCGCCCTCTCTCTCTCTCTAGCCTTCTCTCTTTCGCCCACTCTCCCTTGCTTTCCCCCCCTTTTCTACTCTCTCCCTCTCTCACCCTCTCTCCCCTATCTCCACCTATCTCCCTCTCTCCCTCTCTCGCTTTCTCTCGTCCTCTCTCTCTCGCCCTCTCTCCCTCTCTTTACCCCCCTCTCTCTCTCTTGCCCTCTCTCCCACTCTGGCCCTCTCTCTCTCTCTCTCGCCCTCTCGCCCTCTATCGCCCTCTCTCCCTCTCTCACCCGCTCTCCCTCTCTCTTGCCCTCTCTCCCACTTTCGCCCTCTCTCCCTCACTCTCCCTCTCTCGCGCTCTCGCCCACTCTCACTATCTCTCCCTCTCTTGCCCTCTCTCCCCTCTCTCCCTCCCTCCCTCTCTCTCACAGTTTCTCCCTCTCTCGCCCTCTCTCCCTCTGTCACCCTCTCTCCCTCTCTCACTCTCTCTCACCCCTCTCCCTCTCTCCCTCTCTCGCCCTCTTTCCCGCTCTCGCCCACTCTTCCTCTCTTGCCCTCTCTCCCTCGCTCGCCCTCACTCCCTCCTGCACCCTCTCTCCCTCTCTCGCCCTCTCTCCCTATCTCCCTCTCTCCCTCTCTCACCTTCTCTCGCCCTCTCTCTCGTCCTCTCTCCCTCTCTTTCACCCTCCCTCCCTCTCTCGCCCTTTCTCCCACTCTGGCTCTCTGTCTCTCTCTCTCTCTCGCCCTCTCTCCCTCTCTTGCCCACTCTCCCTCTCTCTCGCCCTCTTTCCCACTTTCGCCCACTCTCCCTCACTTCCCCTCTCTCCCTCTCTCCCTCTCTCGCCCTCTTTCCCGCTCTCGCTCTCTCCCTCTCTCACCATCTCTCCCCCTCTCACCCTCTATCCCTCTTCTGCCCTTCCTTCCTCTATCACCCTCTGTCACTCTCTGGCCCACCTCCACTATCTCGCGCTCACTCTCCCCCTCCCTCGCCCGACCCCTTCCTCTCGCCCTCTCTCCCTCTCTCGCCCACACCTCCTCTCTCACCTTCTCTCCCTCTCTCCCTCTGTCTCTCTCGCCCTCTCTTCCACTCCCGCCCCCTCGCCCTCTGTCTCTCCCCACTTTCTCTCTATCGCCCTCTCTTACTCTCTCTCTCGCCCTCTGTCCCTCTCCCTCACTCTCCCTCTTTTGCCCTCCCTCCCTCTATCACTCTCTCACACTCCCTGGCCCACCCCACTCTCTAGCTCTCACTCTCTCCCTCTCTCGCCCAACCCCTATCTCTCGCCGTCTCTCTCTCTCTCCCTCTCTCGGCCACGCCCGCTCTCTCACCCTCTCTCCCTCTCTTCCTCTCTCTCTCGCCCGCTCTTCCACTCTCGCCCTCGCTCCCTCTCTCGACCTCTCTCGCACTATCGAACTCACTCTCCCTCTCTCTTGCCCTCATTCCCTCTCTCTCTCGCCCTCTCGCCCTCACTCTCTCTGCCCTGCTGCCATCTCGCCTTCGCTCCCTCTCCTGCCCTCTCTCCCTCTTTCGCCCTCTCTCGCACTGTCTCCCTCTCACCCTCTCTCTGCCTCTCTCGCTGTCTCACCCTCCCCTGCCCTCTCTCGCCCTCGCCCTCTCTCGCCCTATCTCACTCTCTTGCCCTCTCTCTCACTCTCGCCCAATCTCCCACTTTCGCCCTCTCTCCCTCTATCACCCTCTCTACCTCTCTGACCAACCCCCACATTCTCGCTCTCACTCTCTCCCTCTCTCACCCAACCCTTTCTCTCGCCCCCTCACTCTCTCACCCTCTTGCCCTCTCTCCCTCTGTCGGCCCTTCTCCCTCTCACGTCCTCTCTCTCTCCACCAACTTCTCTCGCTCTCTGTCGTCCTGTCTCGCCCTTTCGCCCTCTCTCCCTCTCTTGCCCCCTTCTGCCTCTCTCTCCCTTTCTCTCTCTCTCTCGCCCTCTCTCCCTCTCGCGCCCTCTCTCGTCCTCTCGCCCACTGTTGTTCTCTCGTCCTCACTCCCTCTCGCCCTTTCTCAGACCCTCCCGCGCTCTCGCCCTCTCACACACTCTCGGCCTCTTACGCCCTCTCTCCCTCTTTCGCCCACTCTCCCCCTCTCTCGCTCTCTCCCTCTCTCACCCTCTCTCACCTTCTCTCCCTCTCTCGCCCTCACTCCCTCTCTCGCCCTCTCACACCCTCACTCCCTGTCTCGCCCTCTCTCCCTCCCTCACCTTCTCTCTCGCCCTCTCTCCCTCTCTCACACTCTCTCCTTCTCTCGCCCTCTCTTGCCCTCTCAAACCCTCACTCCCTGTCTTGCCCTCTCTCCCTCCCTCACCTTCTCTCTCGCCCTCTCTCCCTCTCTCGCACTCTATACCTCTCTCCCTCTCTCGGCATCTCTCGCCCTCTCTCGCTCTCACGCCCTGTCTCTCTTACTCGCCCTCTCTCCCTCTTTCACCTTCTCGCCCTCTAACCCTCTCTCACCCTCTCTCGCCCACTGTCTCCCTCTCTCTCCCTCTTTTCTATCACCCTCTCCTTCTCTCTCCCTCTCTCTCCCCCTCTCCCTCTCTCTTCCTCTCTCCCTCTCTCTCCCTCTCTCCCTGCCTTTCCCTCTCGCCCTCTCTGGCCCTCTCTCCCACTCTTGCCCTCTCTCTCCCTCTTTCACCATCTCTCACTCTCTCGCCCTCTCTCTTTCTGTCACCCTCTCTCACTCTTTCGCCCTCTTGACCTCTCGCCCTCTCTCAGCCTCTCTCCCTCTCTCGCCTTATCTCGCCCTGTCTCCTTCTCTCGCCCTGTCTCCTTCTCTCGCCCTCTCTCCTTCTCTCGCCCTCTCTCCTTCTCTCGCCGTCTCTCCCTCTCTTTCGCCCTCTCTCCCGCTCTCGCCATCTATCCCTCTTTCGCCATCTCGCCCTCTTTCGCCCTCTCTCCCTCTCTCGCCCTCTCTCCCTCTCGTCCTCTCTCGACCCTCTCCCTCTTTTGACCTCTCTCACTCTCTCGCCCTCACTCCCTCTCTCGCCCTCACTCCCTCCTTCGAGCTCTCTCCCCTGACGCCCTCTCTCCCTCTCTCGCATTCTCTCCCTCTTTCATACTCTCTCCCTCTCTCGCCCTCTCTCCCTCTCTCCCTCGCTCGCTCTCTCTTGCCGTCTCTCCCTCTCTCGTCCACTCTCCCTCTTTCGCCTTCTCTAACCCTTTCCCTCTCTCGCCCTCTCTCTCCCTCTCTCTCCCTCTCTCCCGCTCTCGCCCTCTTTCCCGCTCTCTCCCCCTCTCGGAATCTATCCCTCTCTCGCCCTGTCTCCTTCTTTTGCTCTCTCTCCCTCTCTCACCCTCTCTCCCTCTCTGGTCCTTCCCCACTAGCTCACTCTCACTCTCGCCCTCTCTCGCCCAACCCCTTTCTCTCGCCCTTTCTTCCTCTCTCCCCCTCACTCCCTCTCTCACCCTCTCTCGCCCTCTTGCCTTCTCTCCCTCTCTCGCCCACCCCCTCTCTCTCGCCCTCTCTTGCTCTCTCACCCTCTCTCGCCCTCTCGCCTGCCCTCCCTCTCTCCCTCTCTCTTCCTCTCTCGCCCTCGCTGCCTCTCTCGACCTCTCTCACACTATCGAACTCGCTCTCCCTCTCTCTCGCCCTCATTCCCTCTCTCTCTCGCCCTCTCGCCCTCGCTATCTCCGCCCTGCCGCCATCTCGCCCTCTCTCGCACTGTCGCCATCTCGCCCGCTTTCCCTCTCTTGCTCTCTCGCACTCTGTCCGTCTCGCCCTCTCTCTGCCTCTCTCGCTGTCTCACCCTCCCCCACCCTTTCTCTCCCTCGACCTCATGCCCTCTCGCGCCTTCTCACTCTCCTTCTCCTTCTCTCGTCCTCTCTCCCTCTTACCCTCTCACCCTCTCTCGCCCTCAATCCCTCTCTCGCATTCTCTCCCTAGCTCGCACTCTCATCCTCTCTCACCATCTCTCGCCCTCTCTCTCACCCTTGCCCTCTCTCCCTATTTCGCCCTCTCGCCCTCTCTCACCCTCTCTCGCCCTCTCTCTCTCTTGCCCTCTATCCCTCGCTCCCTCTCTTGCACTCTCTCGGTTTCTCGACCGCGCTCCTTCTCTTGCCATCTCTCTCTCTTTCTCGCCCTCTCGCCCTCACTCCCACTATCGCCCCTTCGCCCTCTCCCCCTCTCTCACCCTCTCTCACCCTCTCTCGCCCACTCTCTTTCTCTCTCGCCCACTCTCCGTCTCTCGCCCGCTCATCCTCTCTCCCGCTCTCTCTCTCGCGCCCTCTCTCCCTCTTTCGACCTCTCTCCTTCTCTCTCCCTCTCTATCTCTCTCGCCCTCGCTCCCACTTTCGCCCTCTCGTCCTCTCCCCCGCTCACCCTCTCTCACCCTCTCTCGCCCACTCTCTCCCTCTGTCTCCCTCTCTTCTTTTGCCCTCTCTCCGTCTCTCTTCCTGTCTTCCTCTCTCTCCCTCTCTCCCTGTCTCCCCCTCTCGCCCTCTCCCCCTCTCGCCCTCTCGCCCTCTCTGCCTCTCTCTCCCTCTCTCGCCCTCTCTCTCCCTCTCTCGCCCTCTCTCTCTTTCTCTCGTCCACTCTCCCTCTATCCCTTTCTCGCTCTGTCTCGCCCTCTCTCCC
Source organism: Chiloscyllium plagiosum (assembly GCF_037043375.1). Classification (NCBI taxonomy): domain Eukaryota; kingdom Metazoa; phylum Chordata; class Chondrichthyes; order Orectolobiformes; family Hemiscylliidae; genus Chiloscyllium; species Chiloscyllium plagiosum. The sequence continues at coordinate 32,958,887 of NW_028270186.1, read as the reverse complement.
TCTATCACCCTATCTACCTCTTTGACCAATCACCACTTTGTCGCTCTCACTCTCTCCCTCTCTCACCCAACCCCTTTCTCTCGCCCCTCTCCCTCTGTCGCCCACGACCCCTCCCTCAACCTCTCTCCCTCTGTGTCCCTCTGTCACCCTCTCGCCCTCTGTCGGCCCTTCTCCCTCTCACGCCCTCTCTCTCTCCACCACTTTCTCTCGCTCTCTCTCGCCCTGTCACACCCTTTCGCCCTCTCTCCCTAACTTGCCCCCCTCTGCCTCTCTCTCCCTTTCTCTCTCTCCCCCACTTTCTCTCTCTCTCGCCCTCTCGCCCTCTCTCGCCCTCTCGCCCTTTCACAGACTCTCTCGCCCTCTCTCGCCCTCTCTCCCCCTCTCTCCCTCTCTCTCCCTCTCTCACCCTCTCTCGCCATCTCTCCCTATCTCGCCCACGCCCCCTCTCTCGCCCTCTCCCCCGCGCTCAAACTCTTGGCCTCTCTCCTTTTCTCGCACCTCTCCCACTCTCGCCCTCTCCGTCTCCCCCACCCACTTTAACTCTCTCTCTCTCGCCCTGTCTCGCCCTTTTGCCCACTCTCCCTCTCTCACCCTGTCTCGCACTCTCGCCTCTCTCTGACTCTCTCGCCGTCTCAACCACCCTTGCCCTCTCGCTATCTCTCGCCCTTTTTAACTCTCACCCGTCCTCTCTCCTTCCCGCACTCTCTCCGTCTCTCGCCCTCTCTCCCCTCTCACCTTCTTACCCTTTCTCGCCCTATCGCACTCACTCTCCCTCTCTAGCCCTCACTCCCTCAGTCCCTCGCCCTCACACCCTCTCGCTCGCCCTCTCTCCATCTAGTCCTCTCTCCCTCTCCAGCCCTCTTCCCTCTCGCCCTCTCTCTCTCTCTCTCTCCCTCTCTCCCACTTTCGCCCTCTCGTCCTCTCCCCCGCTCTCACCCTCTCTCGTCAACTCTCTCCCTCTATCTCCTTCTCTTCTATCGCCCTCTCTCCCTCTCTCTTCCTGTCTCTCTCTCTCCCTCTCTCCCTGTCTCCCCCTCTCGCCCTCTCGCCCTCTCTGCCTCTCTCTCCCTCTCTCGCTCTATCTCGCCCTCTCTCCCTCTATCACCCTCTCTGCCTCTCTGACCAATACCCACTTTCTCGCTCTCACTCTCTCCCTCTCTCACCCAACCCCTTTCTCTCGTCCCCTCCCTCTGTCGCCCACGCCCCCTCCCTCGCCCTCTCTCCCTCTCTCACCCTCTCACCGTCTCTCCCTCTGTTGGCCCTTCTCCCTCTCACGCCCTGTCTCTCTCCAGCACTTTCTCTCCCTCTCTCTCGCCCTTTCGCACTCTCTCCCTCTCTTGCTCCCCTCTGCCTCTCTCTCCCTTTCTCTCTCTCCCCCACTTTCTCTCTCTCTCGCCCTCTCGCCCTCTCTCGCCCTCTCGCCCACTCTTGCTCTCTCGCCCTCTCTCCCTCTTGCCCTTTCTCAGACTCTCTCGCCCTCTCGCCCTCTCTCACACTCTCTGCCTCTTTCACCCTCTCCCCCCCTTTCGCCCTCTCTCCCCTGCTCTCCCTCTCACCCTCTCACACCCTCTCTCGCCCTCTCTACCTATCTCTCCAACGCCTCCTCGCTGGTCCTCTCTCCCTCGCTCAAACTCTTGGCCTCTCTCGTTTTCTTGCCCACTACCCCTCTCTCGCCCTCTCTCTCTCTCCCCCCTACTTTAACTCTCTCTCTCTCTCGCCCTGTCTTGCCCTTTTGACCACTCTCCCTCCCTCGCATTCTCTCGCACTCTCGCCCTCTCTCTGACTCTCTCGCCGTCTCCACCACCCTCGCACTCTCGCTATCTCTCGCCCTCTTTAACTCTCACCCGTCCTCTCTCCTTCTCGCACTCTCTCCATCTCTCGCCCCCTCTCTCCTCTCACCCTCTCACCCTTTCTCGCCCTTTCACACTCACTCTCCCTCTCTTTCCCTCTCTCCCGCTCTCGCCCTCTTTCCCGCTCTCTCCCCCTCTCGGCATCTATCCCTCTCTCGCCCTCTCTCCCTCTTTTGCCCTCTCTCCCTCTCTCACCCTCGCTCCCTCTCTGGCCCTTGCCCACTAGCTCGCTCTCACTCTCGCCCTCTCTCGCCCAACCCCTTTCTCTCGCCCTCTCTCCCTCTCTCCCCCTCACTCCCTCTCTCACCCTCTCTCGCCCTCTTGCCTCCTCTCCCTCTCTCACCCACGCCCCCTCTCTTGCTCTCTCACCCTCTCTCGCCCTCTCGCCTGCTCTCCCTCTCTCCCTCTCTCTCCCTCTCTCGCCGTCGCTGCCTCTCTCGACCTCTCTCGCACTATCCAACTCATTCTCCCTCTCTCACGCCCTCATTCCCTCTCTCTATCGCCCTCTCGCCCACAATATCTCCGCCCTGCCGCCATCTCGCCCGCTCACCCTCTCTTGCTCTCTCGCACTCTGTCCGTCTCGCCCTCTCTCTGCCTCTCTCGCTGTCTCACCCTCCCCCACCCTTTTTCTCCCTCGACCTCATGCCCTCTCTCGCCTTCTCACTCTCCTTCTCCTTCTCTCGTCCTCTCTCCCTCTTACCCTCTCACACTCTCTCGCCCTCAATCCCTCTCTCGCATTCTCTCCCTAGCTCGCACTCTCATCCTCTCTCGCCCTCTCTCTCCCTCTCTCCCTCTCTCGCCCTCTCTCACTATCTCGCCCTCACTCACCCTCTCTCGCCCTCTCTCGCCCTCTCTCTCTTGCCCTCTATCCCTCGCTCCGTTTCTCGACCGCGCTCCTTCTCTTGCCATCTCTCTCTCTTTCTCGCACTCTCGCCCTCACTCCCACTATCGCCCTTCGCCCTCTCCCCATCTCTCGCCCACTCTCTCTCTCGCCCACTCTCCGTCTCTCGCCCGCTCATCCTCACTCTCCCGCTCACTCTCTCGCGCCCTCTCTCCCGCTTTCGACCTCTCTCCTTCTCTCTCCCTCTCTATCTCTCTCGCCCTCGCTCCCACTTTCGCCCTCTCGTCCTCTCCTCCGCTCACCCTCTCTCACCCTCTCTCACCCACTCTCTCCCTCTATCTCCCTCTCTTCTATCGCCCTCTCTCCATCTCTCTTCCTGTCTCCCTCTCTCTCCCTCTCTCCCTGTCTCCCCCGCTCGCCCTCTCCCCCTCTCGCCCACTCGCCCACTCGCCCTCTCTGCCTCTCTCTCCCTCTCTCTCCCTCTCTCGCCCTCTCTCTCTTTCTGTCATCCACTCTCCCTCTATCCCTCTCTCGCTCTGTCTCGCCCTCTCTCCCTCTATCACCCTCTCTACATCTTTGACCAATCCCCACTTTGTCGCTCTCACTCTCTCCCTCTCTCACCCAACCCCTTTCTCTCGCCCCTCTCCCTCTATCGCCCACGCCCCCTCCCTTGCCCTCTCTCCCTCTGTCATCCTCTCACCCTCTCTCCCTCTGTCAGCCCTTCTCCCTCTCACGCCCTCTCTCTCCACCACTTTCTCTCGCTCTCTCTCGCCCTGTCTCGCCCTTTCGCCCTCTCTTCCTAACTTGCCCCCCTCTGCCTCTCTCTCCCTTTCTCTCTCTCCCCCACTTTCTCTCTCTCTCGCCCTCTCGCCCTCTCTCGCGCTCTCTCGCCCTCTCATCCTCTCATGCCATCTCTCCCTATCTCGCCCACGCCTCCTCTCTCGCCCTCTCTCCCGCGCTCAAACTCTTGGTCTCTCTCCTTTTCTCGCCCCTCTCCCTCTCTCGCCCTCTCCTTCTCTGCCCCCCCACTTTAACTCTCTCTCTAGCCCTGTCTCGCCCTTTTGCTCACTCTCCCTCTCTCGCCCTGTCTCGCAATCTCGCCCTCTCTCTGACTCTCTCGCCGTCTCAACCACCCTCGCCCTCTCGCTATCTCTCGCCCTTTTTAACTCTCACCCGTCCTCTCTCCTTCCCGCATTCTCTCCGTCTCTCGCCCTCTCTCCCCTCTCACCCTCTCACCCTTTCTCAAGCTATTGCACTCACTCTCCCTCTCTAGCCCTCACACCCTCAGTCCCTCTCCCTCTCACCCTCTCTCTCGCCCTCTCTCCATCTAGCCCTCTCTCCCTCTCCCGCCCTCTTCCCTCTCGCCCTCTCTCTCTCTCGTCCTCTCTCCCATTTTCGCCCTCTCGTCCTCTCCCCCGCTCTCACCCTCTCTCGCCAACTCTCTCCCTCTATCTCCCTCTCTTCTATCGCCCTCTCTCCCTCTCTCTTCCTGTCTCTCTCTCTCTCCCTCTCTCCCTGTCTCCCCCTCTCACCCTCTCGCCTTCTCTGCCTCTCTCTCCCTCTCTCGCCCTCTCTCTCCCTCTCTCTCCCTCTCTCTCTCGTCCACTCTCTCTCTATCACTATCTCGCTGTCTCGCCCTCTCTCTGTCTATCACCCTCTCTACCTCTATGACCAATCCCCACTTTCTCGCTCTCACTCTCTCCCTCTCTCACACAACCCCTTTCTCTCGCCCCCTCCCTCTGTCACCCACGCCCCCACCCTCACCCTCTCTCCCTCTCTCACGCTCTCACCCTCTCTCCCTCTGTTGGCTCTTCTCCCTCTCACGCCCTCTCTCTCTCCATCACTTTCTCTCGCTCTCTCTCGCCCTTTCGCACTCTCTCCCTCTATTGCTCCCCTCTGCCTCTCTCTCCCTTTCTCTCTCTCCCCCACTTTCTCTCTCTCTCACCCTCTCGCTCTCTCTCGCCCACTCTTGCTCTCTCGCCCTCTCTCCCTCTTGCTCTTTCTCAGACTCTCTCGCCCTCTCGCCCTCTCTCACACTCTCTGCCTCTTTCACCCTCTCTCCCCCTTTCGCCCTCTCTCCCCCTCTCTCCCTCTCGTCCTCTCTCGCCCTCACTCCCTCCTTCGCCCTCTCTTCCTTGACGCCCTCTCTCCCACTCTCGCATTCTCTCCCTCTTTCATACTCTCTCCCTCTCTCACCTCCTCTCCCTCTCTCGTCCTCTTGCCCTCTCTCCCTCCCTCACCCTCTCTCACACTCTCTCCCTCTCGTCCTCTCTCGCCCTCACTCCCTCCTTCGCCCTCTCTTCCTTGACGCCCTCTCTCCCACTCTCGCATTCTCTCCCTCTTTCATACTCTCTCCCTCTCTCACCCTCTCTCGCCCTCTCGCCTGCTCTCCCTCTCTCCCTCACGCTCCATCTCGTCCTCTCACCCTCTCTCCCTCTCACGCCCCCCTCCTTCTCTCACCCTCTCTCTCTTTTTCCCCCACTTTCTCTCTCTATCACCCTGTCTCGCCGTTTCGCCCTCTCTCCCTCTCTCGCACTCTAGCTCTCTCTGGCTTTCTCACCCTCTCTCCCTCTCGCCCTCTCGCCCTCTCGCTCTCTCTCGCCCTCACGCAGTCTTTCGCCTTCTCTCTCTCTCGCCATTTCTCCCTCTCTCACTCTCTCACCCGCTCTAGCCCACACTCCCTCTCTCGCAATCCCGCCCTCTCTCACCCTATGGCACTCACTCTCCCTCTCTCAACCTCTCGGCCTCTCTCCCTCTCTCGCCCCATTTCCCTCTCTCGCCCTCTATCTCTCTCCCCCACTTTAACTCTCTCTCTCGCCCTTTAGTCCTCTTTCCCTTCTCGCCCTCTATCGCCCTCTCTCCCTCTCTCGCCCCCTCTACCTCTCTCGCCCTCTGTCTCTCTCCCCCACTTTCTCTCGCTCTCTCTCACCCTGTCTCGCCCTTTCGCCCTCTCTCCCTCTCTCGCCCTCTCTCCTTCTCACCTCTCTCTGACTTTCTCGCCGACTCAAGCACCCTTGCCCTTTTGCTATCTCTCGCCCTCACGTTCTCTCTCGCCTTCTCTCTCTCTCTCGCCCTCTTTAACTCTCTCGCTCATCTCTCCTTCTTGCCCACTCTCCATTTCTCGCCCTCTCCCCCTCTCTCACCCTCTCACCCTCTCTTGCCCACTCTCCCTCTTTCACCTCCTCTCCCTCTCTCCCTCTTTCGCCCTCTTGCCTACTCTCCCGCTCTCGCCCACGCCCCCTCTCTCGCTCTCTCTTGCTCTTTCACCCTCTCTCACCCTCTCGTCTGCTCTCCCCCTCTCCCTTTCTCTCCATATCACCCTCTCGCCCTCTCTCCCTCTCTCGCCTCCCTCCCTCTCTCACCCTCTCTCTCTTTTTCCCCCACTTTCTCTCTATTACCCTGTCTCGCCGTTTCGCCCTCTCTCCCTCTCTCGCACACGAGCTCTCTCTGGCTTTCTCGCCCTCTCTCCCTCTATCCCTCTCGCCCTCTCTCTCTCACGCACTCTTTCGCCTTCTCTCTCTCTCTCTCTCGCCCTTTCTCCCTCTCTCACTCTCGCTCCCGCTCTCGCCCACTCTCCCTCTCTCGCACTCTCGCCCTTCTCACCCTATCGCACACTCTCCCTCTCTCGCCCCATTTCCCTCTCTCGCCCTCTATCTCTCTCCCCCACTTTAACTTTCTCTCTCGCCCGGTCTTGCCGTTTCGCCCTCTCTCCCTCTCTCGCCCTCTCTCGCACTCTCGCCCACTCTTGCTCTCTCGCACTCTTTCCTTCTTACCTCTCTCTGACTCTCTCGCCGACTCAAGCACCCTCGCCCTCTCGCTATCCCTCTCGCCCTCACGCTCGCTCTCGCCTTCTCTCTCTCTCTCTCGCCCTTTTTAACTTTCTCTCGTCCTCTCTCTTCTTGTCCTCTCTCCGTTTCTCACCCTCTCTCCCTCTCTCTCCCTCTCATCCTCCCTCGCCCTCTTTCCCTCTCTCGCCCTGTCTCCTCCTCTCTCTCTCTTTCACCCTCTCGCCCTCTGTCCCGCTCTCACCCTCTGCTAAGACTTTATAAAGCTCTGGTTAGGCCCCATTTGGAGTACTGTGTCCAGTTTTGGTCCCCACACCTCAGGAAGGACATACTGGCACTGGAACGTGTCCAGCGGAGATTCACATGGATGATCCCTGGAATGACAGGTCTAACATATGAGGAACGGCTGAGGATACTGGGATTGTATTCGTTGGAGTTTAGAAGATTATGGGGAGACTTAATAGAGACGTACAAAATAGTACATGGCTTGGAAAAAGTGGATGTTAGGAAATTGTTTCAGTTAGACGAGGAGACTAGGACCCGTGGACACAGCCTTAGAATTAGAGGGGGTCATTTCAGAACAGAAATGCGGAGACATTTCTTCAGCCAGAGAGTGGTGGGCCTGTGGAATTCAATGCCAAGGAGTGCAGTGGAAGCCGGGACGCTAAATGTCTTCAAGGACGAGATTGATAGATTCTTGTTGTCTAGAGGAATTAAGGGCAACGGGGAGAACGCTGGTAAGTGGAGCTGAAATGCGCATCAGCCATGATTGAATGGCGGAGAGGACTCGATGGGCCGAATGGCCTTACTTCCACTCCTATGTCTTATGGTCTTATGGTCTTATGGTCTCTCTCACGATCTCTCCCTCTATCGCACTCTCTCCCTCTTTCGCCATCACTCGCCCTCACTAACCCTCTCCCTCTCTCTCGCCCACTCTCCCTCTCTCGCCCTCTGTCTCGCCCTCTCTCCCTCTCTCGCACTCTATCCCTCACTCCCTCTCTTGCCCTTTCTCACCCTCTCGCCCTCTCTCTCCATCTGTCGCTCTCTCGCACTCTGTCACTCACTCCTTCTCTCGCCCTTTCTCACCCTCTCGCCCTCTCTCGCCCTCTCTCTCTCTCGCCCTCTCTCCCACTTTCGCCCTCTCGCCGTCTCCCCCTCACTCACCCTCTCCCACCCTCTCTCCCCCTCTCTCCCTCTCTCCCTCTCTCCCTCTCTCTCCCTCTCTCTCCTTCTCTCCCTCTCTCTCCCTCTCTCTCTCTCTGGCCCTCTCTCCCACTCTCGACCTCTCTCTCCCTCTTTCGCACTCTCTCACTCTCTCGCCCTCTCTCTTTCGCACTCTCTCACTCTCTCGCCCTCTCTCACTCCTTCACCCTCTTGGCCTCTCGCCCTCTCTGAGCCTCTCTCCCTCTCTCGCCTTCTCTCGTTCTCTCTCCTTCTTCGCCGTCTCTCCCTGTCTTTCGACGTCTCACCCGCTCTCACCATCTATCCGCCTTTTGCCCTCTCTCCCTCTCTCGCCCTCTCTCCCTCTCTCTCCCTCTCTCACCCTCTTTCCCGCTCTTTCTCCCTCTCATCCTCTCTCCCTCTCTCGCCCTCTCTCCCTCTTTTGCCCTCTCTCCCTCTCTCACCCTCTCTCCTTCTCTGGCCCATCCCCACTAGCTCGCTCTCACTCTCTACCTCCCTCGCCCAACCCCTTTCTCTCGCCCTCTCTCCCTCTCACTCCCTCTCTCGCCCTCTTGCCTTCTCTCCCTCTCTCTCCCACGCCCCCTCTCTCGCCTCTCTTGCTCTCTCACCCTCTCTCGCCCTGTCACCTGCTCTCCTTCTCTCTCTCCCCCTCTCGCTCCCTCTCTCTCTCACCCTCTCTCTCTCTCCCCCACTTTCGCTCTCTCACCCTGTCTAGCCGTTTCGCCCTATCTCCCTCTCTCGCCCTCTCTCGCACACTAGCTCTCTCTCGCTCTCTCGCCCTCTCTCTCCCCCTCTCTCAATGTCTCATCCTCCCTCGCCCTCTCACTCTTTCTCGCCCTCACGCACTCTTTCCCCTTCTCTCTCCCTCTCCCTTTCTCCCTCTCTCAACCTGTCTCACGCTCTCACCCTCTCTAACTCTATCTCTCGCCCACTCTCCCTCTCGCCCTCTCTCCCTCTCTCGCCCTCTCACCTTCACTCGCACTCTTGCCCTTCTCACCCTATCGCACTCACTATCCCTCTCTCACTCTCACTCCCTCTCTCTCTCCCCCTCTCGCACTCTCTCCCTCTCCCGCCCTCTCTCCCTATCGCCCTCTCTCTACCTCTCTACATCTCATCCTCCCTCGCCCTCTCGGCCTCACACACCCTTTCGCCTTCTCTCTCTCTCGACCTTTCTCCCTCTCTCATCCTCTCTCCCGCTCTCAGCCTCTCTAACTCTATCTCTCGCCCTCTCTCCCTCTCGCCCTCTCTCCCTCTCTCGCCCTCTCTCAGTCTCTCGCACTCTCGCCCTCTCTCACCCTATCACACTCACTCTCTCTCTCATCCTCACTCCCTCTCTCTCTCGCCCTCTCGCACTCACTCCCTGTCCCGCCCTCTCTCCATCTCGCCCTCTCTCCCTCTCTCTCCCTCTCTCCCTCTCTTGCCCTCTCATCCTCTCTCACCGTCTCTTGCCCTCTCTCTCCGTCTCTCCATCTCTCGCACTCTCTCCTGCTCTCGTACTCTCTCACCTTCTCTCCCTCTTTCGCCCTCTCTCCCTCTCTCGTCCTCTTGCCCTCTCTCGCCGTCTCTCACACTTTCTCTTTCTCTCTCCCTCTCTCGCAGTCTCTCCCTGTCTCTCCCTCTCTCGTCCAATTTTTTTCTCTCGCCCCCTCTCCCTCTTTCGCATTCTCAGCCTCTCTCACCCTATCGCCCTCACTCTCCCTCACTCACCCTCAGTCCCTCTCTCTCTCGCCCTCTCGCCCTCTCTCCCTCTCCCGCCCTCTCTCCATCTCGCCCTCTCTACCTCTCTCGCCATCGCTCGCCCTCTCTCTCCCTCTCTCAACGTCTCGCACCCTCTCACCTTCTCTCCCTCTTTCGCTCTCTCTCCCTCTTTCACCCTCCCTCCTTCTCTCATCCTCTTGCTCTCTCTCGACGTCTCTCGCCCTTTCTCTCCCTCTCTCGCCCTCTCTCCCTCTCTCGCCCTCTTTCTTTCTCTCGCCCTCTCTCCCTCTTTCGCTTTCTCAGCTTCTCACACTCTCTCACCCTCTCTCCCTCTCTTGCCTTCTCTCGCCCTCTCTCCCTCTCTCCCTCTTCCACTCTATCGCACTTGCTCGCCCTCTCTCCCTCTCTAACCTCTCTCTCACTCTCGCCATCTGTCCCTCTTGCCCTCTTGCCCTCTCTCGCCCTCTCTCCCTCTCTCAGCCTCTCTCCCTCTCTCTTGCCACCTCTCCCTCTTCTGCCCTCTCTCCCTCTATCACACTCACTCCCTCTCTGGCCAACCCCCACTCTCTCGCTCTCCCTCTCTCACCAAGCCCCTTTCTCTTGCCCTCTCTCCCTCTCTCCCCCTCACTCCCTCTCTCCCTCTCACCCTCTCATGCCCTCTTCCCTTCTCGCCCTCTCTCGCCCACGCCCACTCTCTCACCCACACTTTCTCTCTCACCTTCTCTCACCCTCTCGCCTGCTCTCCCTCTCTCCCTCTCTTTCGCTCTCGCCCACTCTTGCCCCCTCTCCCTCCCTCACACTCTCTCTCACCACTTTCTCTCTCTCTCTCTCACCCTGACTCGGCCTTTCGCCCTCACTCCCTCTCTCGCCCTCTCTCGCACACTAGCTCTCTCTCGCCCTCTCTCCCTCTCGTTCTCCCTCTGCCTCACTCACTGTCGCATCTTCCCTCACCCTCTCGCTCTCTGTCGCCCTCACGCACTCTCTCGCCTTCTCTCTCTCTCGCCCTCTCTCCCTCTCTCACCCTCTCTAACTCTTACTCTCGCCCTCTCTCCCCCTCTCTCACTGTCGCATCTTCCCTCGCCCTCTCGCTCTCTCTCACCCTCAGGCTCTCTCTCACCTTCTCTCTCTCGCCTTCTCTCCCTCTCTTACCCTCTCTAACTCTTACTCTCGCCCTCTCTCCCTCTCGTTCTCTCTCTGCCTCTCTCACTGTCTCATCTTCCCTCGCCCTCGCTCTCTCTCGCCCTCACGCACTCCCTCGCCTTCTCACTCTCTCGCCCTCTCGCCCTCTTTTGCCCTCTCCCTCTCTCACCTCTCTCACCCTCTCTCCCTCTCTTTCACTCTCGCCTCTGTCCCTCTTTTGCCCTCTGTCCCTCTCTCGCCTTCACTCCCTCCTTCGCGCTCTCTCCCCCCGCACGACCTCTTTCCCTTTCTCGCTTTCTCCCCTCTTTCGTACTCTCTCCCTCTCTCACCCTCTTTCCCTCTCTCCCTCTCTCGCTCTCGCTCGCCATCTCTTCCTCTCGCGCCCACTGTCCTTCTTTCGCCTGCGCTCAATCTCTCGTGCGCTCACCCTCTCTCCCTCTCTCTCCCTCTCTCCCTCTCTCGCCCTCTCTCCCTCTCTCGCCCTCTCTCCCTCTCACCCTCTCACGCCCTCTCGCCCTCTCTCCCTCTTTTGCCCTCTTTCCCTCTCTCCCTCTCTCGTCCTCTTGCCCTCTCTCGCCGTCTCTCGCCCTTTCTCTCCTTCTCTCCCCTCTCGCCCTCTCTCCCTCTCTCACCCTCTTCCTTTCTCTCGCCCTGTCGCCCTACTTCGCTTTCTCAGCCACTCACTCTCTCTCACCCTCTCTCTCTATTTTGCCCTCTCTCCCTCTCTCGCCCTCTCTCCCTCTTCCTCTCTCTCACACTTGCTCGCCCGCTCTCCCTCTCTGCCTTCTCTCCCACTCTCGCTCTCTCTCTCTCGCCTTCTTGCCCTCTCTTGCCCTCTCTCCCTCTCTCGCCCTCACTGCCTCCTTCGCCGTCTCGCCCCATCGCCCTTTCTCCCTCTCTCGCCCTCTCCCACTTTCGTACTCTCTCCATCTCTTGCACTCTCTCCCTCTCTCGCCCTCTCTCACTGTCTCCTTCCTCACTCTCCCTCTCGCCCTCTCTCTACCTCTCTCTCCGTCACATCCTCCCTTGCCCTTTCGCACTCTCTCGCCCTCATGCACTATTTTGCTTTCTCACTCTCTCGCCCTTTCTCCCTCTCTCACCCTCTCTCCCGCTCTCACCCTCTCTAAGTCTCTCTTTCGCCATCTCTCCCTCTCGCTCTCTCTCTCTCCCACTCTCTCGCCCTCTCTCCCTCTCTCATCCTCTCTCCCTCTCTTCTATCGCCCTCTCTCCCTTTCTCCCTCACTCTCCCTCTCTCCCTGTCTTGCCCTCTTGCCCTCTCGCCCTCTCTGGCACCTCTCTCCCTCTTTCACTCTCTCACTCTCTCGTCCTCTCGGCCTCTCGCCCTCTCTCAGCCTCTGTACCTCTCTCGCCTTCTCTCGCCCTCTCTCCTTCTCTCGCTCTCTCCCTCTCTTGATCCTCTCTCACACACTAGCTCTCTCTCACTCTCTCGCCTTCTCTCCCTCTCTTTTGCCTCTAAACCTCTCTCGCCCTCTCTCTTTCGCCCTCTTGTCCTTTCTCGCCCTCTTGTCCTCTCTCGCCCTCACTGCCTCCTTCGCCGTCTCTTCCCCTATCGCCCTTTCTTCCTCTCTCGCCCTCTCCCTCTTTCGTACTCTCTCCATATCTCGCACTCTTTCCCTCTCTCCCTCTCTCTCCCTCTTTGCCTCTCTCGCCCACTCTCCCTCTCTCGCCCTCTCTCACTCTCATGCCCACTTGCCATCTCTCACACTCTCTGCCTATTTGCCCTCTCTCCCTCCTTCGCCCTCTCTCCCTCTCTCGTCCTCACTCCCTCCTTCGCCGAATCTCCCCTATCGCCGTTTCTCCCTCTCTTGCCCTCTTCCTCTTTCGTACTCTCTCCCTCTCTCTCCCTCTCGCCCTCTCTCCACATCTCTCACCATCTTATCCTCCCTCACCCTCTCCCTCTCTCTCTCGCCCTCAATCCCTCTGTCGCCCACTCTGCCTCTCTCGCCACCTCTCCCTCTCGCGCCCTCTTGCCCTCTCTCACACTCTATGCCTCTTTCACCCTCTCTCCCATTTCGCCTCCTCTCCCTCTCTCTCCCTCGCTCTCTTTCCCGCTCTCGCCCTCTCTCCCTCTCACGCCTCTCTCCCTCTCACACTCTCTCTCTCTTGCTGTCTCTCACCCTCTCTCCCTCTCTCACCCTCTCTCGGTCTCTCGCCCTCTCTCCCTCTCTCTCCTTCTCTATTCCCCTCTCTCCCTCTCTCTCCCTCTCTCGCCTTCTTTCCCGCTCTCGCCCTCTTTCCCTCTCACGCCTCTCTCCGTCTCTCCCTCTCTTGCTCTCTCTCGCCCTCTCTCCCTCTCTTGCCATTTCTCCCTCTCTCGCCCTCTCTCCCTCTTTTGACCTCTCTCCCTCTCGTCCTCTCTCCCTCTCTCCCCTCTCTCCCTCTCTCGCCCTCTCTCCCCCTCTAACCCTCGCACCCACTCTCGCCCTCTCTCCATCTCTCGCCATCTCTCCCTCTCTCCCTCTCCCGCCCTCTCTCTCTCCCTTTCTCGCCCTCAGTCTATCTTTTGCCCTCTCTCCCTCTCTCGCCATCACTCCCTCCTTCGCCCTCTCTCCCTCTCTCTCCCTCTCTATCCCCCTCTATCCCTCTCTCTCCCTCTTGCGCCCTCTTTACCGCTCTCGCCCTCTCTCCCTCTCACGCCTCTCTCCCTCTCTTGCTCTCTCTCGCCCTCTCTCCTTCTCTCGCCCCCTCTCGCTCTCTCGCTCTCTCTCCCTCTCTTTCCGCCTCTCTCCCTCTCTCGCCCTCTTTCCCACTCTCGCCCGCTCTCCCTCTCTCCTTCTCTCCCTCTCTTGCCCTCTCGCACCCTTTCTCACTCTATCGCCCACTCTCCCTCTCTCGCTCTCTCCCTGTCACTCTCTCTCTTGCCCTCTCTCTCTCTCTTCCTCTCTCGCCCTCTTTCCGTCTCTCTCTCTCACCCTCTCTCCCTCTCTTGTCCCCTCTCCCCCCTCGCCCTCTCTCTATCTTGCCCTCTCTCCCTGTCTCTACCACTCTCCCTCTCTCGCCCTCTCTCCTGCTCGCGCCCCCTCAACCGCTCTCACACTCTCTGCCTCATCACCCTCTCTCCCACTTTCACCCCCTCTCCCTCTCTCTCCCTCTCTCTCCCTCTCTCGCTCTCTCCTTGTCTCGCTCTCTCTCACCCTCGCTCCCTCGCTCCCTCTCTCTCCCTCTCTCGCCCTCTTTCCCGCTCTCGCCCTCTCTCCCTCTGTCCTTCTCTCCCTCTCTCGCTCTCTCGCGCCCTTTCTCACTCTCTCGTCCACTCTCCCTCTCTCGCTCTCCCTGTCTCGCTCTCTCTCGCTCTCTCTCCATCTCTCGGCCACTCATTCTCTCTCGCCCTCTCGCCCCCTCTTGCCCTGTCTCACACTGTCTGCCTATTTCACCCTCTTTCCCACTCTCGCATCTCTCCCTCTCTCACCCTCTCTCGCCCTCTCTTTCTTTCTTCCTCTCTCGCCCTCTTTCCGTCTCTCTCTCCTCTCTCACCCTCTCTTGTCCCCTCTCCACCTCGCCCTCTCTCCATCTCGCCCTCTCTCCCTCTCTCTCCCACACTCCCTCTCTCGCCCTCTCTCCCGCTCGCGCCATCTCACCCGCTCTCACACTCTCTGCCTCATGGCCTTCTCTCCTACTTTCACCCCCTCTCCCTCTCTCGCCCTCTCTCGCCCTCTCGCCCTCTTTCCTGCTCTCACTCTCTCTCCCTCTCTCGCCCTCTCTCACTATCTCGCCCTCTCTCCCTCTCTCTCCCTCTCTATCACCCACTCTCCCTCTCTCTCCCTCTCTCCCCCTCTCTCCCTCTCTCGCCCTCTTTTCTGCTCTCGCCCTCTCCCTCTCACGCCTCTCTCCCTCTGCCCCTCTCTCCCTCTCTCGCCCTCTTTCCCGCTCTCACGCCTCTCTCCCTCTTCCTGTCTCTCCCTCTCTTGCTCTCTCTCGCCCTCACTCCCACTCTAGCCCAATCTCCCTCTCTCGCCCTCTCTCCCTCTCTCTCCCTCTCTCACCCTCTCTCGCCCACTCTCGCTCTCTCACCCTCTCTCCCTCTCTCTCTCTCTCTATCCCCCCTCTCTCCCTCTCTCTCCCTCCTTCTCTCGCCCACTTTCCCTCTCTCGCCCTCTCTCCCTCTCACGCCTCTTACCCTCTCTCCCAATCTCCCTCTCTTGCTCTCTCTCACCCTCTCTCCCTCTCTCGCCCTCTCTCCCTCTCTCGTCCTCTCCTCCTCTCTCTCTCTCCATCTCTCGCCCTCTCTCCCTCTCTTGCCCTCTCTCGCTCTCTCTCCCTATCTCTCCCTCTCTATCCCCCCTCTCCCTCTCTCTCTCGCCCTCTTTCCCGCCCTCCCCCTCTCTCCCACTCTCGCCATCTCTCCCGCTCTCCCTCTCTCCCTCTCTTGCTCTCTTGCGCCTTCTGTTCCTCTCTCGCCCACTTTCCCTCTCTCGCCCTCTATCCCTCTGTCCCTTTCTCCCTCTCTCTCGCCCTCTCTCCCTCTCTCGCCCACTCTCCCTCTCTCGCCCTCTCTCCCTCTCTCGCCCTCTCTCCCCCTCTCACCCTCTCACCCTCTCTTGCCTTTTCGCCCTCTCTCGCTCTCTCTCTCTCGCCCTCTCTCGCCCACTCTCTCTCTCCCTCTCACGCCCTCTCTCCATCTTTTGCCCTCTCTCCCTCTTTTGCCCTCTCATCGTCGCTCGCCGTCACTCGCCCTCTCTCTCCCTCTCTCCGTTTCTCGACCTCTCTTCCTCTCTCGTCCTTTCTCACCACTCGCCTTCTCTCACCCATTCTCCCACTCTCCCTCGTTCGCCCTATCGCCCTCTTTCGCCCTCTCTCCCTCTCTCTCTCTCCCTCTCTCGCCCTCTTTTCCGCTCTCGCCCTCTCTCCCTTTCTCTCCCTCTCTCGCCCTCTCTCCCACTCTTCCTCTCTTGCTCTCTCGCGCCCTCTCTCACTCTCTCGCCTACTCTCCCTCTCTCGCTCTCTCCCTCTCTCGCCCACTCATCCTCTCTCGCCCTCTCGCCCTCCCGCCCCCTCTCGCCCTGTCTCACACGGTCTGCCTCTTTCACCCTCTTTCCCACTTTTGCCATCTCTCCCTCTCTCACCCTCTCTCGCCCTCTCTATCTCTCTTCCTATCTTGCCCTCTTTCCGTTTCTCTTTCGCCCTCTCTCCCTCTCTTGTCCTCTCTCCTCCCTCGCCCTCTTTCCATCTCGCTCTCTCTCCCTCTCTCGCCCACTCTCCCTATGTCACTTTCTCTGCCTCTCCCAACCTCTCCATCTCACCCTCTCTTCCTCTCTCGCCATCCCTCCCACTTTTGCCCTCTCATCGTCTCTCTCCGTTACTCGCCCTCTCTCTCCCTCTCTCCGTTTCTCGACCTCTCTTCCTCTCTCGTCCTCTCTCACAACTCGCCTTCTCTCACCCTCTCTCCCTCGTTCGCCCTATCTCCTACTTTCGCCCTCTCTCCCTCTCTCACCCTGTCTCCCTCTCTCGCCCTCTTTTCCGCTCTCGCCCTCTCTCCCTCTCTCGCCCTCTTTCCCTCTCTCCCACTCTTCCTCTCTTGCTCTCTCGCGCCCTCTCTCACTCTCTCGCCCACTCTCCCTCTCTCGCTCTCTCCCTCGCTCGCTCTCTCTCGCCCTCTCTCCCTCTCTCGCCCACTCATCCTCTCTCGCCCTTTCTCGCTCTCGTCCCCTCTCGCCCTGTCTCACACTGTCTGCCTCTTTCACCCTCTTTCCCACTTTCGCCATCTCTCCCTCTCTCACCCTCTTTCGCCCTCTCTCTCTCTCTCTTCCTATCTCGCCTTCTTTCTGTCTCTCTTTCATCCTCTCTCCCTCTCTTGTCCTCTCTCCCCCCTCGTCCTCTCTCCATCTCGCTCTCTCTCCCTGTCTCGCCCACTCTCCTTCTCTCGCCCTCTCTCCCTCTCGCGCCCTCTCACCCGCTCTCACACTCTCTGCCTCATCACCCTCTCTCCCACTTTCGCCCCCTCTCCCTCTCTCGCCCTCTCTCGCCCTCTCTCGCTCTCTCTCCCTCTCTATCCCCCTCTCTCCCACTCTCCCTCTCTCGCTCTCTCCCTCGCTCTCTCTCTCGCCCTCTCCTCCTCTCTCGCCCACTCATCCTCTCTCACCCTCTCTCCCTCTCGCGCCCTCTCTCACTCTCTCACCCACTCTCCCTCTCTCGCTCTCTCGCCCTCTTTCCCTCTCTCCCACTCTTCCTCTCTTGCTCTCTCGCGCCCTCTCTCACTCTCTCGCCCACTCTCCCTCTCTCGCTCTCTCCCTCGCTCGCTCTCTCTCGCCCTCTCTCCCTCTCTCGCCCACTCATCCTCTCTCGCCCTTTCTCGCTCTCGTCCCCTCTCGCCCTGTCTCACACTGTCTGCCTCTTTCACCCTCTTTCCCACTTTCGCCATCTCTCCCTCTCTCTCCCTCTCTCGCCCTCTCTCCCTCTCACCCTCTCACGCCCTCTCGCCCTCTCTCCCTCTTTTGCCCTCTTTCCCTCTCTCCCTCTCTCGTCCTCTTGCCCTCTCTCGCCGTCTCTCGCCCTTTCTCTCCTTCTCTCCCCTCTCGCCCTCTCTCCCTCTCTCACCCTCTTCCTTTCTCTCGCCCTGTCGCCCTACTTCGCTTTCTCAGCCACTCACTCTCTCTCACCCTCTCTCTCTATTTTGCCCTCTCTCCCTCTCTCGCCCTCTCTCCCTCTTCCTCTCTCTCACACTTGCTCGCCCGCTCTCCCTCTCTGCCTTCTCTCCCACTCTCGCTCTCTCTCTCTCGCCTTCTTGCCCTCTCTTGCCCTCTCTCCCTCTCTCGCCCTCACTGCCTCCTTCGCCGTCTCGCCCCATCGCCCTTTCTCCCTCTCTCGCCCTCTCCCACTTTCGTACTCTCTCCATCTCTTGCACTCTCTCCCTCTCTCGCCCTCTCTCACTGTCTCCTTCCTCACTCTCCCTCTCGCCCTCTCTCTACCTCTCTCTCCGTCACATCCTCCCTTGCCCTTTCGCACTCTCTCGCCCTCATGCACTATTTTGCTTTCTCACTCTCTCGCCCTTTCTCCCTCTCTCACCCTCTCTCCCGCTCTCACCCTCTCTAAGTCTCTCTTTCGCCATCTCTCCCTCTCGCTCTCTCTCTCTCTCCCACTCTCTCGCCCTCTCTCCCTCTCTCATCCTCTCTCCCTCTCTTCTATCGCCCTCTCTCCCTTTCTCCCTCACTCTCCCTCTCTCCCTGTCTTGCCCTCTTGCCCTCTCGCCCTCTCTGGCACCTCTCTCCCTCTTTCACTCTCTCACTCTCTCGTCCTCTCGGCCTCTCGCCCTCTCTCAGCCTCTGTACCTCTCTCGCCTTCTCTCGCCCTCTCTCCTTCTCTCGCTCTCTCCCTCTCTTGATCCTCTCTCACACACTAGCTCTCTCTCACTCTCTCGCCTTCTCTCCCTCTCTTTTGCCTCTAAACCTCTCTCGCCCTCTCTCTTTCGCCCTCTTGTCCTTTCTCGCCCTCTTGTCCTCTCTCGCCCTCACTGCCTCCTTCGCCGTCTCTTCCCCTATCGCCCTTTCTTCCTCTCTCGCCCTCTCCCTCTTTCGTACTCTCTCCATATCTCGCACTCTTTCCCTCTCTCCCTCTCTCTCCCTCTTTGCCTCTCTCGCCCACTCTCCCTCTCTCGCCCTCTCTCACTCTCATGCCCACTTGCCATCTCTCACACTCTCTGCCTATTTGCCCTCTCTCCCTCCTTCGCCCTCTCTCCCTCTCTCGTCCTCACTCCCTCCTTCGCCGAATCTCCCCTATCGCCGTTTCTCCCTCTCTTGCCCTCTTCCTCTTTCGTACTCTCTCCCTCTCTCTCCCTCTCGCCCTCTCTCCACATCTCTCACCATCTTATCCTCCCTCACCCTCTCCCTCTCTCTCTCGCCCTCAATCCCTCTGTCGCCCACTCTGCCTCTCTCGCCACCTCTCCCTCTCGCGCCCTCTTGCCCTCTCTCACACTCTATGCCTCTTTCACCCTCTCTCCCATTTCGCCTCCTCTCCCTCTCTCTCCCTCGCTATCTTTCCCGCTCTCGCCCTCTCTCCCTCTCACGCCTCTCTCCCTCTCACACTCTCTCTCTCTTGCTGTCTCTCACCCTCTCTCCCTCTCTCACCCTCTCTCGGTCTCTCGCCCTCTCTCCCTCTCTCTCCTTCTCTATTCCCCTCTCTCCCTCTCTCTCCCTCTCTCGCCTTCTTTCCCGCTCTCGCCCTCTTTCCCTCTCACGCCTCTCTCCGTCTCTCCCTCTCTTGCTCTCTCTCGCCCTCTCTCCCTCTCTTGCCATTTCTCCCTCTCTCGCCCTCTCTCCCTCTTTTGACCTCTCTCCCTCTCGTCCTCTCTCCCTCTCTCCCCTCTCTCCCTCTCTCGCCCTCTCTCCCCCTCTAACCCTCGCACCCACTCTCGCCCTCTCTCCATCTCTCGCCATCTCTCCCTCTCTCCCTCTCCCGCCCTCTCTCTCTCCCTTTCTCGCCCTCAGTCTATCTTTTGCCCTCTCTCCCTCTCTCGCCATCACTCCCTCCTTCGCCCTCTCTCCCTCTCTCTCCCTCTCTATCCCCCTCTATCCCTCTCTCTCCCTCTTGCGCCCTCTTTACCGCTCTCGCCCTCTCTCCCTCTCACGCCTCTCTCCCTCTCTTGCTCTCTCTCGCCCTCTCTCCTTCTCTCGCCCCCTCTCGCTCTCTCGCTCTCTCTCCCTCTCTTTCCGCCTCTCTCCCTCTCTCGCCCTCTTTCCCACTCTCGCCCGCTCTCCCTCTCTCCTTCTCTCCCTCTCTTGCCCTCTCGCACCCTTTCTCACTCTATCGCCCACTCTCCCTCTCTCGCTCTCTCCCTGTCACTCTCTCTCTTGCCCTCTCTCTCTCTCTTCCTCTCTCGCCCTCTTTCCGTCTCTCTCTCTCACCCTCTCTCCCTCTCTTGTCCCCTCTCCCCCCTCGCCCTCTCTCTATCTTGCCCTCTCTCCCTGTCTCTACCACTCTCCCTCTCTCGCCCTCTCTCCTGCTCGCGCCCCCTCAACCGCTCTCACACTCTCTGCCTCATCACCCTCTCTCCCACTTTCACCCCCTCTCCCTCTCTCTCCCTCTCTCTCCCTCTCTCGCTCTCTCCTTGTCTCGCTCTCTCTCACCCTCGCTCCCTCGCTCCCTCTCTCTCCCTCTCTCGCCCTCTTTCCCGCTCTCGCCCTCTCTCCCTCTGTCCTTCTCTCCCTCTCTCGCTCTCTCGCGCCCTTTCTCACTCTCTCGTCCACTCTCCCTCTCTCGCTCTCCCTGTCTCGCTCTCTCTCACTCTCTCTCCATCTCTCGGCCACTCATTCTCTCTCGCCCTCTCGCCCCCTCTTGCCCTGTCTCACACTGTCTGCCTATTTCACCCTCTTTCCCACTCTCGCATCTCTCCCTCTCTCACCCTCTCTCGCCCTCTCTTTCTTTCTTCCTCTCTCGCCCTCTTTCCGTCTCTCTCTCCTCTCTCACCCTCTCTTGTCCCCTCTCCACCTCGCCCTCTCTCCATCTCGCCCTCTCTCCCTCTCTCTCCCACACTCCCTCTCTCGCCCTCTCTCCCGCTCGCGCCATCTCACCCGCTCTCACACTCTCTGCCTCATGGCCTTCTCTCCTACTTTCACCCCCTCTCCCTCTCTCGCCCTCTCTCGCCCTCTCGCCCTCTTTCCTGCTCTCACTCTCTCTCCCTCTCTCGCCCTCTCTCACTATCTCGCCCTCTCTCCCTCTCTCTCCCTCTCTATCACCCACTCTCCCTCTCTCTCCCTCTCTCCCCCTCTCTCCCTCTCTCGCCCTCTTTTCTGCTCTCGCCCTCTCCCTCTCACGCCTCTCTCCCTCTGCCCCTCTCTCCCTCTCTCGCCCTCTTTCCCGCTCTCACGCCTCTCTCCCTCTTCCTGTCTCTCCCTCTCTTGCTCTCTCTCGCCCTCACTCCCACTCTAGCCCAATCTCCCTCTCTCGCCCTCTCTCCCTCTCTCTCCCTCTCTCACCCTCTCTCGCCCACTCTCGCTCTCTCACCCTCTCTCCCTCTCTCTCTCTCTCTATCCCCCCTCTCTCCCTCTCTCTCCCTCCTTCTCTCGCCCACTTTCCCTCTCTCGCCCTCTCTCCCTCTCACGCCTCTTACCCTCTCTCCCAATCTCCCTCTCTTGCTCTCTCTCACCCTCTCTCCCTCTCTCGCCCTCTCTCCCTCTCTCGTCCTCTCCTCCTCTCTCTCTCTCCATCTCTCGCCCTCTCTCCCTCTCTTGCCCTCTCTCGCTCTCTCTCCCTATCTCTCCCTCTCTATCCCCCCTCTCCCTCTCTCTCTCGCCCTCTTTCCCGCCCTCCCCCTCTCTCCCACTCTCGCCATCTCTCCCGCTCTCCCTCTCTCCCTCTCTTGCTCTCTTGCGCCTTCTGTTCCTCTCTCGCCCACTTTCCCTCTCTCGCCCTCTATCCCTCTGTCCCTTTCTCCCTCTCTCTCGCCCTCTCTCCCTCTCTCGCCCACTCTCCCTCTCTCGCCCTCTCTCCCTCTCTCGCCCTCTCTCCCCCTCTCACCCTCTCACCCTCTCTTGCCTTTTCGCCCTCTCTCGCTCTCTCTCTCTCGCCCTCTCTCGCCCACTCTCTCTCTCCCTCTCACGCCCTCTCTCCATCTTTTGCCCTCTCTCCCTCTTTTGCCCTCTCATCGTCGCTCGCCGTCACTCGCCCTCTCTCTCCCTCTCTCCGTTTCTCGACCTCTCTTCCTCTCTCGTCCTTTCTCACCACTCGCCTTCTCTCACCCATTCTCCCACTCTCCCTCGTTCGCCCTATCGCCCTCTTTCGCCCTCTCTCCCTCTCTCTCTCTCCCTCTCTCGCCCTCTTTTCCGCTCTCGCCCTCTCTCCCTTTCTCTCCCTCTCTCGCCCTCTCTCCCACTCTTCCTCTCTTGCTCTCTCGCGCCCTCTCTCACTCTCTCGCCTACTCTCCCTCTCTCGCTCTCTCCCTCTCTCGCCCACTCATCCTCTCTCGCCCTCTCGCCCTCCCGCCCCCTCTCGCCCTGTCTCACACGGTCTGCCTCTTTCACCCTCTTTCCCACTTTTGCCATCTCTCCCTCTCTCACCCTCTCTCGCCCTCTCTATCTCTCTTCCTATCTTGCCCTCTTTCCGTTTCTCTTTCGCCCTCTCTCCCTCTCTTGTCCTCTCTCCTCCCTCGCCCTCTTTCCATCTCGCTCTCTCTCCCTCTCTCGCCCACTCTCCCTATGTCACTTTCTCTGCCTCTCCCAACCTCTCCATCTCACCCTCTCTTCCTCTCTCGCCATCCCTCCCACTTTTGCCCTCTCATCGTCTCTCTCCGTTACTCGCCCTCTCTCTCCCTCTCTCCGTTTCTCGACCTCTCTTCCTCTCTCGTCCTCTCTCACAACTCGCCTTCTCTCACCCTCTCTCCCTCGTTCGCCCTATCTCCTACTTTCGCCCTCTCTCCCTCTCTCACCCTGTCTCCCTCTCTCGCCCTCTTTTCCGCTCTCGCCCTCTCTCCCTCTCTCGCCCTCTTTCCCTCTCTCCCACTCTTCCTCTCTTGCTCTCTCGCGCCCTCTCTCACTCTCTCGCCCACTCTCCCTCTCTCGCTCTCTCCCTCGCTCGCTCTCTCTCGCCCTCTCTCCCTCTCTCGCCCACTCATCCTCTCTCGCCCTTTCTCGCTCTCGTCCCCTCTCGCCCTGTCTCACACTGTCTGCCTCTTTCACCCTCTTTCCCACTTTCGCCATCTCTCCCTCTCTCACCCTCTTTCGCCCTCTCTCTCTCTCTCTTCCTATCTCGCCTTCTTTCTGTCTCTCTTTCATCCTCTCTCCCTCTCTTGTCCTCTCTCCCCCCTCGTCCTCTCTCCATCTCGCTCTCTCTCCCTGTCTCGCCCACTCTCCTTCTCTCGCCCTCTCTCCCTCTCGCGCCCTCTCACCCGCTCTCACACTCTCTGCCTCATCACCCTCTCTCCCACTTTCGCCCCCTCTCCCTCTCTCGCCCTCTCTCGCCCTCTCTCGCTCTCTCTCCCTCTCTATCCCCCTCTCTCCCACTCTCCCTCTCTCGCTCTCTCCCTCGCTCTCTCTCTCGCCCTCTCCTCCTCTCTCGCCCACTCATCCTCTCTCACCCTCTCTCCCTCTCGCGCCCTCTCTCACTCTCTCACCCACTCTCCCTCTCTCGCTCTCTCCCTCGCTCGCTCTCTCTCGCTCTCTCTCCCTCTCTCGCCCACTCATCCTCTCTCGGCCTCTCTCCCTCTCGCCCCCTCTCACCCTGTCTCACACTATCTGCCTCTTTCACCCTCTTTCCCACTTTCACCATCTCTCCCTCTCTCACCCTTTCTTGCCCACTCGCCCACTCAACCTCTCTCCCTCTCCCTCTCTCGCCCTCTCTCTCTCCACCACTTTCTCTCTCTCGCCCTGTCTCGCCCTTTCGCCCTCTCTCATCCTCTCTAGCACCCTCGCCCTCTCTCGTTCTCTCACCCTCTCTCCGTATCCCTGCCTCTCTCACTGTCTCTCCCTCCCTCGCCCTCTCACTCTCTCTCTCCCTCACACCCTCTTTCGCCTTCTCTCTCTCTTTTGCCCTCTCTCCCTCTCTCGCACTCTCTTCCTCTCTCGCCTACTCTAACTGTCTCTTTCACGCTCTTTCCCACTCGCCCTCTCTCCCTCTCTCGCCTTCTCTCCCTCTCTCGCCCTCTCATCCTCTCTCGCCGTCTCGCGCCCTCTCTTGCCCTCTCTCCATCTTTTGTCCTAACTCCCTCTCTCGCCCTCTCAACCTCTCTCGCCGTCTCTCGCCCTCTTTCCCTCTCTCATCCTCTCTCTCGCCCTCTGTCCATCTTTCGCCCGCCCACCCTCTCTCCCTCTCTCACCCTCCCTCCCTCTTTCACCCTCTCGCCCACCCTCCCTCTCTCGCCCTCTCTCACGATCTCTCCCTCTTTCGCCCTTCCTCCCTCTTTCTCCCTCTCTCCCACTCCGCCCTCTCACCCTCTCTCACCCTCTCTAACCTTCTCTCCCTCTCTCGCCCTGTCTGCCTCTCTCGCCCTCTCTCTCACTCTCTGGCCCTCTCTCCAACTCTCTCTCTCTAGCCCTCTCTCCTTCTCGCCCACTCTCTCCCTCTCTCGCCCCCTCTCCCTCTCTCTTCCTCACTCCCTCTCTCTCCCTCTCTCCTTGTCTCGCCCTCTCGCCCTCTCTCTCCCCCTCTCGCCCTCTATCACCCTCTATCCCTCTTTTGCTTTCTCTCCCTCTTTCGCCCTCACTCCCTCTCTTGCCCTCATTCCCTCTCTCTCGCTCTCTCGCCCTCTCTCCCTCTCTCGCCCTCTCTCTCCCGCTCTCGCCCTCTCTCCCTCTTTCGCCCTCTCTCACTATCTCGCACTCTCTCCTCCTCTCGCCCTCTCTCACTCTCTCGCCCTCTATCCCTGTCTCCCTCTCTCGACCTTTCTCACCCTCTCTCCCTCTCTCGTCCTCTATCCTTCTCTCGCCCTCTCTCCTTGTTGCGCCCCCCTATCTCTCTCGCCCTCACTCCTTCGTTCACCCTCTCGCCCATTCACCATCTTTCGCCCTCTCTCACCCTCTCTCGCCGACTCTCGCCCTCTCTCGCACTTTCTCCCTCTCTCTCCGTCTCTTGTATCACCCCCTCTCCCTCACTCCCTCTCTCGCCCTTTCACATTCTCTTTCCCTCTCTGCTTATCTCGCCCTCTATCTTCCTCTTTCGCACTCTCTCCGTCTCGCGCACTCTATCTTTCTCCCACCCTCTCTCCCTCGCTCGCCTTCTCTCGCCCTTTCTCTTTCTCGCCCTCTCTCCCTCTCTCTCCCTCACTCCCTCTCTCGCACTTTCTCGCCCTCTCTCACTCTCTCGCCCTCTCTCACACTCTCGCCCTCTCTCCAGGCCTCTTGCCCTCTCTCGCCCTCTGTCTCTCTCACTTGCACTCTCCTTTTCACCCTCTCTCCCTCTCTCGCCCTCTATCCCTGTCTCGCCATCACTCGCCCTCTTTCCCTTGCTCATCCTCTCTCTCGCTCGCCCTCTCTCCCTCTTTCGCCCTCTCGCCCTCTCTCCCTCTCTCGCCTTCTCTCCCTCTCTCGCTCTCTCATCCTCTCTCGCCGTCTCGCGCCCTCTCTTGCCCTCTCTCCATCTTTTGTCCTAACTCCCTCTCTCGCCCTCTCAACCTCTCTCGCCGTCTCTCGCCCTCTTTCCCTCTCTCATCCTCTCTCTCGCCCTCTGTCCATCTTTCGCCCGCCCACCCTCTCTCCCTCTCTCGCCCTCCCTCCCTCTTTCACCCTCTCGCCCACCCTCCCTCTCTCGCCCTCTCTCACGATCTCTCCCTCTTTCGCCCTTCCTCCCTCTTTCTCCCTCTCTCCCACTCCGCCCTCTCACCCTCTCTCACCCTCTCTAACCTTCTCTCCCTCTCTCGCCCTGTCTGCCTCTCTCGCCCTCTCTCTCACTCTCTGGCCCTCTCTCCAACTCTCTCTCTCTAGCCCTCTCTCCTTCTCGCCCACTCTCTCCCTCTCTCGCCCCCTCTCCCTCTCTCTTCCTCACTCCCTCTCTCTTCCTCTCTCCTTGTCTCGCCCTCTCGCCCTCTCTCTCCCCCTCTCGCCCTCTATCACCCTCTATCCCTCTTTTGCTTTCTCTCCCTCTTTCGCCCTCACTCCCTCTCTTGCCCTCATTCCCTCTCTCTCGCTCTCTCGCCCTCTCTCCCTCTCTCGCCCTCTCTCTCCCGCTCTCGCCCTCTCTCCCTCTTTCGCCCTCTCTCACTATCTCGCACTCTCTCCTCCTCTCGCCCTCTCTCACTCTCTCGCCCTCTATCCCTCTCTCCCTCTCTCGACCTTTCTCGCCCTCTCTCCCTCTCTCGTCCTCTATCCTTCTCTCGCCCTCTCTCCTTGTTGCGCCCCCCTCTCTCTCTCGCCCTCACTCCTTCGTTCACCCTCTCGCCCATTCACCATCTTTCGCCCTCTCTCACCCTCTCTCGCCGACTCTCGCCCTCTCTCGCACTTTCTCCCTCTCTCTCCGTCTCTTGTATCGCCCCCTCTCCCTCACTCCCTCTCTCGCCCTTTCACATTCTCTTTCCCTCTCTGCTTATCTCGCCCTCTATCTTCCTCTTTCGCACTCTCTCCGTCTCGCGCACTCTATCTTTCTCCCACCCTCTCTCCCTCGCTCGCCTTCTCTCGCCCTTTCTCTTTCTCGCCCTCTCTCCCTCTCTCTCCCTCACTCCCTCTCTCGCACTTTCTCGCCCTCTCTCACTCTCTCGCCCTCTCTCACACTCTCGCCCTCTCTCCAGGCCTCTTGCCCTCTCTCGCCCTCTGTCTCTCTCACTTGCCCTCTCCTTTTCACCCTCTCTCCCTCTCTCGCCCTCTATCCCTGTCTCGCCATCACTCGCCCTCTTTCCCTTGCTCATCCTCTCTCTCTCTCGCCCTCTCTCCCTCTTTCGCCCTCTCGCCCTCCCTCCCTCTCTCGCCCTCTCTCTCGATCTCTCCCTCTTTTTCCCTCCCTCTCTCTTTCTCCCTCTCTCCCTCTCTCGCCCTCTCGGCCTCTCTCACCGTCTCTCGCCCTCTCTCTGCCTCTCTCCCTCTCTTGCCCTCTCTCACTCTCTCGCCCTCTCTCTTTCTCTCACCCTCTCTCCCTCGCTCGCCTTCTCTCGCCCTCTCTCTCTCACCCTCTCTCCCTCTCTCGCACTTTCTCGCCCTCTCTCACACTCTCGCCCTCTCTCACACTCTCGCCCTCTCTCCAGCCCTCTTGCCCTCTCTCGCCCTCTGTCTCTCTCACTTGCCCTCTCCTTTTCACCCTCTCTCCCTCTCTCGCCATCTCTCCCTCTCTCCCACACTCTCCCTCTCTTCCTGTCTTGCCCTTTCTCCCTCTCTCGCTTTCTCTTGCCCTCACTCCCTCTTTCGCCCTCTCTCCCCTGCGCCATCTCTCCCTCTCTCCCTCTCCTCGCCCTCACTCCCTCTCCTTCCCACTCTCCCTCTCTCGCCCTCTATCTTTCTCTCACCCTCTCTCCCTCTGTCGTCTTCTCTTGCCCGTTCCCTCTCGCCCTCTCTCCCTCTCTTTCGCCCTCTTTCTCCCTCACTCCCTCTCTCGCACGTTCTCGCCCTCTCTCACTTTCTGGCCCTCTGTCCTTCTCTTGCCATCTCTCCCTCTCTCGCCCTCTCACGCTCTCTCGCCGTCTCTCGCCCTCTTTCCCTTGCTCATCCTCTCTCTCTCTCGCCCTCTCTCCATCTTTCGCTCGCCCACCCTCTCTCGCTCTCTCGCCCTCTCTCCCTCTTTCGCCCTCTCGCCCTCTCACCCTCCCTCGCTCTCTCTCCCTCTCTCGCCCTCTCTCCCGCTCTCACACTCTCTCACGATCTCTCCCTCTTTTGCCCTCCCTCTCTCTTTCTCCCTCTCTCCCTCTCTCGCCCTCTCGGCCTCTCTCATCGTCTTTCGCCCTCTCTCTGCCTCTCTCTCTCTCTTGCCCTCTCTCACTCTCTCGCCCTCTCTCGCCCTGTCTGGCTCTCTCGCCCTCCCTCTCCCTCTCTGGCCCTCTCGCCCACTCTCCCTCTCTAGCCCTCTCTCCCTCTCTCCCACTCTCACCCTCTTTCGCCGTCTCTCCCTCTCTCTTCCTCACTCCCTCTCTCTCCTTCTCTCCTTGTCTCGCTCTATTGCCCTCTCTCTCTCCCTCTCTCCCTCTCTCTCCCCCTCTCCCTCTATCACCCTCTCTCCCTCTCTCGCCCTCTATCACCCTCTATCCCTCTTTTGCCCTCTCTCCCTCTTTCGCCCTCACTCCTTCTCTTGCCCTCACTCTCTCTCTCTCCCTCTCCCGCCTTCTCTCCCGCTCTCACACTCTCTCTCCCGCTCTCACACTCTCTCCTCATCTCGCCCACTCTTACCCTCTCTCGAACTCTGTCCTTCTCTCGCCCTCTCTCCTTGTCTCGCCCTCTCTCTCGCCCTCGCTCCCTCTCTTACCCTCTCGCTCTTTAACCATCTCTCGCCCTCTCTTACCCTCTCACGCCCACTCTCTCCCTCTCTCCCTCTCTCGCAATTTCTCCCTCTACGCCTCTCTTTTATCGCCCTATCTCCCTCTCTCCCTCTCTCGCCCTTTCACATTCTCTTTCCCTCCCTCACTGTCTCACCGTCTCGCCCTCTCTGGCCATCTCTCCCTCTCTCGCACTCTCTCCCTCTCTCGCACTCTCTCCTCCTGTCGCCCTCTCTTCCTCTCTCGCCCTCTATCCCTCTCTCCCTCTCTCGCCCTTTCTCGCCCTCTCTCCCTCTCTCGCCCTCTGTCCTTCTCTCGCTCTTTCACCATCTCTCGCTCTCTCTCACCCTCTCTCGCTACTCTGTCCCTCTCTCACACTTTCTCCCTCTCTCTCCCTCTCTTGTATCGCCCTCTCGCCCTCACTCCCTCTCTCGCTCTTTCACATTCTCTTTCCCTCTCTCCCTCCCTCGCCCTCTATCTTCCTCTTTCGCACTCTCTCACTCTCTCGCCCTCTCTCACACTCTTGCCCTCTCTCCCGCCCTCTTGCCCTCTCTCGCCCTCTCTCCCACTCTGGCCCTCTGTCTGTCTCTCTTGCCCTCTCTCTCCTTTTCGCCTTGTCTCCCTCTATCGCCCTCTCCCTCAATCCCACTCTCTCCCTCTCTTCCTGTCTTGCCCTTTCTCCCTCTCTCGCCCTCTCTCGCCCTCACTCCCTCTTTCACCCTCTCTCCCCCTCGCCATCTCTCCATCTTTCGCCCGCCCACCCTCTCTCGCTCTCCCGCCCTCTCTCCCTCTTTCGCCCTCTCGCCCTCCCTCCCTTTCTCGCCCTTTCTCACGATCTCTCCCTCTTTTTCCCTCCCTCTCTCTTTCTCCCTCTCTCCCTCTCTCGCCCTCTCGGCCTCTCTCACCGTCTCTCGCCCTCTCTCTGCCTCTCTCCCTCTCATGCCGTCTCTCACTCTTTCGCCCTCTCTCGCCCTCTCTCTTTCTCTCACCCTCTCTCCCTCGCTCGCCTTCTCTCGCCCTCTCTCTCTCTCTCGCCCTCTCTCCCTCTCTCGCACTTTCTCGCCCTCTCTCTCTCTCTCGCCCTCTCTCCCTCTCTCGCACTTTCTCGCCCTCTCTCACTCTCTCGCCCTCTCTCACACTCTCGCACTCTCTACAGCCCTCTTGCCCTCTCTCGCTCTCTGTCTCTCTCACTTGCCCTCTCCTTTTCACCCTCTCTCCCTCTCTCGCCATCTCTCCCTCTCTCCCACACTCTCCCTCTCTTCCTGTCTTGCCCTTTCTCCCTCTCTCGCTTTCTCTCGCCCTCTCTCCCTCTTTTGACCTCTCTCCCTCTCTCCCTCTCTCCCCTCTCTCCCTCTCTCGTTAAATGTGAGGAAGGAAAACAAACCCATTATCCATCAGCCTGGAGGCAAAGGGACCCGTTTTATCGGAGACCAAGTGAGATTTTCAACTGTGTCCCTGTATTCAGGGATTTATTCAAATAATTGGAGCTGGAATAACAAATGGGAAGGTCTGAATTACTGACAAAAATGTGTCATAAACCACAAGAAACCCTCCCTCCACAAACACACAGAGACACATCCATAAGGACAGATGGTTTCTAGAACATTCCCACACACTCGATCACCCGAGAGCAGACACAGGTCACTCCTTCCCAGTTCCTAATACGGAGGGTGGGAACGTTGCTGTCCTGAAGGATTCTCTTCCAGTTTCCTGAAGACAAACTGAGTTTGGTAATTCCTGTATTTTGGTCTAAATTGTGGTCGATCCTGTGTCGTGGAGAAATGTAAACGCAGGGAAAACGTGTTCACCCCTTTAACTGCCTGAGGGGCCTTCGGAACAGTGTCTCCTTCTCCCTGGAACGGGATCTCTTCCCTCGGGATCTTATCGTTTGTTCAATTCACTGACGTCCGGCCGTTCACAAGCAATGTCAGGGACAGAACGTTCCGGGGAATGGCAGTTATAGAATGTCAGGGACAGAACGTTCCGGGGAATGGCAGTTATAGAATGTCAGGGACAGAACGTTCTGAGGAATGACAGTTATAGAATGTCACGGACAGAACGTTCTGAGGAATGACAGTTATAGAATGTCAGGGACAGAACGTTCCGGGGAATGGCAGTTATAGAATGTCAGGGACAGAACGTTCTGAGGAATGTCAGTAATAGTATGTCAGGGACAGAAAGTTCCCGGGAACTCATTGACCTGTCCATCACCTCTCCCCCATCCTCTCCGCCCTCCTCTCTAACCGATCACCTCTCCCGCAGCTCCGTCTACTGACCACATCCCCAGCTCCCTTCCCTCCAGCGCCAGCCCCAGCCCCAGCCCCTTCCCATTTATTTCTCAGTTCCCCAGCTCACAAGCCTCATTCCTGATGAAGGGATTATGCCTGAAACGTTCATTCCCCTGCTACTCGAATGCTGCCTGATCTACTGTGCATTTTCAGCACCACACTCCTAGTCAGGAAGCAGGCCGACACCGTCGTACTCACAGGATCAGGCCTGATGGGTAATTTAGATTAGATTCGATTACCTACAGTGTGCAAACAGGTCCTTCAGCCGAACAAGTCCACACCGACCCGCCGAAGTGCAACCCACAAAGACGCATTCACCTACGTTTACCCCTTCATCTAACAATACGGACAATTTCCCATGGCCAATTCATCTACGCTGCAAATCTTTGGATTGTGGAAGGAAACCGGAGCACCCGAAGGAAAGCTACGCAGACACGGGGAGAACGTGTAAGCTCCAAACAGTCAGTCACCTGAGGCTGGAATTGAACTCGGGTCGCTGGCGCTGTGAGGCAACAGTGCTAACCAATTGGCAACCATGCCGCCCATAATGTTTCATCAATCCCCATCACCATCCCTGGTTATATCCCGTCCCACCAGCAGGATAGACCCACCAGTGGTGAGGACACCCTGGGATAGTTAGGTAAGGAGTTACCCTGCAATTCCCCAACATTGATTCCAGAACCTAGGAAATCTCATGGTAACAGATCATGGTGAATGAAATCGCCTGAGGCTGGTTATCTCCTGCCCCCCCCCCCCCCCCCACCCCTCCTCTCGGTGATAACACAGTTCCCCTCGATGTTGGAAACAAATCAGAGGCAGCACTGAGGGTGACAAGGACACAGACCGTCCTCTGGGTGTGGGACTTCAATGTCCATCACCAGGACTATCTTCACAGGACCCCGCTGCCTGAGCAGGGACGTGCTACAATACACAACAGACTGGGGGAAACACCCTCACCAAACACCTTGTCCCAGATGAATCTGTCCCTGACAGTATCTGAAGGAGCTGCCAGCACACAGTCCTGGTGGAAGGAAAGTCTCAACCTCATATTTGACATACTCAAGATTAGTGTTTTGCTCGAAACGCACAGCAGGTCAGGCAGCATCCGAGGAGCAGGAAAATCACCGTTTCGGGCAGGAGACCTTCATCACGAATGAGGTTGAGAGCCTCCGGGATGGAGAGATAAATCATATTGGGCGTACTGCTCACTGTGTGATGTGGCTCTCCCTCCTGTGAAGTCGGATAGACTTCTAAAGGACTGAGCATATGGAAACTGGCCATCCATGAGGCACTGTGGGCTAGTAACAGCTGCAGCATCAATGACCTTCCCTCCATCATAAAGTCAGAAGTGGGCTATTCACTGATGGTTTCAAAATATTCAGCATTACTCACAACTGCAGCGATACTGAAGCAGGCTATTCAGCCCATCAAGAGTTTTAACCAGGAACAGAATGAGGCCATTCAGCAATTGGAAGCTGTTACTCAGCGATTGGAGCAGATCTTTTAATCTTTCATACCTGTTACACAGGAAATGGAAGGGAATATTCAGCATTTCAAAGCTGTTACACAGGAATACGGGGAGCTGTGTAGACCACAGCAGTGCATTGATCTATAAACCCGGACTAGATATCTGTCCAGCACTGGGAGATGTGCAGAGTTCAGCAGTGCACTAATGTGTGAACCTGAAAGAAATATCCATCCAGCATGTGCAGCTTCACAGACTGCACTATTGCATTATCTATGAACTACAACCATTTCGTCTGACCAGCACAGCGACCTGTGCAGTGATCACACGTGAATTAATCTGTAAAAGAGGAGCGGTTACCCTCCCAGAATGTAGGACTGTGTCCAGCAACCCCAGTGCCTCAATCTGTAACCCAGGAGCAGTTACCCTCCCAGCAAGTAGGACTGTGTACACCACCCCAGTGCATTGTTCAATACCACTGCGTTAGGTCACTGCCCAGCGTGGGGAAACTTGCAGCCCATGCTGGAAGTGACAGGATGTGCAGCTCCCATCCATTTTCAGTTCCATATCTGCACTGTGGCATGACAAGGGGGTGCTGTGGTTGGAAACAACATTGCCAGAGGGAGGGGTTTGGGAAATAGACAGAGATGGGAGAGACTGAGAGACAGTATTATGAAAGGATGTGTCCCCAGTTTTCAGACTGATGAAATGTAGACGCTTCGATAGCATCCTGTTACATGAGCCATTCTTCCCAGGAAAGATAGGAAAAAGGGATATTGGTGTAAGGTGAGATGATGGAGAGTTTTGGATGAGCATTTGTTCTACAGCTTTGAAAATGGGAGTGGTTTCAACAGAATCTATGACTCGTTAGGCAGATTCTAACAATAATTTGTCTCAGTGCTATTTTCATTGAGTGCGACAGAGGGATTGTCTGCACGAGGCCGAGCTAGATTCCTGATGCTATCTTATCGAACTCACTTCATTAACTCCCCACCTCACCCCATGGTTTCCCTCTCATTCAATACCAGCCCGATTCTCCAAACCATCATGGCTGGAGGTACTCACCATCGACCGGATGCCCCTGGATATTCCTGGCACTGATCCTTGGCACTCGTGCCATCTTTAAAAGGCCAATGGGCACACAGTTGAGCTTTTACAATTTGGAAATGCTCTGCACAGTTTACCCTGAGCATGACAGATAAGGGGCAATTACACCACGGTTTGTCGACAGGGGCACGGAAGTCGTGGTGAATGGGCTATTACACAGGAGGCCATTCTCTTTCTAGATGGGGTCACACCACCAAACAGACCGAGCATGGTCTGAGCTCACCAACCAGCTCAGTGCAGTATCTGCGGTCTGAAGAAATGCCTAGCAATACAGGACAAGCATCAATAACCTTCCCTGCTCTGTCAGGATAAGGCTCACTGCATTCTCTCTGCTCCCTCACACTCACTGTATATCTATTACAGCACAGACACCCGAAAAAGGCTCATGGTCCACCACTATCACTACCGCATGTGGCAGCTTCCCTCTCTCTCTCTCTCTGTCTGTCTCGGTCTCTCTCACTCACTCTCTCTCCCCCCTCTCTCTCTGTGACCCCGTCCACTTCATCCCCACATTAATAACACTGCATGGATACAACACTGTCGACAGACTCCCTCACCATTTGCTAATATCCCCAGCTACACCAGCACCAACAACAGGGCCACCCACTCTCACCATACATCCCTCCCTCCCTTGCTCCCATTCCAGGAGAAACAGCCTGGAATCGGGCAGAAAGGGCCAAGCTGGGTGGTGGAGTGCCCGATATCCGTTCCCTCCTCCCTTCCCCCCGCCATGTGGGGAGGACCCTGGGTAAGAGCCGGAGAGGACAGGGACACCTCGTGTGGAGATTCTGAAACAACCACGTCCCACCGACCGAGTAAGGGGCAATATTCAGTGAAGGGCAATTCTCACTTTAAACCCCCTGGCAGCTCCGTTTCCCTCCGGCACAACTTAGAAGCCATGACCCTGATGTCATGTTCTTTTGTGTCGAGCTGGTACAAATGTAATCCCCACGGTCTCGGTGGGCAGGAGGGTGGGCTCACAACACATCGTCACCAACATCTCCCAGGGAGACTCCCTTCTACAATCCTCCTGTAAACAGCTCAGTTACTGAAACTAATCTGTGATAGTTACTGCTCTCCTCACTTGTCCTGACATCTTCCACAATCCATGCTCACATACAAGTAGCGCTCTCTGCCCCTGCACCCCCTTTATAATGGAACAGTCTGGTTAAAACTGTCTGTCAATGTCCTTCCTACCAAAGAGCATCACCTCACACAGCTCTGCATTGATCCCCATCTGCCATACACCCGAACACTACACCAACGTGTCCTTGTACTGTTAGAGTTCTACACTGTCCTCCGTAGACTTTACAATTCTTCCAGGTTTGGTGCCATCCACAAACATTGAAATTGTCAAAGCGTCACAGTCCCCATGAAGCAAATGAAATCCTGCCCCACACACTGGTGTGAGCAAGAGAAATTCTGATATATTCCACGGACGGAGTCGAATAATGACATGCAGTTAATAGAGCAACAAAATTATTGATACAAACCAGACGGAGTGAATGAAATATTGACAAACCATGAGCAAGAGAAATCCAGGTTGGATCCTCTTATCTGTATTGACATCAGTGTATTAGTGTTATGAAGTTGAAAGTGTGTACTGTACCTTTAAGCGAGAGGGAAAACCGTTCTGAACTGAGAGTTTCCAAGCACCTGTGTATATGAGAGGATGGCAGACCCAGAGTGTCAAGGTCAACTGAAAATATGTAACATGTGGTTGTGAAATAGATCCCTGAGATAGTTGCTGTTTGGACAGCAATTCAAGTTTTTCCAATCAGTTTAAATTATGCAACAGGATACTAACACCAAATCAAGTTTGAATTTATTGTTTTTTGAAAATCGAACCAATGGTCATAATCCGATTTTGCGGATATTTAAACTGCCAGATTTTCAAAATTACGGGCAGAGCAAATGCCATCCACACAAATCCAAGAGATAATGAAACACTGTCTATCAAAGGTATCTTTTCATACGAAACATATCCGCTGTAGGCAGAAAGATGATGACCCAGGGAGATCAACAGAAGGAAGAAGACACAAAAACAACAGCAGCTGTGTGGCTTTCAAATTAAGTTTATATAATTTTAATAAGTGTCTTATTGAAAGAGTTTATCGTTATAGAGTTGGAGTGGGGTAATAAGCAATTAAGAGAAAGGGGTCTCAGAGTTGTGAATAGTTGATGTAAAATGTTCGCTTTCAGAGTGAAAAAAATAAATTGATGTTTTTCTTTAAACAGTGGATATTCGGAGGTCACTGTCACTCATATTCTAACAGTTTATGAGGAGAATTGAGCATTTCTTTATGTTTACTTTAAATTACCAGTTGAGCTCAATGCCGTGTCCTCACCATCCCCGGGTGTGAATCTGTGCGTCTTGTGTGGGGCAGGTCTGGCAGTCTCTGTGGTGTTTAAAGTGATGTAATGCCACCCTCTGCTGGCCTCCACACGCCACTGCACAGGCATTGGCAGAGGATGAAAATCAACAGGGATTCATTCAGAGTGGGGGAGGGAGAGGGCAGCTGCTCACAGCACCATCCAAACTGATGTCTTATCCATGTACTGATCTAAATTTCCTTTAACCGTTGTAGCTGTCCCTGCTTTCACCACTTCCTCTGGAAGTTCATTCCACTCACAAGCCAGATTCTGTCTAAAATATTTACCTCTCATAAGTTTTGTAAATCGGTTTTCTTTGCACCTTAAAATATCACGCAATTTTGAATCCCGAACTCTAGCGAAAAGACATCAGCCCTTCAGCTTTTCTGTAGCCCTCATTATTTTATAACCCTCTAAAGTTACCCTTTAATTTCATACTCTCCAGTGAAAAAGATCCCAGCCAACCCAGCCTCTCGTTATAGCGCTCTCCCTCCATTCCCAGCAGCATTCAGGTTAATCTCTTCTGAACCCTCTCCAGCTTAATAATATCAAGGTCAATAATATCAAAGCGAATAGTCAAGGCATTTCCTGAGGGTACGGCGAGTAAAAACCTATAGGGTAGGTTTAAGGTGAGACGGGAACATTTAAAAGTGACCTAAGGGGCAGCTTTTTCACCCAGAGGGTGGTGTGCCTATGGAATGAGCGGGCAGGGTGACCAGACTGAACACAGTATTCCAGAAGAGGCCTCAGCAATGTCTTATACAACCTCAACATGACGTCCCAATTCCGATACTCAAAGGTCTGACCTATGAAGACAAGTGTGTTAAACACCTTCTTAAACTCACTATCTATGTGAGATGCAAATTTTAAAGAATTATACCTGATGGCCTAGGTCTCTGTCCTACTACACTGCCAAAGACCCTACTTTTAATTGTATAGACCCTGCTCTTGTTTGATTTACCAAATCCAATACCTCGCATTAATCCAAACTAAACTCCATCTGCCACTCCTCAGCCCAGCGTGTGATTTTACTACGTTCTCACCTTCCTCGTTTAATTCCCTCCCCATCTCCAGGAGGCCTGCATACTCTGGCCTTGAATTTCACAAAGACCCTGAGCTTGGCTTGCCTTGTGTGGTTAGAGGGAGGAGGGACAGATTGCAGACAGTCAGTGGGGAGGAGAGGCTGGACAGTAATCACCGGCCTGGTATAATTTCATCGTTTTTGGCAGAGGGTAATACTGATCGGTGTTTTGGGGCCAGAAATTATGGTACTTTTCCGTCTCTGGTGTTCAGTAATAAATATCCATTTGGGACCCTTCATTGTGCAGAGTGTGCCTGTAGGATTTCTTTCCCTAATATTGCAGTCTACAGATAATAGCGATAAAAGACGTTCATAGTTAACTTCGATGCACAACACGTGCACTCAATATCCTACAGTTGAGACAGATATCTTGCATTTGTTTAACAATACAAAGTGTTTTGTGTAGTTCAGTAATGGTAACCTGATTATAATAAATCCACACCAAGCTGAAAGCTGACACTTAAAATATAACCCAATATCTGGGTAGTGTCTCTGAACCAGAACTCTGGATTAGATCGTAATTCCTGAACTTGTGTAGTAGTGTTCATAGCTCTAGACTAGAAGGTCTGGATTCAAGTCCAGCTTGTGGCAGAGGTATGTCACAGCATGTCATAACAGGCTGATGAGCAAACACACAGGAGAATACTGTTACTGCTTTATGGGTATTGCTGAGTGATGCTCGTGTCCCTATCTCCGGGCACAAACGTCGAGGTGTAAATCCCACAGAAGTGTCTCATGATACATCTGAACAAACTGATTAAAATGGATTTGGAATTGTGGCTTGTTGGAGAAGGATGAGGTGTCAGTATTGCATTTCAGAATTTAGGCCCAGGGTAACTGGAAAAACAGCTATTCGTGTTGATTTGAGTCACATTTCCCAGCAGGAGAGGTCTATAAAATCAGAATGGTCATGGATAGGGTGAGTAGACAGGGTTTTCTCCCAGGTTAGGGTCGTCCAAAACTAGAGGGCATTGGTTGAAAGTGAGAGGGAAACGCTTTGGTGAGTTCTCAGGGCACCTTTTCACGCAGAGGGTGGTGTGCGTATGGAATGAGCTACCAGAGGAAGTGATGGAGGCGGGTACAACTAAAGCATGTAAAAACAATCTGGATGTTGTCAGACCCGCCGAGCTTTTCCAGCAATTTCTGTATTTATTTTAAAAAGCATTCATTTTAGCACATATATTCTGAATAAATTAAACATTTTATTTTTTAATGACACAGGGACATATAAGCATATCTTCAAATCGACTGAGACCATTTTCTGCTAAGTGTATGGCTCTGTGCATGACAACAACAATGATGCACCTTCATGGAACAGGGAATGTGATGGAGACATAGTTTGGAAAATGTACAATGAGACTTCACATGGTCCAGTTTGGGAGAGGATGACATTCCTGTGTGATTCAGCTCAAAGAGGGAGAAAATGTAATCTGCCCGAGAAGGAATGGCCTATTTCACTCTTCTCCTTCATTGTTCCTCATCATAACAATGTGTGCGAGCTAAAAAAAACAACTCGACAGTTATCATTACCATTCCTGAAATTATAGAAATCCTGCAGTGTGGAAACAGGCCCTTCGGCCCAACACGTACATACCAAACTTTCCAGACCCGTTCCCCAACATTTACCCCTGACAAATGTAACTAACCTAAAAACCCCTGAATACTGTGGACAATTTAGCATGACCAATCAACCGAAACTGCACAGCAATAGAGTGTGGGAGGAAACTGGAGCACATATGAGAAGCTCACACAGACAAGGCTCGAATGTACTAACTCCACGCAGATAGTCGCCCGAGGCTGGAATCAAAGCCACGTCCCTGGTGCTGTGAAGCAGCGGTGCTAACCATTGAGCCACAGAGATATTCTTTGGGTGATCCCTGGCCAGAATTCATTGGAACCTCCTCACTGCCAAAGCAAAGCGAATTCAGCCAAATCCAACTCTCCCAGGATGGAATCCCATTGCTAGCAGCTGTGTGAGTAGAATGTCTTCAGAAGCAGAATAATATTTTGGACAATCTCTCGAATTTTACTTTTGTCATGAGTTACACTAATATCTGGGCAAAGTTCTTTCAACTTGAAATTGCAGAGATTTTGTTTATCTCTCTGTGTGTGTGTGTGTGTGTGTGTGTGTGTGTGTACAAAGAACAAAGAAAAAAGAAAATTTACAGCCCGGGAACAGGCTCTTCAGTCCTCCAAGTCTGATCGATCCAAATCTACTGTGGAAAACTGTTGGTCAATTCCTAAGCACCTGTATCCCTCTGCTCCCCACCTACTCATGCATCTGTCCAGACACATCTTAAATGAATCTACCGTGCCTGCCTCTACCACCTCTGCTGGCAACGCGTTCCAAATGCTCAAACCTCTGTGTGAAGTACTTGCCATGTGTATCTCCCATAAACATTCCACCTCTCACCTTGAAACTGTGACCTCTCCTTATTGAATCCATCACCCTGGGAAAAAAGCTTGTCTCTATTCACCCTGTCTATACACTTCACGATTTTGTAAACCTCAATCAGATCCCCCCCAATCTCCTTTTTTCTAACCTGCTCAATCTTTCTTCATAGCTAGCACCTTCCATACCAGGCAACATCCTCGTAAACCTACTTTGCATAGTCTCCAAATCTTTCACATAATTTTGGTAATGTGGTGATCAGGACTGTACACAGTATTCTAAATGCGGCCGAACGAATGTAAAATTTTAACGTGACTTACCACTTCTTGTACTCAATACCCCGTCCAGTGAAGGCAAACATACTCTATGCCTGCTTGACCACTCTATCCGCCTGTGCAGCAACCTTCAGCGTAAAACGGACCAGCACTTCCAGATCTCTCTGCACATCAACGTTTCAAAAGGCTCTTCCGTTCTTGTAGGATTTGCTGTAGAATTACGCATGCCTACATGCATCACCTCACACTTGTCTGGATTAAAAAGCATCTGCTACTTTTCCACGCAACTCTCTAGTTTTTCTATATCCTCCTGTATTCTCTGACAGTCCCTTGTGTTTTCTGCTACTCCCCCAATCTTCGTGTCATCTGCAAACTTGCTAATCATACCAACAGTGCCCTCTTCCAGATCATTTATATATATTA
This sequence comes from Chiloscyllium plagiosum, assembly GCF_037043375.1. NCBI lineage: Eukaryota > Metazoa > Chordata > Chondrichthyes > Orectolobiformes > Hemiscylliidae > Chiloscyllium > Chiloscyllium plagiosum. Next base: position 32,920,153 of record NW_028270186.1, on the reverse strand, counting down.
CAAACAACAATGGCCCCACACTGACCCCTATGGAACACCACGAGTCACCTTTCTCCATTTCGAGAAACTCCCCTGAACTACTACTCTCTGTCCCTTGTTTCTCAACCAGTTCTTTATCAACTTCGCTAGAACACCCTACACACCATATGACATCAATTTCTCCATTAGTCTACCATGGGGAACGTGTGTGTGTGTGTGCGCGCGTGCACGCGCCAGTGTTTTTAGAAAGGGAAATATCGATTCTTTATTTGCAATAGCCAAACTGTTTGCCATTCATCTTTCAATCATAGTTTGAGTAACATTACTCTGGATCATAAACGTACTATTTGAGCAGATTAAAGAAACGAGCCTGACTTGTTCCTAAAACTGACCCTGACCCAGTCTGAGACTGATATCATCGGCCATAACACCAACCTGGTTACATCTAACATTTGTTGTAAGCAGTGGAAGAGTGGGACTAGTACATGAAACAATGACTCAAAAAGCCGGGGAACTACAGACCGGTGAGCCTGATGTCAGTGGCGGATGAGTTGTTGGAGAGGATTCTGAGGGACAGGATTTACATACATTTGGGAAGGCAAGGGCTGATCGGGGTAGATAACGTGGCTTTCTGCATGGGAAATCATGTCTCATTAATTTGGTTGAGGTTTGGTTGAAGAGGTGACAAAAAAGATTGATGAAGGCAGTTTGGTAGACATTGTCTACATGGACCTCAGCAAGGTGTTCACAACATTCCGATTGGTAGGCAGATGAATAAGGTTAGGTCACATGGGTCACAGAAGAAGCTAGTCACATTTAGCTTTAAGGAAGAGGGGTATTTTTCAGACTGGAGGCTTGTGAGCAGCAGTGCGTTGTAAGAATTAATTCTGAGTTCATTGCATTTCATCATTTATTTCAAGAATTTGGATATGAATATTGCGGCCATAGTTTGTAAGTTTATAGATGACATCAGAAAGGTGGTGTAGTAGATTATCTCAGAGTACAACGAAACTGCAATTAGATGGGACAAAGGGGCATGGAGTGAGAGATGAAATGTAATAAGTTAAAAACGAGGTTTTGCATTTTGGGAAGGCAAATCAGGGCAGAAATTATACACTTCATGGTAAGGTCCTGGGGAGTTTTGTAGAACAAAGGGACCGAGAGCTGCAGGTGCATTGTTCCTTGAAAGTGGAGTCGCAGGTAGACAGAGTGGGACAGAACACATTTGGCACATTTGCCTTAATCAGTTGGAGCATTCAGTATAGAAGTTGTGGTGGCTTGTTGCATCTGTACACGGTGTTGGTGAGTCAATTTTAAGAATACTGCATGCAATTCGGTTGGCTGCAGTAAAGATTGACATGGATGTTCCAGAACTGGAGGTTTTGTGCTTTCGGGAGAGGTTGATTAGGTTGAGCTGTTTTCCCCTGGAAAGTCAGATGCCGAGGGGTGATATTATAGAGGTTTATAAAACCATCAGGGGCGTGGATATTCTGAACAGCCACGTTCTGCTCCCCACAATAGGGGAATCCAGAACAAGAGGGCATAGGTTGAAGGTGAGAGAGCGAATAATTGAGAACGGACCTTAGGGTAAATGTTTTATACAGGTAGTGGTGTGCGTATGGGAAGTGTTGTCAGAGGAAGTGCTGAAGGCGGTTACAATCGTACATTTAAGAAGTATCTGAAAGGCGAGGAATATTGGCCAAATGCTGGTAAATGGGACTAGATCAGATTTGATTGGACTAAGCTGTCTGTTTCCATTCTGCATGACTCTCTGATTCTTTAAGAGAAATGACGAAAAATTCTGAAAATACCTTTCAAGTTGAAATACTGTTCACAGAAGGTTTGTCAGGCCTCTGTGTTCACATTGATTGAAAGCGGCATCAGTTAAATATTTGAGAGAGAAATGAGTCTTGGATAATGGGATACATACAGGAAAATGGGGCTGAGACCACAACTTGATCAACCACGATCTTAGTGCCTGGTGGAGAAGGCTCAAAGTCTCTAATGACCCACTTCTGTCCCTCAGTCCCATGTTTCTGTGTTCCATACAGACATTCAAAGCTGCTATACTGGAGCAGTTGGAGGCTAATTACTCCTATAACCTGTTGCACAGAATCAGAGAAGACCATTCAGCCCCTCAGTACTGTCATACACGCTTTGAGGTGATTTGGAATTGTAATTGGAAAATACAGACTGGTTTTGAAAGAAGGTCCTCATTTCTCTTTGCAGAGCTTCCCCTCTATGAAACTTGTGCTTCATTTGTTCATCATGTTGTAGACCCAGATTCACTGTGAATTCAGCCCCCATACCTCACCCAGACATGGCTCACAAAATCCCCTGGTCTCCCTGACCGCAACATTCAATAACAGAAAATTCATGAAAATAACACCCACTAACTTTCCAATAACAGAATGTGAGAACATCAGAAACAGGGGCAGGTCATTCACTCCCCAGGCCTGCATTGCCCTTCAATAAGATCATGACTGATCTGCTCTTTGTCTCAAATCCTTTTTCATACCCAATTCTTCATTGCCCTCAACTCTCTGACAGGTCAATATCCATCTTTCTCCTCTTCAAATACTTTCAGTCATCTAGCTCCCCGAACACTCTTGAGAAGACAAATCCTGACATTCAATACCACCTGTTTGAAGAAAACTCTTGCTGCTTCTATATCATGGCCTATTGATATGTACAAAAGATGTTGAGACAAGGGTTCAGCCAAAAATGATTGGCCCCGATATCAAGGCAGTGGTTGACTTTTACTGACATCAAGGAGCTTAACAAAAATGGACTGAATGGGAATCATAGTAAACTCTCCAGTGTTTGGAGTCAAACATGGCACAAGAGAAGATGTTCATTATCTCAGTACTGGCTCACCTCTGTGGGAGATTATAAGTGTATCTTCCTCTTCACAAACATCTTCAGCTTCTTCATTAATGTCTCCCCGCCCAACCCTCCCCACCAAAAGATCAGAAGTGGGGATAGTCACTGAAGATTCCACAATGTTCAGAACATTTTGTCCACCGTCAGCTCCTGAATTGGTCTGTGTCCATGAGCAGCAAGACCCAAACTCCATTGAGGCTTGTATTTTTAAATGGTCTGTAACATTCATGTAACAGTACTGCTAGATTATGTATATTGCCACAGTGAAATGACGAGTTCATTCATCACCTTATGCTGGTTTCACAGGAATATGAGGAAGTCATTCAGCCTATTAACACTATTGGAGAAGAACAGGGATAGCCTCCAACCTATTACTCAGGAAGCGAAGGAGTCCAGTGTGATGGACCACACTACAGCCCCTCAAAAATATTTGAAGGCAGTAGCCTAGGCTCTAATGTTTTCTTATTTTAAAGGAAATGTAAAATATCTATTCCAGATGCAATGTGACTGGTCAGACTACTCGCTGTGAAGCAAAACACCATTTATTTAAACACGAAAGATAAAATGAAACTAAAGGGAGAGGAATTTCGAATAACGAAATTCTATTGGACAAGTTAACAGAATAATAGATCTAGGAACTATTACTAATGAACTGTTCCAATATAGGAAACTCCCATAAACACAACCCCAGTAGAAAGCAAAGTTCAGACGCAGAATGCCACAAACATTTCTCCAATCCAGGAATTAAAAACTGCATATAGAGAGAGTAGCATCCAGGAGACATTCACTGAAGCTTCCAACTCTGTGTAGACCCCAGTAGTTTCTGATGTTACTGCGAAACCAAAACACAGAGATCCTAATCTGTGAGAGCTGGCCACATCCATTCAGGCTGCATTAAAATAAACTTAAGGCCTCCCTAACTGTTTACTCAAGTGGCCTTAACAAGCCAGCTTGGGTAACGATTATTCAATCTCTCTCTGAAAAGAAACAAGGACAAAAATAACCTCTTCAAACTGCAGCATCATCGCACTTGTCAGCACATCGAGCTGTCAAACAGTAACCAGGTGGAACCCAGACAGGCCCTTGTCCCTGTCCAATCGGACGAGGAAGAAGCCATTAAGTCCCATGAGTCACTTACACAGGAACAGGAGGAGGCCATTCAGCCCATCAAGTCCACAGCAACAGGATGAGGCCATTCAGCCCCATGAGTCTCTTACATAGGAACAGGATGATGACATCTAGCACCTCAAGTCACTTATACAGGACAGGAGGAGGCCATTCCCCCCTCAATGCACTTATAAAGAGACAGAATGAGGGACTTCATGCTGATTCCTGATGAATGGCTTATACCGAAAACGGGGATTCTCCTGCTCCTCGGATGATGCCTGACCTGCTGTGCTTTTCCAGAAAACCACTCTGTACTCTGATCTCCAGAATCGGCAGTCCTCACTGTCTCCTAATAGAAACTGTAACATGATGAACCATTGGAGTAGAAGGTCCTCAGACAGACTGCTCCACGTTGTTCCTCTTGGCTCCGTTGCTCATGATACACACGTGGGACTTTAATCTGGTTTTCTAGTGCCTTCTTATGAAGGCATCCTTCATCTCCGAGAAGACAGTCTGGTGTTCTCTATGTATGGTGGAAGCTGGTGGGAATGGCTACTTGTTTCAGATGGAAGGTATTGTGGCCGCTGTTGGGCATTGTGAACAAAATGGCATTCAGTTCGGGTTCACATGCCGACTGCACAATAACATGGGGAGAGTTAATTAAGGCATATAAACTATTAGGAAAGCCACGTTAGACTGATGAATGGACTCTCTAAGTTCAAATAATGCTGATATTGTTCATGTTGATCTTGTCTAGTGCATGTCCTGTGCAGTGTAACCTGTATGCCTTACTCTGTCCAAATCTACTTCCACCCTGTGATCTGCCTAGCCATTTTACTATGATCTGCCTCCACTGTTCATAAGTAAAGTGTTTCCCTGTACTGAGGTACACATGGCATTAAATCAACCCAATTAATCCTGGGTAAAGTATGGATTTGCTCACCATAATGTCTCTTTTGGAAATAAGTGATTGCTGTCATTCCTCGTGTTTCAGCATCACTATTTCTTCGTCTCTGACAGCTCTACAGATTAAACACTCAGCTTCTTCACTCTATCCTCATGTTACCATCACCCGTGTCCGTGGTAAGGAGATCATTCCTTACAAAGAAGATCAACTCTGTAGAGGGGCCCAAATGCTCTCTCAGCAAGGCTCTACAACTGCATGAAGATGGCCTTACTTATGTACTCGAATCATCTTACAATGAAAGACAGCATACCATTGACTGCACCCATTACTTACACGGGGTTTGATTCGGAGCAGTCAGCAGAGACGTGTGAGTGGGAGATCATGCTTCCCAAATTTGTTAGAGTTATTTGATGAAGTGACCAAGAAGGTTGATGAGGACAGAGCGGTAGACGTAGTCTTTATGGATTTCAGTAAGGCCTTTGATAAGGTACCACATGGCAAGCTGCACTAGAAGGTTCCATCACGTGGAATGCTGGGGGAACTGGCCAATTGGATACACAGTTGACTTGATGGTAGGAAGCAGAGGGTTTAGTCAAAGGATGCTTGTCAGACTGGAGGCTGGGTCCATAGCTGTTTGTTATCTATGATTCTAGTTGAGAATGTACAAGGCATGATTAGCAAGTTTGCAGATGACAATAAAATAAGTGGGAGCATGATCAGTGAGGAAGTTTATCAGAAATTGCAGCAGGACCTTAATCACGTGGGGAAGTGGGCCATGAAATGGCAAATCGAATTTAATACAGATGTGTGACGTCTTGCATTTTGGAAACTCAAATCAATGTATGAGTTTCATGGTGAATGGGTGGGCCTTAAGATGTGGAGAGGGCAGAGAGACCTTGGGGTTCAGTTGCACGGTTCTCTGAAAGTGGAGTCACAGGTAGACAGGACAGTGAAAAAGGTTTTTGGCACACTGGCCTTCATCAGACAGAGCATTGAGTATAGAAGTTGGGAATTTATGTTGCAGTTACACAGGACTTTGGTAAGGCCGCACTTGGAGTACTGTGTTCAGTTTTTGTCACCTTGATTTCGGGAGAATGTTATGAAATTAGAAAGAGTCCAGAAGAAATTTACAAGGACGATGCCAGGACCCGATGGTCTGAGTTAAAGGGAGAGGTTGGACAAGCTAGGACCTATTCTTTAGAGTGTAGGAGGCTGAGGGGGGACATTATAGAGCTGCATAAAATCACGAGAGGTATGGCTAGGGTTAATGCTCTCAGTCTTTTCCAAGGTGTGCAGAATCGAGGGTTGGAGGGAATCAGTTTAAAGTTAAAGCAGAAAGAATAAAAGGGAACCTGACGGGCCACTTCTTTATACAGAGGTGGTTGAGGGGGTACATTAACAACATTTCAAAAACTTTGTTTAAATATGTTGATAGGAAAGGACTAGAAGGATATGGGCCAACTGCAGGGAAATGTGGTTAGAGTGGATGGACATTTACAAGGTGGAGTCGAACCCCTCTGTTAATTAAAACCAAACACTCAGAAAAACTCGCCTCACATCGTAATCTGTTAAAATATGAGCGACACAGATCTCCCACATTCCACTATTTAAACAAAAATTAACAAGTTACTTTCTTAACTGTAATTGTGAACACTAAACAACAACTATTCACAAATACAATCCCTCTTTTCTTAACTACTTACTATCTGACTCCAACTCTTTAAAAATATGCTGTTCCAACAACCCACAAATTAAACATTACATCCTGTTTTAAAATTCTCAAATGCCTCTGTCCACAACAATTCTATGTTCTTCTTTAGTAGATACACGAGTGGTGCCAATACGCTGCTGACGTTTGGAACAATTTTCCAATAGAATCAACTCAGTTCCAAAAAGCGAAGCCCCTCTTTCTTCGAGGATGGTCGTGGAAATGCCTCAAAGCCCTTCGTCTTTGTGTTCCATGGGGTCAACCTTCCATGTCCAATGTAATGTCCCAACAACGTCACCTCTGCCTTCGTGAACTCTGTTTTCTTTTAGTTTATTACCAAGCTTGCGTCTTGTAATCGTTCAAAATGCTCTGTCAACTGTAACATGGGATTTTCAATCACTTGCTAAAGATCACAATATCATACAGATAAACTGCACAGTTTGTTCATCTGGCCGCAACTCTGTTCCGTGTCTTAAATGTGGCTGGTGCATTATTCATCCATGTGAAATACTCGATAAAGTTTGTTTTTGTCATCTATGGTATCTTTACTAGATAGCATAACTGACTCCACATTTTTTTTTAATTTGAAAGGGGCCACTAAACCTGGCTTTGAAGGGATTTTTTTACCACTGGTGGCAATACTAATACGTCATCCCCACGGGAAATCTTCAAAGTTTCAGAGTTTTTGTCTGCCAAATGCTTCACTCTATGTTGTGCTCTTCAGATACTATTTAGCAAACTCGCCTACTCCATCTACTCTCTCCTTCACCTCACACACATAATCCAAGTGTGAGATTTACGACTTCAGTCCTGTCAATTTATATTTAATTAATTTCAAAGGAACTCTCACTTCATGTACGAGTATTAACTCAAAGTAAGTAAACTGAGTAGATTTATTTGGGGCATCTCTAATGGCAAACAATATAATGGGACACCTTTATTCCAATCATTCAGGTAACCATAACAGTACACTGTTAACTTGGTCTTCAGCGTCTGATGCTAACTTTCCAAGGCTCCGTGGGATTCAGGATCTGACGCACTTCATTTAAACTGCTGTATGCTGAAGCTATCCTTAAACACCTGTGCGGTAAAACGAGAGCCTTGGTCTGACTGAATCTTACTGCATAGCCCACAGTGAGTAAAGAAAGCTCCCAACTCCTTCACCGCCCCTTTATATCTGGAAAACTGGTAGACACATCTATTATGGTCAGCAAATATTGTTTTCCACTGCTATTTTAGCAAGGGGAGGTACACAATTAATCATAACTCACGTGAAATGTTATTCGAATGCAGGAATTGGCAAAAAAAGGTGCTGGTTTTATTACTAGGAGAAAGTGAGGACTGCAGATGCTGGAGATCAGAGCTTAAAAATGAGTTGCTGGAAAAGCGCAGCCGGTCAGGCAGCATCAAAAGAGCAGGAGGATCGACGTTTCGGGTAGAAGCCCTTCTTCCGGAAGAAGAAGAATCCCTTTCCTGAAGAACGGCTTCTCCCCAAAACATCGATTCTCCTGCTCCTTTGATGCTTCCTGACCTTCTGCGCTTTTCCAGCGACACATTTTTAAGCTCTGGTTTTATTACTGCCTGTTACTTACCTACCATTTGGTATGTATGTCATGTACAACAAACAATAACTACGTCGTTGTGTATTCCGGGCCACTAGAAATGCTTTTGTACCTTAGCCTGAATCTTCTGTACAACTTGGTGACCTCCTGCAATTAGCTTATGTGCTACCCATAACATTGTATGCTATCAGTAAAACAATTTGGTGCACGTCGGCCCATTTCCATTCTGCAGTAATCTATCGTGGTCTCCATTTTAATTTTAGGATTCTATCTTTAAGTTAATAACGTTCAATAATATATTCTGATTCGTTTTCTGTGTGTGTGCATGTGTATGTGTGTGTGAATGTATGTGTATATATCTGTTGTACGTCCATTAGCCTTTCTGGACTAAACACCTCTGCCTGATCCTCTGCCTGCTCAGGTTTATTTTGCACTGTTACATCAAACAGGGTGTCAGTTCACTAAGCATCAACTCATTTTTCTTTTTAGGTCGTTTTTTCCTTCCTGCTGTACCTTATGACAGTGGGATTGTCTTACTATACAGTCTGGAAAAAATCCTGGATTTTTTTTTAATACCCCAATTCCCTAGTCTTCTGTCGGCTTCTCCACCACAAGGGGTGCCTCTCCCACCTCGCCTCCTGCTAAATCTTTCCCAAGAACAAGCTGTATTCCTGGAACTGACACTCTGGTACACACAGGTACTGTTACTTCCCCAATCTTGATTTGGCATTCCATTCTGATGTTACACAAGGGAATGCGTAATTTCTGTCCCCATTCCACAAATTATCACACTCTTGATTAACATGCCAGAAAGAGTAAAATACTTTCATCTCTTACTATTAGAGACTGAGAGAATGTGAGGGCTGCAGATGCTGGAGATGAGATTTGAAAAGTGTAGGGCGGGAAAAGCAAAGCAGGTGGTTGGTATCCGAGGGGCAGGAGAGTTTTCGTTTCAGGCATAAAGCCTTCATCAGGAAAGTTGGGGGTAAGGGAGGTGGAAGTGAGTTGAGAAATAAATAGGAGGGTGGGGGTGGAGCTGGGTGGAAGGGAGCTTGGAAGGGGATAGGTAGATGCAGGTGGGGTGTGATGGTGATAGATCGGAGAGGAGGGTGAAGTGGATTGTGGTAGGACAGCTGGAACCCTCAAACTATACAGCATCAACGTTGACTTCACCAAATTCCAAATCTCCCCTCCCCTAACCTCATCCCAGATCCAACTGTTCAACCTAGCACTGCCCTCTTGAACTGCCCTAACGGGCCATCTTCCTTTTCAACTATCCACTCCACCTTCCCCTCCGACATATCTTTCCCACCTACATCTTCTTATCACCTCCCCAGTGAACCTCCCACCAGCCCAGTTCCTACCTTTGTATTTATCTTTCAGCCCCATTGTCCCCACACCACATTCCTGACTATCGGTGTATGCCTCATATTCGATTGTCCTGCTGTTCGGATGCTGCATGATCTTTTGTGCTTTTCTGGTCCCACACTTCTCAACTCTGATCTCCAGCATCTGCAGCCCTCACTTTCTCTTGGCCTCTAATAGTAAGAGATGAAAGTATTTTCGCTCTTTCTGGCATGTGAATCACTTCTCAAATATTAAAGACTGAGCAGATCCCATATCTCACAAAATTATAACTTCTTGTCCTTCTCCCCCTTCTTGTCCTTGTTCTTTCTGAGTAAAAATTATCTTCAGAGGCGAATTCTTTCAGAGATCAGGCACTGCCTCCATACCCAGCCCTTGCCTCGGCTGTGCACTCTCCTGCAGGTCCTCGGCTCCACTTGGGGACTCCTTTAACAGTTTCACTAATGTCACTGGGCTTAGCTTCTTCTACCACATCTTTATCCAAAGTGCATTCCTTCAACGATCATCACTGTGTGTCCCAGCTTATTGCAGTGAAAAAACATTTTCTATGTGCCCTTCTAAAACCATCGGCACTGTAATTTTTTGTGTTCCACACACTTATAGTGAGAACACCTGAGGCGTTTCACCTCCTTTCAAACCCTTTGGACTTCTCTTTTCACCTGTGGTAAACTACTGTGCGTTGCTGTTCGCTTTGTAGTGTGCGATCTTCCCTTCTCCCAATTTCTATCCCTCATAACTCTACTGCACTTGTCTGTTTCTCTGATACATCAAAGTGCTTGACCAACTCCATTATAATTTCAGCTTTCCTTTTGTCCCCGGTTAAACCCAATTCCAAAATATTTGCTAAATCTAAAATATGTCCTGCTTCTGTCTTTCTAAACTTTCTTGGAAAATTTGGGATCATCTTTAGTAATGTTAAAAGCCATTTCTCACACTTTTAATTTAACCAACCACAAATAACCAAATTTAACGAATTTTCCCACCGGTTTTATTTGAAGATCTCGGTCACTGATTGCACCGTGTTGGAATTTGCTGGGACATATTTGTACCCGAAATCTGTTCAAATCTGTCCAAATTCCATACGACAAGGCCCCAAACTATTAAAACATCAATGTCGAGCCCTTCTGTTAATTAAAACCACAAACCCAGAAAAGCTCACCTCACCTCGTAATCTGTTAATACATGAGTGACAATGAGCTCCCAAATTCCAATAAAAAAAATAACAGTTTGTATGTATGCAAGTTAGCTCGCTGTGCTTGAAGGTGTGTTTTCAGATGTTTCGGCACTTTGACTAGGTAACATCATCAGTGAGAGTCTCCGCTGAAGCGCTCGTGGTATGTCGCGCCTCTCATTTTATAGGTCTTGGTTTCTTAAGAGGTTTGATGTCATTTCCGGTTCCATTGTTTTACAAGAAAAGGTAGATAGGATCTAAATTGCTGTGTTTATTGATGGACTTCTGTTCAGAATTCCATTTCTCTCAGAACATCCTTGTGTGTCTTAGTATGTGTGTGTGTTGTCCCAATCAAAGTGTTGCCCTTCTTTGTCTGGAACATAATGATAATGGGTCATGTCTTTTGGTGGCCAGTTAGTGTTCATGCATCCTGGTAACACGACTACAGGACCATTTCAATGATGGGAAAATGATTTTATATACACTGTTTAGGTAATGTGTTTGTGCAGGTATGTAAAATTTTTCAGATGTACACAACACATTCTAAATGAACAACAGAGATACAGTTAACGAAAAGTGATGCGTATGATGCATAAAATTTATAAAACATTAAAACATCATTTGATTCTCATCAAAAATGATATATTCCCCTTCTTTCAACGTTCCCTCCTTTTCTCGAATTCTCTCCTCCAATCTCTCATGATTATCAGGATGTGTGTTATAAATCTTGCTTCTGGTGTCACTACTTATTTCAGTTCATCCCCTTTCTACCAGATTTAAATATATTGGCCTGTTGGGTTCTTTTCAAAGCTAGTGCCTGTCATATTATTGGAGAGAAAAATTCTGGCATCAGACCCAGCATTTGAACACATTATTCTGTTGTACATGCACTGTACAAAGCACCACACCACACAGGAATTGCCAACACATTGAAGGATGTACATCTACTTCTTTCGATAATCTAGTTTTTCACATTTCCGCATCTATGTTGTCTCGCTCTTTCTCGCTTGGTATCTAGTTAAGAAATTTACCAATTACTCTTTGCGTCTCTTCTCTCAAAACTCCTTCTTTCAATTTATATCTATTGCTCGCTTCTTGATGCAATGTGATTATAATTGAGTAACATAAGTACAAAGACATGTGGGAGGAGCTGGTCAGAGTTAATTGGAAGGGGAGCCGAGCAGAGCAGACCATGGAGCAGCAAAAACAGGAATTTCAGTGGATAATTTGGAGGATATCAGAAATTCATCCCAAATAAGATGAAACATACTCATGGGAGGACAAGGCAACCATGAGTGATAAGGCATCAAACCAAAAGAGGAAACATACAATGTGTAAAGATGATTGGGAATCCAGATAATTCATTGACCCTGAAACTAATTAAGGCTGGTATCACTGACACTACAGAGCTGTTAATCGTGGTCAGGGAGAGAAACAGAGAGAAAGGCATTCACTTTAAACACAGAAGATGGTATTATTCAAGGAAAAAAGATTCAGAAGAATTAAACAATTGAATTAAAACCAGTTAATTGATTTGGCAGAATGTGTCAGATTGGAAGCATGAACCAGGGAGAGACCATCAGCAGAATGAGAGTACGAAAATGGAAGTGTTACCACATCAGAAACCAGGTTAGGTCACTGAGTACAGGGCTGATGGGTGAATGGGTCTCAGTGAGAATTGAGGGACAGACAGCAGAATTGCATTGCAGATAATGCAGCTCGAAACTGCGTATTCATGTAGTGCTGTCGACCACAGCAGGAGAAGCAGAACAGCATTCAACCACAACCTGTAACATTTTCCCTAGGATAATTTCCTCAGTCTGCCAATGCCATCAATATGATCTATGTTTCAGTGATGACTGTCGGTGAACATGACTGGGTCAGAACCACGTGAACCTAAACCTGATGCGAACCCATTAAAGCTACCACACTTGACCAACAGATCTGATCAAAGCTCCGCAGTCCTGGCACATTCTGTCATAAATGGTGATGGACGATTAAACAAATAACTGGAGCAAAGGGGTCCACAAATATCCCCATCCTAAGTAATCGAACAGCTCTGCACATCAGTGTAAAGGACCAGGAGGTGGTATCTGCACTATCCTCAGCCAGAAGTGTTGCGTCCATGATCCACCTCACCCTCGTCATGATATCCACAGAATCACAGATGGCAGTGTTCAACCAATTCGCTGCACGTGACATGAAGAAACACTTGAACACAGTAGATACGACAAAGGCAATGGGCCCTGACCCCATTCCTGCAATAGGACTGAAGACCTGTGCTGCACAACAAGCCGTGTCCCTGGGGAAGTTCTTTCATTCCAGCTCCAACTCTGACATCTCCCTGGTAATGTGGAACATTACTAAACTATGTCCAGTTCCTAAGAAGTGTGTAATTTCAATCTGACCAATTACCACACCTCAGTCCCACCACGACAGTCAAATTGGTAGGAGTTCTCTTTGACAGAGCTGTCAAGCAACACAGAAATATCTTACTCAGTGTTGTTTCCGACAGGTGATGTGGAGGTGGTGCTGCTGTGGAAATGTCACTGGATTACTAATCCAGACCAGGCTAATGCTCTGGCAGCTGGTGGAAGTTAAAAACAATTGACAAAATAGTAAGATGCAAAATCTGGTGTCCGTAATAGTGACCTTCAAGCCAATGTCGATTGTAAACACCAATTTGTTTCGCAAATGTACTTTCAGGAAGTGAATCTGCCGTGCTTTCCTGGCCTGACCTAAACGTGACCGCAAATACACTGACATGTAATAAACTTTTCAATGATCTCTGAATCGGACAACCAAGACATTCTATTGTATCAAACTGTTCTGAGATCTAAAGGATAAAATCAGACAGAATACCCGGCCCCAGCCTCAGTATCGGAAAAGAGAATGAGAAACACAGTCCTGTTGACCCTGCAGAGACCTCCTTCCTAACATCTGAGAGCTTGTGACAACATTTCCAGACTGCACAGAAACATCGGGAATGGAGTAGGCCATACAACACATTGAGCCTTCCGCATTCCAGTTCATGTTCAAATATCTCCTCAATGCACTTTTTCCACACACTGTACTCATCTCTTAATGTGATTAACCTTGGGAAGCTATAAAATAGGAAGTGCAGACGTCCCTTTGGTCTATCGAGTTTGCTATCCAATTCAATATAATGATACCTGGCCCTTTATTTCCACATGGTTCTCCTGCTCTCCCACCATCCCTTTACTGTCTCTAACTCCTTATTTATATTCAGTGTGTTAGCTACCAGGACACTAAGCGAATTCCCCAGGTTCACCAGTCTCTGAGGGCAGACATTTATTCTCATCTCATGCAGAATGGCCTATCTGTACCTAATACTGTGGCCCCTTGTTTTAGACACCACAGCCTGGGGAATTATCATCCCTGCTTCCAATCTTTCTCACCCTGTCAGAGGTTTATATATCTCACTGAGATCTCCACCCATGTTTAATGGATATTGTGAACAGCTGGGGCCTGAGCAGCGATCCCTTTGATACCTCAGCAAACTTACTCTGTTAAAAGAAATGTTGTTTTTCAATTTATTTATTTCCTGAATCTGCGTGTGACTGGCTTGGCCAGCATTTATTGCCTGTCCCTGGTTGCCCCTTGAGAAGGTGGGGGTGAGCTGCCTTGTTGAACTGCTGCAGCCCACTGTGGATCCAGTGATGGTAACACCATTAAATGCCAAGGGGGAGTGGTTAGAGTGTATTTTAGTGGTGATGGTCATGGTCTGGCATTTGTGTGGCGTGAATATTACTTACAACTTGTCAGCCTGGATACTGTCCAGGTCTTGCCGCATTTGGACATGGACTGCTTCAGTATATGAGGACCCACAAATGTTGCCGAACATGGTGCAATCATTGGCAAACATCCCCACTTCTGACCATAAAATGGAGGGAAGGTCATTGATGGAGCAGCCCTGAAGATGTTTGGGCCGAGGCTACTGCCTGAGGGACTCCTACAGACTTCTCCTGGAGCTTGGTTGAGTAACTTTTATCAACTATGACCATTTTCCTATTTGTCAGGTATGATTCTAACCAGCGGGGAGTTTGCCCCTGATACCCATTGGTTCCAGATTTGCTAAGGTGCCTTAATGCCACACTTGGTCGGAGGCAGCCTTGTTTTAAAGGGCTGTCACTCTCACCCCACCTCTGGAATTCAGCTCTTTTGTCCACGCTTGAACCAAGGTAATGAGGTCAGGAGCTGAATGACCCTGGTGGAACCCAAACTGAGCGTCATTGATCAGGTTAATGCTGAGCAGGTGCTGCTTGAAGGCACTGACACCTTCCATCACTTCACTGATGTCCGAGAGTAGACTGATGGGTTGGTAATTGGCCGGATTGGATTTTTTCTGCTTTTTTATGTGTAGGAGATACTTGGGTAGTTTTCCATGTAATCGGGTAAATGTTGTTGTGACGATACTGGAACAGTTTAGCTGGGTAGGTGACAAGTTCTGCAGTACATGTTTTCAGTACTATTGCCAGAATGTTGTCAGGGTATGTACCCTTTGGAGTATCCAGTGTCTCCAACTGAATCTGGATGAATCTGGATATCGCGTGGACTGAATCGAATTGACTGATGACTGGTAACTGAATTACTGAGGACCACTGGAAGAGGCTGAGATGGATCATCCACTCAGCATTTCTGACTGAAGATTGCATTCCAATGCATCAGCCTTATCATTTGCACTGAGGGGCTGGGCTCGTCCATCATTAAGGATGGGGATATTTGTGGAATCTCCTCCTCCAATGACTTGGTTAATTGTCCATAACTATTCTCAACAAGAAGTGGAAGGACAGCAGAGCTTAGATCTGACCCGTTGCATGTGGGATCACGGAGCTCTGTCTATCACTTACTGCCTATGCTGTTTGGCGCACACGTTGTCCTGTTTGGTGGCGTCACCAGGCTGACACCTCATTTTCAGGTATGCCGGGTGCTGCTCCTGCCATCCTGCACACTCCATTGAACCAAGGTTGATCCTCTAGCTTGATGGTAATTGTTGTGAGGGGGATCTGCGAGGCCATGAGGTTGCGCTGGAATACAATTCTGCTGCTATTGCTGACCCACAGCACCTTATGGAAACCCAGACTTGAGCTGCTAGATGTGTTTGAAGTCTGTCTTATTTAGCATGGTGATAGTGCCACTAAAAATGATGGTGGTATTCTCAATGTGAAGGTGTGACTTTGTCTCCACAATGATTGCACGGTGGTCACTCTAACCGATACTGGCATGGGCAGGTAGTTCTACAGCTGGCAGATTAGTAAGGATGTGGTCAAGTATGTATTTTCATCTTGTTAGTTCCTTCATCACCTGCCATAGACCCAGTCTAGCAGTTATATCATTTAGGACCCGACCAGCTTAATCAGTAATGTTGCTGCAGAGCTACTCTTGGTGGTGGACATTGAAATCCCCCACCCAGAGTACATCGTGCGCCCTTTCCACCCTCAGTGCTTCCTCCAGGTGTTGTTCAGCATGGAGGAGTACCGACTCATCAGTTGGAAGAGGCTGGTACATGGTAATCAGCAGGAGGTTTCCTTTCCCATGTGTAAAAGATCACCATGAGACATCATGGGGTACGGAGTCACTGTTGAGGATTTCCAGAGCAATTCCCTTCCAACTGTATCCCACTGCGCCGCCATGTCTGCTGTGTCTGTCCTGCTGGTGAGACAGGAGATATCTGGGGAAGTTGATGGGGTGTCTGTGACATGGTCTTATTCACAGAATCATACCTTTCAGACAATGTCAGGCTGTTGCTTGACGAGTCTGTTTATTTCTATTCACTCTTTCCTGCCACCTGTCCCATTCTAGGAACATGTCCATATATTCGCCCCAATCCATTAAGATTTAATTTTGTTAACTGGGCTTGGAGCTTTACCAATTTTTGTCTGAAAATGCAAATGTTTTGCATTCATTGCTTCTGTTTCATTTGTCTTCCAGTCTGCTTCTCAAACATAATGCCCATTTCATAAATCCATATTAGTGTTGTCTATGGCCATTACTTTCACTCCCAATAATTTCTGCAAAACCATTTACTTCCCATGTTCTATGTTCCATGTACTGTATCATTTTCCCACACAATACTTCGTTTTCCTAGTATTGTTAGAAAGTTCTGTGAAGACAGAACTGAGGTAGTGGTTTCATAGGTCTGCCATTTCCCTGTTCCCCATTCCTGTTCTCTGGTCTCAGATTGTAAGGAAGCTGCAATTGTTTTCTCATACTTCTTCACATTGGCATGATTTAACAAGCTATTACAGTTCGCTCTTATAGCCCTTGTGAATATACTCTTCAGAAACTCATCCATTCCTGCCTTAGGCTGCTCAGTGACTAACCTTGCACAGCCATACACTCACAGGAGTATATATTCTGTACTGTCAGAAATACAGCACGATCTACGGTAGTCCCACTTTCCTACACCAGACCCATAGCCTGGAACATTATGACAATTCCAATTTCTCGTCCAAGCACTTTTTAATGGCTGTGAGGCTATCCGTGATAACTCTCCTCTCAGGAAGTAAATTCCTGACCCTAATACACTCAGAGTGAAAAAAACAACTATCTTTTCATCCTCACTGAACCTCAAACCCTTCACTTTACAAGTGTGTTCCCTTGTTCTTGGCCCTCTGACTAAAAGGAACAGCTGCTGTCTATCTTCAGTGCCCATGCTTCTCATCATTCTGTCCTTATGAATCTCATCCCCCTCAGTATCCTCTGCTCCAAAATAAACAACTCGAGCTTGTCCAGCCTCTCTCCATAGCTGATATGCTCGAATCCAGGGAATATCCTGGTGAATCTTCTCTGCACACCCTCCAGTACCATCACGTCACTCCCAAAATGTGGTTCCCAGAATTACACACAGTATACTCCATCTTGGCCTCACCAAAGCCCTGTATAGCTCTTATAATCTACGCCCCAGTTAATAATTGCTGAACCCAAGGTCCACTTCTTAACTAACGTATTACCCTGTCCAGTCCCATTCAGGGATGTGTGGAGAAGCACCCTCTGAACCGCCTAGTGTGCTGCCATTCATTGAGTCCTCCCCGTCTGGTTCCTTCTTCCAAAGTGCATCACCTCATATTTATTAGGTTTACATTCCATCTGCCATTGATCTGCCCATCTGACCAATCTATGTGTATCTTTCTGTGACATAAGACCTTCCTCCTCACTACCAACCAACCACGCAAACACCAACTTATTTATTACAACCCCCACCCCCTCCACCCACCTCCCTCCATTCACATCTGCACCATTTATGAATACTACAAATAATAAGGGACACAGCACTGATCCCTGTGGGACACCACGGGACGCTGGACTCAAGTCGCACAAACACCCTTCGCCCACCACCCTCTGACTCCTGCCACTTAGACAATTTTCGTGTTAACTTGTCAGGTTATCCTTGATTCCATGAGATTTTACTTTATTTTTCACTTCCCCATGTGGCGCTTTGTCAAAGTCCTTGCTGCAAAACTAATTAAACGGCCTCCTCAAACGAATTCAAATTCGTTAGGTGCGACTTCCGGATGATGGAGTCATGATGATTATCCCTGATCAAACCTTGCCATTCTGATGTTCTCCTTCCCTATTTTCTCCAGTAGTTTCCCAAACAGTGATCTAACACTCACTCGTCTATCTATCCCACCCTTACTGTAAAGTGGAATCATATTAGCTGTTCCCCAGTCCTCTGGCACATCCCCTATGGTCAGATTCTTTTTTTTTCAGTCAGTGTCTTTATTCCCTTGTCTGCAACAGCAGCCTGTGATACAACTCATTCAGACCTGGCAATCAGTTCAATTTTCTACCAGCCAAAGCATCAAATTCCTGCTCGCATATTATATCAATCTGTTCAAGAGCTTCCCCATCCATCCTCTCGAATTCTGTACCTGCTTCCTCCTTCACATAGGTAAAACAGACGTGAAGCTCTCATGTCACAATCTCTCAATGTTCTCCACCTTCGCACACACCTTCGATCCCTTGGTTTCTGATGGACGCTAACTGTTTACTGATTATTCTGTTCAACTTGTTGTCCGTGTAGAATATCATGGGATTCTACCTCATCGTGCCTGCATGCACTTCTCCATGTCCCTCTATTATTCAGCCCCCTCTATGTTTGTAAGTTTCTAAGGTTCACTACGATCGTCTCTCATTACTTCAAATTCGAGATTACAGGCTGAGTTTCCCAATCAGACAACCTTGCCATTTTAGGGATTAATCTGTAGAATGCCTTTTGCAGTTCC
This sequence comes from Chiloscyllium plagiosum, assembly GCF_037043375.1. Lineage (NCBI taxonomy): Eukaryota > Metazoa > Chordata > Chondrichthyes > Orectolobiformes > Hemiscylliidae > Chiloscyllium > Chiloscyllium plagiosum. The sequence goes on along the minus strand of NW_028270186.1, from coordinate 32,901,222 downwards.
TCTGTACTCAGTATATCCTTTCTTAGATAGGGACTCCAAAACGGTATGCAATATTGTAAGTTTAGTCTCAGCAACATGCTATTCCAATTACATTCACATGAATGTAAACCTAATTTGTACTTTCCAATTTGAATATGTTCTTCCCAATACAGTTTTCTTTATTTTTTCTTATGATACGAGTGTGTGGGTTCTTAAAACAAAACCTCCTGAATATCCAACAAAACGTTATCCATTGGTTCCTCATTGCTACAAGCATCATCTTCCAAACATGCCCAAAACAATGTTAGCCACTTATAGAACATAGAACATAGAAGAATACAGCGCAGTACAGGCCCTTCGGCCCTCGATGTTGCGCCGATCCAAGCCCACTTCACCTACAATAGCCCACTATCCTCCATATGCCTATCCAATGCCCGCTTAAATGCCCATAATGAGGGAGAGTACACCACTGCTACTGGCTGGGCATTCCATGAACTCACGACTCGCTGAGTAAAGAACCTACCACTAACATCTGTCCTATACCTACCCCCCTTAATTTAAAGCTATGCCTCCTTATAATAGCTGACTCCATACATGGAAAAAGATTCTCACTGTCAACCCTATCTAAACCCCTAATCATCTTGTACACCTCTATCAAGTCACCCCTAAACCTTCTTTTCTCCAATGAAAACCGCCCCAAGTGCCTCAGCCTTTCCTCATACGATCCTCCTACCATACCAGGCAACATCCTGGTAAACCTCCTCTGCAGCCGTTCCAGTGCCTCCACATCCTTCCTATAGTATGGCGACCAAAACTGCACACAATACTCCAGATGTGGCCGCACCAGAGTCTTATACAACTGCAACATGACCTCAGGACTCCGGAACTCAATTCCTCTACCAATAAAAGCCAGTACGCCATATGCCTTCTTCACCGCACTATTTACCTGGGTGGCAACTTTCAAAGATCTGTCTACATGGACACCAAGATCCCTCTGCTCATCCACACTACCAAGTATCCGACCATTAGCCCAGTACCCCATCTTTTTGTTACTCTTACCAAAGTGAATCATCTCACACTTAGCTAAATTGAACTCCATTTGCCACCTTTCTGCCCAGCTCTGCAGCTTATCTATATCCCGCTGTAACCTGCCACATCCTTCCTCACTGTCTCCAATTCCTCCGACTTTCGTATCATCCGCAAACTTGCTCACCCAACCTTCTAACCCCTCCTCCAGGTCATTTATAAAAATGACAAACATCAATGGTACCAAAACAGATCCTTGCGGAACACAGCTAGTGACGGCACTCCAAGATGAACTTTGCCATCAACTACTACCCTCTGTCTTTTTCCAGCCAGCCAACTCCTAATCCAAACCTCCAACTCACCCTCAATGCTATACCTCCGTATTTCTTGCAGTAGTCTACCATGGGGAACCTTATCAAACGCCTTACTAAAATCCATATACACCACATCTGCCGCTTTCCCCTCGTCCACCTCCTTAGTCACCTTCTCAAAGAATTCAATAAGGTTTGTGAGGCACGACCTGCCCTTCACAAAACCATGCTGACTATCCTTGATCACATTATTCCTATCCAGATGTTCATAAGTCCTTCCCTTACAATTCTCTCTAAGACTTTGCCCACAACAGAAGTGAGACTCACCGGCCTATAGTTAAGGGTTATCCCTACTCCCCTTCTTGAACAAGGGAACCACATTTGCTAACCTCCAATCTTCTGGCACTATTCCTGTAGACAACGAGGACATAAAAATCAAGGCCAATGGCTCTGCAATCTCCTCCCTTGCTTCCCAGAGAATCCTAGGATAAATGCCATCAGGCCCAGGGGACTTATCTATTTTCACCCTTTCCAGAATTTCACCCTTTCCAGAATTTACGGTTTTCTTTTCACGATGCATTATCTAACCCCGCCCCCCCCCAGTTTTGCCATTACCTTCTATATATCTAGTGGAATGTTCTTCAGATGACAGGTTACCTGGCCTGTAGTTCACCACTCTCCATATTCATTCTTTTTTAAACTGGCAGATAATATTTATAACTGTCCCTTATCCTGATTGGCTACCTGTCTTTCTGAAATGTGTCAGAAAATAATGTGAAAATCCGTAATGCAACCAATATGACCATTGCTCCTTCCACTGACATTTATGTATGTAGTAAATCTGGTCTGTCTGATTTTTCAAAACTCAATCCAGCTGTCTTTTCAAATGCTACCTCATCACTGATAAGCACGATCTTAGACTTTACTTACACAAGTCCCATGGTCACTTGGTATTTCTAGGAGAATTTCTGGATATTCTTCCATGAAGACAGACAGTAAGAAACTGTATCTATTCCCTGTAACGTCTCTGTTCCTTATAATAGATTATGCTGTCCGCACACTCAGTGTTCCACATTTGACCTTGTTTTTATTCATGTTTCACATTGATAGAAGCTTTTTAGCAATTTATATGTTGTTATTATGTTTGCATGCTTTTCTCTTTATGATGTTTTTCTCAGTATTTTTGTCCTCCTTTGCTGGGTCCTACATTTCTGTGAATCCACTGGTTTACGACAATGCCTGACGTTTTTCTCAGGTGCTTCCTTTGACCTAATAGGTAGATGAGGGGTGCGTGTGCAAGTGATAGGTCGGAGAGGAGGGTGGAATGGATAGGTGGGAAGGGAGATGGACACATAGGAACATTCAAGAGGATGGTGCCTAGTTGAAAGGTTGGATTGGCATGAATTGGAAAGGGGGAAATGGGGAAATTGGTGAAATCCACATTGGTCCCGTGTGGTTCGAGGGTCCCATTGTGGACGATGAGGCGTACTTCCTCCATTACTCAGGTAGTTAGGGTTTGGCAATAGAGGAGGCCCAGGATCTACATGTCCTTGGTAGAGTGGGAGGAGGAGTTAAAGTTTTCAACCACAAGGTGGTGAAGTTGGTCTGTGTGACTGTACCAGAGATGGTTTCTGAAACGATCACAAGTTAACGTTCTGTCTTGCTGATGTAGAGAAGATCAAATCGGGTTTAATGGATGCAGTAGATGAGGCGTTCTGTCTCCCTTCATCACCTATCACTTTCAACCCACCACACCCCCTTCACATTTATCTCGCAGCCCACTTGGCCCATAAGCCTCATTCCTGATGAAGGGCCTATGCCTGAAACATCGATTCTCATGCTACTAATATGCTGGCTGACCAGCTGTGCTTTTCTAGCACCACATTCTTCGACTCTGATCGCCACCGTTAACAGTATTTACTTTCGCCTCACACCTTTATGGCTTGTGTGACTCAGATTCATAATTGTTACTTCAAAGAAAACAAAAAAAAAACTGCTGTGTACTCAGATATCGGAAAACCAAAAGAGACAACATGGCGGCTCATCGTCGAGCACTGCTGCCTAACAACAACAAAGACCCCGGTTTGATTCCAGTCTCGAGAGACTGTCTGCGTGGAGTTTACACATTATCCCCGTGTCTGCGTGGGATTCCTCTGGATACTCCGGTTCCCTCCACAGTCCAAAGATGTGCAGGTCAGGTGAATTGGCCATATTAAACTGCCCATAGCATTAGGTGCATTAATTAGAGGGACACCGGTTTGGGTGGAATACTCTTTGGAGGGTTGAAGTGGACTTTTTGGCCCGAAGGGCCTGTTTCCGTACTGTAGTGAATCTAATTTCAAATAAAAAGTTGAGTTCACTGTTTCCAAAAGGTCATTTGCAGCAAAGTTTTCAATTAGCTATTCTGATCATCCAACACCAATTCCTAAATAACCTGATCTCGGTGCTAGAAATAATGTTAATGCAAATCATCTCACGCATGCTCACTAAATCCATTTTTCCCAACATTAGCATTCAGTTGGGTTAGCACAGCTTAGATATAATTTTAACAGTACATTATTACTGCATTACACAGAAACGAATAGATCCCATTTCCTGTTTTATAACATGCCCGACATTGGTATTGCAGCTTTCACTTTGACATATAAATCCCATCAATGTTTGCTTCTCATTGCTGTTTCTGAGCTCCACTTTATATGATTCAGTGAAATCTCAGTGAAGTTGGTTCTGGGAGAGTAACGGTAGAAATCATCTCGCCACATCATTTATGCTCTTCTCAAGCTTTATTGTGAGATTTTCTTCAGTGCTTCCGTTATGCTGGTGGAGTAGAGAAGGACAAAGATCTTTCAACAATGCTGTGTATTCCTCCAGACAGCTGAGACTGTTCTTACCTGGGTGGGAATCTTACAGCAGGCTGGTGAAGCGTTGCTGTTGCTGTACAGGATCTTAATGAGAGCACATCTGGAGTAGTGTGTACAGATTTAATCTCCTCACTGAAAAAGGACATTGTTACTTTGGAAGCAGTTCTGAGATGGTTCCCTTAACTGATTCGTGGAATGAGGCTATTAGTTTATAATGAAAGGATGGTCAGGTTCATCTAATACACATTGGACTTTACAAGAATGAAAGATGATTCTATTTCAGAATAGATGACGAGAAGGAGTCAGAAACAGAAGCCAATTACACACATAATGGAGAAATGCATGTCATTCTCTAGGCTATTACACAGGAACAACAGAAGGATATTCAGGCCTTGTTACACCAGAACAGGACGAGGCAATTCAGCCCCTGGAGCTTGATGTGTAGTTACAGGGAGAGGCCAATCAGCCATTCGAGCCTATAACACTGAACCCAGAGTAGGCGATAACGGAAAGGTATCTTATTACACAGCAACGGGATCAGTCCATTCAGCCTCCTCAAACCTGTTACGCAGGAACTAGAAGAGACCACACAGCGACTGGAGATTGTTACACTGGGATAACAAGAGGCCATTCAGCTCCACTGAGCCTATTGCAAATGAATTGGATAAGGATACAATCCATCTGAGACGTTTTTATGAGAAAGGAGGAGGTAATTCAGACACGTGTCTGTTGAAAGGGAACAGGAGAAGACCAATTCTCCCTCGGTCCCATCTCAAGGATGCATGAGGAGACTGTTCAGTTTCTCCAGCCTATTATGGAGGAATATGAGAAGACCCATCCTCCACTCGAGCTGTTACACAGCAACAGGAAGATTCCAAAATCTCCCAACCCTCTCACACATCAACGGGAGGAGGTCATTCTGGCCTTGGAGACGACAACATGGGAACACCAGAAAGACGTCAGCCCATCGAGTTTGTACACCAGCAGGATGATGAGTCCATTCAGCCACACATGGCTCTTACACAGCAATTGGAGCAGATATCTTAAAGCCTTGTGCCTGTTACACAGGAATTCAAAGAAAACGGAAAGGTTTTCGAAAGGGAAGAACTTGTATTAATGGTATACGTTAGGGAGTAAAGTTTAATGATAAACTATAGTAACTTAAGCCAAATTATTAGAATCCATTGTTCAGGACATTTGCAAAGTTAAACCACACTCCGTCCGAGTCAACATGGTTTACGAAGGCTAAATCGTGTTTGGATGGTTTGCTTGAGTTATTTAAAGACGTGACGAACAAGGTGGATAGTGGGAATCCTGGAGATGGACTATATCTGTTCTTTCAGAAGGGATTCAATATATCGCTTCTCCAAAGAGTAAGCAGTAAAATCAGAAAACATGGGTTTAGGAGTAATTTATTCTTGCATGGAGGATTGGTGAACCAACAAAATGCAATCAGATTGAATAAATGTGTCATTTTCTTTTGACAAATATATCCTGTGGGATGCCACAGATTTTAGTATTCATGCCTTAACTATTTGTCATCAATATTATTACTCGGTTTACAGGATAGAAAATTATGAGGAGAAAATGAGGTCTGCAGATGCTGGAGATCAGAGCTGAAAATGTGTTGCTGGAAAAGCGCAGCAGGTCATGCAGCATCCAGGGAACAGGAGAATCGACGTTTCGGGCATAAGCCCTTCTTCAGGAATGAGGCCTCAACAACAACTGACCAGGGTTTCAGGATGGAGATCGGCAGGAAAGTGGAACAGAGGTGGCGATGACATCAGCCATGTTTGCATTCAGTAGTGGAGCAAGCTGGAGCGGATGAATTACTGACTGATGTTCCTTGTTCTTATTTAGCCCATCGAATGTGGTACACAGGAATAGGGGTGGACTGGTTATCAAACAGGAAGCAGGCACTCCGAAAAATCAGTCTAAATAAGTTTGACAGAACGTCATCAGTAGAGTCAAACAGTTACCAGTGCTGGGTCCTCAACTATTTACAACATATATCAATGATCAGGAGGATGGAACAGATGTACTACTGCTAAGTTTTGTGATGACTCTGTGATAAGCAAGACATTAAATTATCAAGCGAGGCCATGGAATATAACATGATATGACCTGTCATGACATTTACAGGAAGGATGGAAGGGAGTATGTTACTGAAATGGAGAGAGATTACTGGGCTTAGTAACACTGTGTATTGGGGAGTTCACTCAGACCCGTTCAGACATGTGAGGTTTTGCTCTATCTCCCTGATGGTCTGCGCCGTGACATTTCCAGTGGCCTAATTGCTCTCAGTACATACCGGATATTTTGATGTTGTTGGTTGGCAGTGGGAACAGTGTTTTGAAACATGTAGCCAGGGGACGGCCTTTACGATACATTAATTTCTTTCTACATGGAGACCAATGATGAAGGAATGATCTGACTGCGTCTGAATGAAGAGGCTATGGTTGCTGCCAGGACAGTGGATATCAACCAACATTATGTACTGTGCATGGGCGCACTGTAACATTAATGGAGTGAGATGTCCTTCAGTTCCCTTCCATCTCCTCAATTACATGTGGACCCGCAGAGCCATGTACATCATTGGGAATCCCGCTTTACTGGGAAAACAAGGATACACTCGGCAGTTCCCTGCTGTCGGAGAAAACATTGTATTCACCTCATCCACCATATATATCCTCCGTCTCTGAATGGTGACATTGATGTCAACATAATGGGAAATGATGGATATGTCACCAGCCCTGCCGGGAAAGTTCCAGATCATAGAAGTCACAGCCCTCCCTTTGAAAAAAAAATGAACAATCAATATGCAAAAGTGACTTCATTTTAAACTCCTTATTCTTACTGTTTCAGTAGACTACAATACATATATTTTGTATTGACACTAAGCATGTAAACATTCGCAACTCCATTTTATTTCAGTCAGTTTACTCAGGCCACAGCACGCCTCTGTCTTTCTTCATCCAAGTCTCGACAACTTGGCAGCAAGTACGGTTTCTCGTCCTGTCACCTGTATAACTTCCAAACTGAATGGCAATAATAATAACATCTATCTGAATAGCCCAGAAGTTTTCTCCCTAAATTTCTCCAAAAACGTTTAGGAGTTATGATCGTATGTAGATTTGTCTCGGGCACATTATTTGGAAGTTAAATGCTGAAATGTTGTAACGCCAACACCAAGCTCAAGGCCCAATTGTAAAATATTTCTGTTGATAGTTTAACCGGACACTCCAACCACACATCACATCATGGAGCAAATCGCATCTCTCCAATAGTCCTTCTCAACGACATGTCTCCTCATGTCTCAGCTTACAAGATTTACATGTTTTTGCACCGCTCAATGCTGAAACCTCTTTCCCTGCTACTCCTGGCCTATGCCAGTAAACCATACTCTCTCAGGTATATATTTTAAGATCTCGCACATTCTTCTCCATCCCTCACAGAAGACAAACTTTGATTTATGGACCAACTGCTAATCATTAGCCATTTCAGCTTCTAGCCTTGCCATTTTATCTCTCTGCTCTTCCACACGAGTTCTCTTGACTGCAGAAACTGAGTTTTTTTAACTCTTCCCAGGTAAGAATCTCTCTAAGAGTGTCATAGATTGTTTTGGTTTTTAATACCCTTATCCAAATTTCAAAATTTCAAATTTCCGTATTGCTAACATTACTATCATATGGGAACGATGCACATATCAAATACATACAGCAGGGGAAGATGTGTGTGTGTGTGTGTGGTGGGGGGCGTGCATTTGGGGTGGTTGAATATGAAAGTCATTGCTTGAGAGAAAATGCACTTGAAGGAAACCAGGTCAAATATGAACAACTGCCGGGATTTGGGTCACCGAAACAAAGAGACTAAGAGACGTTTCATGGACAGGTGAGTTATAGTGCTTAAGAAAATTAAAATAAAGGCCTTGCCAGACACAATAGTGATATAGATCAGCGTGTGTAGGAATGTCAGATGAATGGGATTTTGGGATGAGTTCGAAGCAGATTTGTTTCTGCAGGTTTCAACCCGAGAGTGTCAGCAGCAGATTGTTGTCATCAGTAAGTCTGTATTTCACAGCTCAAGGTTCAAACAGCCGATGGGTTAAGTCAGTGAAGTATATTCTGGAGCAGTGAGTAGTTAAAGTTAATAATGGTCAGGGCATGGTGTCTGGAATCAGCTCATGGCCAAAGGGATCACCAATGTTGTGATTTGTCTGTGTCAAATTTCTGCATGTTTCACCTCCTCCCGCCACTCCCCCCCCCCCCTCCCGCCACCCCGCCGCAAGCCACTTATCGCGCTGATTTGAAATATACTGCTGTTCCTTCACAGTCGTTGGGTCAAAATCCTGGAATTCTCTCCCTACTGGCATTGTGGGTCAACCAACAGCAAGTGGACTGCAGCGATTCAAAAAGGCAGCTCACCCTCACCTTCTCAAGGGCAAATAGAGTTGTGCTGTAAATGCTGGCCAGCCAGCAACACTCAAGTCCCACAAATGAATGAAAAAAAAATGTTGGCCAGGGATGGGATGGAATCCCTGTGAGGAAATGGAGTTTGTAAACACAATAGAGGACAATGACCTCCACAATCCCAATATTTAAATAACAATGGCAGAGCGTCGATGGCTCACATCTGAAAGTGAGTAGGTCAACATAGAGACCCATGAGTAACACCGCCAGATGCAAGGAGGGAGACAGGAATTGAACTGGATTCAAAGTATCACCAGGAACACTATTTTTGGTAAGAGTTGTACTCTATATGAAGGAACAGAAATACAGTCGTAACTGGTTTGTAGAAAAAATATCTGGACAGTGAGACTTACCAGGGACACCAACGATAGACAGTAGAGGATAATAAATATATTGAATAATGCGAAGAGCAAAATAAACCCGCAATGATAACGACAACCAATCATAATATGTAGAAAGATACCAAACAGAATTGGATAAACCCCTGTTCATTGTTGGAACACTCCTGTCTAACGTTTTCAGATTCGGATCCATTGTTGGAATATTCCAGTCAAATGTTCTCAGATTCTAACCTCTCTTCCCCCTTTCTATGGAGCTGCTGATCTCTGTTAGGGCTGTCGGTGATGCTCCCACTCATACTGCGGAATAACATGTTGACGGTGCCCATTTATCAGTAAAAGATGGAAACCCTCCACTGGAATAATTACAATCCATGCGGACTGACATTAACCACAGTCACTGAACAAACAGGTTCAGTTAACCCCTTCCTTACATCACATTTCATACCATAATAAAAGGGAATATTTACTCAGTCTGGATGGAATGGATGAGAGTTACTGACGGACCGACTATAAATCTTTCAATCTGTCTTTTTACCATTTCTTTGTATTTGGGAGAATTTCCAGAGCTGTGCAAGGCTATATAAGTTCCACTCTGTTTATAATAGGAGACTGGGATAAAATAACTGACTGGCTGCATAAAATGTCTGGGGCGGGAATTTCTGGAATCACTAATTCAAGGGAGAAAGTGAGGATAGCAGATGCTGGAGGTCAGAGTCGAGAATGTGGTGCTGGAAAAGCAAAGCCCTTCAGGCAGCATCCGAAGAGCAGAAGAATCCACATTTCATGTGTCAGCCCTTCATCAGGAATGAGGCTTGTCGCTCTAATGTGCTGAGAGATAAATGGGAAGAGGATGGGAATGGGGGAAGGTAGCTGAGAATGTGATAGCTAGATGAAGTTGGGAGTGGAGGTGATATGTCGGAGAGGAGGTTGGAGCAGAAAGGTGGGAAAGAAGATGGGCAGGTCATGGGGGCTATGCTGAGTTGGGAGGATAAAGTTTGGGAAAGGAAAATGATGAAACTAGTGAAACCCCGTGTGGTTGCAGGATCCCAAGGTGGAAGATAGGGCTTTCTCCCTCCAGATATCTCCCTCCAGGTGGTGAGCGGGTGGTGGTTGATGAGGCCCAGGACCTTGGCGGAGTGGGATGGTGTACTGAAATGTTTGGTCATGGGGCAGTGGGGTTGATTGGTGCGAGTGTCCTGTAGATGTTCTCTGAAATGTGCTGCATGTTAGCGTCCTGTCTCCCCAATGTGGCGGAGGCAACATCGGGAGCAATGGATACAGTAGGTGCTGTGTTTGGAAGTGCAGGTAAAACCCAGATGGATATGGAAGGAACCTGCTGGGCCTTGAGTGGAGGTGAGGGCGGAGGTGAGGACGCAGGTTTTGCAATTTCTGCGGTGCCAGGGGAAGGAACTGCAAGGGGAGAGTGTTTTGGTGGGGCGTGTTGACCTGATGAGGTAGTCACGGAGGGAACGGTCTTTATTGAATGCAGATAGGGGTGGCGAGGGAAGTATATCTCTGGTGGTGGGATCTGTTTGTAGGTGGCGCAAATGGGGGAGGAAAATACATTGTATTTGGAGGTTTTGTGGGATGCAAGTTGTGGAACAGGGATGTTATTTTTCTGTTGCAGTAGGAGGGGTGGGATTCGAAGATAGAGGTGTGGGAGGTGGATAAGATACGCGACAGGGCATCGTCGACCATGTGGGGGGGAAATTGCGATTTTTGAAGAAGAGGGCCATCTGAGATATACACTGGATTCAGAGTGTGGTGCTGGAAAAGGAGGCTAGATCAGACAGCATCCGAGGAGCATGAAAATCGATGTTTTGAGCAAAAGTCCTTCAGCAGGACCTTTGCCCGAAACATTGACTATTCTGCTCATCGGATACTGCTTGACATGCTGTGCTTTTCCAGCCACACTCTCGACTCTAAACTCCAGCTTCTTCAGTACTCACTTTCGCCTACTCATTAAGTTCAGCCACTTCTGTAATACTGCCTTGAATTTTGTTCTCCCTACTATAGAAAAGATGTTGTTAAACTTGAAAGGGTGCAGTAAAGATTTACAATTATGTTGCTGATGTTGAGGTAGCGGGTGATGTTGAGCTACACGGATAGTGTGAATGGTCTGCGGCTATGTTCCCTGGAGCGTTGAGTCTGAAGAGTGACCTTACTGAGGTTTATCGCATCCTGATGCTCCAGGGTGAACAATGGCAAAGACAAGCGAAATAGACAGGATAGTTATTCACATTAGAACTAGACAATTACTCATGGGACAAGTTGCCAAAATATGCAAGTAGATTGAAGAATGGCACTGACCGGAGGATTCAGAATTTGGAGGGTCCAATCACAAGAATGAGACCAAAAATAAAGTCATTGTCATATCGACTGAAATGTTTCGTTATATCACATTTTCAATCCACCTCAAAGAACCAGCCCTGACACCATAAATCCAGAGGCGATATCTGTTCAGCATGAAGCACTGTGCAGACCAGGCTCGCATACTGCTCAACACAACCCAGCAATCGTTCCAGCGTGGAACACTGTGCAGACCATAGCAGTGCTTTGATCTATAAAGCCAGATCAGAAATGTTTTCAGCATGGAGCACTGTGCAGATCGAGCGGATGTACTGTACAATGAAAACCACAATCTACCAGAGTGGAAAGGTATGCAGACCACGGTAGTGCATTCATCTATAAAACCAGGTAAGACATGTGACCAGGGTGTGGAACTGTGTCCACCACCCCAGTACATTGCTCAGTAACACTGTTTTAGATCATTGTCCAGCGTGGGGAAACTTGCAGCCCATGCTGGGAGTGACATAATGTGCAGCTCCCATCCATTTACAGCTCCATATCTGTACTGTGGGTGTGAACATGACGGCCAGAGAGTGATCGCCTGGGACCCAGTTTAAATACCAACAAATGGGAGGAGTTTGGGGTGTAGACAGAGAGGGCGAAATTGAGAGACAATGAGTCCTCAATTCCTGGATTGAGTTCAAGAGAATTTTCTACAGAAGTAGAAATATCAGAGAGGGAGATGGATGTGTTCCCAGGTTCCAGAATGTTGAAATGTAAACATTTCCACAGCATCCTGCAACTTAAGCCAGTGTTTCCAGGAAGGATGGGTGAACGTGATATTGGTGTGAGGTCAGATGATGGAGAATTTTGGTTGAGCATTTGTTCTGCTGCTTTGTAACTTGGAGAAGGGTCAGTACAACTTCGATTCATTGGGCTGAATCTAACAATAACTTGTTTCAGTGACATTTTCATTGAGTGTGACAGAGGGATTGTCTGCACGAGGTCGTGTTAGTTTCCTGGTGCTATCTTTATGAACTTACCTCATTAACTACCCACGCACCACATGGTATCCCTCTCATTCAATGCCAGCCCGATTCTCCCATCCATTATGGCTGGAGGTACTCACCATCGCTCGTATGCCCCTGGATAATTTGTGATCCCAAGCACTGGTGCCATGTTTAAAAGGACAAGGGGCAAACCGTTCAGCTTTCTCAGTTCAGAGCTGTCCTGCACAGTTTATCTCGACCATGTCAGATGAGGGGCAAATATACGACGGTTTGTCGACAAGGGCAAGGCGGCCCTGGTGGAAGGGCTCGTACAAAGGAGGACCATTCTCTTCCCGAGGGGGCCACACCACCAGACCCACTGAACATGGTCTGAGCTCACCACCCAGCTCAGTGCAGTGTATGCGGTCTGAAGAAATGTCCAGCAATACAGAACAAATATCAATAACCTTCCCTCCTCTGTCAACATAAGGGTAATCGTATGCTCTTTGCTCCCACACACTCACTGTACTTTTGTTATAGCACCTACCATCAAACAAGGCTCATGGTTCACGACTCTCACTGCCAGAGGATTGTAATCACACCAGCCTCCACCACTTACTCTGACAGCTCATTCCATACACATAGTCTATGTGAACAAGTTACCCCTTAGGTCCCTTTGATATCTTTCCCCTCTCACCTTAAAATTGTGCCTCTAGTTCTGGACTCCCTTGCCCAAGGAAAAAGACTGTGCTTATTTATCCTTTCCATGCCCCTCGTTATTTTATAAACATCTATAAGGTCGCCTATCAAAGACAATAGTTTATTTTAACGTGTAGTGACTGCGACAATTTTTCAACACAGCACCAACAGCCAAAAATTAAATTAATGATTAAGTTGTGAAGGGGACACATCTTAATCAGGCTAATAGGAAACATCCCCTCTTCCTCAATGTCTGTCTGGTGTAAATTGAGCACATAACTGATATTGCAGAATGGTTCTATTGTTGCATCTGAAAGACCACATTTCTGACCGGGTAGCGATCCCCCCATATCTTAGTCTATACTCTGTGCTCATTTTTAAACTCTGAGGGATCAAGATCATTGACGGTACGAACTATACCTGATCATCTGACAACAAATGGCCGGAAGGAGGATCTCTGAGATCAGAAACAAATCGACAATCAGCTGCACAGCACAGCAGGAGGCCATGCATCCTTTCTGGGCAGCTACACAGGAAAAGGGGAGCCCTGGTTAGCTACCAGGAAATACAGGTAGAGATTATTGTTTATTTTCAGGTTGGAAAGCTGTCACAAGTGGAATTCCCCAGAGATCAGTGTGGGGTCCCCAACAGATTGCAATCTAGATTATTGATTTGGATGAAGGGGCTGAATGGACTGGAGCTCAATTTTCTCAGACACCAGAATAGTCATTCAATGAGATGTCAAGCGTTGACACGGTGTCTGCAATGGGACACACACAGGGGAGGGTCGTGAGCAAACCTTCAGCAAAAAGAATGGCACAATGTCGGTGACGGGAAGTTTGTGTTTAGAGGAAGCATAAACCCACCAACACTCTCAAACAAAAACTAACAAACTTAAAAGACCAAGTACATCCCATGGACAAAACCAACGTCGTCTACAAAATTCCATGCAAGGACCACCAGAAACACCACGTAAGACAAACGGGAAGTGAGCCACCAGGATACACGAACACCAGCTAGCCATAAAAAAGACACGACCCTTTCTCCATCATAGCCCTACACACGGATGATAAAAATAACACCATTTCGATTGGGACAACACATCTATCCTGGGACAAGCTAGGCAAAGGCATGCCAGAGAACTCCTAGAGGCCTGGCCCACCAACTACAACGCCATACACAAACACATTGCTGCATCTGAAATACCACATTTCTGACCGGGTAGCGATCCCCCCATATCTTAGTCTATACTCTGTGCTCAGAAAACGAAGAGGAAATGACATCACCACAAACCCCAGAAACCCCATCCAGGACAAACATATAAATAGAAAGCAGGAGACAACAGCTTCGCTTCACTTGGAGGTCGCCACTGACGATGTTACCGAGCCAGGAAATGAAACGTCTGGATATCAAACCTACAGCTCATCAAGCAGACCTATACTCCATAAAACAAAAATAAACTATGTAACTGGAGGCAGAATGCAGAACTCGGTGGTAAAGGGATACCTGTGTCCTGGTACATAAATCACACCATGTTAGTCTGTAGATGCAGCACGTGATTTGGAAAATAAATGCAATGTTACTTTTTTTCTTGTAAAGAGTATTGGGTTTGATCTTAAGGATGTTTTACTGCGTGTGCACAGGCCGTTGCTGAGACGACATCTGATAGATTGTGTGGGGTTGTAATTCCACTGAAGTGAAACACAAAGTGATTTTGAAACTTTTCAAAGATGTTTCTCTTTACTCATTCTTGGGATGAAGGCATTATGATATGTACAATTAGATGTTTAGGCCTGAGAATGAGAAATATTCTTATTGACCATATAAGATTTTAAGTTTGTGAAAACCTGATGGATATTTCATCTCGTATGCGAGAAGAGACTGGGCAAGAAATTTAAGACGAAGATGTATTAATTTAAATACAGTTATTATGAAGATATCACAAGTTGTATTTTAAAAGTGTACAGGAACATGTAAACACATCTTGAAATTTAATGGGCTATTTGTTATGAAAGTATTGGCTCTGCATCAATGATGTACTAAATGCAGAAGGGAATGCAACGGAGTCGTACAGTTCAAAGACTGTCGAAAGAGACCTCATTTAATCCATTTTGGGGTTGGATAATTTTATTGTGTGATTCAACTCAGAGAGGCAGGAAATGTACCCTTCCTGAGAAGTAACAGCCTGTTGCTCCCTTCCTCTCCGTGTTCCTCTTCCCAGCAATGTATGTGAGCTGAAAACTCCTCAGTCATCCTTGCCACTCATGGAGAATTCCTGTTGAGGATTCACTGGAATCGTCCCACTTCCTGAAGTAAAGGGAATTCAGCAAAATCATCTATTCCAGGAAGTGATCCCATTACCAGTAGCTTGTAAGAACAGAATAGCTCCATAAGCTAAATGATATTTGGAACAATCACTAATGTTCCCTTTCATCATGAGGTCAATTAATATTTCGGCACAGTTCTTCCAAATTAACGCTCTGCCGAGATGTTGTTGTTCTGTTGGTCATCAAATGTGTGCATGTGTCAGTACTTTTAGAAAGAGAAACATTGGTGCTCAGATTTGTAATATCCAAACTGTTAGTCATGTATCTTTCCAACGTAATTTGAGTAACTTTCTTTGGATGATAAATTTGTTAATTTTAGCTGATTAAAGAATCCTGCCTAAATTGTTCCTAACCCTGACCCATTCTGCGACCTATATTTTTGATCAAATCACCAAACCGAATGCATTCGCATTTGCAATGAGCAGTGGAAGCATCATGACTCTAACAGCCGTCCCGCACCGCCCCAACTTGACCCACATCACCGTCCACACACCGCCACCAGCCTGACCCCACTGCTGTACACCATCCCCCCTCAGCCTGTCCCCACCGCCATCCAACACTGCCACAGCCTAACCTTCACTGCCGCGATCACACCACAACTAGCCTGACCCTCACTGCTATCCACACACCACCGCAAGGCTGACCCTCACCACTGCCCACACACCGCCCCCAGCCTTACACTCACCGCCACCCACACACTGTCTCCAGTCTGACCCTCACTTCCGCCCGCATATCACCCCCAGCCTGAACCCCACCACTGTCCACTTACCACACCCAGCCTGACCCTCACCGCTGTCTACACACCGCCCCCAGCCTGACACTCTCCACCATCCACACACCACCCCCGGCCTGACCCGCACACTGTCTCCAGTCTGACCCTCACTTCTGCCCGCACACCGCCCCCAGCCTGAACCCCACCACTGTCCACTTACCACACCCAGCCTGACCCTCACCGCTGTCTACACACCGCCCCCAGCCTGACACTCTCCACCATCCACTCACCACCCCCGGCCTGACCCACACACTGTCTCCAGTCTGACCCTCACTTCCGCCCGCACACCGCCCCCAGCCTGAACCCCACCACTGTCCACTTACCACACCCAGCCTGACCCTCACCGCTGTCTACACACCGCCCCCAGCCTGACACTCTCCACCATCCACACACCACCCCCGGCCTGACCCTCACCGACACCCACACACCACCCCAAGGCTGACCCTCACCGTCACCCACACACCGTCTCCAGCCTGACCCTCACTACCGTCCAACAATGACCCCTGCCTGACCATCAGCACCGTCGACACACCATTCCTATCGTGACCCTCACCGCTGTCCACACTCCGCCACCAACCTGACCTTTTCCGCCGTCCAACACCGTTCCGAGCCTATCCCTCACCGCCGGTCACACAACGCCCCCACCTGATCCTCACCGCCGTCCACACGCCGCTGCCCGCCTGTTCCTCACTGCCATCCACACACCGCCCCCAGCCTGACCCTCACTGCCATCCACAAACCGTCCCCAGCCTGACTCTCACCACCATCCCGCACTGCCCAGCCTGACCCTCACCACCATCCACCAACCGCCCCTGCCTGACCCCACCACTGTCCACCAACCGCCCCCATCTTGACCCTCACTGCCGTCCAACACTGCCACAAGCCTGACCCTCACTGCTGCCCACACACTACCTCCAGCCTGAACCCCACTGCCGCCCACAGGCCGCACCCAGCCTGACCCTCACCACTGTCTACACACCGCCACCAGCCTGACACCCTCCACCGTCCACACACCACTACCAGCCTGACCCTTACCGCCGTCCAAACACCATCCCAAGGCTGACCCTAACCGCTGCCCATACAACGCCCCCAGCCTGACCCTCACCACCACCCATACACCGGCTCCAGCCTGACCCTCACTGCCGTCCTACAATGACCCCAGCCTGACCCTCACCACTGTCCCTCACTGCCATACTCACAACACCCCAGCTTGATACTCACTGCCGCCCACACACTGACGCTAGCCTTATCCTAACAGCCGTTCACACACTCCCCCAAGCCTGACCCTCACTGCCGTCCACACACAACCCCTAGCCTGTCCCTCACTGCCATCCACATACCATCCCCAGCCTGACCTTCACTGTCGTGCACACACCGCCCCCAACCTGTCCCTCACTGTTAACCACACACCGCACCCAGCCTGACCCTCACTGCCGTTCACACACCGTCGCCAGGCTGACTCTCACCGCCGTCCAGCACCACCCAGCCTGACCCACACTGCTGTCCACACACCGCCACCAGCCTGTCCCTCACCGCCGTTCACAGACCACCACCAGCCTTACCCTCACCACCATCCACACACCACCCCAAGGCTGAACTTCACCACTGCCCATACACCGCCCCCAGCCTGACAGTCACCGCCTGACCCTCACTGCCATCCAACAATGACCCCATCCTGACCCTCACCACTGTCCACACACCACCCCCAGCCTGTCCCTCACTGCCATACTCACACTACCCCAGCTTGACACTCACTGCCGCCCACACACTGACGCTATCCTTATCCTAAAAGCCGTTCACACACTACCCCAAGCCTGACCCTCACTGCCGTCCACGCACAACCCCTAGCCTGTCCCTCACTGCCACCCACATACCATCCCCAGCCTGACCCTCACTGTCGTGCACACACCGCACCCAAGCTGACCCTCACTGTCGTGCATACACCGCACCCAACCTGATCCTCACTGCAGTCCACATGCCGACCCAGCCTGTCCCTCACTGGCATCCACACAGCGCCCCCAGCCTGACACTCACGGCCGTCCACACACCGTCCCCAGACTGTCTCACATCACCGCCCACACACCGCCACTAGCCTGACCTTCACTGCCCACACCACCGTCCACCAACCACCCCCAACCTGACCCTCACCGTCACCCACACACTGTCTCCAGCCTGTCCCTCACTGCCATCCACACACTGCACCCAGCCTGACACTCACCGCCGTCCACACGCCGCCACCAGCCTGTCCCTCACTGCTATCTGCACACCGACCCCAGCCTGACCCTCACTGCCATCCACAAACGGTCCCCAACCTGACTCTCACCACCGTCCCGCACCGACCCAGCCTGACCCTAACTGCAGTCCCACACCGCCCCAGCCTGATCCACACCACCGTCCACTATACACCCCCAGCCAGACACCACCGCTGTACACCGATGTCCACCAGCCTGACCCCCACCGCCGTCCAACACTGCCACAGCCTGACCCCCACTGCCGCCCACACACCACCCCTAGCCTGACCCTCACCACCATCCACGCACCGCCACCAGCCTGACCCTCACCACTGCACACACACCGCCCCCAGCCTGACCCACACCTCCATCCACACACCGTCTCCAGCCTGACCCTCACTGCCACCTGTAGACCGTCCCCAGTCTGAAACCCACCGCTGTCCACACACCACACTCAGCCTAACGCTCAATGATGTTTACACACCGCACCAGTCTGACCCTCACTGCCATCCACACACCGCCCTCAGCCTGTCCCTCACTGTCAGCCGCACACCGCACCCAGCCTGACCCTCACTGCCGTTCACACACCGTCCCCAGGCTGACTCTCACCGCCATCCTGCACCACCCCAGCCTGACCCACACTGCTGTCCATACACCGCCACCAGTCTATCCCTCACCACCGTCCACAGACCACCACCAGCCTTACCCTCACTGCCGTCCACACACCACCCCAAGGCTGAACATCACCACTGCCCATACACCGCCCCCAGCCTGACACTCACCGGCATCCACACACCGTCTCCAGCCTTACCCTCACTGCCGTCCAACAATGACCCCAGCCTGACCCTCACCACTGTCCACAAACCACCCCCAGCCTGACCCGCACCATCGTCAACCAACCGCCCCAGCCTGAACTCCACCACCATCCATCAACACCCCACAGCCTGACCCCCACTGCCGTCCAACACTGCCACAAACCTGACCCTCACCACCATCCATTACCGCCCCAGCCTGACCCTCACTGCCATCCACACACCGCCCCCAGCCTGTCCCTCACTGTCATCCGCACACCGCACCCAGCCTGACCCTCACTGCCGTTCACACACCATTCCCAGGCTGACTCTCACCGCCGTCCAGCACCACCTCAGCCTGACCCACACTGCTGTCCACACACCGCCACCAGCCTGTCCCTCACCGCCGTCCACACACCATCCCCAGCCTGACCCTCACTGTCGTGCACACACCGCACCCAACCTGACCCTCACCGCAGTACACATGCCGACCCCAGCCTGTCCATCATTGCCATCCACACAGCGCCCCCAGCCTGACCCTCACTGTCATCCATACACCATCCCCAGACTGACTCACATCACCGCCCACACACCGCCCCCAACCTGACCTTGATCACCGCCCACACACCATCCCCAGTCTGACCCTCAACAACACCCACACACCATCCCCAGGCTGAAAGTTACTGACGCCAACACGCGACCCACAGCCTGAACCTCACCACCATCCACACACCGTCCCCAGCCTGACCCGCACTGTCGTACACACACCCCCCCAGCCTGACCCTCACCACCATCCACTCAGCGCCAGCAAACTGACCCCCACCGTTGTTCACACGCCGACACCAGCCTGATCCTCTCCTCCGAACACACACCAACCCCTGCCTACTACCCAACATCCCCCAGCCTGACACCATCACCGCCCAACACCGCCCCCAGTCTGAAACTCACAGCCACCCACACACCACCCCCAGCCTGATCCTCACTGCCGTCCACACAACGCCCCCACAAGCCTTACCCTCACTGCCGTCCAATACCGCCCCAGCCTGACCCTCACTGCCGCCCACACACTGACCCGAGACTTATCCTCACAGCCGTTCACACACGACCCCCAGCCTGAACCTCACAACCATCCACACATCGAACCAGCCTGATCCTCACTGCCATCCACAGACCATCCCCAGCCTGACTCTCACTGCCGTGCAGCTACGTCCCAGTGTGACCCTCACCGCTTTCCACACTCCGCCACCAACCTGACCCTTACCGCCGTCCAACACCGTCCTGAGTTGTTCCTCACCGCCGGCCACATACCGCCCGCCACCTGACACTCACCCACGTCCACACGCCGCCCCCAGCCTGTCCCTCACTGCCATCCACAAACCGTCCCCAGCCTGACCCTCACTGCCGCCCACACACTGAACCTAGCCTTATCCATTTAGCCGTTCACACACTACCCCCAGCCTGAACCTCACCGCCGTCCACACACAGCACCCAGCCTGTCCCTCACTGCCATCCGCACACCGCTCCCAGACTGACTCTCATCACTGTCCCGCACCGCCCCAGCCTGATCCTCCCCTCCGAACACACACCAACTCCTGCCTGACATCCACCGCCACCCAACACCGCCCCCAGCCTGACACCCACCATCACCCAACACCGCCCCCAGCCTGAACCTCACAGCCACCCACACACCAGTCTCAGCCTGACCCTCACCGCTGTCCACACAATGCCCCCAGCCTGACGCTCACCGCCATCTACATACCGCCCCCAGCCTGACCTTCACCGCCATCCACACAATGCCCCCAGAATGATCCTCACCACCGTCCACCAACCGCCTCCAGCCTGACCCTCAACGCTGTCCACACACCGCCCCCAGCCTGAACTTCACCACCATCCACACACCGCCCCCAGCCTGACCCGCACCATCATACATACTCAGCCCCCAGCCAGACCCTCACCACCATCCACTCACCGCCCGCAGCCTGACCACCACTGTCATTCATACGCCGACACCAGTCTGATCCTCCCCTCCGAACATACACCAACCCCTGCCTGACACCCACCATCAGCCAACACCGCCCCCAGCCTGACACCCACCACCATCCAACACCGCCCCCAGCCTGAACCTCACAGCCACCCACACACCTCCCCCAGAATGATCCTCACCACCGTCGAGACACCGACCCTAGCCTGACCCTCAATGCCGTCCACACACTGCCCCATGCCTGACCATCAACGCCATCTACACACCACCTCCAGCCTGACCTTCACCACCGTGTACACAGCGCCCCTAGCCTGACCCTCACCACTGTCCACTGACCGCCCCCAGCCTGACGCTTACCGCCGTCCAACACAGACCAAACCTGACCCTCACCACCATCCACACGCCACCTCCAGCCTATCCCTCACCGCCGTCCACACACCGCCCCCAGCCTGACCCTCACTGCCATCCACACACCGTCCCCATGCTGACTCTCACCGCCGCCCAGCAATACCCCAGCATGACCCTCACTGCTGTCCACACACCACCACCAGCCTGTCCTTCACCGCCATCCAACATCATCACCAGCCTATCCCTCACCGCCATACAACCACTGCCCAAAGCCTGACCCTCAGAGCCGTCCACACACCAGCCCCAGCCTGTCCCTCACCGCCATCCACACACCGCCTCCAGCCTGACCCCCACCGTCATTCATGCATTGACCTCAGCCTGACCATCCCCTCCGAACACATACCACCTCCTGCCTGACACCCAACACCACATAAAACCGCCCCCAACCTGAATCTCACCACTGCCCATACACCACCCGCAGCCTGACCCTCGTCATCGCCACACACCGCCCCCAGCCTGACTCCACCACCGTCCAACATTGCCAGAAGCCTGACCCTCACCGCCGCCCACACACCGACCCAAGCCTAATCCTCACTGCCTTCCACACACCACCCTCAGCCTGACCCTCACCACCGTCCTCACACCGTCTCCAGCCTGACCCTCACTGCCGTCCAAAAATGACCCCAGCCTGACCATCACCATCATCCACACACCATACCCAGCCTGACACCCACCACCACCCAACACCGCCCCCAGCCTGAACCTCACAGCCACCCACACACCAGTCCCAGCCTGACCCTCACCGCGGTCCACACAACGCCCCCAGCCTGACGCTCACCGCTATCTACATACCGCCCCCAGGCTGTCCCTCACTGCCATCCATACCACGCCCCCACAATGATCCTCACCACTGTCCAGACACCGCCCCCAGTCTGACCATCAATGCCGTCCACACACCGCCCCCAGCCTGAATTTCACCACCATCCACACACCGCCCCAGCCTGAACCTCACCACCCTCCACACACCGCCCCCAGCCTGACCCGCACCGTCGTACACACTCCGCCCCCAGCCTGACGCTCACCACCACCCACTCATCGCCCGCAGCCTGACCCCCACCGTCGTTCACACGCCGACACCAGCCTGATCCTCCCCTTCAAACACACACCAACCCCTGCCTGACACCCACCGCCACCTAACACCGCCCACAGCCTGACACTGACCACCACCCTACACCGCCCCCCGCTTGTATCTCACAGCCACCAACACACCACCCCCAGCCTGACCCTCACCACTCTACACCGACCGTCCCCAGCCTGACACCACCGCCGTCCAACACTGCCACAAGCCTGACCCTCACGGCCGCCCACACACCGCCGCTAGCCTTATCCTCACTGCTGTCCACACACCACCCACAGCATGACCCTCACCAAGAACACACAACATCCCGAGCCAGACCCTTACCACCGCCCACACACCTCCCCCAGCCTGGCGCTCACCGCCCTCCAATACTGACCCCAAGCCTGACCCTCACCACTGTCCACATACTGCACCAGCCTACCCTCACCGCCGTCCAAATGCCGCCTCCAGCCTATCCCTCACCGTCATCCACACACCACCCCAGCCTGACCATCCATTGCTGTCCACACACTGCACCCAGCCTGACCCTCACTGCCGTCCACACGCCGCCCCCAGCCTGTTCCTCTCTGTCATCTGCACACTGCACCCAGCCTTACTCTCACTGCCATCCACATGTTGCCCCAAGCCTATCCCTCATTCCGTCCAGCGCCGTCACCAGCCTGTCCCTCACCACCGTCCACCCACCAACCACAGCCTGACCCTCACAACCGTCCACACACAATCACTAGCCTGTCTCTCACCGCCGTCCACACACCACCTGACCGTCCCCTCCAACCAAATACCACCCCCTGCCTGACACCCAACGCCACCTAAAACCGCCCACAACCTGACCCTCACCGCCGTCTACACACCACCCCCAGCCTGACTCTCACCACCGTCCAACACTGCCACAAGGCTGACCGTCACCACCGCCCACATACCGCCCCTAGCCTTATCCTCACTGTTGTCCACACAGCATCCTCAGCATGACCCTCACCGAGACCACACAAAGCCCTCGCCTGAACCTCATCACCATCCACACACCGCCCCCAGCCTGACCCTCACTGCTACCCACACATCGTCTCCAGCCTGACCCTCAGTGCCGTCCAACAATGACCCTAGCCTCACCGTCACCATTGACCATATACTCCCCAACCTGACCCTCATCGACGTCAAACCCACCACCCACAGCCTGACCCTCACCGCCGTCCACCAACTCCCCCAGCCTGACCCCCACCACTGTCCAACACTGCCACAAGCCTTACCCACACTGCGGACCTATACTGCCCTAGCCTGACCCTCACTGGTTTCCACACACCGACTCTAGTCTTATCCTCACCGCCGTTCATACACCACACCCAGACTGACCCTCATCGCCACCCACACACCGCCACCAGCCTGTCCCTCACCACTGTCCACACACCACCACCAGCCTGAACCTCACCGCCATTAACACACCACCCCAAGGCTGACCCTCACCACTGCCCATACACCGCCCGCCGCCTGACCATCACTGCCACCCACACACCGTCTCCAGCCTGACCCTCACCATCGTCCACATACCACCCCCAGCCTGACCCTCACCGTCGTCAAAGCACCACCCCAGACTGAAACCCACTGCCATCCACCAACCGCCCCCAGCTTGATCCCCACCACCGTCCAACACTGCCACAAACCTGCCCCTCACAGCTGTCCAATACCACCCCAGCCTGACCCTCACTGCTGCCCACACACTGACCCTAGCCTTATCCTCACAGCCATTCACACACCGTCCCCAGCCTGACCCTCACTGTTGTCACACACCGCACACAGCCTGACCATCCCCGCAGTCCACAAGCCGACACCAGCCTGTCCCTCACTGCCATCTACACAGCGCCCCCAACCTGACACTCAATGCCGTCCATACACCGTCCCCAGACTGACTCACAACACCGCCCACACACCGCTCCCAGCCTGACCACCACCACCGTCCACTCTCTGCGCCCAAACTGATCCCAACCGCTTTCCACACACCACACCCAGTCTGACTGTCACCGCCATCCACACACCGCCCCCAGCCTAGCCCACACCACCATCTATACACCACCCCCAGCTGGCCCTCACCGCTGTCTACATACCACCCCCAGCCTCACCCTCACCACCATCCACCAAATTCCCCCAGCCTGACCCTCACCGCCGTCCAAGCACCGACCCCAGCCTGAACTTCACCACCACCCAAACACTCCCCAGCCTGACCCTCATCGACGTCGAACACACCATCCACAGCCTGACGCTCACTGCCGTCAACCAACTGCCCCATCCTTATCTCCACTGCCGTCCACCAACCCCCTCACAGCCTGACCCCCACCAATGTCCAAAATTGCCACAAACCTGAACCTCACTGCCGTCAAATACCGCCCTAGCCTGACCCTCACCGCTGTCCACACACCGACCCTAGCCTTATCGTCACAGACATTCACACACCACCCCCAGCCTGACGCTCACCACCATCCACACACCGCCACTAGCCTGACCCTCACTGCCATTAACTCACCACCCCAAGGCTGACCCTCACCACTGCCCATAGACGGCACCCAGCCTGACCATCACCACCACCAGGGTGAAATAAAGGTTACCTCACATTACAACAGGATCTTGACCAGATGGACCAATGGGCTGAGAAATGGCAGTTGGAGTTTATTTCGGATAAATGCAAGGTTCTGGATTTTGGGACAGCAAATGTTAGCAGGACTTACACACTTAATGGTAAGGTCCAAGGGAGTGTTGATGATCAAAGAGACCTTGGAGTGCAGGTCCATAGCTCCTTGAAAGTGGAGTCGCAGGTAGATAGGATAGTGAAGAAGACGCTTGGTATGCTTTCCTTTATTGGTCAGGGTATTGAGTACAGGAGTTGGGAGGTCATATTGCGGCTGTACATGACATTAGTTAGGCCACTGTTGGAATATTGTGTGCAATTCTGGTGTCCTTCCTATTGGAAAGGTGTTGTGAAACTTGAAAGGGTTCAGAAAAGATTTACAAGGATGTTGCCAGGATTGGAGGATGTGAGCTATAGGGAAAAGCTGAATAGGCTGGGGCTGTTTTCCCTGGAGGGACGGAGGTTGAGGGGTTAACTTACAGAGGTTTACAAAATTGTTAGGGGCATGGAAAGGATAAATAGACAAAGATTTTTCCCTGGGTTGGGGTAGTCCAGAACGAGAGGGCATAGGTTTAGGGTGGGAGGAGAAAGATATAAAAGAGACCTAAGGGGCAACCTTTTCACGCACAGAGTGGTACATGCATGAAATGAGCTGCCAGATGAAGTGGTGGAGGTTGGTACAATTGCAACATTTAAGAGGCATTTGGATAGGTATATGAATAGGAAGGGTTTGGAGAGATATGGGTCGGGTGCTGGCGATTGGGACTATATTGGGTTGGGATATCTGGTCGGCATGGAAGGGTTGGACCCAAGGCTCTGTTTCCAGGCTGTGCATCTCTATGATTCTAGTCTCAGGTTTTCAGCATCTGCGTGAATCAGCCTCAGGCACCGCCCCGTAACGTCACGTATCCCTCTGCGCATGCGTCCACATTCCCGGCCGAGATGGCGGCTGTTTAACTCGGAAGTGCAAACCATTTACCCACAAGTTATTTTTCAAGGTGCTCGCTTCTCGCTGGAAGGGTTTATTCTCGGTCTGAATCCCTTTGTCCAGCTCCTGCAGCCTTACCGTCTGGAAAAGCGCGTCTCCCCATTTCCCACGGAGACAAACCCGGTACTGCGGCTGCACCGCCCTCGCCTGTAGTGAGTATAGAGGGTATTCATCACCGCGGGGAATGTTGGGTAGGTACTCCGCCATTGAGGACATTAACACAGAAGATTAATTCTGTTCATTAATAATTTTCTCTTTCCTGAATTCCAATCTTCTGCTATCCAAATAATCTTTGGAAGAACAAAATTGGCGGTTAGAAAAACATCTTAAAATTGGATGCATCTCTCAAATCTCTCAAATCATCTCTACAACATAATCTTTTCATGAAAATACTAGATCTCTCAAATTGTTTTGTAAATTCCCGTCCTGAACTGATGGTGGTAGATTTTGGAAACGCCTTTAACAGGTGGATGTTTAATACTCAAA
Organism: Chiloscyllium plagiosum; assembly: GCF_037043375.1. Classification (NCBI taxonomy): domain Eukaryota; kingdom Metazoa; phylum Chordata; class Chondrichthyes; order Orectolobiformes; family Hemiscylliidae; genus Chiloscyllium; species Chiloscyllium plagiosum. The sequence goes on along the minus strand of NW_028270186.1, from coordinate 32,874,582 downwards.
CCAAGACATACATTTGTTTATTCTGAATGTCTCTCAACATGTTTCTTTTGTCATCTCATTTTACAAAATAGTAGAAGGAATGAAAACTGAAGTGTTTCTCTGATGCCTTTTCTGTGCTAACTTCTCAGCTACAAGTTCCAGCCAGAGAGTTTACATTGAAGTACAATGACACTGATTCAGAGGTGATTTTTTTTGAGCGTTCATCTATAATTCAATAGTTAACTTGCTTTGCTGTGGTTCATTGGTTAGGCCCTGGTGTGATCCCTTTACTGTGGGTCTGAATCCATGCCAATGCATTATTCTGTTTCATCCCTGTACTCCATGGCAATCTCTTTGTCATTGTCCAACCTGCGCTACCTTTAATAATGAGTATTTTAACTCTCTGTGACAGTTTATTGTTATTTCTTCCAGTTATGGTCAAACGAGAGCTTCAGCACTGCAGGTCCCTGAGGTATGTGCTGTTAATTTATTCCACTCGTATGTGTGGGCTCCCTCACAAACAGCACTCAGACCCTGCTGTGCTCCTTTTTGCTTTCATTCTTCATGTTCTCTCTGACACATACTATTCCCTTCCCTGCTCATACACACCTGTGCTTACCCCCATTGCCTTCCCCCTCCCGTCGCCTTCCCCCTCCGTCGCCTTCCTCTTCCGTCACCCTTCTGCCCCGTCACCCTTGTACCCCCGTCACCCTTCTCCCCGTCACCCTTCCCCCCAACCCCGTCACCCTCCTCCCCATTGCCTTCCCACCCCCCATCGCCTTTGCAACCGTGCCTTCTCTCCCATTGCCTTCCCCATTGCCTTCCCACCCATATCACCTTCTTCCCCATCGCGTTCCCACCCCCCATCGCCTTCCCACCCCATCGCCCTTCCCCATCGCCTTCCCAACCGCGCCTTCTCCCCATCGCCTTCCCACCCCATCGCCTTCCCACCCCATCGCCTTCCCACCCCATCGCCTTCCCACCCCATCGCCTTCCCACCCCATCGCCTTCCCACCCCATCGCCGACCCACCCCCATCGCCTTCCCACCCGCGCCTTCTCTCCATTGCCTTCCCCCATCGCCTTCCCACCCCCATCGCCCTTCCCCCATCGCCCTTCCCACCCCCATCGATTTCCTACCCCCATCGCCTTCCCACCCCCATCCTCCTTCCTCCCCCCACCGCCCTTTTCCCCCATCGCCTTCCCACCCGCGCTTTCTCCCCCATCGCCTTCCCACTCCATCGCCTTCCAACCCCATTGCCTTCCCTCCCCCCCACATGGCATGGAGACCAAGTCACCCTCTGGGACAGGTGGAGAGGGAGGCAGTGGGGAAAGGGGGGGGGAGAGAGAGAGTGTGAGGGACAGGTTGTGGTGAAGGGGGGGATGGTGGTGAGAATAAAACCCAGTAGGAGAACAAGACAAAGAGAATGAAAGTCAGAAAGCAGAATAAACAAATACCTGGTGGTGGGGGGGGGGGGGGGGGGGGTAGACATAAGGACAGACAGACAGAGAGAGAGAGAGAACTGACAGGGAGAGAGAGAGAAAGGGACAGACGGAGGGGAGAGAAAAAGCCCAGGGAGAGCGAGAGGGAGAGTGATAGAGAGATTGGGAAAGACTGAACGATTAAATAATTCCAGGAAAGAGAGTGAGGAGGCAGAGAGTTGTAGGAAGGGAATCTCCGGGGAAACGTGAACATGATGGAGATGGGAAGGATGGAGACATGGGGATTGAAGGAAAGATGTAGGGAAGGGAGAGAGGGAACACGGGAATGAAGATGAGAGCTGCAGTGAGTGACGGAGGCAGTATCATCTGTGGAATCAGACTGTGCACCAACTCCCTCTGTGCCCCTTTCTGCCTCTTTGTCTCCCCCCCTCCAGCACAGAGCTCACCCTCATGGTAAACATCACAGAGACAGCCTGAACCCCACAATTCTCTTCCGTCTGTGTCTGTGTCTGTGTGTGTAAATGAACAAGGAGACAGGACAGTTTCTGATTATTCTCTCTGTCTGGTTCCAGCTCTTGTCTGATAATTCCTCACGGCAGAATGATTGGATTCTCTCTGTCTCTGCATCATCCGAGTTTCAGCTTCCAGATCAAATCTACTCCTCGAGGGTAGAGACTGTTGTAATGTAGGCCACACTGCAGGTAATTTGAGACACAGCAAGATCCCACAAGGAGCATTACTCTGATATTAGAACAAGTCTTTGGATCGAGTTTCTCATTTAAGGTTTTAATTCTGTGAGAAACAAAGCTCACACACTTCAATAATTGCAGTCCGAGACAAAATCTGAATCAGTAGTGTCCTTTATTTTACTCTTGCAAGAAGGTGTGATGTCCAGTGTCTATAAAGCAAGGGACATACAGACCCCAAATTCAATTATTACACAATATTTGTATAATTTGGTTTCTTTTGTTTTTCATTGCTCCTCCCCTGTTTACATTCACCACTTCTCTAAGACCGGCACCCATTACTCCTGTTTATCTCTTGCCTTATCCGGCCTTGCCTGTGACAAAATGCTTAAATCTGGCCTCACAAGGCCGTTTGACCTCATCCCGCTGTAGGCCATTCTTTCTTCACCATTAACTACTCCCTCCATCTGCACCTTTCCCTACCATACTGACCCTTATGACCATTTTAATTGAGGTTTGTTCCTGTGTCTTTGTAAAAGTGGGAAACAGATGTTTATACCTACTGTTTGTACAGGCGTATCTAGCTGAACTTCCTCCCCTCACAGCATCTTATCTATTCGCCTGTAATATCTACCATTGTTTTGCAGTCACGTTTCATTCTTGCATACAATTTTAGCGAATACAAAAACAATTATGTATTTTCTCCACATAGTTTTCATTCTAGTTGACTCAGCTCTTGGCTGAAACAATTACGCAATGGTGTGAGTTCATTTACTTTGTATAAGTAATTAGAATTGCAGAAGTAACACTATTTTCCCACATACCACCATTTCCCTTTTTTCTTTAATTACCATTTGTTATCTTCTGCAATTTTTCTTTTAAGCATCGCCCCCGAAACTCGCAAGCATCATTCCGGAGATTTCATCCATCTTGGTCTCACTCATCCCCTCATTTTTTGGTCGATAAAGTTCCTCTGCCTGATTCCCTCTTAGGGGCATCTGTTTCATCAAGGCTGTTTCAATCAGTCTTTGGGTGATCCCTCGTATACAGGGTATGATACAACTGCCAATGGCCACCAATACCCCGACTACTACTATCAGGGAAGTAAGGACAGCCACAACCCCATTCCATTTTCCAAACCATCTTTTCCTTCTCAAATGCCAAGATAAATGGAATTGCCAATTGTACAATTGCACATATCCCTCTCCAATCCGGAGGTAGGGTGGGTCTCAATATTTTGCCTATACAGTACCACCACAGATCCGCTCGGGGAACCTTTAGTGCTGAGAAGTTCCCTCCCTTCTCCGTTTCGGTAACATTCTTAATCTCTGTACATAATTTCAGCTCCCCCCAAATCTTGCGACCGACTTGTATTTCGTCTACGCTCACACGATGTGTGATTTCTAACTGCGGCAGAAAATGTGAAGGGGACATTTGCATCTTTCTTCTCCAAGGGAGGGAACATCAGAGATAGGGAGGTACAATTTCTATCATTCCATGCAGTCTCATCCTGATACAGGGCTATCATACATTTTATGCTCTTCCTATCTCGCTTCCACCCGAGCGGAAAGGGAACCACCTGGGCCACTGGCCTACTGGAGGCACATGCATAGCAATTGCTCTTGTTCAGACTTTTTACAGTATACTTTACCCATTCATCCCAGGCATTTGCATCCCCATACCCAGTTTCTATTTCGATGATCTGTTTTAAGTCCTTTACCTCTGTAATTTTTGCTACTTTAGGGTCATCGGGAGGGGTGAAAGGTTGTATCTTATTATCCAGTAGTTCTGCCCATTTTCCCTGTCCTATGCTATTCAAAAACAACAGCACAAGAAATCATTCCAGTTTGTTTTCATTTCTATCCCAAATGTTTAATTTAATTGTATCTCATAGGCGCCCCCCCCACCCCGCCCCCGCATAATTGCTTCGTGCCATGTGATTTTCTTAATTGTTAGGTATATTGGGTTATACTTTTTATCGGGACAATCGCAAGCTGGTTGGAAGGGGGCCCGGTGTACTGTGAAGAGACCACTATACCAAGTACCATCCCCAAGGCCATCCCCATAGGACTTAAGATGTATCTCTGAGCTGCGGTACTGTCTCTGATTATCTACATCCCCACAATTTACTAAGCTGCATGCATCAGCGTCTATTACTTGTGGATTATCAGACTCAGGAACCGTTAATAATACATATGAAAATGATATTTGACAAAATCCCAATACCAAGAGGGCTAGCATCATAGCTCTAAGCATTCCCAGTGTTCTAAACATCATGCTGAAGCACAAAAAGACTTAATATACAATCTTACAGAAATAATCCCGCGCTCGCATCGTCACTGTATAATCAGTTACTCAAAGTCTCATTAGTCTGAGTTTCAGCGGGTCTTGCGTTGATTCGGCTGTCCAGACTTCTTCCTCAACTGGAGAGTCCACTGGCCGTTTGATCCAAGTGTAGTGAGTCCAGCCTTTCTCCGCCATCCTTATTGCCGTCTCGGTTGTCAAAAGAGCCTGGTACAGCCCTTCCCAGTCCGGCTGCAATTTAGTCTCTATCCATTATTTTCCTAAAACCCAATTGCCCGGCCGGATGGGATGAACGGTGCATTCAAGAGGTGGAGTATGTGCCAATAAACCCTGTTCCTGAGGAAAGGCAAGAAGGAGGACAAGTCCAGTATATACTTCTTTAAAAACAAATCTTTAGTTTCGGGAATTGGCAATTCTCCATTCGTTCCCAGATAAGGTAATCCAAATAAGATTTCATAGGGGGATAGTCCCAAATCTTTCCTTGGGATCGTTCATACTCGCAAGAGAGCTATAGGTAAACATTTGGTCCAAGGGAGTTTGGTTTCTACTTTCAATTTAGAGAGCTGTCATTTGAGTGTTTGGTTCATTCTCTCAACCTTTCCTGAGGATGGCAGGTGCCATGGAGTATGGAACTCCCAGGAAATTCCCAACCCTTTCGTTACCCCTGTAACAATTTGGAGGTAAAATGAGTTCCTTGGTCAGAATCTATATTGTTCACGAGCCCACATCGGGGAATTATGTGCTCAAATATTGTTTTAAACACCCCACTCGCAGTGGGGGTAGCTAGGGGGTATGCTTCAACCCAACCAGATAGATGATCTACTATGACAAGCATATATTTTAGTCTTCCTACTCTGGATAGTTCCGTATAATCTACTTGTATACTCTGGAAGGGTCTCAATCCCGGGTCTCTTCCTCCCGGGGTCGGTTTTCTCAAGACTTTCTTATTTACCTTTTTGCATATTATACATCCCTCACATATTTGTTTAGCAATTGTAGATATTCCTATTGATGTAGGACAGCCATAATTTCTCGCATCATCATTTTGTTTAACATTTCCCTTCTATCAGGTAACATTCATTGCCCGTCTGCTGTTTTTTGCAGTCCCAAAACCTTTCAATTCTTTTTCTTCTCTTTCAGTAAATATAGGAGCTTTTCAGGGACAGTAGGTATTAGGGAATGAATCAGCACTCCTTGTGGATCCAGGCCTGCTTCCTTAGCCACTTCATCTGCTAATCTATTCTCCCTAACTTCTGGTTCATTTCCTTTCTGATGACCATTTACATGCACTACTGCTATTTCTCGGGGGAGTGATAGGGACTCCAAGACCCGTTTAATCATCTCCTCATGTGCTAATTCCTTCCCTCGGCTATTGATCAGTCCTCTTTCCTGCCATATCTTTCCAACATTGTGCACAACACCAAATGCATATTTAGAGTCACTGTATGCTGCTCCCTTTTTATTTTCTAACGCCCTAAGGGCTCTTCCCAATGCGTAGAGTTCGCAGGTCTGAGCTGACCACCCATTTGGCAACCTTCCTGCCTCCACCACACTACCTTTTGTCCCGTCTACAACTGCATACCCATTATGTCTTTTCCCTTCTGTCACCCGGGATGATCCGCCTACAAAAAGTCAGGCTCCTGCATGAAGTGGAACATCTCTCAGGTCCATGCAGACCTTAGTTTGGTATTCTATAATGTCAAGGCAGTCGTGCCCTGGATTCTGAGGAGATTCTCCTTCCCCTTTCCAAAGAAAAACAGCTGGATTTAAACAATTGTCCGTGACCAACACTAGATCATCCTTTTCTATTAATATTGCCTCATATTTCAGAACCCACGAGTCTGCCAACCATCGCCCAGCTTTTTGGTTTAAGATCGTTCTCACTTGGTGTGGAGTGCTTACTATTAGGGCTCCCCCAAATGTAAGCTTTCTGCTTTCCTCCACCAACAGTGCAGTGGCAGCCACAGCCTGCACACACTCAGGCTACCCTCGGGATACTGGATCCAATAGCTTTCAAAGATATGCTACTGGCTGTTTCATTCCTCCCCACCTCTGGGTTAATACTCCCAAAGCTGCTCCCTTATCTACGGTAGCTAAGAGGTAGAAAGGTTTATCTAGAGAAGGTAAGGCTAACATGGGGGCATGGATCAGATCTGTTTTGAATTACTTAAATAGTTATTTTTCCTCTTCTTCCCAACTCAGACACTTTGGTTTCTCCTCCAATAGTTTGATATATAATTTATTCGTCTTTTGAGCATAAGAATCAATCCACAATTTACAATATCCCGTTAACCCCAAAAATCACGTAATTCCAGTTTGGTCCCGGGAAGTGGAATCCCCAGTATTCCCTCTAACCGTTCTGGGCTTATCTTTCGCTTTCCCTCACTAACTGAATGTCCAAGGTATTTCACGTCTCGCTCCACATATTGTAGTTTGCTTTTAGATACTCGCAGTCCCTGCTGACCCAGGAAATTCAATATTTTTTAGTGGCTTCTACTACTCTTTCTCCTCTCTTTCCTGTTACTAAGAGGTCGTCTACATACTGGGACAGGGTAGTTCCCTTGGGGCTGCTAAATTTCTCCAATATTGTTCTAACATCTGTCCAAATAAATTCGGGGATCGCGTAAACCCCTGGGGGAGCACGGTCCACCGGTATTGCTGTTTCCATCCTGTCTTGGGATCTTCCCATTCAAAGGCAAAAAAATTCCTACTTTCCTCCGCCAAGGCACAAGCCCAAAAGGCATCCTTTAAATCTATCACACTAAACCATTTGTTGTCATGAGGGATCTTACTTAATAATTTATTTGGCACCACTGGGTGCCTGACCTGTTCTATTCGATTCAATGTTCTCAAATCCTGCACCAATCGATAAGTTCCATCGGATTTTCGCACTGGTAGAATTAGGATATTATAAGGAGACATACATGGCTCCAACAGTCCATCTCTAGCCCCTCAATTACTGGCTGCAGTCCTCGTTTACCTTCTATGGAAATGGGATAATGTCGCTCATAAACAACGTCCCCCTTTGCATTTTAAAGTTTTTTCTAGGGGACGGATCTGTATTTTTCCACAATTGCCTTCTCTAGCCCATATAATAAGGTCTATCTCTCTCTCTACATCTTCTGTCAACATTGCCATTTGTACAACTAATTCTTTTTCCTGAATTCAAATCTCCAGCCCTAAGAGGATAATTAAATCTATCCCTAGTACGTTACTTCCTATATCAGGGATATACAACAGTTCCTCTGTGACTGTATCCGTCTTGAACTTCTATCATCATAAGTTCAAATACTGGAACAGTAAATCCTTCCCCTTTTACCCCGGAAACAGTAATTGACCGTGTTGACTTTCTTTGGTTTAAAATTCAGTGATGACCGTGCCACCCCTGTATCTACTAGGAAGACTACCTCTTCCCCACAGGGTCCCACCTTCAAGTTTATCAAGAGTTCTTGGTGGCTCCCCCGGGGCAGGAACCCCTAACACCCCTAATCTTCATCAAAATTCATAAGCGGAATTGCCCTTTCTTCCCTTTGTCGATCAGTACACTCCCGCTTAAAATACCCGAGTTTCTGCAGTGACAGCATCCTGCCTGTGCAGACTTCCATCTCTGCCCCTGTCGCTCGAACCCTCTATCAAATGCTCCCCCTTGTCCTCTCCCTCTCCCCTTTCCTCTCTGTCCTACATGCTGCCACCCACCGCTCCGTTTGCTCATTATTGGTTCCATTCTTTTCTTAACTACTTCATCAATCGTAGCTACCATCATTTTTGCCTTCTGTTTTTGTCTCTCAACCTCTCTCTTTGCAAACAGTTTCTTTGCCTCTCCTAACAATTCATCTAATGGTTTTTCACTTCTCCCTTCTATCTTCTGTATCTTTCTCTGTATGTCTGGCCATGCCTTTGTCACAAAATATAATTTCAAAAGACCCTGTGCCACTGGGCCCTCAGGGTTCATTCCAGAATATTTCTGCATTGAGTCTCTTAATCTTTGCAAGAAAGCTGAGGGTGTCTCATCTTTCTCCTCTTTAACCTCAAAGGCTTTAGTCAAATTCTGCGACTTCGGAACTGCCTCTCTTCTTCCTTTTAGAATCAGGTCTTTCAATTCCATCATTTCTTCCCTATGCTCCGGGTATTGATTTTCCCACTGGGTCCCTCTGAGAGGAAACTCCGTCTCTCCCTGTTCAGTATCCCCATCTCCCATGGGAAGTTCCCTGTCCCATATTTCAATGGCTGCTCCTGGTATAAGTCCCCTTTCTTCCCCAGTAAATAGTACATTCAAAATAGACATTAACTCTGTCCACGTATACAGACTGGGCCCCAAGAATTGATCAATTTGTTCAGACAGCCCCACCGGATCCTCAACCAGGACCTTCATCTCCTTTTTAAATATTCTGACCTCCCCACTGGTGAAGGGGGCACTTAAAAATCCAATCTCTTTGTCCCCTATTGGTACCTCCGGAAGGGGATAAGTCTTTATATTCTTCCCCTTTTTGTTTTTGTTTTTCCCCCTTAGGCTTTCGTTTAGATACTCCAAAGACCTCCTCTACGTCTACCTTATCTTCCTTTCCTTTTGTTGTGGATTGAGGGTCGGGAACAACAACATCCCCGCCCACCGCCCCTTCGTTCTCCTCTTGTGGGTCATCCATTCCCTGTCCCTGTCTGTCTGTCTCTCCTCCTCCCCCATTTTCACCTTATCTGATTTTATGGTACGGGGGGGCGGGGCGGGAGTGCAAACAGGAAAAACGATCCCAGGAACTGGGTGGGGCAGAGGGGGAATCCTTTGGCTTTACTACCATCATTCCCAAACTGCCGTTCCAACAGGACGGATAGTCCGCCTCTTCTTGACTAAAAGTTTGTTTTTTATTCACATACAAATCTAAATACTGACATACTCAATCCTCATCCGAATCATACTTTGGCCAGAAGACAGCTGGATGAAGAATTCGTTCTTTGGTCCATACTAAACAACAATATTCAATCATTTTCTTTTTATCTTTTTCCCTTATACAAGTGTTACTTGTCCATTCCCTCAACGGACTTTCAGGAGGAATGTTACCAGGGACTTTTTCTTCCTTTACTCCGTGACAGTTCGACTTTATTTGCCTACCCCCCATTTCTCGAGCCCCTCACCAGTCCCTCAGCGATGAAATACCCCTTTTCCCGGCCACCCAGTTAATACTTAAAAGTCAGTTTTCTGACGTTGGTCTGTGCACAGAGTTGCCTGGCCCCTTTTTTTCCATATTTTTTATCGTCCTCTTTTCACTGTCTGATTCGGATGTCTCTCTTGTGGTATTCGTACCAGTCGCCCAAGAGAGCGGACAAAACTGGGACAAGAAACCGCTCCTCAATTGTGAATGGGGGCATTTTCCTAATGTCCAGGGCCAGCCACTCCCCCCAGCGATGGAAGAATATTGCGGAGGATCCCCCAATTGTGAGAAACTAAACCCACTCACTTCAATAATTTCATGCGAGACAAGATCTGAAGCAATCAGTATGTTTATTATACACTTGCAAGCGTGGTGCCTGAAATAGACACGCAGAGTTTAGCAAGTACATAGGATTCACTACTCCAAACCCGGTGCCCATTACTATTGTTTCTCTCTTGCCTTATCTGACCTTGTGCATTACAAAGTACAGGTTTTACTTGGCCTTTTCACCACATCCTGGCTGTGGTCAACTATTAGGTATATCCTCCTTCACTGCGATCTCTTTCCTCCACTTGTGACATTTCCTCCCTTACCCCAACCATATTGAACCTTAAGACCTTTTAATTGGGTTTCTTTTTTGTTTGTTTTTTCCAGAAATGGGAAACAAATGCTTATAACTACTGCTTGTACAAGCATACCTTATCTATTTGTCTGTACCATCTACTATTGTTTGCAGGCACCTTTCATTCTTTATGCACATTTTAGCTAATATGAAAACAATTATATATTTCCTTCACATAGGTTTTATTCTTGTTGACTCAGCTCTTGCTTGAAACAATGGTGCACTGGTGTGAGTTCATTTACCTTGCATAAGTAATTATGATTGCAGAAGATTGCAGAAGGGTAGGAATAGGTCCAGTCAAGGATAGTAGTGGGAAGTTGCGTGTGGAGGCGGAAGAGATTGGGGAGACACTGAATGAATACTTTTCTTTAGTATTTACTCAGGAACAGGGCATTGTCGTCGATGTGAATACTGAGACACAAATAAGTAGAATGGATGGCTTTGAGGTATGTAGAGAAGAGGTGTTGGAAATCCTGGAAAAGGTGAAAATAGATAAGTCCCCTGGGCCTGATGGCATTTATCCTAGGATTCTCTGGGAAGCAAGGGAGGAGATTGCAGAGCCATTGGCCTTGATTTTTATGTCCTCTTTGTCTACAGGAGTAGTGCCAGAAGACTGGAGGATAGCAAATGTGGTTCCCTTGTTCAAAAAGGGGAGTAGGGATAACCCTAGTAACTATAGGCCGGTGAGTCTCACTTCTGTTGTGGGCAAAGTCTTAGAGAGAATTGTAAGCGATAGGATTTATGCACATCTGGATAGGAATAATGTGATCAAGGATAGTCAGCATGGTTTTGTGAAGGGCAGGTCGTGCCTCACAAACCTTATTGAATTCTTTGAAAAGGTGACGAAGGAGGTTGATGAGGGGAAAGCGGTAGATGTGGTATATATGGATTTTAGTAAGGCGTTTGATCAGGTTCCCCATGGTAGGCTACTGCAGAAAATACGGAGATATGGCATTGAGGGTGAGTTGGAGGTTTGGATTAGGAATTGGCTGGATGGAAGAAGACAGAGGGTAGTAGTTGATGGCAAAGTTTCTTCATGGAGTGCCGTCACTAGCGGTGTTCCGCAAGGATCTGTTTTGGGACCATTGCTGTTTGTCATTTTTATAAATGACCTGGAAGAGGGGTTAGAAGGTTGGGTGAGCAAGTTTGCGGATGATACGAAAGTCGGAGGAGTTGTTGACAGTGAGGAAGGATGTGGCAGGTTACAGCAGGATATAGAGAAGCTGCAGAGCTGGGCAGAAAGGTGGCAAATGGAATTCAATGTAGCTAAGTGTGAGGTGATTCACTTTGGGAAGAATAACAAAAAGATGGGGTACTGGGCTAATGGTCGGATACTTGGTAGTGTGGATGAGCAGAGGGATCTTGGTGTCCATGTACACAGATCTCTGAAAGTTGCCACCCAGGTAAATAGTGCGGTGAGGAAGGCATATGGCGTACTGGCTTTTATTGGTAGAGGAATTGAGTTCCGGAGTCCTGAGGTCATGATGCAGTTGTATAAGACTCTGGTGCGGCCGCATCTGGAATATTGTGTGCAGTTTTGGTCGCCGTACTATAGGAAGGATGTGGAGGCACTGGAACGGGTGCAGAGGAGGTTTACCAGGATGTTGCCTGGTATGGAAGGAAGATCGTATGAGGAAAGACTGAGACACTTGGCGCTGTTTTCACTAGAGAAAAGAAGGTTTAGAGGTGACTTGATTGAGGTGTACAAGATGATTAGGGGGTTAGATAGGGTTGACAGTGTGAACCTTTTCCCGCGTATGGAGTCGGGTATTACAAGGGGGCATAGCTTTAAATTAAGGGGGGGTAGATATAGGACTGAAGTTAGGGGTAGGTTCTTCACTCAGCGAGTCGTAAGTTCATGGAATGCCCTGCCAGTAGCAGTGGTGGACTCTCCCTCTTTATGGGCATTTAAGCGGGCATTGGATAGGTATATGGAGGATAGTGGGTTAGTATAGGTTAGGTGGGCTTGGATCGGCGCAACATCGAGGGCCAAAGGGCCTGTACTGCGCTGTATTCTTCTATGTTCTATGTTCTATGTTCTAAGTAACACTACTTCACCTGTAACCCACAGTTGGTAGTGTAGTGAACAAAGAAGAACAAAGAATACAGAAAATGTGCAGCCCAGGAACAGGCGCTTTGGACGGCCAAGCCTCAGCCGGTCCAAATCAACTACCTAAACATGTCACCCAATTTCTAAGCATCCGTATCCCTCTGCTCCTCACTTACTCATGCATCTGTCCAGACGCACCTGAAATGAATCTACCATGCTTGCCTTTACTACCTCTGCTGGCAACGCATTCCAGCACCTGCCAACCTCTGTGTAAAATACTTTCCATGTATATCTCCCTTAAACGTTTCACCTCTCTCATTGAACGCGTGACCTCTCATTATTGAATTACTCATCTTGGAAAAAAGCTTATCTTTAGCCACCCCGTCTGTACCCTTCATGATATTGTAGACCTCAATCAGGTCCCAGCAATCTCGTTTTTTCTAATGAAAGCAGAAGTAACCTACTCAACCTCTCTTCAGAGCTTGCATCTTCCATACCAGGCAACATCTGCATAAACATTCTCCGCATTCTCTCCTAAACGTCCACATAATTTTGGTAATTTGGATACCAGAACTGTACAGAGTATTCTAAACGCGGCCGAACCAAACTCCTGTACAATTTTAGCAGGACTTGCCTGCTCTTATTCTCAATGCCCTATCCGGTGAAGGCAAGCATGCCATGTGCCTTCTTGACCACTCTATCCACCTGTACAGTCACCTTCAGGGTACAAAGAACCTGAACTCTCAGATCTCTCTCCTCTTCAAGTTTACCCAAGGCTGTTCCGTTTACTGTATACTTGGCTCTGGAATTAGACTTCCCAAAATCATCACCTCACATTTGCTTGAATGAAACACCAATTCTCCGCTCAACCCTTCTGTCTATCTATATTCCTCTTCATTCTCTGACAGTCCCCTACGATTTCTGGCTTCTCCACCAATCTTTGTGTCATCTGCAAATGTAGTGGCGAGATACTGGGCTAGCGACCCTTGGAGATTGGAACATGGCAGTTGTTCATCCCATGCAGCAAGGAACCATGTTTGGAAGATTTTTCCCAGTGAAGTACCACTGTTTCCTGATGTAGATCAATAAATCAAACTTTTTTATTAGGAGTCATGATTTAGAAGTTTACTAACGATACATAGTTGTGTAGCTGACTATAATGAATAATGTCAGGGACCGCAGGGATGTATCCATCAGGTGGAAAGGAAAAATGGTGAATGGAATTGAATCCAGACCAATGAGTGGTAGTGAATTTGGGGAGTTGTAACAATAACAGTGAGCATTCTGAGTGGTGTATAGGAACAAAGAGATCTTGGAGTGGACATTCACAGATCCCTGAAGATTGTTGGACAGGGAGATCAGTTGTTCGAGAGGTTTTTGGATATTTTCTATTGTTGACCACAGACTCTGGATGATATTCGATCTTTAGCAACCGCCAGTTTAGGAAACAACTAAAGGAATGAGCACAAGTCTGGTCCATGCCATAATCTATATTTTTAAAAATTGAAAGATGAAAGATAGAGGGCTGAAGTATAAATCTTTGCCCATCAACCTACTTCACCACTCAATGTATTTACCATTGATTCCCCTCCAGGTCATGCTGGTATATGCCTTGGAGGGTAATTTACAAATGGTGAAGGTTCAGTGCATCTTCCACCTTGTCCTTATAGTCAGTACAAGTTTTGAGCTTTGAAGGTTCTGTCAACAAAGCCTGGATGACTTACTCCAGTGAATCTTCTAGGTGGTGCACTCTGCTGCAGTTGTGCCTTAGCAGTTAAGGGAATAAATATTCAGGTGTTGAACAATATACAGTTAAGTGACTGCATTGTCGTGGAGGTTGCCCAGTTCCTTTAATGGCATTGAAGCTGCACCCACCGCGGCAAATGGAGAGAGTTCTGTTAAACATCTAATTTGCGCGTTGCGGACGATGTAGGCTTCACGGAGACAAGAGTTGAGTTAATAATCAAACAAAGTCGACCGGCGGACAGGTTTTTGTCGTCATCTTATTTATATGGGTGGTCAGGTTCCATTTCTCCTAAATACTAGCTCCCAGGATGATTACACGGAGTAATTCAGTTACATGGAAGCCATTGAATGTCAATCGAATATGATTAGATTCTCATTTGTCAGAGTTATCTTCGCTGTATTTGGTCCTTCTGTGGGTCAATACGATTCTAATCGCTTTCTGATTTCAAGTTCCAATTCCCATCTGCGCCTGAAATTTCAACCCGTTTCCTCGCCGAAATTTCTCCACCTGCCTTCATTACATGTAAGGGACAGCGCAGACGTACAAACATGTTGCTAATTCTGTATACAGTAGAACTTCGTGGAATGATTGGTTAGGCTGGGATTATTATCCTTGAAACAAAGGAGGAGGAGGGGAACTTTATAATCACATAATAACATTTATAAATGTTTAATATTCGTGGGATCTTGACAGGGTAGATACGGGCAGGTGGCTTGCTCTATGCTCTGAGGAGAGCGCCAGAGGACATAATCTCAGAATTAGATATTGCCCATTTAATTCAGAAATGAGGAGTAATTTCTTTGCTCAGGGGTCAAAGAATCTGTGGCATTTTCCAGTAACAGCTGTTGAGACTGTGTGGTTGGGTATATTCAAACTGTGCCAGAAAGTTAATCAGAAAGATGATGAAACTTTGTCGAGCTAAGTGAGCAGAAAGGAATTCAAGATTATCAGATTAAATATGTTAAAAATCACACATCACCAGGTTATAGTCCAACAGGTTGAATTGGATGCACACTAGCTTTCGGAGCGACGCTTGTTCATCAAGTGATAGTCAGGTGACTATCACCTGATGAAGGAGAATCGCTCCGAAAGCTAGTGCGCTTCCAATTAAACCTGTTGGACTATAACCTGGTGTTGTGTGATTTTTAACTTTGTACACCCCAGTCCAACACCGGCATCTCCAAATCAGATCATCCGTGAGTTTGTTGAATGGTTAAGCAGACTCCTTGGGCTGAATAGCATACTTCCACTTGGTTTAACATTTGGTCTAACGCCTTATTTTATTCATAAGTTCAGAATTGTGAGGGGATGGGATGAAGTGACAGAAAAGGTTTATTAAACAGATCAGACAGATCAGGAACAAGGCACATAAACTCAGCAAGAAGAAATGTGCTGTGACCTGGGGGCAACAAATGACACTGGGCACAGCACAGGTGGCTGTGTCCAGAAGCTGTGATTGCTGAAGGAAGTTGCTCGATCTTATATAGTTGGCAAGTCAGTGATCACGCTGGATAATGGATCGTTGTATAATTCACACACAGCAGAAATTTGTAAAAGAATGAAAGGTTCGTCTCATTGGTGAGGTTTTCTGCGGTTCCAATTCCGAGTGACTGTTTGAAATACTAATCAGATCATTGTGTGAAGTATTAGGTTAAAATACTCATGAACAACCCCACTGGATAAACCTGTGTTCCCGATCGCTTGTTATTTTTTTCTCTTTCTTTCGATGTAAATTTATAGAAAGACAAGATTGAATTTAAGGCGGAAAGAGAAATGCGTTCTTTCTCATTACACCAATTTAATCTACAATTGAATAGAATGACTGCTCTCATTCTTCATTTCGACTTTAATGTGATGTCGATTATTTGTGAATCTCCCGTGCAGTGAAGGGCAAGAACAAGATTCTCGATCCAGAGTATACCAGAGTGTGATGTGCAAAGAAAAACTGCTAGAGTGGTGCGTAAAGTTAGCAACCAGAGTGTGACTCGAACCCGTGAATGTGGAGCATAGCGGTATAATAACCCACCACCATAATCGCTCGGTCTCCTCAGCACATTTTGTAGTGGGGTGACATGTGACCTCATCAGGTTACATGTGGTGAAAGTCATGTATGAGAAAGTTCCAGAGCGGAATCGAATCCAAACCATTGTGTTTCTGCTTTCACTAGAATTATAATAATAGCTGATTCCAATAAATAGCCATGCTCGTCAGAATGAATAGCTGTTAGTAATACATTCTGAGTCAGAATGAAACAGGACAAGAATTTTCCGTCATATTTACATCTACATTTGACTCATAATTACTTCAGTCACTTTCTCTCTCAAGTGAAGAAGCAGCCATGGTGAGGGAAATAAAGGCGATGTTGTCGCTCAATGGCCTTTCTCATATGGCTAAACCTGAATTGGATTGAATCGCAAGAAAATCAGATTTGTTCGTTTCATTTTAATTTTGCTGAAACCTCACAATGTACATTGTAATAATCAGAAGTGAATTAGATATATCTCATTGGAACGATTATGGTTGTATTCAAATTTGCTCTGACTTTATTGCAGCTTAAGGAAAATACTGCGTAGAAAAACAGAGGGTTAAAGTGCAAAAGAAAACCCACCAATTTTGTTGCTCGTTGCTTTGGCAGATTTCACTGAGTATTAAATGGACCAAACATCATGGTGCTTGTCCTCACATCTTTCACGCATGTGATTAAAGCAGGAAGTCGATCTCCAAGCAACTGGTCACTTCCTATTCATGATGTAATATCTTCCCTTCACAATAAATAAAAATCCACTCAGTTCCATTTACAATGCTTTAGATGGAATATTATGCCAAATCTTTCAAAATGCAGAGTTTTGGAACCGAATCTTATTCAGCTGCACACATTAAAGAAATTTATTTACATTTAAAGTCAACCAACTTAGACATTGTTTCCCTGCAACGTCCGACCGACTACACTCCACCTCTGCACCTTTACCTAGCCACACGCTGTCTCTCTCCTTGTGAAATTTATTTCTTGTATGTCACCAAATGTGCCTTCCAAATATTTGTCAAAACAGATTCTCGGAGTGAGAGCGATTCTGTTCTCATTATTTCTTTGTCCTTCAAAAGTTTTATCAATGGTATTGAATGCCTGACATCTAGATGTTTACTTACTTGAAAGAAGGAATTTTCTACCTTTTACTCTGTCCAAACATTTCATAACCTGAAAAAAACCCATTAAGTCTTCCTTGGTTCAGGGATAACTGTTCTCAATTTTCCAAGAAGACAAGTGAACAAAATCTCATCCTCAGTACACCCCCATCAGCATCTTCTCTAATGGCTTTCCATCCCAGCAAACAGCGTCAGAATCAATTGATAGAATCACAGAATCTTACAGTGCAGAAAGAGCATTTCAGTCAATCAAGCCGCTGTCGACTCTGTGAAGAGCATCTCACCCATACCTCGCTCCCCTCCCTATTTCCTTATATTTCACCTGAAGAAGGGGAATCCCTCCCCCTTATGATTTCAAATAAACCTGTTGGAGTATAACCTGACGTCCTGTGACTTCTGACCTGATCCCCGCGTTACCCATGGCTAATTCACCTAACTCACTTAATTCACTCCCTGGACACGAGAGAGCAATTTAACTTTACCAATCAACCTAACCTTCCCTCTGAACAGCAGTGCGAATTACTGAGACAATGTTCCATCATACTGAGCAAATGCTGTATCATTTTTTAATGGTTTTATACCCTGGTATAACAAATGAACCCAAATTCAATGTATCGAAACGCTACTCTGTCCTTTACAATTTGACTCGTGCTGCGGGAAATGTTTCTGCACTCATATTTGAATGCGTTTATGTTGTTTCTTCCTCAGCTTCATGCTTCTAGTAAACACATCAATCCAGAACAAGTCTGTCAAATGCTTTTCATTCCAACACAGTCACAAGGTGAAGTTTGCAGAAGTCACGTGTTTGGCCGTTCACTGACACTGCCTCCCTGAGAGCTGCAGTCCTTCCCCACCTTTATTCAGGCAGCACTGTCCTTCCTGTGATAAGCCCCGTCGAGAATGGAAGGACAGGTATCACTTGGGAATGGAGAGACAGTTTTAAAACGTTAACACTGTCCCCAGCGGAGAATTGAGCCCTGTGACAGGCGGGGTCACTATCCATTATACTACCGAGGGCAAAAGTGTCAAAGGATGCTCTTCAACCAAATGTGGCCACACTTGTCAAAAACAACTGCCTAATGAACTGAATCCCATTTCAGAATGGTTACCCCACAGCCTTATATGTCTTGGCATCGAAAGTTCACATCTGAATATTTATTCAGGTTATAAGGGTTTCTGCCGCTCTGAAAAATGCAGACAGTGTATTCCAAATTCCAACCAACCACTGGCTGATAAAGCTTTTGTGCACATCTTCTCAAACCTTTCTGTCTTTCTCCTTAAGTCTCTGGCCGCTGCTGATCGATCCCTCCATCAATGGGAAACTCATTCAGTCAACCCTGTCCATACTCAATCATGTCTTGTATACATCTCCTTTGCACTGCGACAAACACTCCACTCTGTCCTGTCTTTCTTCACAACTGAAATTCTTCAGCCCAAACAATATCCCGGTAAATATCTCCTGCAATTTTCTCAGTGTGATCACATCCCTGCTATAATGTGACTTGCAAAACTGCACGCAACATTCTTGCTAAAGCATAATCGGCATTTGTTTTCAAATTTCTGGATTAGTATGAGGGCGATTCTGACTAAGCAGAATTTATTATCCATTCCGAATTGCCCAGAGGGCAGTTGAGACTCAACCATATTTCTATGAGTCTGAAGTCACATGCAGCCCAGACCATGTCAGGATAGCAAATTCCGTCCCGAAATGACATCAGTGGAACAGATTTTTTTTTTCAATAATTGTCAATGGATCTATAGTAGTCATTAGATTCTTCCTTGCAGATATTTTTTGAATCCAAATTTGACAATCATGACATAGTGGGATTCAAGACCGAGTGCGCAGACTTTTACCTCGGTCTCTGGATTATCAGTCCTATGAAATTACCACAAGACCAACGCAGAAAGCCATAAAAGCTGATGTTTTCCAATAAAATGTCTTTTCACCAAAACTGCCCTGGGTCTTTTCCATGAGCCTGATGCTCCAATTATCTCTGGCCTATGTCAGTAAAAGCTGCTACATGGGGATTGATTTTACAACCGCGGTATCCAAATGGATCGATTTGCTTGAAGGTCGACGAATAAAACCTGAAATAAAAGCCGGACTTCAGAAACAGATATCATGACTTTAATTTCCTGCAATCTCATTCATTCATGTCCCTTATGCAGGGGATTCTACCATCTTCACCCAGTCCTGCCTACGAGAGACTCCAGGACCAGAAACAAACATGAGCTGAACCTGAGTTCAAGAATCCCCACCGTGTGGGGAGGGAGGCTTGTCGGCACTTCCAGTCCTCACGGTACATCAGAAGCGCATCCCACCAGACCCCAGGGTATTCCCTGTCCCATAAGCCTGCATTTCCCATTGGTGATCCCTGTAACTGGCACATCTTTGGTCAGAGGGAGAAATAAAAACGCAAACACAGAGAGAATGTGCAGACTGCCCACAGACAGAGACCCGAGGCTGGGATCACACCCGAGTTTGTGGTGTAGCCAGACAGCAATGAACGAGGGGCGAAAATAAATGTTGTCCTGACCAGTCATGCTCACACCTTGTGGGTGAATGAGAAAGATTGGAAACACATTAACAACATGGAAAACGGACTTTGTATCTGTGTGGACACAATTTGAAAGGATCGTTTACCCTGGGTAGAAAAAAGGACACTGATACCACAGAGGAAGCAGGGCAATGTGGGAACTGCTGGAAGGGATTCAATTAACCATAGAAATGGAAACTCATTTAATCAGTAACACTGGGGAGAGACCGTTCACCAGTCCCGTGTGTGGGAAGGATGACTGAGCAAAACAACCTCCGGAGACTTCAGCAGGATTACATATCCCATCAGGTGTTCTGTTATGCTGTCAATGCTGCTGTTAATCCCAAACAGCTATTTGTTCCATAGCGTCAATCATAGAGTCATACAGCATGAAAACAGGCCTGTCAGTCCAACCAATCCATGCTGAACATACTGCCAAACTAATCTCGTCCCATCTGCCTCCTGCTGTACCCGTTGAGTGGTTATAATGCCCTTGTAGTTTTATTACTGTGTTGTTAATCCAAAAAAAAACAGGTAATATTTTGGGGACAAAGAGTTCAGTCCTGGCATGACAGATGGTGGAGTTTGAATTCAATAAGCACCTGGAATTGAAGAGTCGCGTGATGGCCTGAATCAGATGTGTGGAAAATCCCATCTGATTCATTCATGCCAGTTCGGGAAGCAAACTGTTATATTCATCTGCTCTGTCCCACAGGAGACTCCAGATGGATAATACCGTGGTTGACTCTTAAATGTCCTCTGGGAAATAACTGATGTACTAGGCATGAAGAAATTAATTTTAAAAATCCCACTTTCCCCTTCATGTTTGGAATCAATTGTCCATTAAATGTTGCAAACGTACCCTCATCCATCACTTCATCAGCAAATTAATTGCACGCGTAAAACACCTTCCTTAAAAAAAGCCTCACATGATTTTTAAAAAAAAATCTCTCTCTTTTCATCTTAAACAGATGCCCTCTCGCCTTGAAATTCCCCTCCTGGAAAAGGCCGCTATCGTTAACTTTAACTTGCCTCTCAATAATTGATAAACTTCTGTCAGGTCGTCGTTCAAACCCCTAACCTAGAGTGAAAACAGTCTCAACTAGGAGAAAGTGAGAACTGCAGATGAGAGATCAGAGTCCAGAGTGTTGTGCTGGGAAAGCACAGCAGCTTCGGCAGCATTTGAGGAGCTGGAGAATCGACGTTTCGGGGAAGAGCCTGATGAAGAACACTTGCGCAAAAAAAAAAATTCTCCTGCTCCTGGGATGTTGCCTTACCTGTTGTGGTTTTCCAGCACCCCGATCTCGAATCTGAAAATAGACTCAGCCTATCCAGCTTTTCATTATAACTCAAACCTTCCACACACGGCAACATGCGTGCATACTTTTCTGAACCTGCTCCAACTGAATAATATCATTCCAACAACTGGGCGACCAGAACTGGACATAATATTCCAGAAGTGGCCTCATCAATGTCCTGCAAAGCTTCAACATAACGTCCCAACTCCTATACACGAAGGACTGAACAATGAAGGGAAGTATGTTAAATGCCTTTGAACCATCTTGTCTGTAGGTGATGAAAAATACAAGGAATTATGCACCTGCACCCCGAGCTTCCGTGTTCTCCAATACTACGCAACTTGTTGTTGTACCAAAATGTTGTTGTACCTTCCATTTATCCAGATTGAACTCCATGTTACATTTTTCAGTCCAACGACTCATTGGATGAAGATCCTTTTGAAACTTAGATAATCTTCCTCATTGTCTACAATTCTGGCGTCGCCTGCAAACCGACAAAGCATGCCTGCAGTGAGTTCCACTGTTTTCTCATATAGATCAATGATTCATATTCACTTGTCGTGGCCGTGATTTAGCAGTGTGCAAATCAGACAACATTTAGTCATGCAATTAACCATGAGGAAGAAAGCCGCAGACTGCAGGGAGATATTGAACAATTGGAAAGAGAAATAGTGAAAGCAATTCATTCCAGGCATGTTGGTGACAGTGAAGCAAGTTAAAACTTCAAACCAGTCGCCCACGCTCCAGTTGTGGCACTCAGCTGTCTCAGCAAGATGCACTATAGATTGTTATAAATGGGAAGAAAATTCCCTTCTGCTCCGCCTTTCACCCAGAGCACTCCCAACCTCGGAATTACTTGCGCCTCTAAACCGTCATAGAAATGCCGTGCATTCACCGGTTTTGTCACTGGAGTCCTCGATTATCTGTGCGACCTCATTCCTATCCCGACTTCCAGTTGGATCTTCGCGACTGTGTCACTCAATTCCTCTGATTCTGGGGCTGGGTATTGGGACTATGTGGTAGCAGTGGTTACTGCCTTGTTGGGGGGAGGGGGGGGGGGTGGTGGAACTGGTGAAGTAGCCGATGTTAAACTGCATTACTATTGAATCATACATTTCAACAACACCTGCACTGTCCCCGGAGTTTTTGATGTTTTGGAGAAATCTATTTATCTCAGCCTTCCCCATATTAATGATGGAATCACCACAGCCTCTGGGGGAACCGATATTAAACGGTCAGCCCATTCTGAGTTCCCACGTATCTGCCACTGTTCGCTTAGCACTGATATTGTGCATTTGTTGCGCTGCCTAACATTTCCTATGATACTGTACTTATTGCGCGCTGTCAATGTGTACGTCTGTGGAATGCCGTGACCGTATAGTGGTTAGTACTCTGCGTTGGGCCCGCAGAAACCTCGGTTCGAATCCGAGTCACGGCAGTGATTCCTCTAACTGCCACAGTTTTTGTGAAACACAAAGGAATCAGTTGTTTTAACATGGCAATTTTCTCCAAAGGTGATGATCTTTTCCCTTCAAATTCTGCTCGCTCACATCTCTGTGTTTCATATGTCCGAATTCAAATCCAGCCGTTCTCAGAGATTTCTCTCCCTCCTTCGACCACTAACTGAACTTTCCGTTCCACACCCCCATTTCATTAATTTAGAGATGCCAGTGTTGGACTATGGCGTACAAAGTTAAAAATCACAAAACACCAGGTTAGAGTCTAACAGGTTTAACTGGGCACTAGTTTTGGAAGCGCTGCTCTTTCATCATGTCGTTTTGGAGTCATTTCCTATTTCATTAAAGCACTGCAGAATCTAACACTGACTCTCACATTGATATCATTCAGTCTCTGCTGTTGCGGTCACTGTTGCTGGCTGAACGTGCCCCAACCCCACCATAGGGACCTGCAGACCAGTTGATCCATTTGCTTACCGCTGTTGTGAGGCCAATCCTCAGGTAGCAGCTTTTACTGATATGGACTTGCAATTATTGGGAGTCAAGCTCAGGAAAATGACACAGGACAATATCGAGGAAAAGTGACATCATTGAGAAAGATTAGTTTCACGGGTTTTCTGCAATGGCTGAGCACTATTACCACTGGACTGTTAACTCAGACACCAAGCAAATGAACCAGGGACCCGGGTTTGACTCCAACCATGCCAGGTGTTAGAATTGAGATTCAATAAATATCTGGAATTACGAATCTAATAACATCTATAAATCCATGGTCAACTGTTGAAAAAACAAAACCATCGGGTTCAATTACGTCCTTTGAGGAAGGAACCTGCCATTCTTACCTGGTCGGGCCTCAATGTGACTCCAGACTCACTGCAATACGGTTGAGTCTCAACTGCCCGCTGTGCAATTAGGGATCGCAATCAATACTGCCGAGCCAGCGACGCCCTCATACTGTAACAGAATAGGGGGAAAAATCGGCTGTAGCTAGATTACTGTGTGCAGTCCTGCAATTTACACTATAGCATGGATGTGATCGCAATGGGAACATTGCAGGAGAGATTCAATGGGATATGGTCTGGGCTGAAGAGTTTCAGTTATGTGGAGAGGTTGGACAGACTGGGGTTGTTTGTCGCTGAGCAGAGGAGATTGGAGAAGACATGACTGAGATGTACAAAATAATGAGGGATATGGATTGGATAGACTGAAAAAAGCGTTTGTTATTGATGAAGGGATCGAACACTGGGGCCAAGAGATTTCGGGAAAACGCAGAAAGTTTTGAGTAGATTTGCGGAAAGGGTCAGAGAGGTGGAAACCTTTCCAACCTGAAAAAACTTGAGATGTTAATTTGTGATGCCAAAACATATAAGACTATAGGCTAAACAACGAAAAACTTGATTCAGGTCGTTAAGCAGTTGTGTTGGACAAGTGCGGCCACAACAGGTTGAAGGGACTCCTTCGATGTTCTCCTCCTCCACAGTATCGTGGTTAGTGTCCCCGCCTGTCACAGGGCTCAATTCTCCGCTGGGGGCATTGTAAAAGTTTTAAACCTGCGGCTCTGTTCCCCAGTGAAGGTTATTAATGCTTGGCCTTCCATTCTCGATTGGATATGTCACAGGAAAGACAGTGCTGTCTGAGTCAGCTGGGGAAGGACTGCAGCTCCTGGGGCAGAGAGTATCAGTGAAAGTGCAAGCACGTAATTCTGCAAACTGCACATTGTGTTTGTGTTGCAATGAAAACCATTATATAGAGTTGTTCCTGACCGATGTGTTTACTTAAAGCAGGAATCTGAGTAAGACAAAAGAGTAAATCCATTCAGATCTGAGTGCAGAAACATTTCCAACAGCACTAATGAGGATGTACAGCGTAGAACCGCGTTTGAATGCATTGAATACGGGTTGACGGGGGCAGCTTGCTTTCACTAGGCGGAGTTACCAGTGTATAAAGCCATTACAC
Source organism: Chiloscyllium plagiosum (assembly GCF_037043375.1). Lineage (NCBI taxonomy): Eukaryota > Metazoa > Chordata > Chondrichthyes > Orectolobiformes > Hemiscylliidae > Chiloscyllium > Chiloscyllium plagiosum. The sequence continues at coordinate 32,850,217 of NW_028270186.1, read as the reverse complement.
ATGATACAGATAGTGTTCAATGTGATGGTACATTTGCTCAGTGGTTCGCACTGCTGTTAAGTCTATAGGTTAGGTGGATTGGCAATGCTAAATTGCGCTGATGTGTCCAGGGAGTGAATTCAGTAAGTTAAGTGAATTAGCCATTGGTAACGCAGTGATAAGGTCAGCAGTCACACGATGCCAGGTTTTATTCCAGCAGGTTTATTTGAAATCACAAGCTAGAGGCCTGCGGTGATAGAGAAGGGAGCTAGGTCTGGTTGAGATGCTGTTCATAGTGTCCCTACAGACTCGATTTTCTGAATTGTACTTTCTGCCTTGTAGGGAATCTGTGATTCTATCAGAGAGGACACTGCCAGCTTTTACTGGGGAGCTAAGGCATTAGAGATGATGCTGACGGCGTTTAGTGGGGATGGAATTTTAGTTATTTGTGTTTTGGAAAACTTGAAACTGAACCAAGGCAAACCGAATGGAAGTTTTCCAGGGTATGTGAGGTTTGGAGAGAGTAAATAGGTGGTAAATTCACTATTTCAGGTTCGCAAATTACTGAACGTCACGGTTTCAAAACCATCGATGTAGGACAAAGAAATGATGGGAGCAGAATTCCTGTCACTCAGAGAATCCGTTTCCAAAATACTTGGAAAGGCACATTTAGAGACACACAAGCAGTGAGTTTCACCAGGAGAGAGGCAGCCTGTGGCTGGGTAAAAGTGTAAAAGTGGGATGTGGGGGGGGTGGAAGGTGCGAGGAAATAATGTCTAATTTGGACGACTTCAGATGTAAAGAAATATCGCAAACGTATGCAGCTGAGTAAGATTCAGCAAAAAAACCTCAGAGTTTCTATTAATATTTCACATGAAGCATTAAAAGTGGAACGGAGCAGATTTTGTATATTGTCAAGGAAAGAAATTCCATAATGAATAGGAAGTGACCCGTCTCTTAGAGATCGATTTCCTGCTTTAATCCCATGGTTTAAAGGTGGGAGGACAATCGCCATGATGTTGGGTTCATTTGATACGCACTGAAATCTGCCAAAGTAACTGAGCATCAAAGCTGGCATCTTGTTTTGTAGTTTAACCTCTGTTTTCTCATCAGTAGTTTCTTTCAGCTGGAATGAATTCGGAGCAAAATTCAATACAACATTAAACATTTCAATCATATAAATGCAATTCACTTCCGATCATTGCAGTGAACAAAGAGAAGTTGCAGCAAAATTAATAAAATGAAACGAACAACACCGCATTTCCGGGAATTTTATCGACTTCAGGTTCATCCATTTGAGAAAGTCCTTCGATCTAAAACATCACCTTCACTTCTCTCTCCGTATATGCTTCTTCACGTGAGAGAGAAACTGTCTGAAGAAATTATGCGTCAAGACTAAATGTATGTGTGAATGTGACGGGAATTACATGTTTGCTGGTTCATCCTGAGACAGTACCGACTCGGAATAAATCAAGGACAGGGTATTCCTTCCAAGGACGAGGTCAATTCTTTGGATTTTGCTGATATTATTATTCCGCTGAAAGAAGAAACATAATGGTGGGGATTCGATTGTGCTCAGGGAATTTCTTATCCCCGAGGTGCACCATATGTAATCTTGATGTGGTTATATGTGAGCCCCTTTTCCATGGACTTATGTGGCCCAGAGTTTAACGCGACAGGTTGCTCTTTCATTGTGCATGTGTGGATTTGAATCCTACTCTGGCTGTTACTTCTATCAAACGCAGCTGTGGTTTCCCTTTGTGCCTCGCATCTTTAGGATACACTGGATGGAGAATCTTGCTCTTGTCCTACATTGCATTGGAGATTTGTGATAAATTGATACCTCATCGAAGTCGAAATAAAGCAATTTGATTCTGTTGTAAGTTAAATTGGGATAATGAAAAGGAGTGCAAACGTTTCTTTCCTCCTTTCATTCCATCTTGACTTTCTATGAATTTACTTCGAATGAAATTGAAACAAGTAAGGAGAGATTGGGTGCAATAGTTTATCCAGTGGGATTGTGAATTTTAATGTAACATTCCACACAACCTTCTGATTAGTATTTCAAACAGTCAATTGGAATTGGAACCACAGAAAACTTTTCTAATGAAACGAAACTTTCATTCTTTCACAACCTTTTGCTGTGTGAGTCATACCGCGATCCATCATCCAGCATGATCACCAAGTTGGCAACAATATTAGATCCACCAATTTTCTTTAGCAAACACAACTTCTGCACATACCCGTCTGCGGTGTGCCCAGTGCCATTTGTTGTCTTCAGGCCACAGCACATTTCTTGTTCATGAGCTTATGAGCCTAGTTCCTGATCTGTCTGATCAGTTTGGAAACCTTTTATATCACTCATCCCATCCCCTCAGAATTCTAAATTTATCAATAAAGTAAGGCGTTGGACAAAATGATGTAGGATTGGAAGTGGGCCATTCAGCCCATCGAGTCTGCTCCACCATTCAATGAACTCATGGCTGATAATCCTCAACTCCATTCTCCTGCATTGCCCCGACAAAGCTTCATCGCCTTTCTGGTTAAATATCTGTCTGTCACAGTTGAAAATACACAGCAACTCAGCCTCAACAACAGTTTTGGTCAGGAGTTCCACGGATTCACTGCCCCTGAGCAAAGAAATTACTCCCCATTTCTGAATTAAATTGGCAATATCTAATTCTGAGTTCATGTCCTCTGGTGCTCTCCTCAAACCAGAGAGTAAAGCAACTGCCTGTAACTACCCTGTCAAGTTCCCATGAATATTGAACGTGTGTAAATGTTATTACGTGATTATAGAGCTGCACTCCGCCTCCTTTGTTTCAAGGAGAATAATCCCAGCCTAACCAATCATTCCACGAAGCTCCATTTTCTCCAGTGTTGACAACATGTTCATTAATCTCTGCTGTCCCCTGCAGAATCCTTACATATTATTAAGGCAGGTGGAGGCATTTTTGCGAAGAAACGTTTGAAATTTCAAGCACAGACGGGAATTCGAACTTGAAATCAGACAGCGACTGGAATCAGATTGGTCTACACATGGACGAAATAGAGTAATGATAACTCTGGCAAATGAGGATGTAATCATATCCCACTGATATTCAATGGCTTTACTGTAACCAAATTATCCCATGTAATTGTCCACAGAGCTAGTATTTAGAAAAATAAACAGATAGAAACTGGCTATATAAACAATTTGACAACAAAAGCATGTCCTTTGGTAGTCATTTTTTGATTATAAACTCAACTTGTGTCTCCGTGAATCCTACATCGTTTGCAAGGCACACATTGGACGTGGAACATAACTCTCTGCACTTGCCTCAATGGGTGTAACTTCAGTAACACTTAAGGAACTGGACATGGTCCACGACAATGCAGTCACTTGATTGTACCCTCTTCAATACCTGCAATATTCATTCTCTTCATTCGAGGCACAATTGCCACAGAGTGCACCAACTACAGGATGCACTGGAGTAAGTCACGTGGGCATATTTGACAGAACGTTCAAAGCTCAACAGCTGTGCTGACGATAAGGACAAGGTTGGAAGATGCAACGAAACGCCACCACTTGCAAGTTCCCCTCCAAGGCCCATAGCACTCTGACCTGGAAAGGAATCAGTGATAAACTCATTGGTGAAACAGTCTTGATGGGCAAAGTTGCATACTTCAGCCTTCCATGTTTTATCTTACAATTAAAAAAAAAATGTTTATGTGGTGACCTGACTTGTGCTCAGTCCTTTAGCTGTTCCCTAAACTGGTAGTTGCTAAAGTGGTCAACAATAGAAAATATCTGAAAACCCGCTCAATCAACTGATTCCCCTCAAGATTAGAATGGTGTTTGAGAAGCGCAGCAGGTCCGGCAGCATCTGAGGAGCACAGAAAATGAACATTTCAAGACCTGCATGTCATCGGGAGAGTGGGAGGGGGAGATGAAATGTTTAGCCATGAGGCCACTGGGAATGATTCTTGTGGGTGTCCTGGAGATATTCTCTGAAGTGCTCTGTGAGGAGACATCCGGTCTCCCCAATTTAGAGTAGACCGCATCGGGAGCAACGCACACAAGAAATGACAAGAAATGTGGAAGTGCAGGCGAAACTGTGATGGATGTTGGAGCCTTGGACAGAGATGAGGGGGTAGATGTGGGCGCATGTTTTGCAATTCCTGCGGTGGCAGAGGAAGGTGCCGGGAGGGAAGGGTGAGAAATTGGACGGCGTGGACTTGACTGGTAGTGACAGAGCGAATGGTCTTCGCGGTAAGTGGATGGGGCTGGGGAGGAGAACCTACCCCTGGTGGTGGAATCCCTGGCGAAACTGTCAGTGGATGATGTGATTTATGCAGAGGTTGGTGGGATAGAAGATGAGGACCTGGGTTTTTCTGTCATTGTTATGGTTGGAGGTTTGGGGTTCATGGGTGGAGGTACGGAACATGGATGAGATGCGTTGGAGGGCATCTTCAACCACATAGATTGGGAAGTTCCGGTCTTTAACGAAGGAGGCCATCTGGTGTGTTCTGTGGTGGAACTTGTCCTTTGAGAGTAGAGGGTAAAAACAATGACTGCAGATGCTGGAAACCAGAGATTAGATTAGAGCAGTGCTGGAAAAGCACAGTAGTTCAGGCAGAATCCGAGGAGCAGAAGAATCGAAGTTTTGGGCAAAAGCCCTTCATCAGGAATACAGGCAGAGTGCCTGAAGGGTGGAGAGATAAATGAGAGTAGGGTGGGGGTGGGGAGAAAGTAGCATAGAGTATGAAACACACCAGATGGCCTCCTTCTTTAGAGACCGCAATTTCCCTTCCCACGTGGTTAAAGATGCCCTCCAATGCATCTCGTCCACATCCTGAACCTCCGCCCTCAGACCCATCCCCTCCAACCGTAACAAGGACAGAGCCCCCATAGTGCTCATCTTCTACCCTTCCAACCTTCGCATAAACCAAATCATCTGCCGACATTTCCATCACCTCCAAACGGACCCCACCACCAGGCATATATTTCCCTCCCTATCCCATTCCGCCTTTCACAAAGACTGTTCCCTCCGTGACTATCTGGTCAGGTCCACGTCCCCCAACACCCCACCCTCCCATTCTGGCACGTTCCCCTTCCACCGCAGGAATTGCAAAACCTGCGCCCACACCTCCTCCCTCGCCTCCACCCATGGGCCCAAAGGAGCCTTCCACAGCCATCAAAGTTTTACTGGCACATCCACCAATATAATTTATTGTATCCGTTGCTCCCAATGCGGTCTACTCTACATTGCGGAGACAGGACGTATCCTAGCAGAACGCTTTAAGAAACATCTCTGGGCCACAAGCACCAATCAACCACACTGCCCTGTGGCCCAACATTTCAACTCCCCCTCCTACTGAGCCAAGGGCACCGTTCCACAAAATCTCAGAAGGTGTAATGCTGCACGGTTATGATGTCCCTCCTCATTGTGTAAGGTTCCAGTGATTTATCTGCCAATCACTCAATTTAGCAAACTGCATTTTCTGCTCACAATGTGATCTCGTCTGGACTGGGGAGAGAAAAACAGAGTGGGTGGCAAACGTATGTGCACCTACGTTCTGTCTGCAAGCAAAAGAAGACTCTGAGGTTCCAGGTCCCTGTCACTGCAACATCCCACTGTGTTCCCATGCCTCCATTTCAGTTTGGTCGGCTGCAGAGCTCCTGCATAACACAGCGTGAGTTGGAAGAGCGGCACGTCATTTCCTGCTGACAGACCGTACAATCTTCAGTAACCAACATCGAGTTCAATCATTTTAGACCCTGTTCACCTTCTTTCACGTTCCCACCCCACCTACAAATACCATTCGTTCCAAAGGCGGATCGTTTGGCTCGAAAATCTCTCCCCAGATCCACTAGACCTGCTGGCTTTGTTCAGATATTTCTGAACAAAATTCGGAAAATTTTGTTCTGTTCTGATTGCCAGCCTGAAGAGTAGATTTACCAAGGTGGTGCCTGAGCTAGACCATTCCCTCTGCGAAGATAAGCGAAAGTGAGGGCTGCAGGTGCTGGAAAAGTACAGCACGTCAGACAGCATCTGAGGAGAAGAGAATCGATGTTTCGGGCACAAGTCACCGTCATTCCATTACCAGCCGATGCCTGGAGGAAGAACGTCTCATATTCCAACTTAGGACCCTGAGTACACTCGGATAAATGTGTATTTAAACAGCTTCCTCATTTCGCCTCACCCCACATTATCCCAGTCCCAACTCGGCTTTGGTCTCCGGACCCATGCATCAATCCCCCTTCAGAACTATCACATTCTCCCTCGCCTTCATCCACTTTCCCATCACCTGACCACCAACCCCATTCCTCTCCCTCAACCCCGACTCAAAATCCTCATTCCTGATGAAGGGCTTATGACCGAAACATCGATTCTCCTGTTCCTCGGATGCTGCCTGACCTGCTGTGCTTTTAAAGCACTACACTCACGCCACCGCAAAGATGGATGAGCTCGTCTGGGGCTCTTTATCTGAGAGCGGAGAAAGCTGAGAGAGAAATTGATTAACGTGCACAGAAAGGGATTAGATATGTATGACAGGAATAAACTTCTTCTGGAAAGGGTAAATAACCAGGGATATAGATGAAAAGCTAGAGGGAGAATGTTCAGAGAAGATTTAAGAAGAATGTTTACACCCTGACAGTGTTGTTTGTTTGGAACTCACTGATGAACGTGTGGTAAAGCTTAGAGTCATCATAACACTCAGGAGTGTTTAGGCGAACACTCTGAGGAGCTAGAGCATGCACGGATAAGGACCAGGTACTGGAAAGTGGGGCGAGGATAAACCGAAGTTTGATGAAAGACTTGAACACCGTAACTTTGGGTGCAGTAAAATGGAGATTAGCGCAGCTCTGCAGCCCAATGAAAGACGTGTTGGACCTCTACTGCATTGTTAAGATTGCGATTCAAAGTTTGTGGGTTTGAGTCCCACCAGAATCGGAGTGCAGTTCAGATTTCAGCTGAATCAATGATTGTTCTGCTGACTCATCATCAGTTCCGATCGCCTCGAGTTCTCGTCCCCGCTACTGACCAGAGAAGACTCCTCACCTTCTTGGTGGTGATTTTTGATGGAATCGTATCATTTGAAACATGATCAACCACGAATCCCATTGCATAAGCTCACTGTATCTAAACACATTTCCCTCCCACAGTTGCACAGTGTTTCGGTTTATTCCGTGTCTTTTTCCCTTTGGGTGACAGGTTGATGTGGATGGGCTGGGAGAAGACATTGACGTGTTCGGTCAACCATAATAATATCAAATGGCGGGGTGGTGCTGGCGGGTGAAATGGCCCCCTCCTATTCCTCTCTGTGCTGTTTCTGACAGAGGGTTTTAAACAATAACATGATGAGGACCCTGTGAATCTACACCACGGAATACCATGGTCCTCCCATTTATCCCACTGCCCTCACAGCTGGAATACACAGCTCCTGTTGTAGCTTTAGATCAGACAGTGGAGGATTCTCCCAGGTGCTCTGTCAGACTGCATGCTCCTTCACATAGGTTTCCCACTGGACACATGGAGCAAGCAAGCGTGTGGATATTGGGGATTCAGCGACAGATTTTCCCGTTTCCTGGCTAGGGTTCTGGCCACGGTAATAAACATGAATTTCGGGATTATCTATCTCACTTTGGATTCTTATCACTTTACAATTTAAACTGAAAATCAATTTACTCTTGCATGATATTCTTATATCTTCAGTATTCATGAAAACTGTGCAACATGTCCTTGGATGTAGCCATGGTGAAGTTTGATGATGAGTGCAGTATGTTTCATGTTGTCTGTAAGAACTTGCAGAAGGAGGTGAGTGAAGTGTCGTTGAATCGAATTCTGTGCTAAATTGAAGCCGACCGAATGAGAAGTCCTGTGACAGCGATAATATAACATTGTCTGTAAACAACGCAGCGACCCACAGAAACCCAGTTTTCAATCAAGTCTATTTTGCACAACGTTTTTCTATGTTTTCCTGAACCTGATGCGCGAATAGTCACAGGTACACATCAGTTCCTCCTCCTCTGCCTCACCTTTAATTTCAGAACGACAACAAAAGTAAAACATGCGGGTCGAAGGTCCCAGAGGTACGAGTAGGGCACTTTATAGGCTTGCTGCCGGCGGCTCCAGCGGAGCAACTGATCAGCGCTTGGCACTGAACAGCGTGTTAAACTGCCGCAGTTGTAATTTCAATCCTTATCTAACGCTGGTTTTACTGACGTTGATCAGGAATTATTGGAGCATCAGACTGAAGCGTAGTTGAAAAATAATGTCGAATAAAGCAGCATCTATTCTAAAACTCCAGTTTCTGATTTGTGGGATTGTTCTGTCTTTGGGAATGGTATCAATTATTAACCGTAAAACTGCACAAACTCCCCAGGTAGTAAACCATCTGTGGATCGAGAAACAGAGATGATATTTTAGCTTGATGACCTTTTTCAAATCTCTAACACTGCACTGGATTACATTCTTGAAAAGGTTGTTAAACTCGTTTCATATAATCCTGTTTGCTGCAAATTCACACAGATCATTAAACCGTTCGAAAGGAATTAGATTTATCTCTTTGGGTAGACTGAATGTTGTCAGTGAATCTGGTAAAGTCATGACAAATAGTTTTGCTGCTGTGCAGAACAGAGAGTTCCAACAGGAATAAGGACGAGTCTTGTAGCTGGATGTTTCGGGAGGAGACCAGTGAGTATTAAATGGACTCAGTCCCGTTCCTGGTCATTGTGACCAAATGTTCAAGGCAACAGATGGCAAAGATAATTGTGCTTGACATTGACAGTTCCATTCCTACTCACTCGAGTCACAATTGCAGTACAGATCGCAGGAGCAGTGGAGATGATGATTCTTATGGCAACCTGAGAGAGTGCGGCAATTAATCCCACGTTGTTAGTCTCACTCTATACCATAAACCAGTTAGCCAGCGGACTGAGATAACCAGCTTCCATTTAATGTAAAGCTAAAACAAACAGCTCAGTACATTAACAATTTGTAGTAGTTCACTTCGAATCAGCTGCTTCACATTTCAACACCACCAGCTCTTCTTTCACTTAACATGTTCAGTTGCAGATATTATGCAATTCCTTTCCGATTAACGCTAAACAATTTGTGAGTGTGTCACTTTTGCCTCACCATTCAGGCAGCCCAGAATCTCTGCCCCTGTTAAATTCGCTTTTTGTGTGTCTGCAACTGGCTTTTCAAATATGCTGGAATCATCTTCTAATTTTATTTTTCTGTCTGGAAAGTAATCTCCGAATTCAAAAACTCAGAATAAAAAGTACCTGCTGCAAACTTCGTTGTCTTTCCTCGCTGGTTTTGAAGCTCTAACCTCGAGTTATACACTCATCTGAACGAGGTAATTTCCCTCTTATTTACCCTTACCAACCTCACATCCGCTGGAAAACCTCCATTAGGACACAACTCAGTCATTCCTGATTTATGTCGCGTAAATCTTCATCTATTCCACCATCCCATTAAATCACTTCTTTTCTTTTCTCGTGCCTATTCCTCCCAATAAATCTCATTTCCATAGTCTCTAACGATTTTGTATCAAGGGAACTCTGACCATATCCTTCCTAACCAAATTGAACCCCCCAACCCCCGTGTATTTCATCAGTAAATTTCGCCCCGTGAAATGATGCTAGGTCTAATTCAACTCATGAAAACTTAACACAATGCTATGCAATCTCATTACTGGTACAGGAAAGATGAAGGCTATTTCACTTACAGCTGAATCTGTTGGCTGCAGCAACATTGGGTCAAATTGCAGTCACATAGGTGAATGTTGTTCGCATTTTTATTTCTTCTCAACGTGTGCTGAAGTAACACAGTGCAAAATAAATTAATATTGGTGGACATAATTAAGGGGGCATGTTAAATCTGAGGTTATGAGAATAAAGCAGTTTTGATTAACATTGACCAGAGATTGTTCAAATCTCAGACACATGAGATTGATAGAGAGCAATGTTGAGAGAAATAGACTGTCTTGGCAAATGCCGATGTTATGAAGTTGTGGATGTAACGTACTTTTAATGGTGTTGAAATGTCTGGCTAGCACAAGGAGTCCAGAACAACAAAACATTTGATGAAAACAACTAAGAACTGTGTTACATGGATACAAACATCAAATTTGAATTCGGCCAATCAGTTTAAATTATGCCCCAATCAAGATTGAATTTGATATTTTTAAAATGTTAAAACCAATGAAACGGTCCGACGCTTTGTGGGACAAATCTCGGACATTTTAAAGAATTACTCAGAGCGGCAAAGAACAGCAAAGAGAGCAGCTAAAAGACCAACAGATGTAGGATGGCAGTAAAATCTCCAAGAGGTGTCTCTCTGGAGAAATAGATTGCATAGAAAAAAAGCATCAACACCGACCTGGAGAAAAACATCTACAGAGGAAGATACAAAGAGAATATTCGACAACTATCTGGTTTTTAAATTTGAACTTTTTGGTAAAGGTTATTGGGGTCGGAGTGAGGGAAGGTATTGCAGAGCAGAAGGTTGAGAGAAAGGAGTTTTAGGTTGATTATTCTCTGTCAATAAAAAGCAATAACGTTGCTATTTTTAACTTCAAGTAGTGATTTTTGGGTTGTTTCTTTGTCTCTGGAATTTTAACAGAATACAGCAAGGGGTGAATCCTTTCTGCTTTGCTGGTTTCCATTAGCAGGTGGGTGTTTACCCCGTCACGTAACACCAGATTCTGTGGTTGCTTTGTTGTTTTGCTAATTTGTGCATTTTGCCTCATTAACGATTTTGAAGTTGTCCCCTCTGCACAAAACGTCCGTGCATTTGTGCCATTGTACAAAAGGTGCAGTGTGTCTAAGCGACAGGGATCCCGACAATAACATGGAAACAACACTGCGTACTCTCCTCGAGTCTGGAAAACGATCCCTACACACGTCATGTTACATCCCGCTCTCAAGGGGCTTTTCATTCCATCGCTTTCAATTCCTCACAGAATCCGTTTCAACAGTATTTGTCACTGAGTCATTTCTTTGTTTGTGCTCAAATCCGGTGAGCAGAGGGTCCCAGTTGGAGCGTGCTGAGCACATAACCCATACTCTGTGAACTGTACTCTGCTTTTCATCATTTCACTAACAGCATGTATCTATGCTCTGCAAATTTTCACACCTGTTTTAAGAAGTAAGATAAACAGTTCCTGGTTCCTGCTTTTGTTATCACACAGACCAAGATTGTAAATGCTGGGAACATGCACTGGTCGAGACTGTCTGCTCTCCCACATCCGTTTTCTCCCCAGGAGGTGTTCAGATGATGGTCTGAATCGCTTTCTTCTGTTCCCTGTCACTCCGGGATGATGTGAGCTGTGAATCTGTTCTCTGAGCTGGGGGTAACGTGATAAAACTTATACACATCAGGTGCAACGTCTGAGCGACAGGACTCGCTGCAGTATCATCCTATGCTGAATCATACAGCAGAACCCTCGCTATGACTTCGAGAAGGACACAGACACAGATGACTGGAAGAGATTCTCTCGTTCCCTGCAGTTCTTCACATTTCTATCGGTCTCAGATGGCGTTATTTGCACAAGGTTCCCTAAAGATGATTAAGTCCTGTGCATGCGCGATCTCTCTTTTATGCAGCTTTCCAGAATTTCCATAACTCCGACTACCTCTAACCCCCTCCCGCGCTCCACAACCCCGTGTTTGATAGTGGGCTGAAAAGCGTATTCATGTTTCTCTCCCACAACACTAATTGCCAATTGAAGATGAGTTCGTCCAGCTGCCAATGATGGGAGACCGCTCGCAAAGGAAGTGCCGAGCACAGCCTCAGGGGAACCGGAAGTCAGAATGGCAAGGAGCTGCTATTAAAACTCAGTGCGGCCTTCCCTCCGAAACAACAGAAAAAACCCTATTTTTTAAACAAGGAAACTCACCTGATGCATGGATCATGCTTCTGTTGCGGTCCTGGCTTGTTGGTCTTGGGTGTGATATCGCCTCGGGTGGGTGATGTTCGTGTGAGAAGTCACACTTGAGCACTGGAGTTTTGCATATGGTTCTATTTTTGACTCAGAATGTATAATTTTGATGAGCTTGAGTTCAGAACAAGGCACCGAAGCTTAAAGACACACAACAGCAACTTCTTGTAGGTCGTTACAAGACTGAGAAATGGATTCGCTAACTTCAAATGATGCTGATCCTGTTAATGTGGATTTTGCCGAGAGCACGTCCTGTGTGGAGTAACCTGAAAGCCTTAATCAGTCCAAAATTTTGTTTTACTTATGCTGTGATCTGCATGTCCTTGATTAGTATGATCTGCCTTTACCAATCGCAGACAAAAGTTTTCACTGTACTGAGGTTCATGTTATAATCAATCAATCAAATAAAGTCAATCAATCGACCGACATAGACATTTCGTTATTGTTTGGGGTCTGCATAGGCTCACTTTGCACTGTGACATATTTTGTGATTCTGAGTGATATAACAGTTAAACCAACAGAATATGGCAAGTTAGTCACCGGTTATATTGACACAGCCGGGACACATCTGTGCTACAGAGTGTCACACAATAATAGTGAAGACCTTTTGAAATCATCCTCTGAGGTACAAGCCACACGCCAGACCGAAAAGCTGAAGACTGTGTGAGACTGCTGTGGTCAGCGCTAACAAAGCGGCCCAGTGGGGCGTATTGGGCTCATAACCATGAGATTAATGGATTGAAAACATCCTCTACTCGTTGACATTTCCATGTTTCAGTGTGTGTACTGCCCCCTCCAGTGTTTTTCTATAATAGATCTCCATTCTACGCATTGCGTGCTGTTTCATTTCTGCTTCCTTTCATTCAATGTATCAGAAATGAATATTTCATACCGATACACACGGGAAATTTACACAAATGAGGAAACACACTTGTGAAGTTCTGGAACATCTTTTCCTGTTCTCTGTCGGTGTGCTCTGATCTGATTCGCAAAATCTCTTGCCAGAGCTGGGAATAAACTGGTGAAGGTGAGATACATCAGTTGTAGAGTGCTCTATGCGCATGACGCCCTGCAGTTATTCCCCACGCCGTTTCACACAGCAGTGTTCTTCCTGTGAAATGAAAAGCTGTGACTTACAATTGGATCAATTTGTTGGAGACAGAATTGCGATACAGGGACATCTCCACATTATTAGGACATACATCACCAACTATGAATAACCACTGGGATATATAAGCGTCAGAAAGTCGCTATGGACTCGATGGGCTGAACAGCTTCTATCGGCGCGTGAGTGACGCCACGCATTGATGCTGTCCCTCTTCCTGTCTCTGGGACAGAGTGGCTGATGGTGAAACAAAGTCTCATTGTTAACCCTATCTTCTGCGTTAAACTGTCTGCAGACCCGCAGCTCAAGGACGTGGGGATGGCTATCAGTGAGTGAGACTTTCAATCGGATTGTCTTTATCTAGGAAAGTTGGGGTTCAGATGTTCACTGGTGCCTGATTGCGGCAAAGAAGCCGATGTTAGTGTTACAAAAGCCTTTCTGCAGGATTGCTGTGTGAAGATGGATTTTGAACAGCAAACGGGCTGCACAAAAATGCCGTCACATGACTTTACCTGAGGGTGGAGAGTCCGGAGTACATTTGTGTCTTACCCACCAGCTCAACGTCTTTATCGTTGGCTCAGATAAATGATATTTACAGGAAGCTCCCAATCAAATTTGCTGATTCGCACCACTTGATGGAACTGGCCGTGCCGATGACAGCGAGCTTTAGAGTGTAACGACACTTGCCTCTCCTCACACTGATTGCCGGTGGAGGGAAATAACTGAATACTCTGCCGATGGAGACAACTTAGTCCAAGCAGAAGGGATAAACAGTACTGTTCTGTGAACAAGGAGACAAAATGTCAAGGCGATATTCTGAAAACACTTTGACGCTCAGAAATCTGAGAACAAATTGGGATGTAGTTGGACCTGACCGAATCTCAGCTGGTTTGGTGTTGGCAATGTAAGAGTGTCTAGGGCATGATCTTCGCTCAGCAGCTTGTGTTGATACTGGCATGGGAGAATGTCTCACTTCAAGTTGCCATCGAGTCTTGGTTGTTTGACTTCACTTTTGCTCGGTCGTCCTATCAACTGCCTGATAAAAACATGTAAATCATTAAGTTGCACCCTTTGAAATAACTTTGAGTTTTGGGCTCAGAAGTGTCATTGTAGTGGGCATGGCACACTACCACATGCGGTGGAAGTCAAACAAGTGTTAGAGGATGTTCACCCACAGAATCCCACTCTGAATAAATCCACCATCTGGATGTTCGTACAGTTCTGGGTGTGAAACTTTAGGAAGTGGGGACGTGAAATGATTGGAAACAGCGCTGAACAGGTTGATGAGAATAGTGTGGTATATGAGGAATATCAACAATAAAGGTCATTTGGAAAGTTGGGACAGGTCTCCTTGGAGAGCAGAAGGCCAAAAGCTGGCCTTGTTCAACCTTTCCAAGACAGTAGGTTAGACAGAGGGAATGAGGAAGGGGAAATGCTCCCTTCGCCTGAAAGTATCGAGAACGATTCGGCAGAGTTTTAAAGATATTAGTACAAGAAGAAAAATGTACATGAGGAGAGATGTTTTCACATCGGGAGTAGTTAGGGTCTCACATTGACAAAGACGCAGTTTCAATCGAGTTGTTGAAAAACTAATTCAATGTTTATGTTGAAAGCAAAAATGTGTAGAGTTACAGGGAGAAGGCAAGAGAATGATACGAAAAGAGAAGCACATTTATCCTGTAGAGAGCCAGCACAGCTAAGGTGTTTTGTTACACATTTGTGATTCTGAGTGGAATCACAGTTCGACCAACAGGATGTAGGAAGTTAAACAACGGTGATATTGGCAAAGACGGGACACATGACACAATAGAAGGTTATCCAGCACGTAAATGTCACAGGGAAGATGGCGCTGTCTGAAAATCCTGCAGGATGTCCTGCGGATCAGACACAGGAAATTTCACTATTCGAACCGAATCAGCCCGATGAATGGGAGCCAAGGAGCCGGAGGCGCCTGCTTCAGAACTCAATTATGAAAGAAGCTTAGGCTCGAGTCCCCACACTGCAATTTCTGTGGCTGCGGCGTGTTGAAATAATAAGCAGGATCGGGAGTTTGTTTTATGGAGACGGGGTCAGTGTCCATCTTGTCATGATCGTGTTCGCCTCCCACTTGTTAAATCGCGGGCGCAAGCTGCATTACGTTCCTGGCAAGTTGAGCTTGTACTGGAACCGAATGAAGACTGTTATTTCATCGCTGTTGTGAAACAAAGTCCTGCGGTGACTCGAGTCGCCCTAATTTGATTTTCTGGCGAATGGAAAAATCGTTCCGATGAATTTCGGTGTCATATGTTATTGAATTTCTCCCATTTCCTTCATTTTCGTCCTGGAGACATCGGAAGGGAAAGGTAATCTAATCGAGACTGTGATTGGTGAAATTCACTTTTTATTGCCCATTCTTATTAGGTTCTTTCTTTCTCTCTTTTCAGTATTGACTGGGAAATGGTGGTGGACGCCACTGAGCCACAGGAACGGCGGCAGGGGCTTGTTCCGGTAGTGTAGTGGTCATCGCGTTCGTCCAAAACGCGAAAAATCCCCAGTTTGAAAATGGGCAGAAACTGCTTTCATCTTCAACTGCAGCATTTAACATGGACAAGAACGGAGCTTTCTTGCTTGCTTTCCCATCTGTAAACCTGCCTTCGAATTTGCTTGAACAAATCTGCTCTCGTTATGAAATGTAATGCAACTCCATTTAATTACTGTGCAAAGTATTGTAAATTTTTCTCCAACCTGGTTGTGATCATATGCCATTCTGTTTGAGAGCTCTTCACATCGAGAACAAAAAGCACTCAAGGGCAGTTAGCACCTCTTCCGGAGTGGGGGGGTGGGGTGAGCTAATTACCTTTTGACTTCTGTTACTACGTTCAGAAACTGTCTTTTAGATTGATGTGAACAGAAACTGCATTTCTAATAAGCACCGTGGAATTTAGCATAATTTATTGAGTCGCTTCTCGTCGACTCAGTTGGTATCCATGTGGCTCATATCCAGGTGTGAACATCTCTGCAGCGAATTGCACGGTTAAGCCAAAAAGGCAAGGAAAGTGGCATCTCGAACCGGCTCCGAGGTCAGAGCATCCTCACAATGTGCTCTGTCGTTCTCGGATTGTAATGCTACCTCCGGTTTTAGGGTGGAGAACATTCTTTGGGACTCTTATTCTGCAAAACAGACACAGTGACTGAAACGATGCTGCGCGGTATGATGTGGAACACGGCCAGCTCAGCTTTGTGCATTTTCCCTGTAGTCCGGTGTGTTTCATGTTCCGTGCAAACGTGAAAGTTGTCCTGTTTCGACCAAAGGGTGAAATCATTTAGCAAAGCAAGAATCGAAATTGCAGTAATGTCAAGCAGCTCATGGTTATTTGACCAAATCATAACCGATCGTATGTTCTCACGCACTCACAGATACATTTGTAGCTGAAAAGAGTCTGAGAAGATAGACTCAACTTAGCATTGATACTTTTCTGGATTGATGGGCTATCATTATCTGCAGCGAAATTAATATTGTAGACGGGCACATCCCAGCAGTTGTGCGAGTCGGAGAGGGATCATGGAACCCTTTTCACGTGACTTTGCATCTGTTGTTATGCAGCATCACAATTGGAAGTGCAAGAAAATGGGGAGCGCGGCCGGCTGGTAGTGTGGCCGAGCGGTCTAAGGCGCTGGATTTAGGCTCCAGTCTCGACAGAGGCGTGGGCTCGAATCCCACCGCTGCCATTTTCTGCTGATCAACTCCAACGCTGCAGCTCGTTAAAATGCTGTTTCTGTCCCCACGGAAAATTGATGTTGAAAACAAAAGAAAAATGGGTTTGCTTCCCAGGGAATTAAATGTTGTGTGGGATAGTGCCAAATATTTCAAAGTGTCTCTGCAGTTATGATAGTGTTCGCCTCCCGCGCGGAAAATCGCAAACAGCTCTGCCCTTCCAGGCAAGTTGAGCTTTCACTGGAACCGAATGGAGACTGTAATTTCATCGCTGTTGTGAAACAAAGTCCTGCGGTGACTCGACTCGTCGTTATCTGGCTAATGGGAAAATCGTTCCAATGAATTTCGATGTCATATGTTATTGAATTTCTCCCATTTCCTTCATTTCCGTCCTGGAGACATCGGAAGGGAAAGGTAATCTAATCGAGACTGTGATTGGTGAAATTCACTTTTTATGGCCCATTCTTATTATGTTCTTTCTTTCTCTCATTTCAGCATTGTCTGGGAGGTGGTGGTGCACTCAGGCTCCAATATGTTTGAAAGAGTAGTTTGGAATTGCCCTGTTGTTAGTTGCGAGATTAGTTTATGGCTCATGCCCCCGGACTGTCTCACATTTAGCATTCATGCATCTCTGTGTCTGAAAATACATTTGGTTTGCCAGTTTTGTTTGTGTTCCGTGTTAAATGCTTTCTGTTTTGCGATTCGCTCAATACATTACGAATTAACAGGGTTTCTGAGGTAACTTCCAGCTGCAAAACCCCTCAACTGAGAATCTGGGAAAATTTCCCGGAGTATGGTCAGTCGGAGCAAAAGTAAGGAAGTCGTTCGTTTCTGCAGTGTTTCACAATACTACCTTACCCGTGAGCAGTCGAACAGACTAAATGATTGTGCCACAGACTGCGACGGCAAACTCCGCGAAAAAGTAATCCTTTAAAGCCGGTGTAAGCAACACAACGTTATTGGGGTACACCGAGTGGAAACAAATACTTCGATGTATCTCGTCCATGCTCACCACATAGCCAAAATTAAACAAGTCCCATTAAACAACGAGCTATTGGAAACAGAAAGGTGAAAGGTAGAACGGCTTCACCTTTCAGTGCTGGATGACACTGAGCCACAGCCGGGGTGGCTGCGACTTGTTTTTGTAGTGTAGTGGTCATCTAGTTCACCTAACACGCGATAGGTCCCCAGTTCGAAATTGGGCAGAAACTGTTTTGTTCTTCAACTGCAGACTTTTACATGAACAAGAACGGAGCTTTCTTGCTTGCTTTCCCATCTGCAAACCTGCCTTCGAATTTGCTTGAACAAATCTGCTCTCGTCGTGAAATGTAATGTAATGCAATTCCATTTAATTACTGTGCAAAGCATTGTAAAGTTTTTCTCCAACCTGGTTCTGATCATATGCCATTCTGTTTGAGAATGTAGTTACCGCCTTCTGTTCCGTCCACGAAAAGCAGTACTGCATTTGCATTCCTTGCGCAGGCGGCCCGGTTCAAAGACAGGAAAGAAGCTGATGCGCTGGTGTCACAGCGCACCACGGATTCCTGAACTTGTCTGTCTGTCAAATGTAGCCCAAAGTCGTCTCTGAAAGCCCTCATTTGGAAGCTGTCTGTCGTTATTCAACGTGCGAGAATTGGCACCAGAGGTCCTGGATCATGTTTTGGAGCAGTTCGCACGTTAGTGGCTCATTCAACCAGCAACAGCAATGAAAGAAATTACACTTTCAGAGGAACCTTTGAACTTGTGCTTTCATAGCGTCGCTAGTATTAAGGTGCGCCCCGAGATCTGAGTCATGTTGGAACTGAAACGGAGGAATCGACAGAGAGGCTACAGAATGACATCGAATCCATTTGGTTTTCTTTAAATCACTGACGAGCAGGAAAATGTAAACGGGGAGGGCGAGTGGGGAAGTGAGGCAGTTGCAGCTCTGGTGAAATTCCTTCGGTGTGATTCACTCAGCAACCAGAGACGTGAAGGTGACTCAGGCGTGAGAGCTCTTCACATGGAGAACAAAAAGCACTCAAGGGCAGTTAGCACCTCTTCTGGAGTGGGGGTGGGGTGAGGTAATTACCTTTTGAATTCTGTTACTATGTTCAGAAAATGCCTTTTAGATTGAGGTGAACAGAAACTGCATTTCTACAAAGCACCATGGAATTTAGCAAAATGTATTGAGTCGCTTCTCGTCGATTTCCACACAGGTTTCCAACTCATGTCCAGGAGTGAACATCTCTGCAGCAAATTGCACGGTTAAGGTAAAAGGCAAGGAAAGTGGCATCTCGAACTGGCTCCGAGGTCAGAGCATCCTCACAATGTGATCTGTCGTTCTCGGATTGTAATGCTACCTCCGCTTTTAGGGTGGAGAACATTCTTTGGGACTCTTATTCTGCAAAACAGACACAGTGACTGAACCTATGCTGCACGGTATGATGTGGAACACGGCCTGCTCAGCTTTGTGCATTTCCCCTGTAGTCCGGTGTGTTTCGTGTTCCATGTAAAAGTGAAAGTCGTCCTGTTTCGAGCAATGGGCGAAATCATTTAGCAAAGCAAGAATCGAAATAGCATTAATGTCAAGCAGCTCATGGTTATTTGACCAAATCATAAGCGAACATATATTCTCACGCACTCACAGATACAATTGTAGCTGAAAAGAGTCTGAGAACGTACACTCAGCCTACCATTGATTTTTGTCTAGATTGAAGGGCTATCATTATCTGCTGCGAAATTGACATTGCAGACGGGCACATCGCAGCAGCCTTGCCAGTCGGAGAGGTATCATGGAACCCTTTTCATGTGACTTTGCATCTGTCGTTATGCAGGAGCACAATTGGAAATGCAAGAAAATGGGGCGCGCGACCGGCTGTTAATGTGGCCGAGTGGTCGATGGCGCTCGATCCAGGTTCCACTCTCGAAAGGGGCGTGTTTCGAATCTCACCACTGCCATCTCTGCTGATCAACTCCAACGCTGCAGCTCGTTGAAATGCTGTTTCTGTCCCCACGGTATATTGATGTTGAAAACAAAAGAAAAATGGGTTTGCTTCCCAGGGAATTAAATGTTGTGTGGGATAGTGCCAAATATTTCAAAGTGTCTCTGCAATTATGATAGTGTTCGCCTCCCGCGCGGAAAATCGCAAACAGTTCTGCCCTTCCAGGCAAGTTGAGCTTTCACTGGAACTGCATGGAGACTGTTATTTCATCGCTGTTGTGAAACAAAGTCCTGCGGTGACTCGACTCGTCGTTATTTGGTTTTCTGGCTAATGGGAAAATCGTTCCAATGAATTTCGATGTCATATGTTATTGAATTTCTCCCATTTCCTTCATTTCCGTCCTGGAGACATCGGAAGGGAAAGGTAATCTAATCGAGACTGTGATTGGTGAAATTCACTTTTTATGGCCAATTCTTATTGTGTTCTTTCTTTCTCTCTTTACAGCATTGTCTGGGAAGTGGTGGTGCACTTAGGCTGCAGTATGTTTGAAAGAGTAGTTTGGAATTGCCCTGTTGTTAGTTGTGAGATTACTTTATGACTCATGCCCTCGGACTGTCTCACATTTAGCATTCATGCTTCGCTGTGTCTGAAAATACATTAGATATGCCAGTTTTGTTTGTGTTCCGTGTTAAATGCTTTCTGTTTTGCGATTGGCTCAACACATTTCGAGTTGACAGGGTTTCTGAGGTAACTTCCAGCTGCAAAAATCCTCATCTGAGGATCTGGGAAAATTTCACAGAGTATGGTCAGTAGGAGCAAAAGTAAGGAAGTCGTTCGTTTCTGCAGTGTTTCACAATACTACCTTTCCCGTGAGCAGTCGAACAGACTAAATGATTGTGCCACAGACTGCGACGGCAAACTCCGCTAAAAAGTAATCCTTTAAAGCCGGTGTAAGCAACACGACGTTATTGGGGTACACCGCGTGGAAACAGATACCTCGGTGTATCTCGTCCATGCTCACCACATAGCCAAAATTAAACAAGTCCCGTTCCCCAGCATTTGGCCCCAATCCCTCTAAACCCATCCTATCCAGAAACTCACCCGATTACCTTTGCAATTTTCTGAGTGTAATAGCCTCCTCCACTTCCTCTGGTAGCTCATCCCAAACACGCACATCCTTCTGTGTGGGAAATGTGCCTCAGCTCCTTTGTCAATTTCAGCCCACTCACCTTAAACCTATGCTCTCGAGTTTTCAACTCAACCCAACTTGGGTAAAACACGTAAATACTCAATTTACAAGCCTTCCATCAGATCATGTCGCAGCCGTTCCGCTGCAGGGAAAGTCGTCCCAAACTATTCCAACGCGTCCTACGGTCCAAACATTGTCGACATCTTTGTCTATATTTTGTCATCAATTTCACGGGTCTTTGTTTTACGTTTTCAAGATGTCAATTCCGCTGGACAACAACGAGATGTTGGAAACAGAAAGGTGAAACGTGGAATGGCTTCAACTTTCAGTGCTGGATACCACTGAACCGCAGGTCGGGTGCCTGCGGCTTGTTTCGGTAGTGTAGTGGTCATCACGTTCGCCTCACACGCGAAAGGTCCCCAGTTCGAAATTGGGCAGAAACTGTTTCGTTCTTCAGCTCCTGCCTTTTACATGGACAAGAACGGAGCTTTCTTGCTTGCTTTCCCATCTGCAAACCTGCCTTCGAATTTGCTTGAACATATCTGCTCTCGTAGTGAAATGTAATGTAATGCAATTCCATTTAATTACTGTGCAAAGCATTGTAAAGTTTTTCTCCAACCTGGTTCTGATCATATGCCATTCTGTTTGAGAGTGTAGTTACCGCCTTCTGTTCCGTCCACGAAACGCAGTACCGCATTTGCATTCCTTGCGCAGGCGGCCCGGTTCAAAGACAGGAAAGAAGCTGATGTGCTGGTGTCACAGCGCACCACGGATTCCTGAACTTGTCTGTCTGTCAAATGTAGCCCAAAGTCGTCTCTGAAAGCCCTCATTTGGAAGCTGTCTGTCGTTATTCAACGTGCGAGAATTGGCACCAGAGGTCCTGAATCATGTTTTGGACCGGTTCGCACGTTAGTCGCACATTCAACCAGCAACAGCAATGAAAGAAATTACACTTTCAGAGGAACCTTTGAACTTGCGCTTTCGTAGCGTCGCTTGTATAAAGGTGCGCCCCGAGATCTAAGTCGTGTTGGAACTGAAACGGAGGAATCGACAGAGAGGCTACAGAATGACATCGAACCCATTTGGTTTTCTTTAAATCACTGACGAGCAGGAAAATGTAAACTGGGAGGGCGAGTGGGGAAGTGAGGCAGTTGCAGCTCTGGTGAAATTCCTTCGGTGTGATTCACTCAGCAACCAGAGACGTGAAGGTGACTCAGGCGTGAGAGCTCTTCACATGGAGAACAAAAAGCACTCAAGGGCAGTTAGCACCTCTTCTGGAGTGGGGATGGGGTGAGGTAATTACCTTTTGACTTCTGTTACTATGTCACCACATAGCCAAAAGTAAACAAATCCCATTCCCCAGTATTTGGCCCCAATCCCTCTAAACCGTTTCTAACCAGAAACTCTTCCGGTTACCTTTGCAATTTTCTGACTGTAATAGCCTCCTCCACGTCCTCTGGTAGCTCAATCCATACACGCACAATCCTTTGTGTGGGAAATGTGCCTCAGCTCCTTTGTCAATTTCAGCCCACTCACCTTAAACCTATGTTTTCGAGTTTTCAACTCTCTCCAGCTAGGGCAAAACACGTAAATACTCTGTTTACAACCTTTCCATAAGATCATATCTCAGCCGTTACGCTGCAGGGAAAGTAGTCCCAAACTATTCCACCTTGCCGCACTGTCCAAACATTGACGACATCCTTGTCTATATTTTGTCATCAATTTCAGGTGTCTTTTTTTTAACGTTTTCAAGATGTCAATTCCACTGGACAACAATGAGCTGTTGGAAACAGAAAGGTGAAACGTGGAATGGCTTCAACTTTCAGTGCTGGATGCCACTGAGCCACAAGACGTGCGGCTGCGGCTTGTTTCTGTAGTGTTGTGGTCATCACGTTCGCCTAACGCGCGAAAGGACCCCAGTTCGATGCGTTGAAGGTATTGTGGGAGAATACAAACATTGAATTGGTTAGAAAAGGAAGATGCGAAGTGGATATTAGTCATAGATCGTAGAACAATACAGCGCAGTACAGGCCCTCCGGACCTCGATGTTGGTCCGACGTGTCGTACCAATCTGAAGCCCATCTAACCTATGCTGTTTCATGCACTTCCATATGCTTGTCCAATGACGACGTAAATGTACTTAAAGTTGGCGAATCTACTACCGTTGGAGGCAAAGCATTCCATAACCTTAGTTCTCTATGATTAAAGAAACTACCTCTGACATCTGTCCTATATCTATCATCCCTCAATTTAAAGCTATGTCCCCTCTTGCTCGCCGTCATCATACTTGGAAAAAAGGCTCTCCCTGTCCACCCTATCTAACCTTTCTGATTATTTTATATGTTTCTATTATGTCACCTCTGACCCTTCTTCTCAGCAATTAGAACAGCCTCAAGTCTCTCAGCCTTTCCTTGCAAGGGCTACCCTCCAAACAAGGCAACATTTGAGTAAATCTCCTCTGCAGCCTTTCCAAAGCTTCCACATTCTCTTATAATGCGGTGACTAGAACTGTACACAATACTCCTAGTGCAGCCGCAGCAGAGTGTTGTACAGGGGTAGCATAACCTCATGGTTCTGGAATTCGATCCCTCTATTAATAAAAGCTATAACACTGTCTGCGTTCTTAACAACCCTCTCAACCTGGGTGGCAACTTTCAAGGATCTGTGTGCCTGAACATTTCCCATCAACTACCACCCTCTGTCTTCTTTCAGCAAGCCAATTATTGATTCAAACTGCTATATCTCCCACAATCCCATTCCTCCGCATTTTGTGCAATAGCCTACGGTGGGGAACCTGATCGAACACCTTGCTGAAATCCAAAATGCACCACATCTACCGGCTTGCTTTCATCTACCTGTCTGGCCACCTTCTCAAGAATACCTCGTCCTTGTGAACCTCAATCACATCTAGTTTAGTAGCTTGTACCTCTGTATTCTCCTCGACAACACTGTAGTTTTCTAGAGTGAATACTGTTGAAAAATATTCATTTAGTGCTTCCCCTATTTCCTCAGACTCCACACACAACTTCTCACTACTATCCTTGATTGGCTCTAATCTTGCTCTCTTTATCCTTTTATTCCTTAAATACCTATAAAAAGCCTTTGGGCTTATCCTGATCCTATCCGCCAACAACTTCTCATGTCTCCTCCTGGCTCTTCTGAGCTCTCTCTTTAGGTCTTTCCCTGCCTACCTTGTCACCCTCAAGTGCCCTAACTGAGCCTTCACATTTCATCCTAACATAAGCCTTCTTCTTCCTCTTGACCAGAAATTCCAATCCCTTCATAAACCACGGCTCCCGCACACTTCAGCTTCCTTCCTGCCTGACAGGTACATACCTATCTCGGACACTCAGGAGCTTTTCCTTGAATAAGCTCCACTTTTCTAATGTGCCCATCCCCGGCAGTTTCCTTCTTCATCCTATACTTCCTAAATCTTGCCTAATCGCATCATAATTGCCTCTCCCCCAGCTGTAACTCTTGCCCAGTGGTATACACCTATCCCTTTCTATCACTAAAGTAAACATAACAGAATTGTGATCGCTTTCACCGAAGTGCTCACCTCCTTCCAAGTCTAACATCTGGCCGATCTCATTACCCAGTACCAAATATAATGTGGCTTCACCCCTTGTTGGGCTGTCGACATACAGTGGCAAGAAGCCCTCCTGCACATACTGGACAAAAACTGACCCATCTCTATTGCTCGTACTATAATGTTCCCAGTGAATATTTGGAAAGTTGAAGTCTCCCATGACAACTATCCTGTCTCTTTCACTCCTATCGAAAATCATCTTTACTATCCTGTCCTCTACATCTCTGGAACTCTTCAGAGGCCTATAGAAAACTCCCAACAGGATGACATCTCCTTTCCTGTTTCTAACCTCAGCCCATTCTACCTCAGTTGACGATTCCCCAAACATCCTTTCTACAACTGTAATACTGTCCTTTACTAACAATGCCACACCTCCCCTCTTTTACCATCTACTCTGTTCTTACTGAAAAATCTAAATCCTGGAACCTACAACAACCATTCCTGTCTCTGCTCTAACCATGTCTCCGAAATGGCCACAGCATCGAAGTCCCAGATATCAACCCATGCTGCAAGTTCACCTACCTTATTCCAGTTGCTCCTGGCGTTGAATTAGACACACTTCAAACTAACTTCTTGCTTGCTGGTGCCATCTTGCATGCCGGAAAGTTAATTTCGGACCTCCCTACTCTCAACCTTTTCTATACTTGAACTACAATTTTGGTTCCCATCAGCCTGCTGGATTAGTTCAAACCTACCCGAATAGCCTTAGCGAATTTCGCCCCCACCCCAGGATATTGGTGCCCCTCTGGTTCAGATGAAGACCATCCTGCTTGTAGATATCCCACCTACCCTAGAAAGAACCCCAATTATCCATGAATCCAAAACCCTCCCTTCTGCACTATCCCTGTAGCCACGTGTTCAATTCCTCTCTCTCCCTGTTCCCAGACTCACTAGCACGTGACACGGGCAACAAACCAGAGACAACAACTCTGTTCGTCCCAGCTCGAAGCTTCCATCCTAGCTCCCTAAATTTCTGCCTTAAATCCCCACCTCGCTTCCGACCTATGTCGTTGGTCCCAATGTGGACCACGACTTGGGGCTGCTCCCGCTCCCCTTTAAGGATCCCAAAAACTCGATCAGAGACATCACGCACCCCGGTACCTGGGAGGCAACACACCACAGAACATCCTATCTGTCCCGCTAATGATGGAGTCCCCAGTGACCACTGTTCTGCTCCTCTTCCCCTTTCCCTTCTGAGCAGCAGGGACAGACTGTGCCAGAGCCCTGTGCCCCACTGCTTTCCCCTGATAAGTACCCCCCCAACAATATCCAAAACGGTATACTTATTGTTGAGGGGAATGGCCACAGGGGATCCCTGCACTGCCTGCCGGTTCCCTTTCCATCCCCTGACTGTAACCCATTTGCCTTTTTTCTTGTACCTGAGGAGTGACTACCTCCCTGTAACTCCTCGCAATAACTCCATCTGCCTCCCGAATGATCCGAAGTTCATACAGCTCCAGCTCCAGTTCCCTAACGCGGTTTTCGAGGAACTGCAGTTGGGTGCACATCCTGCAGATGTAGTCAGCAGGGACACAAGTGGTGACCCTTACCTCCCACATTCTGCAGGAGGAACATTAAACTGCCCTCACC
This sequence comes from Chiloscyllium plagiosum, assembly GCF_037043375.1. NCBI lineage: Eukaryota > Metazoa > Chordata > Chondrichthyes > Orectolobiformes > Hemiscylliidae > Chiloscyllium > Chiloscyllium plagiosum. The sequence goes on along the minus strand of NW_028270186.1, from coordinate 32,824,213 downwards.
TCCATTCCCATTATTCTGAATTCCCAAAGAGATTGCTGAAAAAGGTGGAATTAAAAGTAAACTCGCTACCTTACCAATCTGGTGCACAGAAGTTTTTTTTTCCTGTCAGAGGAGGAGATGGGTGGGAGACACTACCCGAGTAATGCAACCACACAAATATATGACTTTCCAGAAGTCGTTCGCTCCTCCCTCACACCTCTCAGCAAATGGAGGCCCGACCCACGAGGTAAATCCCTTTTAAATCTTTATATAGATCTAGGCATGTCAAGGAACGGGCAAATATTGGTCTTTGGATCATATTAGGAAAATGTGCCTGTGTTTGAGCACAATGACGAGTTGAATGGAAAAGCAGTGTATTCTTTAAATGAAATATTTCCTTATTATTGAGCCTTCGCGTAAGGGGAAGAGCGACTCTTTGTTTTCCTTGTCTAGACCCCTCATGTTGTTAAACACCTCCATCAGGAGCTCCTCTCAGCCTTCTTTGCTTAAAAGTAAAATCAAGTAAATCCAGCCTCTCTTCAGTTTGAGTACACTCTTATCTTGTTACTTCTGAAAGGTATCAGTGTTAAATTGATCTGTCCAGCTGAACAACCAGTTTATACCATCTTGTATCCTCATACGTTCCTCCTCACTGTGAACCACCAGTTCATCTTTCTGTCATCCACAACATTCTTTATCAGTCCCTCCAAACTCCATCCCTCCCATTCTCATCATCATCGTTTATGAAGTTCGCAACTAAGCCTTAATTTTCTCCTGTTCTTCAGATGTTGTTCATAGGGAAAGCATTGAGAATTCCATTCGCTTGTTTTCCTATTTTGGTGAATTTGCAGCGTGATGCAGTTGAGTTCTTTTTTATGAGGGAACCACAAATTTTATATTGGACATGGATCTGAATTCTGCTTTTATACTATGCTCCTCCGTATGTTTTATTTATTAAGCTTGTACGTAATTAGTGTTGGATTAGGTTTAGATGGCTTTCACGGCAGCATTTGTGTTCCACGTGGACCTCGATAATGTTCTTTGTATCGTTCCCTGCTATAGTCAGAGCTGAAGGAAGTTTTTGTCTCTACGATAGTGACTGATTCATTATTTCAACTAAATTATATATATAGACTCACAGCAGGAGATCAAATCATATCGTCAAGTCCACCTTGAACTGGAAACAATTATTAAATCATATGTCTACTTTTCTTCATATTGTAAAAACATTTTCAAAAAATGTTCTTAGAGCAGCGTGGATCTTCTAGCTGCTCCTGGGATTTCAGGCAGTTGGATATTTAATATAGTCTTTTTTGCAGTCAATATTATAGTTAATTAAATGAACATAATTATTTCTATTTTGTTTTATTAACATGCAAAAACAAACAAAACAGCAAAAAAACTCACGATTTTCTTTTAAACGAATTTTTTTTAAAAGAGATTTTTAAGGGTGGTTTACAAAAAAAAACGAAATGTATATTTTTGTTTTAAAAGATTTCTTTTATTACACTGCAGAAGTTCTTTTAAATTAATTTAATTTATTTAATTAATTAAAATCAGGAGGTGCACCTTCCTTCCGGAGAATCCTACACGTTTTCAGCTCTGGAGAAAACTATTTTCTTCTCGGACTTTATTGAAGAGGAATATTTTTATTAATTTAGCTAAATGGTTGATTTTGTTTAATTTTTCTATGTTTGATACCTATATGTATATATTTTTCAATTTTAACAGTATTGTCTGTAGGTAATGAAAGGTAACAGAAGGAGTCATAAAAAATTCTGCTTTTAGGCATAATATTATTGAAGTCTCATATAAGGCACAGAGAGGATGGCTGGAAGAGTTAGAAAGAAAATATTATCCAGCATATCAGTCATATAGATGTGTGGCTCTCAGGAAAGATGAGAAAGTAGTTCAAAATTCTTCGGTGGCTATTCCTCTACCAAAATGCTTTTCAGCTTTTAGAACAGTTGAAGGGGATTGAACGAAATGGAAGAGCAATCAAATATTGGACACTTGGAATTATTCTTATGTTCAGCAGCGTTTGAGAAGATTTAGTGGAATTATTGCTTCAGTGGACTTTTCTATCGGGGCATTAACAGAAGATTCTATGGCAGTGACCGGTAATTCAGGATGCTTTGTTGATTTCCCTGTGCTAAGATGAAGAACGTCTCGAAACATTTCAAGCACGTTGTTAAAGGTGAGATTGAGTAGAGAAACATTATTGTAGATATTGGCAGGAATGATACTTTTTGGGAAAGATAAAAGCAGTACAGAATGAACTTAAGAGGTCAGTTAGAGTATTAATAATAAAACCTTTAAAGCAAAACTTTCTGGTTTACTCCCAATGCCAAACTCAACTGGGAAGGAACAAAAGGTTAACAGAGAAAACCCAACGGCTGAAGAGCTACTGTGTTATTGAGGGATTTAGATTTTTGGGAAATTAGAATCTATTTTAGAATAGAAATGACCTGTTCAGAAAGGATTGGTTCAATCTAAACTGGAAAGCAACCAATATCTTAGCAGGGAGATTTGCTCCTTCTATGTAGGGAGACTTTATGTTGATAGAGTTGACAAAGGGGATATTCCAAGTAGAATAATAAATAGTAGGATGAATGGACAAGTTTATGAATTTGACGGGTGCACATCAATTAGAAAAGAAAAACGAGAGTCAAAAGTATATAATAATTCTAAAGCACGAAATTGCATTTATTTCAATGTGAGGGGTCTTACAGGGGAGGCTGATGAACTCGGGGCATGTTCAAGAACATGGGATCTGGACATCATATGTATTACAGGAAATTGGTTGAGAGATGATCAACTAGGAAATGTACTGCTGGGAAAGCACAGCAGGTCAGGCAGCATGTGAGAAGCAGGACAATCAACGTGTTGGGCAAAAGCCCTTGATCAGGAATGGGCTGATGAAGGGATTTTGCTTGAAGTGTCGATTTACCTGCTCCTTGGATGCTGCCAGACCTGCTGTGCTTTTCCAGCACCACTCTCTCGACTCTAACTTCCAGCATCTGCAGTCCTCACTTTCGCCTGAGTGATGTTCAAGCTGAGAGATGGCAATTCAATGTTCCAGTTGTTAAGCATCATAGAAAGGGTGGAAAATATATGCGGAGGGCAGGGAGGGGGCGGTCTGCCATTTTTGATTAAGGAATAAATTATTGCTGGAACTGAGGATGATATTTCTGAAAAATTATCTAGTTAAAATATGCAGCTAGCATTAAAAATAAGAAAATAAAGTTGACTTTGAACAGATTGCACTAATTGCTCTTTTGTGAAAAACCGTCCAGTGAAAATATATGGGTCAAAATTAAAAAGAAGAAAGGAAAGAACACATTAATTGTATTGTACCGTTTGCTCTCCAACAGTAAGAAAGAAATTGAGAAACAAACATGTAGGGAAATCTCGGATATATATAAGCTTAATAAGGTTGTAATAATGGGGGATTTTAATTTTCTTAAAATTGATTGGGACTACCACAGTTAAATGGTTGGATGGTGAAGAATTTGTCAAATATGTTCACGAAAATTTTCTTCAGAAATATCCGGATGATTCTAACAGAGATGGAGCAAAACTAAGCCTTCTTTTGTGCAAAAGGCAGGGCAAGTGATTAAAGTAAACGTGAGGGCATGTTTTGGGCATTGCAATCATAATTCTATTAGTTTCATAATGGTTATGGAAAAGAATAAGCCTTTCATTAATTTTTTTATTTATTTGGAGTACCATGAATGTTAATGGGATGGAACAAGGACTTACACAAGCTTGATTGGAGTAGACTGTCAGCAGGTAAAACAATGTCTGACAAGCGGGAGGCATTCAACAGTGTGACGACAGGAGTTAAGAGGCATTATGTTCCTGTTAAAGTGAAGGGAAGATTAAGGAACAATGGACAACTACAGTTATTAAGCTTTTATTCAAGAATCAAAGAGAACCTTACTTTAGATATGGACAACTTTATTCAATTTAATCGCTTAGTCAATATGAAGAGTGGGGGGGGGGGGGGGGCATTATTTCGAGAGAAATCAGGAAATCAAAAAGTCAATATGAGATAGTATGGGCAGATAAGGTTAAGGATAATCCAAAAATATTGTGCAACTGCATTAACAGCAAGAGGGTAACCATAGAGAGGGTTAGGCCTCTCAAAGATCATGAAGGATATCGATGTTTTGAACCCAGGATATGGGAAATAAAATCATCCCATTCCTGGTGCAACAGACAGCAACAAACACACACTATTTCCTGCACCTCACATTCATCCAGCTTGAACTCTATCTGCTATCTGTCATCAAGATCCTTTTGCATTCTTAGAAAACAATCTTCAATGTCCACTGTGCCACCAGTTTTGGTGTCATCCACAAACTTATGAATCATGCCTTCGATATTCTCATGCAAATCATTTGCATAAACGACAAACAAAGAAAACTCAGATCCAGCCTCTATGGAACACTGCTGGGCACAAGCCTTCAGTTCGAATAGGAACCGCTCACCATTACTCTGTTTCCTGCCATTGCACCAATTGAAAGTGCTGGAGAGAAACCACACTTTTCAGGCAGTATCGGAGCAGAGAAAAATGGAATTAACTTCTTTTGAGTCCTACATAACTTGTTCAAGATAGGTTCATATAAGACTTGATAACTCTGTTTCTCTGCCCAGATCCTGTGTCATCTGTTGCTTTTCTCCATCATTTTGCATTTGCATTTCAGATTACCACTTATTCTTGATTGATCTGGATGTTGGTTATATTTGGACAATATGCTCCATTCCTGTTCCTATCACTTGTGCCAGTGACACAGGTATTACACTGGAATCTGTTTCTTCTTTAAGTTCTGAAAATAAATGCGCGGATCTCACCAACGTGATTTTGATTTAAAAGGCTTTTTAGAGACATCTACACTTGACGAAAAGTAAAAAAATAGTTTATTAATTACGATATTGCCTGTGTGTTTATGACTAGACTTATCTCCTCAGTCACTGAGCATTTTCAACACGTTTCTCTGAATAATTACAAAAAAAGATAGTTGTCATGCAGCCCATCATCTCTGTACCAGCTCAGTATGAGCTGTGTCTTCACTCTTACTCTGCTGAAACTCACTGTAACCCAACACATTTTGTAATCTGTGTCTGTTTTTATTTCTGTATATCCCGTCCCGATATAAACAATCTGAACAACCTGTATAACCTGTGATTAAGCAGTCGATATATACAATATAACTATGTACTTCACATTTAAAATTGTCCTATTCCATTCATATTGTCGTTCAACATTCCATATATCAGGGGTCATCTGTTATCTTGCTCTGCACTGCATTTCATTCCATTTGTCAGAAACAGTCTTGGCTGAATACTAGTGACTGGGAGATATTACTGCATCCCCCTCAGGTCTCCTCAGCCACTGGCCGCAGCCCTTTCTGTCTCAAAGCCATTATCATATTCATTCCATCCTTTACTCATTAATTCACGACGTTTAATAAACAAGGTTATTGTACATTGTTATGAACCAGGCCCGACCACTCAAAACATTCTTAAGCACGTAGCCCAGTCCGTAATGTTGCCATTTATTGAAGGAAAGTGTATAGTGGATATTCCCAAAGTGAATTAGTTGGTCCGACTGCCGACTTTTAAACAAACAGCATGTATTTGTAAAAATAAGGAATGAAACACAATGAACCGAAAACACTGTACCTGAATAATTCATCCTATCCGAAACTGACAGGCTACCTCGAATTAAAAATGCTGATCCAAATTACTTGCAACAATCACAATAAACAAATCCCTGAGCACAAGGAGTAAAAATTACACATAAAAAAGCTTATAGTTTACGAAGTCAGAGGACTGAAGGAGGGGGAGAGCATCCAGTTTCAACAGTGAACCTGACTCAACGAACCCTCGAACTGAACTAACCTGTGCAGCTGGAGAGCTGGCCACATCCTCTTGATTACACCAGTTTTATTAAAAGGCTTGAAAACCTTCTGCCCGAGGCATTATCTGTTAGGTAAAAGAAAACAAAGGACCCCAATGAAGCATTCAAAATTGAGAACATTGGGTCGTTTAGAACCTCTCTGAAAAAACTTTTGGACAACATAACCTTGGAAAGATACCACCTGTGTGACAACTCCCCCAATATAAAACCGAATCTTCAATATCCAAGATGGCTTCAGTTTTCAAAACTCCCAAAAATGGTAGTTTGTACTCTACAATGAGCATGTATATTCATTTACTATAAACATGCAAACATGCACAACTACATCCAGATTCAGTGTGTGGTACATTCATCATTGAGTGCCTCCATTTGTCACTCCAGTCTCAACAATGTATTGGAAATCATGTTTTCAAGACCTGCCACGTGCACAATTTTTAAAGTGAATGGCTGTCGCAACAGGCTCCAGCTAAACAGTCTCGCATTTTTGTCCTAACAATTCTCAAAAAGACTTCATTGAGTTATGATCAGTGTACATGGTTGTCTCCGATACATTGCCATTAATATAAACAGTAAAATGTTGTCATACCAACACAAAAATCACAATCTCTTTCTCAACTGTTAAATATTTCTACTAATGAACATTGAACTTCTTGGAAGAGTACCCAGTAGGTCTCTCTGTCTTCCCGTCATCTTCCTGCAAGAGCCCAACAACGAAATCTACATCATTCGCATTTAAATCCACCTTGAATGGTTTTGCATAATCAGATGTGTCTGATCGTGGGCAGTGGTTAACACATATTTCAAATGCTGTCAAATGCCTTCTGACACTCCTCTGAGCAATGAAACTTCTTGCCTTTCTTTAACAATTCAGTGAGTGGAGCAGTCACACTGCGAAAATGAGGCACAAACATTCGATAAAATTGTCTTAATCCCAGGAACCGCTCCTTTTGTCAACAGGATGCGAAATTCCCCAATTAACGTCACGTTAAAATCTCATGGCACCATTTATCTATGTCCAATAGCATGGCCAAGGAAGGTGACTTTTGCTTTGGCAAATTCATTTTACCCTCGGTTTACCACCAAGACTGCCTTCCGAAGTCGATCGAACAAGTCTAATAGATGCTGTAGTGTTTCTTCCATGAGTCACTAAAAATCACAAGGTCATCAATGTAAACCACAGATTGGATAATCCAGCAATTTATTGGTTAGTCCCTGCAATGTGGATGGCACATTTTTCATACCAAATGGATGTTGCTTGTCCCACATTTTCAACTCAGTTTTCAAACAGTGGAACTGGGAATAATCAACATTTTAAACTGCATTGACGTTATGATAGCCCACACATAATCGTTGGGTACCGTTTGGCTTTGGCACCATGACTGTGGGTGATTTCCAGTCACTGTAACACATGTTGATTATGTCATCTTAGAGCTGGCATTCAATCTCCTTCTGAGCCTGTGCCAACTTTAGAGGATTAGGTCCGTAAGGATGTTGGTTAATGGTAACGACATCTCCTATAGCTACATTATGCACAATTATGTGAGTACTTCCAAGTTAATATCTGCGAAATTCCACATGTGATAGTAATAACTTTTTCTGATCATTTCAATTTTTCTCATCAAGGTAAATCAATAAATCATTCCCAATTTTAGACAAGCATCTCATTGTCCACTTTAATTTGAGGAATGTCCGATTCAGAATCCTCTGAAATTGGTTCTTACGTCGGTGCTGTAATCATTACCACCTTGTCCTCTGTCTTTCCTTCCTCATCAAAGTACATTTTTAGCATATTCACGTGACATACGCTGTGAAATTTCTTTCTTTTTGGAGTCCCTATCAAGTAGTTATCCTCTATCTATATCCGTTGTATTTGGTAAGGTCCAAAAACTTTGTTTTTCATAGTTCACCTATCACTGTCCGCTTCCTGCTTTATTGCATGCTGCAATACTTTTAAATGCTGTCCAGCCAACTCCCCGCACCCTAATCGTTCCCTAAAGTTTGAGACCTAGTCCAAATGTGTGGCCTTTGAATTCTGATTTACTATTTTCTCCTTAATCAATATTAATGGTCCTCTCACTTGATGTCCACAAAATATATCAAATGGATTGAATTTGCTCTCTTAATTTGGTTATCCCTGATCACAAAAAGCGCAAATGGAATTACCTTACCCTAGTCAGCTGGATAATCCTGATCATAAGCCCTCAATATGGTCTTTAATGTTTAATGTCATCTTTCTGACGCTCCCTGCAATTTTGGATGGTATGCAGTCGATTTGAATTGCTTTATTCCTAAGACATCATAGTGAATAAATTAAATGTGAAGTTTGAACCTTGACCTCACTGTATCTCTATTCGTCGTCCGTGTCTATTTTTTGAAAAGAGTAATTCCTTTGAAAATCTTTTAGCTGTGATACGGCAGCTTGGGATGGACTCTGGAAATCCAGTCGATACATCCATTATTGTTAACAAATACTGGTGCCCACCTTTTTGTTTGAGTTCGGGGACGTAGCCAATCAATCAAGACTCTTGTAAAAGGTTCTTCAAATGCAGGAATAGTAAAGAACTGTCTTTCAACCTGTGTTTTCCTCACTCCTCAGTGACTTCGAGGTGGTAGCTCATGCGCCATTCACATCACCTTTTTTCTGTATCCCATTGGCAATATGATTTGATGAACTTCTGCCCAATAATCATCTCCTTGAGTATGTGATAGTCTCCACTTCCTCATTTGGACATAAGTTTTAGGGTAATAACACTCAGGGATGCATTCAAAATTCCTAACGTATATGCTTTTTGATAAAATTCCTTTAACCTTTATCTTTCTGCTGTAACTCAATTAGTTTAAATGAACTAAAATATTTGCATGATGCCCTGTTTGCTCAATCGTTTTTTCACAACTATGTGATGGAACAAAGTCTCTGTAAATGCCACTTCAGCTTCCTTATCTTTACATTTTTGATATCTCCTGTTTCAACTGGTCACATTGGGGCTTCGTTACCCACACTCAGGAAACTTCCAGGATAAGACTCCTGCAGTTCTTCAGTTGCCTGCGACTCCACTGGCTTTTCAACCAGAGTTGGCAGCAGTTCAACCGGTGAATCAGCTGTACTTTTTACAAGGATAGATTGTATTCCTGGAGCTGAGAGTTTGTCCAATGCTCCTACCACAATTTCTCCACACTTTTCTCGACATTCTATCCTCGCTTTACATCATTATGCACTTTTTGACTCAAGGTGAATTCTCTTTAGCAGTACCTTTTCTGGAAATAGTCCTTCTGGAGTATATATCTCCTGATCGTTCAGCATCACAGACTAAGAGGGTCCTGTGTCCCTTAATACTGCATCCTCTTGACATGCTCTATGTCTGTAAACTTTCCCTTTGCAGGTATATTTTCTAAGCAGATCTGCCACTTCCTCTTTAACAAATCTCTGATCAGCTTATACACTCTGATGCAGCTTTCTAGCTTCCACTGTGCTTTCTGTTACCACCCCCAAGAAAACCTCCAAGCTTATCCTGTTTTCCTGCATCTGTATGTCTTTTTCCTGAACCCTCCAATGCAGTGATTTCATGTGACCTAATTTATTGCAATGAAAGCACCGGACCTTTTAAACTTCTTTGTTTCCTTCAAGTGTTTACTTTTTAGTCTGTGCGAAATTATCCTTATGACCTTCTTCGAGATCTACCTTTCCCTCCCACGTGAGGATGCTCTTTGCCCCAGTTTCTATCCCTCATGGACTGAAATTATTTCCAAAAGCCAAACCATGTTTTATGGATCAATTCATAATCATCCGCCACTTCAGCTGCCAGCCTTGCCGTTTTAACCTCGACTCTTCCGAATGTGTTTGCATTATGTCAGGCAGTGAATCTTTGAACTCCTCCAAAGTAATTGTCTCTCTGAGAGCATTGTAAAGCTCTTTTCCAGCTATCAAAGTTACTTTGTTTGATCCTTTCAAACTCAATATATGCTTGATCAGGATCCCTCCTTGTATTCCTGAAATGTTGTCTGTCGGATTCTGGCACAAACTCATATGCACTTTCTTTACCTCTTCATACACCCCAGATCCCTCATCTGTTAGTGTTGCATTGCGAATACTTGCCGAACTCAACCTACAAGTTTTGTTTGGATCAACAAAACCCACATGGTCACTGGCCACTGCAATTGTTTAGCCACTTTTTCAAATGAAATGGAAAGGTTTCCATATCCTACTCATCGAATTTAGGCAAGGACTGGATATATATATCAAGCTTTTGATAACCATGGTTTTGCTCATCCTCACTCTGGTCTTCACTAGGCTCACCTTCAGCCTTCATCCCCATCCTTTTAAGCTGACTTTCCATCCTGAGTGTCTATCTCTGAAGCACAAACCCTCTGTATTTTTCTTTCTCTCCTGCTAAGGACATTCATTGTTTTTGCTTTCCTCTGCTAAAGCTATTCATTCTCTTTCTTTGTCTTCTGATTTTAGCCGTACCTCAAACTGCTTCATTTACCGTTTAACTCAAGCTGCGCCATTTAAATTGAAGTTTGCTCATCTCTACAGATCCTGATGGAGTTTCCAGCAAATTGGAATGCTAAGATACTGCTGCAATCATCTCATCTTTCCTCACGTTAGGAGTTAGCTTCAACACACGCTTTTCTACTAATTCCCACAACTTGGACTTATGTGCATTTTGTTAAAAACCCCAAGGTCACATCTTCCACCTCCAAACCATCCTTGGTTCCTGCAAGAGCCATTGCTGTCTAAAGCTCTGCGTCCCCACCAAATCAACACACGGAATAGGAGACACTAATACTTGCCACTCGCTGCCTAAATCCCGCAAATGGCCTCCATTCTGTTATGGAACAGGCCCGACCCCACAGAACATTTTAAGCAACTAGCCCAGACCGTAACTTTGTTATTTCTTAAAAGTTAGTGTAGAATGGATCTTTCTTGATTGAATTAACTGGTCAGACTGCCGAGTTTTAAACAAATAGCATTTATTTACCAAATTACCGAATGAAACACAAGAAACCCAAAATAGAATACCTGAATAACTGATCCTATATAAACCCAACAGGCTATCCAGACTTTAGGATCCTGTTCCAAATACTTGCAACAATCCCAATAAGCAAACCCCTTAGCACCAAGCGTAAAACTGACACAAAGGCTTACAGGTTATAAGGTCAGAAGGGCAGATGGATGGGGAGAGCGTCCAGTTCCAACAGTGACCCTGACTTAACTAACTCCAGAACCGATCAGACTCGTCCAGTTAGAGAGTTGGTCACGTCCTCTTGATTATACAAGTTTCCTATTAAAGACGAGAAAGCCTTCTTGCTGAGGCATTACCTGTTAGATATAAACAAAAGGATCCCAATGAAACTTTCAAAGTTCAGACATATTGGGATCTTGGTTCATTTAGACCGTCTTTAAAAAATTAAAGTCAACATAACATTGTAAAAGGACCGGTTTTGTGACAATATGCCACATATGACTTTGGACTGAATTCAATACATGCAAATCTTACTGCTTTGAAGCCAATAAAGTGTATTCAAGTGTTTGTGAGTTTATATAAAACAAAGCTGAATCAAATTATGTGTTGAAGGTTCAACATTGTTTTATTAGAGCAAAGAGAAGAATGTCAAGACAGATTCACACTTCCTGTGTATGGTCAGGAAAAATATACCCAGTGAGAATCTATTGGCTGGCGTCTGGTCTAGTTGAGGAGAGATCAGCACTTTCACTACATCTAGATTTTGTATTTTGTGGGTGGCTGTGTTGGGGGGGTGGGAGGCTGTGTTCAGGTGGTTACAGCATTGCAAACGGACAATACAGCGGAATCATCTAGCCTGTGATAAGGAAACATCCATCATCTCCCTCACAACTAACTTCACGAGAACAATTGGTGATGGGAGATGTGATCAATAGTCAGCAATATCAACATTCAATCAAATCCAGTTATTATTTATACCATACTGAAAGGGGTTAACTGGATTTGTTTGCTCAGTGAATGTTATTGATGTCAGTCTCCATGGATCCTAATGATATCGCTGGATGGTTTCCTTCTTCTATTAGTAAGGAGCTTCTTGCAATAATTTATCCCATTGTATCAGCAGATACATCACCTTCAACACTAACAGGAATCAGCAGTTGCAGAGACAGGGAGAGGAGAGGTCAGAATCTGAGAGTAGACTGGAATGTTCCAACAATGGATCAGAATCGGAGAGTAGACTGGAATGTTCCAACAATGGATCAGAATCTGAGAACAGTAGACTGGAATGTTCCAACAATGGTTCAGAATCTGAGAACCCTCGGATGGAATGCTGCAACAATGGGCAGGAGTTTATCCTCTGGTCTTTTAATTGTTTCCAGGTATTGGAACAGATTACCATTTCGAATATACGGTGTACTGCTGATTATTCAGGCTGGTTACTATCCCATGCTTGCTATTGTTGGTGTTCCCGGTAAGTCTCCCCATCTCTATCTATTTATCAATTCCATAAGCCATGGTGAACTTCAGTGCTATTTCTGTTAACTATATTTGGCAAAGTTGGAAACTCCTATCTTCAGTTTCAAATGCAAGTCCATTCATTCCCACAAATTTCAAAAACGCCCACACCCCCGCCCTCACACACATCTGAGGACAAGACTGTTCACAATCCGGAAATATCTATTTGCCCTGAATTGATTTATGTATTCACATTCTCTCCATCATCAAACAGACCCACCACCAGCTCCATGATATCCCCATTCCACAGCTTGACGTTTGTGCAGTTGCTAAATACACCATTATACATGCCTTAGAAAATTTCAGACTTCATGATTCCAGCTCTCTTCTAATCACTCTTTCCATTGCAATGTTTCCATCATGACCTTGTTCTTGTCTCTAAAGTAATTACATGTCAGGTACACTGTGTCAGAATAGTAATGTCGCTGGCCACGTCATTCAGTGGTCCAGGTTATACACTAAAGACATTGTTTCAAATCCTATCTCAGATGATGAGAGAACTTAAACTCAAATGATAGGAACTGGAAATAAAAGCGAATTTCACTAATATAACCCCACTAGCATTTTGTTGATAAGTTAATCTATTTCACTGATGTCCTTTGGTAAAGAAATCTAACATTTCTACCTGGTCTGGATAAAGACGGCGTCAGGTCCACAGCAATGTGCTTTGCTTTATACTGGTTTAAGGAGTGACCTCACATTAAAGGGCATTTAGTGAGGTCAACAAACGGTGCCCTTAACAGCGATGCAGACATCCTATCTAATGACAACACTAAACGTTGGGGAAAAAAGAATGATGCGCGAGATCAGGAGAATGAGGAAGTGCCAGAGAAACTGAGCAGATTTGGCAGCGTCGGATCGAGAGAAAAATAGAATTGACATTTCGAGTCCAATGACCATCCATCAGGACTGCACACAACTGGGAAATAGTGTGATTGATGTTGGTGACAGGGATGTATGTTGTGAAGGGGAGAAGGAGGAATTTGAACAGAAAGAGAAAGAGAGTGATAGAGAGAAAGGAGCAAATAGAGGGATTGTTGATGACCAGATGGAATGGAAATATAAATCAACATTAATCTTATTTATTTTTCTCCTGTTGCCATATTAACGAAAATCCTGTCCATGTAAGGTATACATCCAAGTCACGGTTTGAAGTGAGTTTTGTCCCCCTGTCTTTCTTTCTTAAGGGTAATCATCTTTTTAAAAATCATTAATGGATGTTGGGACAGCATGCAATGCCCTTTCCACGTTGTCCTTGAGAAGCTGTTGGTGAGCTGCCTTCCTGACCACTGCAGTCTGTGGGCTGTAAGCATTCAATGCTTAGTTCCGTCTGGTTTAGTTTCTTTGAGAATTTATAGTGAGTGATATAACTGAGTGGTTGGGCTTGGACATTTCAAACGGCAGCCGAGAGTTAACAACATTGCTATGGGTCTAGAGTCACGTGTAAGCCCGATCAGGTGAAGTTGATAGATCTCATTCCTTGAAGGGCATCAGTGTGCCAGGTAGGTTTTTCTGACAATCGTTTCATTGTTTCTTAATTCGTGATATTTTATTGAACTCAAATTCCAATATTTGCTGCGGTGGGAATTGAATATGTGCTCTGGGTCATTACTTGGGCCGCTGCATTAATAATCCGGAGATAACACAGCTAGGCCAGCCCCTCCTCAGCGTCTCCAAACATCTACAATGGCAGTAGTGATGTTGCTGATGGCGTGGCTGTGCTGGAAGTATAACGTTTCGCAGGGCAAAGAAAGTACTTGGTAAAACATACCATCCTTCTCATTTTGTATTTATGAGAAGGTGAGATGATGGGAAGTGCTCTTTGTGAAAAGGAGCCGAATGTCCTTGGTCATGAGTCACTGACAGAATGCATACAGAGCAGCAAGTAATCAGCACATTATATTTTATAATGTCCTTCATTGAAAAATAATTCAAATATAGGCGTGAAGACACCTCCCTGCAGTTGTAGACAGATCTTGAGACAGCACGTGGGGTACTGTGAACAGATTATCTCTCCATTATAAGGAATGATCCTCTTGTCTCAGTGAGATACTGTAAAGGAGTTTGACCAGACTAATCTCTGCAGTGATAGTACCATGAGGAGAGTGTGAAGGAAATTAATGTTTAATCTGTAATGCTGCAAAAGATTAAAAAGTGATTGCAATAAAACTTGACTGTTTTGAACCAGGACTCATTATTCACAAAACTAAACAACGATATCGTGAAATATAACGTGTTTTCCTGCAGTATATGTTTTCATATGTGTACAAATACGTTGATAGGAAAGGTTTAGCAGGATATGGGCCAAGTGCAGGGAAATGGAGTTAACATGAATGGACATTTTGGTTGACATAGTCCAATTTAGGCTAAAGAGACTGTCTCCCTGCTGTTAAACTCTATGACTCTCTGATGGTTTACACTCTCTGTGGAGACCCCATGTTGATTGTGAGAGAGCTGCAGATTCTGAATGAACTCTCACCATCTCAACGTACAGCTGGAGTGAGACACTCCACTAAGCATGATAGAGTTGGCCATTCCCAAAAGTTTCTGATCTCCATGCAGAAGACGAGCCTGTCTTCCCGGAGATGGCAGATGCCTCCTTATGACTTGAGACAAGCCATCTCCATCAGCAAACCACATTAATGTAACACGTGTAAGCATTAGCAATGGTGCCAGGAGGAACAACTTGGGCCAGTCTGTCTGTGCAGTCTCTGCTTCATCGGTTTGTCGTGTTGCAGCATCAATGACATCCTCCTATTTCATTGAACAGTTTGGAGGAGCTGAATGGTCTCTTCTTTTCATGTGTCAGTGTCTCGAGGGGTTGTATGTCCTCCTCCTCATCCCAGGGAAGAGGTTCACTATTGGGTGACTCATGGTAGCTACTAACCAGCGTGTTGTGCTGACTAAACTAGACTGACTAGACTCCTTATCATCCTGTGTAATAATAGACAAACAGGAGGATGGAAGAACACAACAAGCCAGGCAGCATCAGGAGGTGGAGAAGTCAATATTTCCGGTATAACTGCTCTTCAAAATTGGGGGTGGTCGTAGGGGAGCTGCAGATAAAGAGAGAAGGAAATGGTCGGGGCTGGGGAGAGCAGTGGAAGAGGAATTGAAATGGATGCTGACTGGGAGCTCACATCTGTCCCATTGGGCTCGGCTGTTTTGGTTGGGAAAATGCACCCGTAGTTTATGTTTGGTCTCCCCAGTGTAGGGAAGACCACATTGGAAGCACCTGATGCAGTACACTAGGATTGAAGGGAGGCAGGTGAATCTCTGTTTCACCTGGAAGTTCTGTTTGGGGCGCTGGATGGAGGTGAGGTAGATTGTGTGCCAGCAGTTGATGCATCTTTTCCCCTTGTAGGGGCAGTTGTCAGTGCGGATTGGAGGGTTTGGTGGGGAGTGTGGCACGAACCAAAGATTAGCGAAGTGAATTGTCCTTGTGGAAGATGTGCCAGCTGTTGGGATCCAACCTAGTTTACTGTATCTGGTGCTCCCGATGTGGTCTTCTCGACATCGGCGATCCCAAATGTAAACTAAGAGGATGTTTTGCTGAGCATCACAGCTGAGCCCGTAAGGGCTGAGCTGACCTCCCAGTCACTGCCGATTTCAATTCCCCCTCCCAAACCCTTTCCAACGTGGCAATCCTTGACTTCCTCCAATGCCACAATGAACCAAACCGCAAATTGGATGAACAACACTTCACCATTCGCCTGGGCAGCCCACAGCCTGGGGGACTCAACATTGAGTTCTCCAATTTCAAATAACCTCCCCTCCAATCCCACAAAACATTTCCAGCCCCTTCTCCTCCCTTCCATTCCTCTGATCAGCCCTTCTTCCATCTCCCAACTGGATTTATTCCTCCCATCGACCAACCCGGTCATAACCTGTACTTTATTTTCACCTATCGCAACCTCACCATCCTGTCTCCACCTCCCCACCCCTCCTCTTTAAATGTAGACCCCCTTAACCAGCACCCCCCCCCCCCCCCCCCCCGCCACACACACACACTCACACACTCCCAGACCTGGAGAAGGCTTTTACTCAGGTCGTTGACTTCTCACCTCCTGATGCCGCCTCTCTTGTTGTGTTGTTCCGGCGTCCTGACTGTCTACTTTGAATTCCAACATTTGCAGATTTTAAAATAAAATCTCAGAGAGTGAATGGGCGGTGTCTCTTCTTATCGAATAATTTCGATGGGCTGAATGGCTTTCTCACATTCCAATGAAACCAGCTTGAGATGATGCATGAGTTCCTCTTTCTGTACTGTGGAAATGTTCAGGGTCCAGCAGTGCTACCACACGAATGTTACCTGCACGTTAACAGCATGAGCTTGAATATTGTCCAGGTTTTGATGCTTTATGTGATCTTCACTGAACATCTTCACTTCTGATCGAATAACGGAAGGAAAGATATTGATGAAGCAGCTGAAGATATTTGTGCTGAGGAAGCTACCCTGAGGATCACCCACAGAGCTATCCAGGGACTGAGACGATTGATGTCCACCAGCCACATTGTGTTCTGAATGACTCCCCACAACCAGTATGGAGTTTCCAGCTGATTCCTTTTAAGTTCAATCTTGTTCCGACCCTTTGAAACCTTGCTCATTCAAATCTTGATGTAATGTCAGGGCCAGTCACTCTGACGCTGTGTTCATGTTTTTGCTCATTTAAATAGGCCAAGGTATATGTGTGAGGGTTCTTTCCTTCTCTCAGAGGATAGTGATTGTTGGTGCCTCTCTATCCCAGACAGTTGCATACCTGAAATGATTGGGAGGGGGTGAGGAGGGTGTCAATTAATTTTGAGAGAGTCGAGGGCTACAAAGATTTGAGCATGAAATAGAAATTGCTGCCAAGAGGAGATCAGCTCTGACCTTACTGAAGGAGAGGACAGGTTTCAGGAGCTAAATAGCCTTGTGTTATTCCAACATTCCCCAGAGTCCAGTCAGTTTGTGGCCTCTTCCATTTCCTGTGTTACTGACCTGAATTATCTGAATAGACGGATCCTGTCGCTGCATAACAGGATACTGGTGCTGCATGATCTATTCTCGGTACAATTGTATAGGTTCGATGGGCTGACTGGCCTCCTCCTGTAACTGTATATCAAGCTCCCGGGGTTGAAAAGCATTATCTTGTCCTGGTGTAACTGAAATCTATATTGACTAAATTTACCACCCTAGCAGGAAGTGAGCACTGCAGATGCTGGAGATCAGAATCCACAAGTGTGGTACTGGAAAAGCATGGCAGGTCATGCAACATCCGAGGAACAAGATAATCGATGTTTTGGACATTCCTGATGAAAGGCTTATGCCCGAAATATCGATTCTCTTTTTCCTGCCTGACCTGCTGTGCTTTTGACGTCTACTTCCCCGACCTAGTCAACCTAGGTGAAAATTTGGAAAACAAGCCTAGAGAACCTCGGGTGTCAACAAAAAAATCAGAACAGAATTAAAAACGAAAGAGAAGCTGAAATCAGGTACAAAGTGAGCAGGTCAAAGGATGCACTAAATGAATATAGAAAAAGTCGGGCTAATCTTAAAACTTCAGTAGAAGAGCAGAAGGGGAATCGTGATAAAACATTAGTGGGTAAGTTTAACGAGAATCCAAAGACATTATATCAGTTTATTAAGAGGAAGAGGGTAACAGCAGAAAGAAGGGGGTGTATTAGAGACAAAGGGGGCAGCCTGTGGACGGAGCCACAGGATATGTTAACCACGGGCTTCATATCGGTCTTCAGTTGGGGGAAGCAGTTCCTGAATTCAGGGAGAGTAACAGTGTGCCCATTGAACGATTTGTTACAGAAGCCAAGGAAGAATTGAAAGTTTATGCAGGGTAAAGGGTGGACAAATCCCCAGATCCTCGTGAGCTGTAACTTAGGCTGATGCGGAAGATGAGGGAGAAGAGCACAGGCTCTGACATTTTTCATTTTACTCTTGTCTCTGGCCACAGCGAAGGTGTGATGGTACAGGATAACATCTAACGTTGGCATAACTCTCACATAGATTGCTAGAAATAAGGATTAAAGATTACCAAGTCTCCCAACAGTGAGAGGGAAACAATTGTAGACAATTCTGAGGTCTGTTGAGGTTAGATCATTAAACATCTTGAAGGCTGAGGCAGACTGATCATTAAACAAGGGTTTGTTATAGGGAAAATGCAGTCAAGTAGAATGGGGATTATCAGAATAAATATAACGAAATTGAACAGAAAAGCAGACTTAGTGGGCAGATAGCAAGAATGTTGCTCCAATGTCTAATACAATTCTTTTTCCAACAGCCCTGTGTTCACTGGAACATAACCTCTCTCCCTTTGGAGTGAGACACAGTTTGGAAAGCAATCGACCTATTCAAGGATTTCATAAATGCAGTATTAATAGACAGAAAGGACCAGGGGACTGCGACAACGCGGATTGGCTGTTGGGGTGAATATTTGCCTCAGCACAGTCACCACCAGCAGGAGGAAGACTCAATAAGACACCCACCAAGTACAAGTAATAACGTGCTCTGGAGAGCAGGTCGTCATGTGTTTGGTGTCAAGGAGTGTCTAAGGCACAAACATCGCATTACTGTAGTGTCTCCCTTCTTCAGGAAACAAAAGGAAATGTGGAGGAGTAGAGAAAATGCAGTTGGTAGCAGAGTAAGTAGTAAGTCATTGGTTTGAGAGGCTTCAGACAGCAGAAGCTAAGAAAAAAGTGCAGGCAAGCTCAAATAAAGTTTTTTTAATTTATTATTACAGCAATCAAGATGGCAGTTAGGCCTGTTGTACGTTCCTCCTGTGGGATGTGGGAGCTCAGAGAGATTTCCACCGTCCCTGTTGACTACACGTGCAGAAAGTGCACCCAGCTCAGCTCCTGGGAGACCTTGTTTGGGACCTGGAGCTGGATGCACTCAGGATTATTGGAGATGCTGCAAACCTAACATATAACTGCTTTAGTGTGGTGGTCACGCCCAAGACCCACCCTGACCATGTTTCTGTAATGACTATAATGGCACAGTCCCACAAAAACATCCATGCCCTGAGTTCATCAGTCTTACCTGTCTGCCCTGTTGCATTTAAATAAACACAATTTAATCCAACAGACAGTCCTTGCTCCCTATCGTGTTCCAGGCAGGGAGCAGGTTTGGAATGGCAAAGGGAGTCGGCAGAGAGTGCAGCTATCTCCTGTGGCCATTCCCCACGAAAACAAGTATACCACTTCTGATACTGTTGGAGGGAACAACCGTTCAAGGGAAAGCAGCAGTAGCCAAATTGGTGGTACTACCACTGGTTTTGGAGCATAGCGGGAAACTGTAAATTTAAACAGGGTCTTAGAAATAGGAGAGTCGATTGTTGGAGGGACACTTTGGAGATTCTGGGGCCTCAAACGGGATACCAGCAAGTTGTGCTACGTCCCAGGTGCCAGGTCTCAGGAAGTCTCCGAGCGGCTGCAGAACGTTGTCAAGGGGGAGGGTGAACAGCCAGAAGTCATTGTGCACGTTGGCATCACAACTGATACACGTAGATATAGGAATGAGGTCCTCCAGTGTTAGAGTTAGGAGAGTTAGGAGAAATGTTAAAAACCAAGACGTCGAAGTGGTAATCCCTGAGTACTTCCTGTTTCATGAGCTCATGAAAGTAAGAAGAGAAGGATATGGCAGATACATGCATAACTAAAGAATTGGTGCAGGGGGAAGGCACTCAGATTTTTAGATCATTGGGGTCTTTTCTGTGACAGAGTTGACCTGTTGAAGAGGCCCAG
Source organism: Chiloscyllium plagiosum (assembly GCF_037043375.1). Taxonomy (NCBI): domain Eukaryota; kingdom Metazoa; phylum Chordata; class Chondrichthyes; order Orectolobiformes; family Hemiscylliidae; genus Chiloscyllium; species Chiloscyllium plagiosum. The sequence goes on along the minus strand of NW_028270186.1, from coordinate 32,804,092 downwards.
GTGGCAGATGCACTGGGGGAGTGGGGGGGGGGGGGGGGGGGGTCCAATATCGTGGCAGGCAGGTTTGCTCGTGCTCCACGGGAGGGTTTAAACAAGATTGGCAGAAGATGAGATCCTCAAGAGCATGGGGGCAAGTGCGAGGCTGGAAGGAGATACAGTAATCATAAACAGTAAAGTGAAAAGACAGGTCAGGCTGGAACACAACAGGGAGTGAGAATACCTGTTTTTATTAAATTGCATTTATTTCAATGGAAGAGAACTGACAGGTAAGGGCGAAGAACTCAGAGCATTGATAGCTATGTGGGACTGGGATATTACAAGCATTCCAGAAACATAGCTAAGGGAGGGACAGGACTGGCAGCTTAATGTGCCAGGGTATAGCTTTAGGCAGGACAGGGAGTGGCGGAAAGGGGGGGAGTTAGGGGAGTAACACAGATTTAAAATAACTGAAGGATCAAACAGCGAGGATTTGTGGATGGAGCTAATAAATAGGAAGGTGTATGGTGATGTTATAGGGGCTGTACTATAGGCCCCGAAATAGTCACCAGGAATTAGAGTAACTAATATACTGGCAGAGAGGTGGGACATGCAAAAGCAAAAGGATTGTCATAATTGGGGATTTTAGTTTTTATAACATTGACTGGCACTTCCAGTGCGTTAAGGGATTTAGTGGGGTGGAATCCGTTAATTGCGCCAGGAAAATTCCCTCAAGCAGTATGTAGTAGGGCCTACTCAGGAAGGGGCAAAATTCGACCTACTCTTAGGAAATAAGACAGAACAGGTGACGGAGGTGACAGTGTGGGAGCACAATGGAACCAATGGCCATAGTTCTATTAATGTTCACATATTTAGAGTGAGAGACAAAACTGATCCACAGCTTCAAGTTCTAAATTCGGGCAAGACGAATTTATATGGAATTAGGTAAGAGTTTGCAGGTGTTTGCTGGAATAGTTCGGTGCCTGCAAAGGGACCTCTGGCAGGTGGGAGTCCTTTGAACGTGAGATACTGGAGTTCAAGGTCTATTTGTTATTGTGGAGGTGAAAGGAAAGTTGGCAGGAATGGGGAAAACTGGATGACAAGAGATATTTAGGCTTTGACCAGAAAAACAAAAGCAGCTCCGTTACAGGCAGCTGGGATCAAGTGAATCCCTGGAGGTACATAAGGGACACAGGAATTTACTGAAGAAGGAAATCAGTAGTGTGAAAAGGGGACATGAAAGAGCCTTGGCTGAGAAGATTAAGATGTACATTCAGTACATCTGCGTATGTGGCTACAGACAACAACTCACCAGAACGAAGGACCCGATACCCAGCATGAGCAAAACCAATGTAGTGTACAAATTCCCATGCAAGGACTGCACAAAACACTACATAGGACAAACAGGAAGACAGCTAACGATCCGTATCCATTAACACCAAGTAGCCAAGAAACGACACGACCAGCTATCCTTAGTAGCCACACCACGCAGATGACAAGCAACATGAATTCGACTGGGACAACACTACCATTATAGGGCAAGCCAAACAGACAACAGCCAGGGAATTCCTAGAGGCATGGCACTCATCCACAGACTCTATCAACAAACACATTGACCTCGACCCAATATACCGGCCACTGCAGCGAACAGCTGGAACTGACAACCGGAAGCGGCAGAGACAGGCCACTATAAATGCCGGAGGAAACATCACAGAAGCGCTTCACAGGAGGCTCCCAAGCACTGAGGATGTCATCTAGACAGGGGACGAAACGTTTGCAAGACAAATTCCCAGCTTGGCGAACAGAACCACAACAAAATGAGGACGGCAGATGCTGGAGATCAGATCAGAAACGTGTGGCACTGAAAACGAACAGCCAGTCATAAACATCTGAGGAGCAAGAGAGTCAATTATTTGGGCATCACCCCTTCATCAGGAGCGCATTCATGCCTTCCAATATTTTTCATTCCATGGTTCACAGGATATTGGGAAGCATACATGCTAAGTGAAGTAGCATCGTACATAGCCTTGAAATGGAAAGCAGTTAATCAGTTGGTTGGACAGGGAGTAGACAATTTCAGGTGAAGTACAGATTAATTGAAGTACAAACATAAGAATAGATAAATCCTCTGGGCCAGAGGGGAAACACCCTAAGTTGCTACAGGAGGTGAGAGAAGAGATTTCTGCACATTTGCGTCTTCACTCTCCATTGGAGTAGTGCCAGATGATTGAGGATGGCAAATGTTACACCCTTGTTCATGAAAGAGAATTGGTATAATCCTGAGAATTACAGTCCAGTCAGTCTTACATCAGCATTAGGCAAAGTAATGGAGAGGATTTTGAGAGATAGACATTCTGATTACTTGGAAAATCATAGCTTGATTAGAAATAGTCAGCATGGCTTTGTGAGGGGCAAGTGTTTGAGGATAGGATCAAACACATTGAACAAGGTAGAGCAGTGGATGCGGTGTGCATGGATTTAACAAGGCGTTTGACCACGTTACCCATGGTAGATTCATTCAGAAGGCAAGGAGGCTGGGGATACGGAGAAACCTGTCTGTCTGGATACAGAATTGACTGGCCCATAGAGACACTATGTGGTAGTAAACGGGAAGTATTCAGTCTGCAGCTCGGCGAAAAGTGGTGTTCTGCAGGATTCGGTTCTGGGAACTCTACTGTTTGTGTTTTTTTTAAATAATTTGGACGAGGAAGTGGAAAGGTGGGCTATTATATTTGTCAATGGAACAAAGGTCGGTAGAATTGTGGATAGTGTGGAGGGCTGTTGTCGTTTGCACTGGGACATTGACAGGATGAAAAACTGGGCTGATAAGTGGCAGATGGATTTCAACCTGGAAAAGTGTGAAGCGATTCATTCTGGAAAATCAAATTTGAATGCAGAAAACAGGATAAAAGATAGGTAGTGCTCGTCAGGTCCCTAACAATTCACCCTCCTGTCTAGGCACGTTCCCCTGCCACCACAGGAATGCAAGACCTGTGCGCACACATCCCCCCCCGCCCAAGGCCCGAAAGATCCTTCCACATCCATCACGGATTCACCTGCAGTTCCACACATGTCAGCTACCGTATCCATTGTTCCTAATGCGGTCTTCTATACGTTGGGGAGATAGGACCTCTACTCGCAGAGCACTTCAGAGAACATCTCTGGGACACCCACACCAAGCAACCCCACTGCCCCGTGGCAGAACGCTTCACTTCCACCTTCCACTCTGCTGAGGACATGCAGATCCAGGGCTTCATCCATTGCCACTCCCTTACCACCTCATCTTCGACCTTGCGGCACTCCAACCCCATGGCATCAATGTGGATTTCATCAGTTTCCACATTTCTCCTCCTCCCACCTTATCACAATTCCAAACTTCCAGCTTAGCATCGCACTCATAAACCCTCCCATCTTTTTATTCAAAGTGGGAATGGGTTTTTTTTTAGATTCCCTACAGAGTGGAAGCAGGCCCTTTGGCCCAACAAGTCCGTACCAAACCTCCAAAGAGTAACCAATTTCTCTCTGACTAATGCACCTGTAACTATGGGTAATTTAACATGGCCAATTTACCTGGCCTGGACAGCTTTGGACTGTGCGAGAAAACCGGAACACCCGGAGGAAACCCATGCAGTCATGTGGGAGAATGTGCAAACTCCACACAGAGAGTCGACTGAGGTTGGAATCGAAACTGGTCCCTGGCACTGTGAGGCAGCAGTGCTCAAAACTGAGCCACCGTGCCCACCTGTCCACCTTCCATCCCAGCTATCTGCTCCACCCTCCCCTCCGATGTATCACCATTGCCCACACCTCCATCCAACTATCGCACTCTCAGTTACCTTTCCCCAGCCCCAACCCCTCCCATTTATCACTCCACCCTCATGGATCCCATTTTTATTGTTGATGAAGGGCTTTTGGACGAAATGTCGATTTTCCTGCTCTTCGGATGCTGCCTGAGCTGTTGTGCTTTTCCAGCTCCAGCCTCACAACTCTTACTTTCAGCCTTCGGTTTCGCCTTGATAACGTCTCCACTCAGTGCCTGACAAGGTTGCAGATGTATGGAGTCGAGGAGGTAGGCCAGATGTCATCACCGTAAATAGTTTGTGAGGTGTGCTTCTGACACTCCATGTCCACACATCTGCTCTCTGGGCCAGGGTCTGACTTAAAAATGCATTTGTAAAGCATGGTTGCTAGCCAGTCATTGCTGTCTAATTTGGACAGCATTTGTTCTTACACAGAGACCATTGATAGCCCGGTGGCTAGTTTCTACCCAGCCCAAGGTGGAGTCCAAATGATTTGTTGTGAAATAATGCTTGAATGGCTGCCCTGAATCACGTGGTCGTTCTCTGGATATATTTAGGGGCAGGCCAGGATCTCACGAAGTGCCTTAGGCAGCTACGAGGTTCAGTTACACTCTGCCTGAATTCAGATCCTTTTAAATCTGTTTTCAACGAAGCTTATGATTGCAAGGTGATGAGCTTATGATAAAAACAAATCAGATATTTGCTATGTTACATGAATTGCGCAAAAATAAGATGTGAAGTATGATTATTCAAACAAATAATAATTGCGTCATCTCTGAAAACAATGAGGTTGATGTTATATTTATGGAACAAAAATACAAGCTCCTGTCAACATTTAATGATGCATAAATAAAGAATGCACATTTTATTTTATTTCGAACAAAGAAAATGCTATCTGACTATATACGTGCTTACAATTGCATGCTCATTGTCGGTATTCAAATAAATACATTGTCACACCAACATTTGGAAAGTGCTTGGCATCTGACCGATTACATATTTAGATTGAGAAAATAATTGAACAATCATATAGAAAAAGCGTTCTTATATATTTAAATAAAAATCAGTTTAATTTCTCACTTAAATGTACGAGCTTCAGTTATTTACCAACAATTGAGAAATGACAATAATTCTACATGCACTGTGAATATTAACTTAAATAAATGATTTGTGATATTACGTTGTAGTGAACAAAAGTTTGAAAGCTTGTACTTTTTTAAAAGAATGAATGGCATTTAATGCGAAGTTTGGTTAGTGATAAAAAATGATGAACATATTTCCGTTTGAGAGAAAAGTCTAACATTTACAAAGTGTTTTTGTGCCAAAGCAAAGAAATATTTGTTTTAGTAATTCGGATACAAGATTTAAAATATTTATATGCTGAGTAATAATTAGACTTCATCATCAAGCTGACATTGCAATACTTGCATTTTAAATGGTTATGCTGCAGCAAATATGATCAGATATTTGCCAACATTTACAACAGGAAATAATCAGATACTGGTGTTGACGTGCATCTGTACATGATAGATTACGGAACTTTAATGGACAGAAGGAGGTTATTAGGCCAGTGTGTATGCATCCGCTCCGGAAATGTCTCCCAAACGCCTCCCATTTGCCACGCGGTCTCTGCAGCCCTTTACATTCGTAACTTACAAGTATATATCCAGTTCCTTTATGAATCTTCATTCACAAATCTCCCAGGCAGAGCATTTTAAATTCGAACAAATCTCTCAATAAAGAGGTTTTTCCTTATGTCACTTCTAGCTCTTGTGCGGACAATCTTGAAACTAGGACTCCAAGACGCTGAAATGCCAACGAACAGGAACAGATTATTTGTATTTTAAGCTGTCATTTTTTTCCATAATTTTGAGCACTGCAATAAGTTCACATCTTTGTCCGTTCTGCTTAATGAAGAGTAACCCGAATTGTTCACACCCTACCTTTAACCAGTTTGTTCATTCCAGTTGTCATTCCGAATATTTATAAGGTTACTGCTGTACTTCTACAAAGTAATGTGGTGTGTGTTTGTCTGTGTGCCTGTATTTGTCTGTGTGCATGTGTGTGCGTGTGTGTGCTCATGTGTGCATTTGTGTGCACAAGTCTGTCTGTGTGCACGTGTGCATGCGTATGTTGTGTTTGTGTGTGTGTGTGTGAGAGAGAGAGAACAATCCGCTGGAATGTCTAAATTACTCCCAGTGCCACGTGGAAAAGAGGTAATGATTAGGAAAATGATATAGTTCAACATGTGGTTAAAGACCTAGTACAGGGGTGAGAGTTTCAACTTTTGGATCATTAGGTTCTCTTCCAGGGCAATTGAGAGCTTTCAAAAATGGACAGGTTGCATCTTAACTGGAGGAGCACCAACATCCCTGTGGGGCGGTTTGCTAGTGGAAATTGGGTGGATTTATACTAATAAACCAGGAGGCTGGGAACCAAAGCAGCTAGTCAGAAACTGAGCAGAAAGTAGAGGTGAATAGGACAGCAGGCATGACCAGTCTCACGACCATGATGAAGGATGCATCATGTCAGTTCAAAATGTGAGTTGTAGATTAGAATAAATGATAGAGATGAGGTGCATAATTATCAGGATTAAACAAATAAGATTGGACAGTGTGGGGGATGTGAAGGAGTGAAGTGTGTGAGATCAGGAAGCTAGTGTACAAAGCGTATGAAAAGGGAAAGACAAACCAATAAAACTTTGTACCTAAAAGCAAAACAATAGACAATAGACAATTGACAATATGTGCAAGAGTAGGCCATTCAGCCCTTCGAGCCTTCACCGCCAGTCAACATGATCATGGCTGATCATTCCTTATCAGATCCTGCCTTATCTCCATAACCCTTGATTCCACTATCTTTGAGAGCTCTATCCAACTCTTCCTTAAATGAATCCAGAGACTGGGCCTCCACTGCCCTCTGGGGCAGAGCATTCCACACAGCCACCACTCTCTGGGTGAAGATGTGTCTCCTTATCTCTGTCCTAAATCGTCTAACCAGTAATTTTCAGCTGTGTCGTCTGGTTCGACACTCACCCATCAGCAGAAACATGTTTCCTGCTGCTAGAGTGTCCAATCCTTTCATAATCTGATACGTCTCAATCAGATCCCCTCTCAGTCTTCTAAACTCAAGGGTATACAAGCCCAGTCGCTTCAGTCTTTCAGTGTAAGGTAATCCCGCCATTCTAGGAATTGACCTCGTGAACCTACGCTGCACTCCCTCAATAGCCAGAATGTCTTTCCTCAAATTTGGAGACCAGAACTGCATGCAGTACTCCAGGTGTCGTCTCACCAGGGCCCTGTACAGCTGCAGAAGCACCTCTTTGCTTCTATACTCAATTCCTCTTGTTATGAAGGCCAGCATGCTATTAGCCTTCTTCACTACCTGCTGTACCTGCATGCTTGCCTTCATTGACTGGTGTACAAGAACACCCAGATCTCTCTGTATTGCCCCTTTACCTAAACTGATTCCATTGATGTAGTAATCTGCCTTCCTGTTCTTGCCACCAAAGTGGATAACCATACATTTATCCACATTAAACTGCATCTGCCATGCATCTGCCCACTCACCTAACTTGTCCAGGTCACCCTGTAATCTCCTAACATCCTCATCACATTTCACCCTGCCACCCAGCTTTGTATCATCAGCAAATTTGCTAATGTTATTGCTGATACCATCTTCTATATCATTAACATATATTGTAAAAAGCTGCAGTCCCAGCACAGATCCCTGCTGTACCCCACTGGTCACTGCCTGACATTCTGAAATGGAGCCGTTTATCACTACCCTTTGTTTCCTATCAGCCAACCAATTTTCAATCCAATCTAGTACTTTGCCCCCAATACCATGCGCCCTAATTTTACTCACTAACCTCCTGTGTGGGACTTTATCAAAAGCTTTCTGAAAGTCCAGGTACACGACATCTATGGATCTCCCTCGTCCATCTTCAGAGTTACATCCTTAAACATTCAAGAAGATTAGTCAACCATGATGTCCCCTTCATAAATCCATGAACGTATTTGGATAAAATAATGATGAGCTGACAATAGGTACAGAGATAAATGTGTATGACCTGGTGCAGATTGCTGAAACATGGTTACAGAGAGATCAGGGCTGGGCAGTGACATGTCCAAGGGCACTCACTATTCTGGAAGGTTAGACAAGGAGGATCAAGAGGTGGAATTGATGTATTGGTTAAGTATGATATCAAGGCTGCACTGGGAAATGATATTGGCACGAGGGAACGACACGTAAATCAGTCCAGGCATAAACAAAAAGCAAGAGAAGAAACCTCTTGGGAAAAGAAAAACTCAGCCACTGTTCACCAGAAGCATTTCTGAGTTCGGAAACAATGACTGCTGTTGACAAGGGCACAACATTGGAAGAACATGCATATTGATTCAATTAATCAACTTGGCAAAGGTAGCCTCGAAGAACAATTCGTAGACTGTATGAAGGATAGTTTGAGAGCATGGATTCAACCAGAGAACGGTTTACTTCAGATTTGATATTATGTGACATGGAAGGATTGATGAATGGTTTTGCAGTTAAGGATCGTCTTGGACGCAGTGACCGCAACACGCTGTAATTTCAAACTCAGATTGAATGTATAAGGACAAGAGTCACATATGACGGTTTTAGTGTTGAGCAATGATAATTATATTGGGCTAAGGAAGGAGTTGGCTTGGGTGGACTGGCCAGGAAAAAACAAAACAAAACTATCAAGGGCAGGACAGATAAAAAAAAGGTAAAGACAAAAGGAGATACTAAATAACCTCTCAATTAAAGCATATTGGTGAGTGGAAGAGGTATTGCGTAATGGAGAAAAATCATTCATGATTTGACACGGAAATCAATAATAGCTTGAGGGAAAAGTCTTGGGCAAATCATATTACACAAGTTAGTCACACTCTGGAGAACTCGGCAAGGCAGTGGCTTGGTGGTGTTATCGCTGAACTGTTAAGTGAGATACCCAGCTAATGTTCTGATGCCCTGGATTTGAATTCTGCCATGGTAGATGGTGGAGCTTGTTTTCAAACGTGTAATTAAGAGACTGATGGTGATCGTGAATCGATTGTAAGGGAAAACTCATGTGGTTCATTAATGTCTTTTAAGAAAGGAAACTTCCATCCGTATCATAGATTCATCACTCTCTGGCTGAAGACATTTCTACTTATCTCCGATATAAAAGGTATTCCCTTAACTATGAGACTATGCCTTTGGGTCCTTTCCCTGCTAACAATAGAAGCATCTTCCTGACATCTACTCTGGACAGCCGTTTTGAATGATTCAATTAGATTCCCTCATCCTTCTCAACTTCAGCGAGTTTAATCACAGAGACCTCATATGTTAGCTTTTCAGTTCTGAGGCCATTCCTGTGAACTGCGTCTGAACACGCTCAAGGGACAATATATCCTTCCTGAGGTATGGGGCCCAAAACATCACACAATAATCCAAATGTGGTCTGATTAGAGCCTTATAGAGTCTCAGAAGTACATCGATGCTTTTATATTCAAGTTTTCTAAAAAACTGTCATCATTGTATTTGCCTTTGAGACCAATCCTGCCACCTGAATTAATGAACTTATGATTGATAATAACAAATTATCATGGAGTTACAAAAATTAACAATGATTAAAGCATGCTGAGTAATGGATTCCAGCCTTGAGTAAACTGTCTGTGCTAATCCACATGCTGTAGAATCCAGATAGGCTGCAGCTACCCAGACAGTTTGTAAACAAACCTGACAGCTACAGACCCTGCAATACAAACCTGGAATTGAATTTTAATGGGACAATGGAATGTCTCCCTTGGGCCATCAATGTGCCAACCCTTGGTTAGGTCTGATTGATCAGAGTTATCCAACATGGTCATTCTGTTGGCAGATCCTCCATATCCTCCCAAAATGATGTGAAGACTCTGAAGAACGAGAATCACAGCAAAACCCCACTTAGCGCAGTAAATCGAGAATAACCACCAAAGCAGAAGATACCTCCAAGTCCATCGTAAGAAGGAGAATTCAGCACGTGGAGCCCGGCAATGTTCTGTTGGGGAGGGAGACGATCATACAAGGTTAAGTTAAAGCATTAAGTAGTTTCTAGTGTGTTTCGCTACGTTATAGTACAATTTATTGTTCTAATGTTAATTATGTTCAATAAACAGATGTTGATGTTTATGAATCGACTCACAGTTCATTTGGTGAATATAAGATTTTAAAACACACTGTCTCGTGATATAAAAGTTTCCTAACAATTCTCTTTGCTCTTCAGACAGAAGAATTTTCCCGCATTTAGAAAATATTCCATGCCGGTATTCTTCTTACTAAAGTGCATGACCTCACACTTACCCCAATTGTATCCATCTGCCACTTCTTTGCCCACTCTCCAAACGTGTCTTATCCTTTCTGCAGCCTCTCCACTTCTGCAATGCTTCCTGTCTCTCCACCTATCTTCATATCATCTGAAAGGTTAACCAGAACGCCCTGAGAACATTCATCTAGATCATTAATTTACAAAGTAAAAAGTCGACGTCACAACACTGAGCCTTGTGGAATATCACATGTCACTGGCTACCATACTGACATGATCATTTTTATCCTCACTCGCTTTTTCTGCCTTTTTAACCTTTGTTGTTTCTCAATTACTCCCACACAGATTCTACACCATCTGTCCATATTTCAGTGATGGGCACTGAGTGATGGGACTGCAAAACAATTTTGCATTGGCGCTAATTTATAGCTTGGACATGGACTAAAAATATGACATTGTCGATTCAACTGAATTATGGCGACGACTTATGCCTTTGACGAAATATTCTGTTTGCATTCTGGAAGAATATAAATATGTGAACCTGCTTGAGAGGACACAGACTATTTCAAATGTTTGTATTCTTCCATAATACAGACAGAATATTTGGTCAAAGACATAGGCTGTAGCCACAGTCCAATGGAATCGACAATGTAATATTTTTACTTTACTTGTTTTTATTTGTATATGAAGAAGACACGAGTTAATAAGGAGATAAAAGTTGGTCAAATAAACAACAAATATTGGTGTATGGAGAATACAATGGAAAATGTGTCTGTGTTCAAATATGTTGGAAGTTTAATGGAAATGTACGAATTATTTAAATGGAGAGATTGGATCGAGGCGCAGAGGAATCAGGCACCTGGATCATACAAAAAAGGTCGTGCACATCAAGGTTTTAGAGAGGCCAGATAAATGTTGAAACCTTTTTGAAACAGAATTCATTCAGAAGTAGGAATTTTTTTTTTTACAGTTTTACAGGGTACTGGTGAGACCACAGCGAAAGATCTATGGCCATAATGACATGCAAAGCAGTCTAGACAAGATTCACTCAACTGACTCCTGTGAAGAATTGTATTTCAGGAGGAAATATTGACCAGACTGGCCCTGAATCTCCTGGAGTTTAGCTGGACAATATGTGATCTTGTTTAACCTCAGTATATTTCGAAAAGTCTTTTTAAGTTGAATTCTGAAATAATATTTCAGTTTGTATGAGAGATTTCAATAAGTGGATGGAAAGTAAAACTAAAGAATATCTCACTTCACAAGATGTGGGTTGTTTCAGCCCTCTCAAAGTGTTGTGTATTTGTGAAACTCTCTTCCCAGAGAGCGATGAAGGCTCGGACATTGAATATTCCTAAGGCAGAGGCAGGCAGATTCTTGACTAAGAATGGCACACTAACGTTGTAAGGGCAAAGAAGGAACACTTATGCCTGATGCTAGTTGCTATTTTTTTGTTGTCTTCAGCTATCGCAAAATTAGGAGACCATTCTCATGAACCTGAAGACTTTTCCTTTCAGATGGATGGACACAACTTTCCAAATGTGTTTTTATAAACAAGTGAAAACCTCCTTTGAAACTGCTTTAGAAATTACATAATGTCGAATAGATGTCTTAATAGTGCAGCTTCCTTTCAGTTGTTGTTGTGAGGTGAGTTTCGTTAGCAAAGTCACCGATCCCGTTGCCTATGTTTAATTTCCACCCATAATGTGTTAGTGAACTCCAGTGACCCTCGTGGTGCTGGAACACTAACATTTTTGTTTCAGAGAGAGTTACAGGATTCTGAACAAGTGACAGTGAAGAGACAATGGTTTCGATTCAAGTCAGGATGAAATGTGACCTTGGAGACTATATTCTTCACAAATTGATGCTCACAAGCTATGGAAATACTGAGACTATTTTCTGTTTTCAAGAATTAAAGTGATAGAGTCTTATGGCACACAAACAGGCCATTCAGCGCAACATGTCTACACCAATCAGAAAACACCAAACTGCATCAATGAAAGTTACCTCAAGGCGCATGGCTGACTCTGTTCTAGCATTTTGTGCTCATTCAGCTGCTGATTAAATGCTGCATTAACTTGTGTTATTCGTTGCCTGGGCTGTCAGTTGGCCTTTTATTTCAATGTATTCATGAAATGGTTTCTGCAAATGTGTCACACTACTTCAAAGTCCGTAACAAGCTGATTAGATCAATAAACACGGTTACATTGTTCAATTATTATTAGGAAATTGGATTTTTCAAAAATTCATTTGGGATTTTAATGGAGCTAGTCCAATATTAATTGCTGTTGAGAAGTTCCAGCCCAGTTGGTGTTGGTCCATCCAAGTGGCTGTTGGGAGGGAGTGCCAGCTGTACATCTCATGTGCCAGTTTATCTGGGAGTAAGTATTACTGCTGGTGGACGTAGTGTGAAAGAAGCCGCTGTACTGTGATGAACAGCTGGCAGAAAAACGCAAGACAACTGACTCTTTGTCAAAGCGAATATGTGGCAAGGAATTTATTATTCTGCAGAGAAATAACAACTTTGCAACTAGAAGTCTATATAACAATGAAGGAAAGTTTGTTTGTATGTTATTGGTGTCCTTAAACTAATGTTGTCAAACAGCTGGAATAATATTGGTGGGCTTATTGAACGAAACTTACACTGAGCATGTGAATTAGCTTGGATATTTTCAGAGATGGATGGGCTGTCCTTGGTTTAGTAACCTCGGATGCTCCATGGGATGATGCTGATTTGTAATCTCCCTACTGACTGAGCACAGTTCGATGGAACAAACCAACAATTACCAATGGATGGTGCTTCACAATATATCATGGAATCGTATAATAAAGAAGATCCTATCAAATCTGGCACCATCAAGTGCTGACACAAGTGCTTTGCCAAGGTTGTACGGTTTCCTTCATCAACCACCCTCACAGGCAATGCATTCCAGAAGCATATCACCCTCTGGGTTCAAAACAGATTTCACAAATCCTCACTCAATCTCTTGTCTTTCACTTTTAAAGTGTATCCCCTTGTATTTAACCGTTTGACTAAGGGGAACAGCTGCTGTCTTTTCACTCTGTCTATACCTCGCATGCTGTTATACACCTCTGTCAGGTTCACACCAGAACCTTCTCTGCTCCAAAGTAAAGCAAAAGCAAATCTAGCCTATCTTCATGGTTTGAGTACTCTCTTGTGTTGTTATTGTTTCAAAGTGCAGCATCTCACATATTGCAGTGTTAAGTTTTTCGGTCATTGATCTGGCCATCTGAACAATCCGGTTGTACCCTCCTGTAACCTAACATTTTCGTCCTCACTGTGAACGACCGGAATAATAGTTGTGTTATCTGCAACATTGTTTATCATTCTCTAACCCCCATCCCCATCTCCCACATTCTTATCATCAACGTGTATGAATATCAGAAACAAAATTTGATTTTCTACCCATTCTACAGTCGTTGTTGCAGAGGAAGAATTGATAATTCCAGTCTATAGTTTTCCCTCCCTTGGTGAATTGGCAGCTTTTTTAGGGAGCCACAAATAGTATTTTGGACATGGAACTGAATTCTGCTTTTATACTCCGCCCCTCTGTATGTATTCTTCATAAGGCTTGTACATCATTATTCTTGGACTCGCTTTTGGCACTGTGCACTGCAACATTTCCATTCTTTATAACATTCGCTGCAATCGCGTCAGAGCACAGATAACCCTTTTTTTAATCTGAAGGATGGACGCAGGCTCATTCCTGAAGTTTGTTTGAAAGAACTAAGGTGATGAGGATCAAGATTAAATTAAATTCTGCATTATAAGCATGCAGTAGAAGATCAAATCACATTCTCATTTCTACGTTGAATTGGAAGCAAATTCATAGAAAAAAAAACGCCCACTGTTCTGGATATTGTTTAGTGACATTACGTGACATAATGATGAGATAATGAATTGGAGAGAAAATAAAATGTCTGCACTTGATGGAGATACAGAAATGTAGAGTGGATGTACAATATGAACAAGAATCCTGTTCATAAAAGAAGTATGAGAAACATTTTCCTAATATTCAGACCACAATTTTCCTTGACAGTGATGTTTGATTGTCCATCAATCTCAGTTTTCCAACTGCATGGTATTGCCTGCCACAGATGATCCTTCTGACACACCACCTCCCCTTCCTATTCTTTCCTTACCCACCTACTTTCCTTGCATTGCCCCTTCTGCTGTGACATATCCTTCCACTGACGATCTCCTCTCACACTTCTCGCACTGTATATCACACCATTTCCCTATCACTCCCACTTTCCCTGACTCTCCCTTTCGTTTTTTGCTCTCTCACGAAATGCTGGAAATTGCGGACTTCTGTGCTACTACATGTCATCAGTGAATGGTGCGTTTGAAATGATCATTGCCCAACAGCAACAGAAAACAGCATGATGCACCGTGAACAGGATGGCTTTGTTAACTATTAGTACAGAGAGGAGTTTCTTCCTGCCCCTCTATCACGACACTTAACCAAACAGCCTCATCACCAACAGGACAAACATCTTAGGACAGAATTGGAAGACAATGTATCAATTTTCTTTTGTATATTGTGAGGATATTGTTCAAACAAACAGTATTCTTGTCTTTTGCTCCTTGTTCTTTCAACTGATCTTCCAATATAATTTGAGGTGAGATCAGAGAGACTTCCCTTTCAATCGAAGCAGGACTTGACTAAGCGTGGAATCAAGGACCCTGAGCAAAACTGTGATTAATGGGAATTAGAGAACATTCTGCACTGGGAATGGGAACAATGGGAAAATAATCTCTACAAGTTATCTTCCAAATTGCATGCCATCCTGACCAGGAACTAATTTGGTGTTACTTCACTACCAGTTGTTAAAACTTCTTGGAATGTGCCTACAAGCAGCTCTGTGTGTATGTGTCTCACTTGGACAGAAGAGATTCAAGTCGGCTGATCAATGTCGCCTTTTCCAGAGTGATTGTGTTTGACACGCAAAAGTTGCCCATGCTAGTTCCATCCAAAACCTATGGATGACTATGCTCTGTATCAATGTATCTTATGTTTCCACAGTTTCGTCTAAAGTTTCAGAAATGTAAGACCTTGCTGAATTAGTATGACCCTAGTGAAACCAGGAGCATGACATGACATTGAGGTTATGATTGGGATCCTTAATTCAATTGGCTACTTAAAGAGGATTGATCATGTGATTCATGGTCACTGAATTCAACATTGTCATGGTAATTTATGACATGGAAAATATTTAAGGTTCTGTCAAAAGAAAGCTCTTAATTTTTCACTCAATGACCATAACCAAATACATGAGAGTTGACTGAAATGGCAGCTTCACTGCCCCATTTCATATCAGAAAAATATCCACACTCCAAAACAAAAAGGGAAGTTGGAAGTGCTGGAAAACTTTAACAAGTCCAGCAGCATCTGAGCAGAAAGAGAATCAACGTTCTGAGACCAATGTGACTTTTTCAGAACAGGGTCATGTTCGTCTCAATATGATAACTCTCTTTCACTCTCAAGATACTGACTCATCAGCTGTGTTTCACCAACATTTTCCACTTGTATTTGAGATTTCAAAGTTCCATCGTATACGCTAGCACAGTGACATATTTGGGTGTGTGGCACGGTGGCTAAGTGGCTTTCTCGAAACACCTGGGAACCAGCGCGTGGTTTTTAATTCTGAATATTCTGCGCATCGAAGAGCCAGGAGGGGTCATGAGAAGTTGTTGGTAGATTGGGTCAAGGAAAATCAGAAGGATTTCGATAACTATATCAGGAATAAAAAGATGACTAGAGTAATTTTAGGGCCTATCAAGTGTAGTAGTGGGAAGTTGTGCTTGGAGTCAGAGGAGATAGGGAAAGCGCTAAGTGAATTTTCTCATCAGTATTCACACTAGAAAATAGCCAATGTTGTCGAGGAGAATCCTGAGATACAGGTCAGTAGATTAGATAGGATAAAGGTTCACAAGGAAGAGGTTTTAGCAATTCTGGAAAATGTCAAAATAGATAACTCCCCTGTGCTGGATGGGATTTATTCTAGGATTCTCTGGGAAGCCAAGGAGGAGATTGCAGAGCCTTTAGCTTTGGACTTTATGTTGTCAGTGTCTACAGGAATAGTGCAGAAGGCTGGAGGATAGCAAATGTTGTTAAATTGTTAAATAAGGGGAGTAAAGTCTAATTATAGACCAGTAAGCGTTACTTTGGTTGTGCGTAAAGTGTTGAAATTGTTAAAGAGATAGGGTTTATACTCATCTGGAAAGGAATAATTTGACTAACTATAGTCAACACGGTTCGATGAAGGGTAGGTCGTGCCTCACAAACCTTACTGAATTTTTTGAGAACGTGGATGTGGGTAAAACGGTTGATGTAGTGTATATGACTTTCAGTAAAGCGTTCGGGTAAGGTTCCCCATGATAGGCTATTGCAAAAAATACGGAGGCATGGGGATTGAGGGTAATTTAGCGGTTTGGATCAGCAAGTGGCGAGCTATAAGAAGACAGAGCGTGGTAGCTGATGGGAAATGTTCATCCTGGAGTTCAGTTACGAGTGGTGTACTGCAAGGATCTGTTTTGGGCCCACTGTTGTTTGTCATATTTATAAACAATCTGGATGATGGCGTAGAAGGATGGATTCGTCAATTTGCAGATGACACTTAGGTCGCTAGAGTTGTGGACAGTGCCAAACGATGTTGTGGGTTACAGCAGGACATAGATAATTTGGAGGATGGGCTGTGAGGTGACAAATGGAATGCCATGCGGAACAATGTCAGGTGATTCACTTTGGATGGAGCAACAGGAAAGCAGAGTCTTGGGCTCTTGGTAAAACTCTTGGTAGTGTAGATGAGTAGATATTCCTCAGTTTCCATGTACATAGATCCCTAAAAGCTGCTACCCAGTTTGATAGAGTTGTTCAGAAGACATATGGTGTGTTTGCTTTTATTGGTAGAGGGATTGAGTTTCGTAACCATTGGGTCATGTACAGCTGGAAACAAAATAAACCCTGGTGCAGCCACACTTGGACTTTGAATACATTTCTGGTCACCTCATTCATAGAAGGATGTGGAATCTTTGGAAAGGGTTCAGAGGAGCTTTACTAGGTTGTTGCCTAGTATGGAGGTAAGGTCTTACGAGGAAAGGCTGAGGGACTTGAGGCTGTTTTCATTTGAGAGAACGTTGAGAGGTGACTTAATTCAGACATATAATATAATCAGAGATTAGATTGGCTTGATAGCGAGAGCTTTTTGTCTTGGACAGTAATGGCTAACCCGAGGATATGTAGCTTTAAATTGCGATGTAGTGGATACAGGACAGATGTCAGAGGTCGTTTATTTACTCAAAGAGTAGCGGGATGTGGAATGCACTGCCTGCAACAGAAGTTGACTCGGCAACTTTAAGGCCATTTAAGTGGTCATTCGATAGGCATATGGATGAAAAATGGAGTAGTATAGGTTAGATGGGCTTCAGATTGGTTTCATAGGTCGGCGCAACATTGAGGGCAGAAGGGTCAGTACTGCGCTGTATCGTACTATGTTCTATATGTGCACAACCCTGTCCAACTCTATATCCACTGATTAAATACTTATGTAGCATACTATTCTTTCCGTTTGATATTGTCCTGTTCACATTCATCGAATGCATGTCGTGTGGAAACAGGTCCTTGGAAGAGTAACCCACACAGACCCATTCTTCTCCCCCCGATATTGACCCCACACTAATGTGCCGAACCTACACATCGGTGAACACAATGAGAAGATTAGCTTGGCCAATTCACCTAATCTGCACATCTTTGAACTGTGGGATGAAATGCACACAGACCTGGAGAGAATATGCAAACTCCACACAGAGAATCGGCTGCGGTTGGAATCGAGCACTGTGAAAGTGTAGCGCTAATCCCTGACCCACAGAGCCACATCAGCAATCAGCATTCTATCTCAGTTTCATTGCTCTGCTTTCCTTTTCATTCTGTCTGCCAGAAAGCGTGATGGTGATTGGGGAATTATCGTTGTATTCCCCTCAAATTTCCACAACATCTGCTCCCGTTCCTTCCTGTCTCCTAACTAATGTTATTTTCATTCGTCCCTGGCTCATTAATTCATGGGTTTTAACGAACAAGGTCTTTGTACATAGCATTTTTTTTCTTGTACTGAAGTAAAAAAAATGTAAATCTCACTGTTTTAAAGCGAACAAAACAGCAATAAGATGCTTGCCAATTAAAAAAAAACTGAAGCGCAACTTGTGTGTTGACATTACAACATGGCCTTCAGACAGCAGTCAGAGTCATGTTCACACCTATCCAAGCTTCCTCTATAAGGCCAGGGTAACTCTGTCCAGGGACAATCTTTTGGTTGGCAGTTTTTCTAGCGGAAGAGAGAACAACATAATAACAACAACTTGATTGTGTGATTTTTGGGGCTGCAAGCCAATACAATATTGGACATGAACAACACAGCAAAATCATCTAACCTGCGAAAAGAAAACATCCATCAGTTTCCCCCCACCCCAACCTCGGCACTGACTTCACTAGTGATTGGAGATGAGACCAATACCTGGTGATGTCGACATCCAATGCACTCCCGTGGTTATTGTGAGCTGAAAATGTTGTAGTGAAAGGTGTTAACTGGAACTGTTTGTTCAGTAACTGTGATTGATGTCAGTCTCCATGGACTCTAACTGTGTCAATAGAGGATTTCTCTCTCCTATTTGTAAGGGACCTCTTTCGGTGCTTTACCCATGGTAGCAGCAGAGACATCACCTCCAATACTGACGGAGTCAGTAGCTACAGAGACAGGGAGAGGAGATATCAGAATCTGAGAACAACAGACTGAAATGTTCCATAATGGATCATAACCTAAGAATGTTAGACTGGAATATTCCAATAATCGATCAGAATCTGAGAACAATAGACTGGAATGTTACAACAATACACAGGGGTTTATCCGATGGTCTTTTCTTGTTTTCCTGGTCTGAGTCAACATTATCATTGCAAATATTCAGTATACTAATTATTATTCAGGCAGGTTATTATCCCACCCTCGCTATTTTTGGTGTTCCTGAGAAGTTTTTCAATCTCTATCTACTTATTAGTTACATAAACCATGTTGAACTTCATTGCTTTTTTTTTGTTGTCTATATCTGGTAAAGACAGAAATTATTGCATTTAGTTCCATTGTAAATTCCATTCATTATCCACAAATTCCAGACCCCTCCCTCACAAATGTCTGAAACAAAACTGTGAGGACACTTTTTGCGTTGAACTGATGTATGTCTTGGTTTTGTCTCCATCACCAAACCTGCCCACGACCAGCTTCATAATACACTGAGTCTCTACCACTGTGTCAGTGCCGTTGCTCAATAAACCATTATCTATGCCTTGATAAAGGTCATACTTTACAGTTACAGTTGCCTTTTGTCTCAAATCCTACCATAGCTGATCGCAGAATTTAATTTCAATGATAAGAATCGAAATAAAAACAAATACACGAACTGTAATCATAAAATGAGGAGAATTTTGTCTAAAAAATTATCTGTTTCACCGATGTGCTTTGGTAAAGAAATCTATTTGGTCTGGATTGAGAATGACTTCAGACCCACAACAATGTGCTTGGCTCTGCACTGCCCTGTGGAATGGTCACAATTAAGGGCAATTAGTGATGATCATCAAATGCTGCCCTTCACAGTGATGCTGATATCTCATGAAAGACCAAACAACAAACATTAAATCAAACAAAGAAAGCTACTGATGATCTGAAACAAAAAGAAACAAAGTGCTGGGGAAACGAAACAGATTTGGCAGCTTCTGTGGAGAGAAAAATAGAGTTAACGTTTTCAATCCACTCAGCATGCATCAGATCTGAAAGCAGCTGGGAAATAGTGTACTTTGCTTTGGTGGCGTGAGTTGAATATATTAAGGAATAGAGAGATAGAGAAAAAGATTTTAAAAAATCAGTTGTTGATAACCAGCTAGGATGGAAATAAAATGTGACATTAATCTCGTTGATTTTTCATTTTCCCCCATATTCATGAGTATCATGTCCATGTAGATATCTATCCAAACCCCTTTTAAAAACGAGGTATGTCTCCTCTGACTCTCTTCCCTGAGTGTGATAATTTTATTTAATTCATTAAAGCGACATGGGTGTGATTGGCTGGGCCAGTATATATTTCCCTTTCCGGGTTGCCCACGAGTGGTTAGCACTGCTGCCTCACAGCGCCAGAGACCCGGGTTCAATTCCCGCCTCAGGCGACTGACTGTGTGGAGTTTGCACGTTCTCCCCGTGTCTGCGTGGGTTTCCTCCGGGTGCTCCGGTTTCCTCCCACAGTCCAAAGATGTGCAGGTCAGGTGAATTGGCCATGCTAAATTGCCCGTAGTGTTAGGTAAGGGGTAAATGTAGGGGTATGGGTGGGTTACGCTTCGGCGGGTCGGTGTGGACTTGTTGGGCCGAAGGGCCTATTTCCACACTGTAAGTAATCTAATCTAAGTAATCTAATCTAATCTAATAGCAGTTCACATGCTGTAGGCTGCCAGTGCTTAGATCTGTTTAGCTTCATTTCTTTGAGACCTTGTAGTGATATAACTGAATGCTGGCTTGGTCATTTCAAAGGGCAGTTGAGGGTCAATCACATTGTTTTGGGTCTGGTGCCACATGTATGCCTGACCACATGAAGATAACAGAATTCCTTCCACGAAGGACACAATTAGTTAGGCTTTTGTTTTTATTTGACAATTGACAAACGTTCATTAGATTGTTAATCCAAATACTCGATTGAATTCAAATTCCACCATCTGATGAGGCGGGACTCAAGTCCAGGTCTGAGTCATTAGCTGGGTCCCTGGATTAATAGACTGGAGATAATAGCACTAGACCATCGCATCCCCAGCATCTACACTGGTAATGGTAGTGTTGCTGTTATTGTGACTGAGGTGCAGAAAATTGTGCAGTTACATTGTCAACTACTTCCATGGAGAACAGAACCGGTAATATTTCAGGTCACAGGGACTGTGCAGAGCTGCAATGGTTTTTCAGCCAGGAGTAGAAACTGGGTGTGATATATATATACAGAGACTTGACTTGTTCTCATCACTGGAAAGTCAGAGGAGGTTCCCTGGATGGTTTTCTTGGGTTTGTGTTATCAGCTACTGCAATGATTTAGGGAAACCTGAGGGTCTGGTGTCCCCACTCTGGACAAGGTTTGGACACTGCATTTTGGAGAGAGTCTGGGTCTTCAGAGACTTCATAGGAAGGAGCAGGACACTGCACTATCCTTTCTGAGATTTCCACAAATATTTCTCAATGTTGAACCTTTTCCGTGTGCAAAGTGTGAATCCAGTTCATTTCAACAATGACGTCACAGAGCTGTGAAACCTCCATCAGCACAAAATTTGTCTCACACCAGGGAGAGGACTATACTCAAAATTCCCATCAACTGTTTTGATTCTGGAACTTTCCAGGCAGGAGTGGGGGAAGTATCCATTTTTCCAGAGTGTGATCCTCTCATGTACTCACAAGGTGACAGAGACCATCTCCTTCCGGTGAGGTTAATATGTTGGTTCTGTCTCCACAGAGGAAAGAACAGAAAAATCTTCCCGAAATGTTAGGCAATATAGTAACTGGTGAAAATGTAGAACTGCTAGAAGTTAGAATTATTAAAGAGGAAGTACTGGGGATAAAAAAAAAAACAAAGCTCATGTTGTGAATATTGGTAAGGTTCTGGACTAATTGAGTTATGAATTTAGAGGGCTACAGACTTAGGGCTGGAGAGTTGTGCTTGCCGGGTAGCTCTTTTGGGAGCAGGTACAGTCACGATGGGTCAATGGCCTAAATCTGTACTGTCAGTTCCTTAACTCTATGAGGGAGGGCAAAGTATGTCAAAACTTTTTATGTTATGGAAAGGATCCTGCAGACTTGGACGTAGCTCCTGTGACCACAAACATTTAAAATAGGAGCGAGTTGGAAAACAGCATGCCAAGTGATGAATAAATCTATGTCAGTTGTGTGGGAAAATTTTAGAATTTTTTAGTATTTCATAATAACTAGATCTTTGGAGACTAATGATATGATTTGCGGAGTCAGCCTATATTTTAGAAAGGCAAATCGTTATTGAAAAACCACTTGAAGTTTACGGAGGATGTTGATTGTGACATCGACAAATGAGAACCAATGGTAACAGTGTATTTGAATTTTTAGGAGGCTTTTGACAGGTGAGTGAAGAACGTTAGAGTCCTTGTGTAAGGGGTGAATATACTACATGGAAATGAGAATTGGATAATGGGGAGAATACAGAGAGTAAGATTCTGCTCTGGAATAAAGGTCATTGCACATAGGGTTTCCCATGTATCAGTGCTTGGAGCACAGCTGTCCACAAGGCAATGAAATGATTTGAAATGAGCAGCAAATACAGTTCTTTTCATTTTGTATTTATTAGAAGATGAGAGATTGGGAAGTTCAGTCATCACTTATACAATTCACATGAGCCAGCAAGTAATCAGGACAGTAAATGATACGTTGTCCTTCATTATAAAATGATTCAATTGTTGAAGTAAATTCATCTTCCTGCACTTGTAGTGTGTTGCTTGGGCAGTATTTCTGCCACTGATTACAGATTCTCTCTCCTTTATAAGGAATGATTACATTGTGACTGAGATAGTGCAATATACTTGCACCAAACTTATTCCTGGGATGATGGTATCATGAAGAAAGTGTGAGGAAAATGAATGTTTAATACATGGCGCTGAGAGAAAATAACAGGCTTTTACATTCAGACTTGAACATTACAGACTAACACAAATGTTGTCAAGAAAAAGACAGTGATCATGTGAGAAACTACATTCTTTCCATTATATTTGATTCCCAATAGTTCACATACCTGCCCGGAGCCCCCATGTTGGTTGAGAGGCAGCTCCAGGCTCTGACCGAACTCTAACTGTCTCAAAATGCAGTTGGGGTGTGAACCTGCACTGTTCACAAATATGTCAGCAGCCACAATATCTTATTCCTGAAAGAGTTAGCCAGTCCCACCAGGTTGTAACCTCGATCAAATTACCAGTCTGTCTTCTCGGAGACAGAAGCTTTTTCCTTGAGACGTGCACAAACCGCCACTTTCCCTTCTCACCTTCAGTAAACCAAGTTAAATTAACACGTGAACCACTGACAATGGACCCAGGAGGAACAACATAGTGCAGTTTATCTATGTAGTCTCTGCTTCGCTGATGTCATGTTGGGGCATCAATGACATCTTCCTATTTCTGCATAATTGACTTGACAGGTTGAATGGCCTCTTCCTGGTCTCATGGAAGAGGCTCAAAGACCTGACTTGGCAACTCCTGGTTCCTGTTTAACATCTCGATGTGCTGACTACATTCCTTCCCTCCTCGTGTAATAGGCAGTAGGGACTGAATGGGCTATCCCTGTTCATATTCAATAATTTCAGTGGGTTGAATATATTCAGTTGAAACCAGCTTGTGGTGCTGAATGAGCTCCTCTTATTTAACTGTGGAACACTAGAAAGAGAAATTTCTAGTAAGACTGTTACATGAATGTTACCTTCACTTTAACAACACAGTTTGGATGCTTTTCAGGCCCTGCTGCACATGGACACGAACTGCCTCAGCAGTGGACACGTGACAAATTATTCTTAATATTGTGTGATCTGCAGAGAACATCTCCACTTCGGTCCATAAGATGTGGGAAAGAAGTTGAAACAGCTGAAGAGAGCTAACTTGAGGATGTAGGCAGAGATATCCTGTGACCAATCACAAATATCTTCCCTTCTCCTCTGAATGTCTCTAACCAATGGGGAGTTTACAATTCATTCCCATTACATTCCATTGTATTCTGGTTCCTTAATACCATCCACAGTTAAATCCTGCCTTGATATCAGGGCCAGTCACTCTTACCACGTGTTCATATCTTTTATTCATGTGAATAGGTCACGGTGTGTTTGTGAAGTGTTCCCTTCTCACAGAGGATAGTGACTGTCGGGAGTTCTGTATTCCAGAGAGGTAGGGGAGGTAGATTACTAAGATATTTGGAAGGGGGCACAATGGATATGTGAGGTATCAGAATGTTGAGGACTGCAGGGATTGAGCATAAGAGAGGCGTTGTGGCTTTTGCAGATCAGCTATGATCATATTGAAGCGAAAGACAGGCCAGGAGGGCTGAATGATGTATTTGCGTATCTGATGTTCTCTCATTCTGTTATTGGGAAGTTATTTTCCTGGAAATTCTGTTCTTGGATGCTGCAGTCAGGGAGACCAGATGATTTTGTGGGCTATCTCTGGGTGAGGCATGGGTGCTGTATTTACGATGAATCTGGATCGGCAACATGACCAACAAATGAAGACAGTTCTGTAAAGACAGAGGAGTGAGATGTTTCACACCGTCACCTACCCTTTCTTTTCCCAAGAATATTTTCCAACGCCATGTCAAACTATGTGTGACAGTCTTCATCCGCTGAATGGTCTCCGCTGTTTGTGTGCACCAGGTTACTGGGATAAATGGTCTCCGACTGTTCCTGTCCATCAGGTTTGAGAGGTTCAGTGGAACATAGGAACATGAGACTGAGGAGAAGGGTTGGTCATTAGACACTTTGTGCATTCTCCACCAGGCAATAAGATTGTGGCTGATCATGTTATGGTCTCAGCCTCACTTTCCTGTCTGTAGTTCATTGTCCTTTATCATCCAATGTCTAAGTAGCACGGCTTTGAATAAATGCAAACACACAGGCACCATAAACTTCTGGGCAAGAGCATTCCCACTCAAACAGCTGTGAATTTCTCGTCATCCCTGTTCAGACTGGGTTTGGAGAGGTTTCTGTTTCATTTTCTACTCCAGCTCCTCCATTGGTCATGACACATTTTAAATGTAATTCCGTTGGTGATATGGCCAATGATATAGTTCTCGGTCTTGGTCAGGTTCTTTGCTAGGCACAAGTCAGGTAGATATCTTTAATTTGGCAAAGTAATTTACCAAAGCAAACTTACTCAAGCTATGATGGAAAGATACATGGCAAGCAGTGTGGACAAATATGTACATTAATATTTATATTTCAATCTATACTGAGATGCAGTTTGTATACACAGAAACATACACATACACAGACACATACAAAAAGACACTCACAGTGACCTGTGGTAACTGATGATCAAAATTATCAGGCAGGCCCCCCGCAAATTCTTCTCTAGCCCCTTACAGTGTTCTTGGATATATCTGGTAAGGCATGAGATTTCTCCAACTTCAAACATTCTAGTATACCCAATACATCCTCTACTGTGATATGGACTGTCCCCAAGATATCACCACTAATTTCCTCAAATTCCCATGTATTCATGTCTTTCCCCACTGTAAACATAGAGGAGAAATATTTGTTGAGGGCATCGCCTATCTCTTACGGTACAACACATACATGTCCACTTTGGTCTTTGAGAGGTCCTATTCTCTCTCTAGTTTATGCTTTTCCTTTAATATATTTAAAGCGCCACTTTGGATTCACCCAGATCTTCTCAGTCAAGGTTATCTCATACCCCCTATTGGCCCTCCTGATTTCCTCCTTCAGTAAACTCTTATATCCCCTGTGTACCTCCAGGGATTTCCTTCATTCCAACTGCATCTACCTGAGCCACGCCTCCTCATTTTGTTTGTTCAAAGCCTAAACATTTCTTGTCAATCAGGGTTCCTCATTCCTGTCAACTTTCCTTTTACACTCACAGGAAATATCGATCTTAAACTCCCATTTGTTGGAGGTCCTTCTGCTTGCAAGCAGACTACTCTAATCAACCCCTGCAAAATCCTGTCTAAGTCCATCAAAAGTAACCTTTCCCCAATTTAGAACTTGAATCTGTGGACCAATTTTTCCCCACTCCATAACTATTTTAAAATTAATAGAATTATGGTCACTGGTCCCAAAGTGCACATCTACTGTCACCTCACTCACCTGTCCTGACCTAGTTCTTAAAAGTAAGTCAAATTTTGCCCCTTCCCGATTAGGACCCTCGACATACTGCTTGACGGAAGTTTCCTGACGCACTTACTTGATTCCATCCCATCAAATCTATTAATGCTCTGGCAGTTCTAGTCTGTGTTATCAAAAATAAAACCGCTGTTATGACAACCCGAATGTTCCTGCAAGTCTCCCCAATCTCTGTATATATTTTTGAACCTGTACTTCCTGTTAACTATTTAGGGGCCGATAGTACAACCTCATTAATGTCACCATCCCCTTCTTTTGTCTTAGTTCCACCTACAAAGCCTCACTGGATGATTCATCAGTTGTTTTATCTCTGATCACTGCTGTGATACTCCCCTTTATCAGAAATGAAACTCCCCTCCACTCTTTCCACTATCTCTGTACCTCCTCATGCACTTTACCTGGTACATTAAGCTGTCAGTCCTATCCATCCCTCAGCCATGTTTCTGTAATAGCTACTCTATCCAGCGCCGATTACGTATCCACACCCTGAGTACATTGGTCTTACTTGTTAGTCCTTTTGCATTGAAATAAATGCAATTTAATCCATAGGCATTCCTTGCTCCCTATCGTATTCCAACCTGATCTATCTCTTCAACGTACTATTCTGAATACTGTATCACCTTCCAGCCTCACATTTGCCTCCCTGCTCTTGAGGATACCACCTCCTGCCAATCTTCCTTAAACACTCCCTTGTAAGACTAGCTAAACTGGCTTCGAAGATATTGGTTCCCCCCTCCAGTGCATGTGCCACCAGTCCCTCTTGAAAAGGTCAACTCTGTCACAGAAAAGCTCCAAATTATCTAAAATTATGAGTCCCTCCTCTTGCACCAATTCTTTAGTTACATCTTTATCTGCCATATCATCCTATTCCTACTTTCACTAGCTCATGACACTGGAAGTAATCAGGTGATTACCACTGTCGAGGTCCTGGTTTTTAACTTTTCTCCTAGATGCTGGTAATCATTCTGTAGAACCACATTTCTTTGTCTACCTGGGTTATTTGTGCCAACCTGCACAATGACTTCTGGTTGCTCCCCCTTCCCCTTGAGAACATTCAGCAGCCACTCAAAACATTTTGGACCCTGACACCTGAGAGGCAACGCACCATCCTGGATTCCCGTTTGAGGCCACAGAATCTCTGATCTGTCCCCCTAAGAATCGACTCTTCAATCCCTAAGACCCTGTTTACCGTTATCTTTTCCTGCTACTCCCCAGAGCCAGTCATAATGCAACCAACCTGGCTACTGCTGATTTCCTGACACCCATTCCCCCATCTGCCAATACACACACAAAGTCAGAATCCAAAATGGTATACTTGTTTTCGAGAGTAATGGCCACAGGAGATTTCTGCGCTCCATGCCTACTCCATTCGCCATTCCCGGTGGTCGCCCAGCTATTTTTTTCCCAAAAAATGGCAGATTTTGTTTTAGTAATTGGAATGCAAATTTTGAAATATTCATGTTCTGAGTAATAATTGGACTTCACAATGAAGCTGGCCTTGCAATACTTGCATTTTAAATGCTTATGCTGCACCACATAATCAGGTATTTGCGAACATTTACAACGGGAAATAATGGGATACTGACTTTTATTCGCATCAGACACACGACAGAATACAAAACTTTGAAGTATGGGAGCAGGCCATTGGCCACTGTGTGTGCACCAGCTCAAGTAATGTCTCCCAAGCGCCTCCCATTTGCCAGCCCTATCTGCAGCCTGTTAAATTCATATTTCCAAATACATAACCAGTTCTCTTTTTAATCTTCATCCACAACTCTCCCAGGCAGTCCATTCCGAATTCTAACAACTCTCACAATAAAGACGTTTGTTCTTATCTCACTCTTGGATCTTTTGCTAAAAATCTTGAAATTAGAAATCAATGATGCTGTAATGCCAACTAACGGAAACAGAGTATTCCTGTTTTACTCTGCAACATTTTTTTTTCATAATTTTAAGCATCGCAATAAGTTCACATCGTTGTCTGTTCTGCTCCAGGAAGAATAAGCCTTGCAAGAACGGTAACAATCACTACATTGGACAAACAGGCAGAAAACTAGCCACCTGGTACATGAACAACAACTAGCCAGAAAAAAGACATGACCCACTATTACTAGTATCCCTACATATGGATGAGGAAGTATACCATTTTGACTGGGTCTGCACACCCATCGAGGACACGGCAAACAGAGACACGAACGAGAATTCCTAGAAGTATGGTATTCCAATCGGAACTCCATCAAGTAACACATCGATTTTGATTCCAACTGACATTCTCTGAAAAAAAGAACCGGACATGAAATCTCCAATATGGAAGTTACATCACTTACTCAAGGAAACCTAAACACTTAAATATAAATTCGGAAGAAAACGCTAGCACTTGACTGGAGGCTCACTGATAATGTTCCCTAGTATAGTGATGAACCGTGTGAAAATGAACTCTCCAACTCAGCGAGCAAACTGACATACAGAAGAATCGCAATTTCTCTCATCCTTTCTTTAACTAAATCCTTTATTCCAGTTATCATTCTGATTATTTATAAGGTTATTGGTATTCTTCTGCAAAGCAATGTGGCATCTGTCTGTCTGTCTGTGTGAATGTGTGTGTGAGAGAGAGACCGAACAATCCTCTTCAATCTCTGAATTACTCCCCGTGCCACATGGAAAAGAGGCAAAGATTAGGAAGGCAGTGTAGCTTAACATGTTAAAAAGCTAGTTCAGGGTTGATGATTTCAGATTTTTGGATCATTGGGATTTCTTTCAGGACAGGAAGGACCTGTACAAAAAAGACAGGTTGCATCTTAACTAGAGGAGCAGCACCGTCCTTGTGGGGAGGTTTGCTAGTGCAAGTCGAATGGATTTAAACTAATCAAGCAGGAGTATGGGAACCAAAGCAGCAGGTCAGAAACTGAGTAGAAGGTCGAGGTGAACAGGACATCAGGCACGGCCAGTCTCATGACCATGCTGAGGGAAGGAATCATATCAGTTCACATTGTGAGATGTAAGTTGGAATAAATGATAGAGAAGAGGGGCAGGTTTATCAGGGATTCACAAATAAGGATGGGGAGTGTGGGGGCTGTGAGGGATTGAGATGTGTGAGATCAGGAAGACTGTGCACAAGAAAATATTAAAGGGGAAAGAGGTCGGGGTGAAGTGGGGTGGGGAATTCTGTTATAAATAATTGGCTCCAAAAAAACAGGAAAGCTTGCTTTTTGTCAAAGTGAATACCTGGGAAGGAATTTATTATGCTTCAGAGAATTAGAACCCTTATAGCTAAAAGTATGCATTATATTAAAGGAGAAGCTATGTCCATGATATTGCTGTAGCTATAATAATGGTGGGCAAAGTGTTCGTTCTGTTGTTGGACAATGCTTGAGAGCATGTGAATTATCCTGGATGTTCCCAGAGATGCCCTAGGTTAAGTAAGTGCATTGTGAGAACTTGCATGAGATGATGTTGGTTTGTAATCTCACCACTTACTGAGTCCAGTCAAAGGAACAAACCAACAACTGCCATTGCTTACTACCTCAGAATATACCTCAGAGTTTTCATGGCTGCCACCGCATAAAATCATGCAACAAAGAAAAGGCCTATCACATCTGCACCAGCAAGTGCACATCCAAAGGCTTTTTAAACGTTTGTGAGGTTACCTCCCTCAACGAACCAACTAGACAATGCATTTCAGATTCATACCACCGTCTCAGTGCGAAACACATTCCACAAATCCTCTCTCAATTCCCTGCATTTCACTTCAAAAATGCGTCCCTTTGTTATTGCCCCTTTGACTAAGGGATATAGCTTCTGTCTGTTCAGCCTATCCATATCCCTTATGCACTTGTACACCTGTACCATTTTCCCTCCTCAACCTTCCTGCTGCAAAGGAAAAACGAGTAAATTTAGCCCTACCCATTCATAGATTGAGGACTCACTTGTCTTTTTTACTTCTGACATGCACCATCCCACATTTAACAGTGTTAAATTTCATCGGCCATTTATCTGGTTATCTGAATAATCTGTTTCTATCCTCCTGTAGCTTAACCCTTTCCTCCTGACTGTGAGCCACCCAGCTCAGCTTTGTGTCATCCACAACATTTTTTATCATTCCACTGCCACCGGCCACCCACATCTTCCACATTCTCACCATCATCATTTATGAATATCACAAATCAACCGTGATATGCTTCCTGTTCTCCACATCTTATCCAGAGGAAGATTTGAGAATTCCAGTGTCTGGCTTTTCTTATTTTGGTCAATTTGCAGAGTGATGTGGGTAACATCCTTTCTGAGGAAGCCACAAATAACATTTTCGACACAGAGTTGAATTCACCTTTTACACTTTGCCCCTCTGCATGTTTTAGTCATAAAGCATGTAAATAATTTAGGATGAACTAGCTTTTAGCACCTTGCACTGGAACATTAGCATTTTGGAGGGACTGTTCTTTGTTACATTCACTGCAATAGCCAGAAAAGAAGAAACTTTTCATCTGCAGGATGGACACAGACCAATTCATCGTTTATTTAAATCAGCCAGTGTGAGGAGATAAATATGCAATTAAATTATATGTTATGGACAAACTGCGCAAGATCAAATCATTTGTCATGTCTACCTTGAATTGGAAGCAAATACATATTGTAACAAAATTCAAAAACACCACACTAGATGAGAAAAAAAAACATGTCGTCTGCACTTGATGTAGATACAGAAATATAGTGTACATGTACAATCTGAACCAGAATCAAGTGATAGAAAAGAAAGTACATGAATTCTTTTCTTAATTTTGAATGGAAACCAGATCTTGATTTTTCTGAACAGTGATACTTTTGCACACAACCCCGCTTCCTCAAAAACAATTTTTTCCCTGTCACTAAAACTTCATCTGCCATTCTTCGTCCTCCGTCCTACTCTTTCCTTACACTCCTACTTTCCTTGCACTACCCCTTCTGCTGCTACATACTCTTCCACTGATGATCTCCCTTATACCCTTCTTCTGCCACTCCCACTGTAAGTTACACAAATTCCCCAATTACTCCCACTTCATCTGACCATCGCGTTCACTATTTGCCTTCCAACTGGGATGATGAGAGCTGCTGGCTTCTGTGCTGCTATTGATCATTAGTAAATGATGAGATTGGGATGATCAATATCCAATCTGAACAGAAAAGAGTGTGTTTCTGTCACTGCCTGATGCACCGTGAACAGGATGGTTTTGTTCCCCATGGTACAGAGTGGAGTGTTTTTCTGTCTCTGTATCACAGCGCTTAACCAAACAGCCGCATCTCAAATAGGATGAATCTTTCCTCAGAATCAGAAGTCCATGTATCAGCTTTCCTTTAAATTTGTGAGGACAGTGAACACACTGTTCAAACAAGCCATGTTCTATCCTTTTGCTTTTTATTATTTTAAGGATTTTCCAATGCCATTTGAGGTGCGATCAGCGTCACTTCCCTTGAATCAAAGTAGTATTTGACTCATGTGAGATCAGGGACCCTGAGTAAACTGTGGTCAATCGGAATCGGAGGAAATTCTGTGCTGGTAATTTCCTCACTGAGCAATGGCACCTTCCCCAGAGCTTTTGGGAATGTCAAATACACTATGCCCTTCTAGTACTTTCCAAAACCATGGATGACTTTGTCCTGTTAATAATATCAACATATATTATGTTTTTACAGTTTGGTTTAAAATCTCAGAAAGGTAAGGCCTTGCTGGTTGAGTGTCACCCCAATGAAATCAGTGCATTACAATAATATTACGATTCAGATAATTTTCAACCAGTTACTTTTTGAGGACTGATCGTGTGATGTCAGTGCCAGTGATATCAACATTTTATCAGTCCAAAAGCATCACACCCCATTTGCTCAAGGCTACACCACTCTCCAATTCTCTTTCTTTCTCCGGCTCATTCGCCATGCTCATCAGATATATGGGGCCCACAAGATGCAATAATACAGAGGTGCCTATGACGCCTCGAAACCTGCCTCCCGACCGGTGCCCTGCACTCTGACTGTATCCCCTCCCCCAAATGCACCTGCTGTCGTATCTGCACCATCCCTCCAAACCTTCCACACTCTGATGTTGAATGTTCTGTACTTAGAAAAGGTCTGAACTTTATCCCACTCTGTCCCCACTTTAATGAATTTCTGGCACGGCATGATGCTGAACTCTTCTTCCACCGTCTTCTCCTTGGTACCCATTTCTTTGGGCAAAGATTCCACTCTCTATCCCACATACTCTTCGCCAAGCTCCGATACTCTTCCTCCACCTGGACATCTCGCTCTGGCGTTTGCTTGAACTCAATCTGTTCATTGAGAATGCTCGATGTGACATTGGTTGTTTTAGTTTCTCTGCATCCCCTCACCCAATCCACAAATTACACTCTGAACAGGTTGAACGCCGTGTGCTTTGATCCAACCCTGACTTTGTTATTCAGCCCGTGCTGGTAAGGGTGGTGTTACTGTAGTCTGGTGGACTAACCTCTACATTGCACAGACTGAGCGCCAGCTCTCAGATACCTCCTCATGTCACCTGCTGGACCATGCCCCTATCATGCCCCTATCAGGCCATTGTATCAACTATGATAAACTGACCACATTTCATTTGGTCATTTGCACCCCACCTGCCACCACATAACAGTCCCCAAGCTGATGGTCCTCTGATAGCAGAGCTCATTTGAATCTCCTCCTGAAAATCCACAAACAGAACTGCCCGGGCAGACCCATTGCTTCAGCCTGCTCCTGCCACACAGAGGGGGGGGGGTGCATGCATACACACGTGGGCCCCAGTCAAACCTGTTTCTTCATGGGGTACGTAGACCATTCCCTGTTCCAGTTCCTTTCCAGCTCTATCCACAACTCTTTCTCCAACACATAAATGATATAATCGATTCTGCTTCCCTCTCTTGTCCTAACTTAGTAAAAAAAAAACATCGATTTCACTTCCAATTTGCATCCCTCCCTCACTTTCATCTAGTCTTTCTCTGACTCATCCCTTCCTTTCCTCGGTATCTCTGTTTCCATTTCTGGGGATCGACAGGCCACTAACATCCAGTATTAACTCACCGATGGCCACAGCTACCTGGAGTATACACCCTCATACGCTGTTTGCTGCAAAGACTTCATTCCATTCTACCAGTTATTCTGTCTCCATTGCATTGCATCTGATGATGTCAATTTCAAAAATGTGGTCTCCAAAATGTCCACCTTCTTCCTCAACTGAGGATTTCCCTTGCAATGCTCTTGACAGGGCCCTCAACCAGGTCTGACCCACCTCCTCCACTTCTATCCTCAGCCTCTCTCTACCCACCTGCAACAGCGAGAGAATTCCTCTTGTCCTGGCTTACCATCCCACCAGCGTTCACATGAAGAGGATCATCAGCCGCTATTTCCCCCACCTCCAGCAAGATGTTATCACCAGTTATGTATTTCCCTCCTCTCTCTTGTCCGCCTTCTGGAAGAGCCAGGACACCCTGGTTCACTCTTTATTCACTCCCAAAATTACGCCCTCACCCCACACCACAGAGGCACTTCTCTTGCCCCTGCCGAAGGTGTAACAGTTTCGCACTTCTGTCCTCCTTTCTCAATATCCAAGGGCTCAACCACACCGCACCAATGAAGCAGCACCTTACCGACGTTTCCCACAATGTAGTCTAATAGATTCGCTGCTCACAATGTGGTCTCCCCTAGACTGGGGAAACTAATGGTGGTTTGGGTGACCGCTTCACTGAACGTGGAGAAAGTGAGGTCTGCAGATGCTGGAGATCAGAGCTGAAAATGTGTTGCTGCCAAGGAAGAGGAGAATCGACGTTTCGGGCATAAGCCCTTCATCAGGAATGGCTCTTTCCTCATTCCTGATGAAGGGCGTATGCCCGAAACGTCGATTCTCCTCTTCCTTGGATGCTGCCTGACCTGCTGTGCTTTATCAGCAACACATTTTCAGCTTCACTGAACGTCCAAAGTGTACCTATACAAATGACCCTGAGCTTCCAGTTGCCTGTCAGTTTAATACCGCATCCTGTTCCCTGGCCAATATCTCTGAGTCAGGCTTGCTGTAGTGTTCCAGGAAAAGTCAATGCAAACTCGAAGAACAACGCCTCATTTACCGTGTGCGGACCCTACAGCCCTTCAGACTCAAAATCAAGTTCAATAGCTTTCGGCCCTGAACTCCCCAATGTCCTCTTCCCTGACCAATGATACATCAGGCCTAGTTCTCACATCGCCTTCCATTACACACTCTCTAATGTTAGCTACTAACAATCTCCATTAACAGCTGTCCAGCCTCTTCTGCATATCAACCAACATTTTCCGAGCTACCATCAGTTCTGAGAAACGTTAACTGTGATTTCTCAGCACATATGCTCCCAGACCTACTGAGCTTTAGAAGCAACTTCCGTTTTTGTTTCAACATTGTCATGGCAAGTTCTCACAATCCAATACGTCATCAATATTTAGAGCCTTGTCAAACATAGGAACTTTGTAATTTTTCATTTAATGTCCATAACAAATTATTCGAGATCCAAGTGAGACAGGGGCTTTGCTGTTATCGTTCAGAAAATTTGTCACAGTTCAGAAAGAAAAGGAAATCGAAAGAGCTGGAGCAAAACTCAACAAATCTGGCAGAATCTGAGTAGAGATACACAGAATTCACCTTTGACTTTTCAGAAGTGTCACATCATAATCAATATGTTAACTCTGTTGCTCTCTGCAGATACTTCCTCATCTTTTTATTTCGCTTCTCCACCATTTTCAGTTTGTATCTCATGTTTGCATATCATTATATCTCATGTTTCTTGACAGGTCCATATGTTGACCTTGGTTGTATTTGGACACTATGGTCCTATTACAGTTGGTGTGTCTGTGACACGTGTATTAAGGGCGAAATCTGTTTCTTATATAAGATTCAAAGAGAAAAAAAATATGTTTCTGAATATCCTGTAAATCTCAGAAAACCACTTTGTTTTTAAACACCTTTTAGAGGCAACTGAACTTCATGACATAATAAGAATCGATTTTTGATGATGGAATACTCTGTGTCCTTCATTGAACAAGCTTGTATCCCCCCTCCATAAGCTTTCAATGCATATCACAGAATTATTACAGCAAAGGTTGAGGAAACTCAACCCATTGTCTCTTCCAGCTTAGAATGACCTTTATCTCTTACTGTTATTCTGTATAGTGGCAACTGAAAGCATTCTATTCGCGTTACATGGTAACTGCTCTGCCCAGGACCATAAGAAACTACAGACGGTTGTGTGCAAAGCACAGAGCATCACGGAAGGCAACCTTCCATCCATTTATACGTCTCATTGTCGCCGAAACGCTGGTAGCAAAACGAAAATCACTCACAAACCGCTAATGATCTCCTACAACCTCTTCAAACAGGAAGAAGATAGAGAGGTTTGAAAACATCGACCAGCATATTCAGGAACATTTTCTTCCCTACCGTAATTAGACTGACGAATTGACATCTTTAACTTCAAATAATACTAGTCTTGCTAATAGCGATCTTGCTTTGCACATCTCCTGTGCAGCTTTAACCTAATATGCCTCACTCTGTTGAAGTACCCCATGAGCTGTGTTTTTTGTCTACTATCATGTTCCTGCTCGACTCACAAAACAAAGCTTTCCATTGTACATTTGACTAAATATAAATCAAATCAAATCAAATAAAACACGTGGACTACAATGGCTCATGGTCTTCTCAAGAACAAATAGAAAAGTGAAGTAATGCTGGCCCAGCCGTGATACCCATATCCCATTAAGGAATATAAGAAGATGACCACACTCAGGGAAGAGAGACAGGGAGATAAAATCGCTTTAAACTTTGTCTTAGACATATACCGGTTTCCCGCACTATCTGAAAGTACAGTGTTCCTTTCATAAGCTGATATGGTGTAAAGTGAAGAGGCATTCATTTGTATGGGGAAAAAATCGGCTTTCTTCGTAAAAGTGAAAATCCTCTTTGGATTTATTTTGATTAGCGAAAACAGGTCTTAATGTAGTCATTTGGAAAGGGAAGCGGTGAAAAATGAACTTTTGAAAATTAGGGGATATCTGTATTTACCTGGGCATGTCATCAGCGAACTTGCAGCTGGCGTTGTTTTGAATTTGGAAACACAGCCGTGTGTGTACAGGGAGTAAAGGAGGGGGCTGAGGACGCATTCTTGGGTTATCCAGTGTTGAGTGTGATTGTGGTCCAGGTGCAGATACCTACCTTCACTAATTGCGGTCTGCTGGTCAGAAACCGGGGGATCCAGTTGCAGAGGGTAGAGTCGTGACTAAGGTCATAGAATTTTGAGGGGACAATGATGTTTAAGGTGGAGCTGTCGTCAATGAGCAGGAGTCTGGTGTAGGTGTCCTTGCTGTCCAGATGTCCCAGGGATGTGTGCAGAGATCGGGGTATTGGATTCGTTCTGGGCCTGTTACATCAGTCGGCAAATTATAAGGGATCAGTTCAGGCTGGGAAACTGGAGGTGATGTGGGCCATAACCAGCCTTTCAAATCACTCCATGTTTATTGAGGTCAGAGCCACTGGGCGGTAGTCATTAAGGCACATTACATGTGCTTTCTCACTTACGAGGATGATGGTGATCTTTTCGATGCAGGTTGGCACTTCGGCTTGTAAGAGGGAGAAGCTGAAGTTGTATGTGAATACCTCTATCAGTTGGTCCTCACAGGATCTGAGTACACAACCGGGAACATCGTCCAGGTCTGTCACTTCCCTTGCCTTGACTCTCAGAAAGACTGATCATGTCTGCAGCGGTGACAGCGGGCACAGATACATCCGAGGCTGTCGGGGCAGGTTTCAGCCTGGCAGTCACACAGTTATTCATTATAGACATTCCTTCCCTCACCTCCCTCCATCGATATCAACACACAGTGACATTGCTTGGTGTAAACACCACACAGTTAGTGGCCAGACAGAATGCCATCAATAGACTGGGATTGTGCGCCATAATGAAGTAAACTCACAACAAAACGGGGCAGGGTGTGCTTCTACTGAGAGTCAGTGGTGCAGGGAGTGAAGACTTTGCAGGTGTAATTCCACTCAAGCCATTGCTTCAGCATGAATGGAGTCAAGCACCTTGAGTGTTGTGCCTTGTAGATGGTGGCCAGTCTTTAGGGAGCCAGGAAATGCATTATACATGGACAAACTGGACAAAGGGCCTGAAGGCAGTTTTGCTAAGTTTGAAGATGATGCAGTGATGGTTAGGTGCGCAGATGATATTGAGGAAATGGGGAGGCTGCTGAAAGACTTGGACAGTTTCGGACTGTGGGAAAACATGTGGCTGATGGAACACAATATGGAATAATGTGAGATTATGCACTTTGATAGGCTGAATAGAGGCAGACAGTATGTTCTAATAGGATCCATTCAATCTGAAGCACAAAAGGATTTTGAAGCACTCGTCCTCACTTATGGTTAATGTGCAGGTTCAGTTGGCAGTTACGAAAGCAAATGCAATGTTCGCATTCATTTCAAGAGAACAAGAATACGAGAGAGGAGACATACTGCTGAGAATGTAATGGACTTTGGTCAGACAGCATTTGGCATATTGTGAGCTGCTGAGGGATGACGGCTTGTCATGTGAGCGGCAGTGTATGTACTCGATGGAACTTAGAAGAATGGCGGGGGGGGGGGGGGGGTGCATCTGATT
Organism: Chiloscyllium plagiosum; assembly: GCF_037043375.1. Classification (NCBI taxonomy): domain Eukaryota; kingdom Metazoa; phylum Chordata; class Chondrichthyes; order Orectolobiformes; family Hemiscylliidae; genus Chiloscyllium; species Chiloscyllium plagiosum. Next base: position 32,766,406 of record NW_028270186.1, on the reverse strand, counting down.
GAAACTGATCGATTACTGCAAAGATACAGTCCGTGTGTAGAACATATTTCCACAAGACAGAGAGACGGTGCTAAAACAGAACAGTGCATAATTGTAAGTCTCTGATCTGCTCTTGTATTTGTAAGATGATTTGATTTCACGTTCTGGTCAATGGTAACCCCTGTGCAACAGACGGTGGGAGGATTCAGTGTAGCTAGTAGTCCATTAATCTGTTGAATGTAAGCTAGTATCTGTGAGTCTCACCGGGCGGGAGTACATTGTCTCTACGATGATTGTCATTTGCAATCTTGTCATTTCTAAGGATTGAGCCTGTTACACCAGTATTGTTGATTTTAACTAAAAAGTTACATTTATCACAGCATTCATCAACAATATATCATCGAATACGGAACACCCTTCTAATAACAGAAAAAGTCTAAAATGTTCAATATTAGAAACACTGCTTTCCTGTTCGTGTTCAAATCAGATAATCTGTCCCATCGAGATGCTCAACTTGGAACTTTTTTTAAAAAAATCGTTTTTGGATGTGGGCATCACTGGATGGGCCCAGCATTTCTTGCCCGTCCCGAGTTGCCCTTGAGAAGGTGGTGGTGAGCTACTTTCCCGAACTGGTGCAATCTACGTGCTGTGCGTTGTGAGTAAGGAGGGAATTCTAGTGTTTTGAACCATCAACAGGGAAGGAACGTCGATATATTTCCAAATCAGGATGTTGACTGGTTTGCAGGGGAATGTTAAGTTGGTGGTGTTCTCAAAAGTCGACTGCCCTTGTCATTCTACATGGAAGTGTTCGTGAAATTGGAAAGAGCTCTCTGAGGATCTTTGTGGAATATCTGCATTGTGTCTAGTAGATAGTACGTACTGCTGTTCCTGAGCGACCGTGGTGAAAGGGAATGAATGCTTGTGGATGTGATGCAAATCAAATGGGCTGCTTTATCTTGGATGGTGTCAAGCTTCTTTAGTGTTGTTGGGGCTGCACTCATTCAGGCAAGTGAGGATTATTCCATCTCATTCCTGACTTGTGCCGTGTAAATGTTGGACAGGCTTTGGGAAGTCAGGAGGTGAGTTAATCGCGCAGTATTCCTGGCCTCTGATCTGCACTTATCAGTGGTGAGTCCAGTTGAGTTTATGGTCAATGATACCCCCCAAGATTTTGACAGTGGGGAAATTTAGATACGATAATGCTGCTGAATAACAAGTGGCTATATTGTTTCTTATTCGTGATGGTCATTGTCTGGATTTGTGTGGCACGAATGTTACTTGCCACTTGTCAGCCCAAGCCTGGATAATCCCCACTTCCGACCTTATGATGGAAGGAAGGTCATTGTTGAAGCTGCTGAAGATATTTGTACCTAGAACATTATCCTAAGGGACTACTGCAGATATGTTCTGGAGCTGAGTTGACTGACCTCCAACATCAATGACCATCTTCCTATCTGTCAGGTATAACTCAAACAATGGAGTGTTGGCCCGTGATACTCTTTTTGTTTGGGGTCCTTGATGTCACATTTGTCAGAATGCAGCCTTGATGTCAAGAGCTGGAATTCAGTTCCTTTTTCGATGTTTGAACCAAGGCTGTGATTAGGTCAGGAGCTGAGTGTCCCTGGTGGAACACAAAATGGGCGTCACTGAGCAGGTTATAGTTGAGTAGGTGCTGCTTGATAACACTGTTGATGAGCCCTTCCATCACTTTACTGATAATGGAGAGTACACTGATGAGGCGGTATTTGGATGGGTCGAATTTGTCCTGCGTTTTATGTACAGAACATACTTGAGCAGTTTTTTTTTACCCATTGTCGGTTTTTAACCGTACTGGAACAGCTTGTCTAGGGAAGCGGGAAGTTCTGTAGTACAAGTCTTCAGGACTATCGCCGGCATGTTATCAGGGTTATAGCCTTTGCAGTATCCAGTGCCTTCAACCGTTTCTTGATATCAGTCAATCGAATTGACTGATGACTGCTATCTGTAATGATGGGGACCAGGAGAGGATGCCGAAATGGATCATCCACTCAAAACTTCTGACTGAAGATTTCTGCGACAGCTTCAGCCTTATCTTTTGCACTGATGTTCTGGGCTTTTCCATCGTTGAGGATGGGGATATTTGTGGAGACTCCTACTCCAGTGAGTTGTTTGATCGTCCACCACCATCCATGATCAGGTTAGGAAGACTGTAGAGCTTAAATCTGATGCATTTGTTGTGGAATAGCTCAGTTCTGTCTGTCCATTGCGGTTTATGTTATTTGGCACGCAAGTATTTCTATTTGGAAGCTTCAGCAGATTAACATTTTATCTTTGTATATTCCTGGTTCTGCTCCTGGCATGCCCTCCTGCACTCTCCATTGAACCAGAGTTGATCCTCTGCCTTGATGGTAATGGTTGAGTGGGGGGATAGGATGGGCCGTGACATTACAGTTTGTGTTTGAGTACAGTTCTGCTGCTATTAATGATCCACAGTGTCTTATGGACGGTCAGTCTTGAGTTGCTAGATCTCTTCGAAATCTATGCCATTTAGCATGGTGATAGTGCCACACAACACAATAGAGTTTATTCTGAATGTGACCGCGAGACTTTTACCGATACTGTCATGGACAGATATATCCGCAGTTGGTAGATTGGTAAGGATGAGGTCATATATGATTTTTTTTTCCTTCTTGTTCTTTGCCTCACCACCTGCTGCAGACCCAATCTAGAATCTATGTCCTTTAGGACCCGACCAGCCTGATCAGTCGTACTGCTGCCAAACTATTCTTGGTGATCGACTTTGAAATCTCCCAGAATATGCTTTGTGCCCTTGCCTCAGTCACTGCTTTCTCCAAGTGTTGTTTAACATGGAGGAGCACTGATTCAGATGAGGAACGACGTTACGTGGTAATCAGTAAGAGAATTCATTGTCCATGTTTAATATGAAGCCATGGGACTTCATTAGGTCTGGAGTCAATTCTGGAGACTACCAGAGCAACTATCTCCCGACTCTATCTCACTGAGCTGCCCCCTCTGCTGGATCGGTCCTGCCTTTTGGGGAGTACATATCCAGGGATGGTGATGGTGATGGCTGGGTTAATTTTGTAAGGTATGATTCCGTGAGTATGACTATGTCGGGCTGTTGCTTTACTAGTCTGTAAGGCAGTTGTCCCAATTTTGGTACTACCCCTTAGATGATAGTAAGGAAGACTTTGGAGGTTCTATAGTGATGTTTCTAACGTTGATTTTTCCAGTGCACAGTTTGATGCCAGGTGGTCCAGCCGGTTTCATTTCATTGAAACTTTGTAACGATTGGTACAACTGAATGACTCACGAGACCATTTCAAGGGGCGATTGCGAGTCAATGACATTGCCTTGGCTCTGGAGTTGCATGTCAGCCAGACCAGGTGAGGATAGAAGATTCATTCATTGAAGGATATTAGTAATCCAGATGGACTTTTCTGAAAATCGGCAATGATTTTATTCTCATAGGTAGATTCTTAATTCCAGGGATATTTCAAAATTATTGAATTGAATTTCCACCATCTGCAGTGGCGGGATTCGAACTTGGGTCCAAAGAACAAGAGCTGATTGTCTGGATTGATAATCTATCGGTAATAACATGAGACCTTCTTGGAACCACATGTGGTACTCAACTGCTATTTCTTGTGTTACCCTGTTTTTCATTCATTGCTCATGTTATTCTGGAATCTCATCCTTCATTAAGTCCTGATTGAAATACACAGTCACGAACGTCCTCTCGACTGCTTGAATTTCATTCAATCTGTTTGGTTTGAACAGACATTTCAAGGCAGCTGCACATCAGAAAAGAACAGGAAGTAAGAATGGCTGACCGTGCACTGTTCGTGTCACGGGACCAGCATGTGTGGATATGTCAGTTAGTCTGATCTTCGAATAGGATAAAAGATCGGCAGGACGTCAAGGACGTCAAGAGTCTGCAATGTGCTGTAGTGTGCTGTGTTTTATATTTCACCCAGCCTGTGTATTCTTATCAATTGTTGAATGTGTGAGGGGTTGATGTGTGTGAGATCAGGAAGCTGGGGAGAGGCGTTAGCCCAAAACTTCCAGTTATGTTGTTCATTGTTCCATTCACCTGAATGCCAGTACAGTATGTGTGGTGTCCTACACCAGGTAGGCTCCGCCAAGTTCAGTTATTAACGTGATTCTTGACTTGTCATTTGCTGCTGTTTTCTTCAGAAGAAATCTGTTGGGTGACCCATCTATTAATCAGATGTTTGCTAAGTTGCGTGAATTGGGCAAAAATAAGACGTCAACTATGATTATTCGACTGTACTATAATCTCTGAAAAGCATTAGGTTGATTCTATATTCATGGATCTAAAATATAAACTCCTGTCAAGATTTTCTGCTACAGAAATAAAGAATATACATTTTATTTTCTATCGAACAAACAAAATGGATCTAACTTTTTTGGCGATCAGAATTACATACACAATGTCAGGATTCAAAACAATGCATTGTCACTCCAACATTTTGAAAGCGGTTGGCTTCTGAATGATTAAGTGTTCAGGGTGAGCAAACGATTGAACAATCAAATAGAATTAGCTTTCTTATACATTTATACACAATCAATCAGTTTAATTTCTCACTGAAATGTACAAGCTTCAGCTATTGAGAATCGACGTTTCGGGTCTGCTGCTGCCTGACCTGCTGCGCTTTTCCAGCAACACATTTTCAGCTCTGATCTCCTGCATCTGCAGACCTCACTTTCTCCTCAAAGCTTCAGTTATTTGCCAGCGAATTAGAAATGGCTATAATTCAACATGCACTGTGAATATTAAACTAAATAAATGATTTGTGTTATCAAATGTCAGTGAACAATAATTTGAAAATGCGTAATTTTAGAAAGAAAAGTTATTTAATTTGAAATGCAGACAGTGAACAAAAACGATAAACATTTTATCGTGTGAGTGAAATGTCAAACCTTTTCAAAGAGACTTGTGCCAAAGCAATGACAGATTTCTTTTCGTAATTGGAATACAACGTTTAAAATATTCATGCTCTGAGCAATAATTAGACAATATAATGAAGATGGTCTTGCAATAGTTGCATTTTCAATGCTTATGCTGCACTGAATAATCAGATATTTCCGTGAACATTTACAATGAGAAATAATCGGATCCTGACTTTTATTCGCATCAGACACATGATAGAGTGCAAAACTTTAAAGCGCAGGAGGAGGCCATTGGCCACTGTGTGTGCATCGACTCCAGGAATGTCTCCAAAGCCTTCCCATTTGCTAGCCTTATCTTTTCAGCCTGTTAAATTCATATTGCCAAATACACATCCAGATCTCTTTTTAATCCTCATCCACAACTCTCCCAGGCAGTCCATTCCAAATCGTAACAATTCTCTCAATAAAGAAGTTTTTTCCTTCTCTCAAACCTGGATCTTTTGCTCAAAATATTGAAATTAGAAATCAATGATGCTGTCATTCCAACTAACGGAAACAGAGTATTCCTGTTTTACTCTATAACGTTTTTTCATACTTTTGAGCACCGCAATAAGTTCACATATTTGTCTGTTCTTCTCCAGGAAGAATAAGTCTTGCAAGAACTGTAACAAGCACTACATCGGAAAAACAGGCAGAAAACTAGCCAACTGTATACATGAACAACAGCTATCTAGAAAAAAAAGATATGACCCACTATCACTAGTATCCTTACATACAGATGAGGAAGTACACCATTTCGACTGGGTCCATCTAGGACAAGCCAAACAGAAACACGCACGAGAATTCCTAGAAGCAGAGTATTCCAACCTGAACTCTATCAACAAACACATCGATTTTGATTCCATCTGACACTCCCTGAGAAAAAGAACCGGACATAAAACCACCAATACTGGAAATTATATCACTGACTCAAGGAAACCTAAACACATAAATAGCAACCATGACATAACACCAGCACTTCATCAGATGCTCACTGATAATGTTCCCTAGTATAGTGATGAACCATCTGAAAATGAACTCTCCAGCTCAGCGAGCATACTGACATCCAGAAGAAGCGCAATTTCTCTCATCCTGCCTTTAACTAAATCCTTCATTCGAGTTATCATTCCGATTATTTTAAGGTTATTTGTATTCTCCTGCAAAGTAATTTGGTGTCTGTCTTTCTGTCTTCTGAATGTGTGTGTGTTGGTGGGGGGGGGGGGGGGGGATTGGTGCGAGAGAGAGAGAGGATGAGAGAGAAAGAGGAAGGGGAGAGAGGGAAAGAAAACAATCCTCTGTAATCTCTGGATTACTCCCCGTGCCATGTGGAAAAGAGGGAAGGATGAGGAAGACAGTATAGCTTAACATGTTGTTAACAAGATAGTTCAAGGATGGGGGTTTCAGATTTTGGATCAATGGGACCTCTTGCAAGGCAAGCGAGCATCTGTACAAAAAAGACAGGTTGTATCGTAACTGGACGAGCACCAACATCCTTGTGGGGAGGTTTGTTAGTGCAAGTCAGATGGATTTGAATAAACCAGGAGAGTGAGAACCAAAGCAGCAGATCAGGAACTGAGTAGAAGATCGAGGTGAATAGGACATCAGACACGACCAGTCTAATGACCATGCCGAGAGAAGGAATCAAATCAGTCCAAAATGTGAGTTGGGAGTTGTAATAAATTATCGAGATTAGGCGCATGTTTATCAGGGATTAATAAATAAGGATGGAGAGTGTGGGAGATGTGAGGGAGTGAGGTGTGTGAGATCAGGGAGACAGTGCACAAGAAAATGATAAAGTGGAAAGAGGTTGGGGTGGGGAATTCTGTGAGAAAAAAACTGGCAGAAAAAAACACAGGAAAACTTGCTGTTTGTCAAAGGGAATACTTGGGAAATAATTTATTATGTTTCAGAGAAATAACATCCTTATTGCTAGAGGTCTGTATTATAATGGAGGAAAAGCTGTGTTCAAATTATGACTGTAACTATAATAATGGTGGCAAACAGTTAGAATATTATCAGTTAGAATATTATCATGGACAATGCTTGCACAGAGCATGCGAATTACCCTGGATATTTCCAGAGATGGCTGGGCTGACTTTGGTTGAGTAAGTGCTGAAGCTGCATGAGATGCTGCTGCTTTGTAATATAGCGACTGACTGAGTACAGTCAAAGGAACAAAGCAGCAACTGCCATTGCTTATTGTTTCAGAATATACCAGAGTGTTCATGGCTGCCACTGCAAAGAATCATGCAATGAAAAACAGGCCTATCACATCTGTACCAGCAAGTGCATATCCAAAGGCTTTTTAAACGTTTGAGAGGTTACCTGCATTAACCACCCTCCTAGACAATGCATTCCAGATTCATACTACCCTCTCAGTTCGAAACACATTCCACAAATCCTCTCTCAAACCCCTCGCTTTCTCTTTAAAAGTGAGTCCATTTATTTTTGACCCTTTGGCTAAGGAAAAAAGCTGCTGTATGTCCATCCATTCCATACCCCTTATGCTCTTGTCCACCTGTACCATATTCCCTCCTCAACGTTTTCTGCTGCAAAGAAAAATAAACAAATTTAGCCGTCCTCTTTCATACTCACTTTTGAGTACTCACTTGTCTCGTTACTTCTGACTTGCATCTTTCAAATTTATCGGTGTTAAATTTCATCAGGCCATTGTTCTGGCTATTTGGATAATTTGGTTATATCCTCCTGTAGCCTAACACTTTCTGTGGTGGACTGTGATCCACCCAGCTCATCTTTGTGTCATCCACAACGTGGATCATTATTCCACTGATCCCCACCTCCATATTCTCACAATCGTCATTTCTGAATATCACAAACAACCCGTGATTTCCTTCCTGTTCTCCAGATGTTATTCAGAGGATGATTTGACAATTCCAGTTTCTTGCTTTCCCTATTTTGGTGAATTTATAAGTGATGTAATTAACACATTTTATGAGGGAGCCACAAATAGCATTTTCGACACCTTTGTTGAATTCACCTTTTACACTCTGCCTCTCCACATGTTTTATTTATAAACCTTGTAATAATTTAGGATAAGCCAGTGCATTTTGCGTGGCACTGTTCTTTGTAACATTCCCTGCAATAGCCAGATCTGAAGAAATTTTTCATCTGCAGGATGGACGTGGACTCATTCATTGTTTGTTTAAATCAGCGAGTGTGATGGGGAATAATATTCAATTAAATTCGATGTTAGGGGCAAAATGCAGAAGATCAAACCATATTCTCATATCCACCTTGAATTGGAAGCAAATACATGCTAGAAAATAATCAAAAATGTTGAAACACCACAGTAGGGGAGAAAAAAAAAATGTCTGCACTTGATGGAGATATAGAAATATATAGTACATGTACAACCTGAACAAGTATCAAGCGATAGAAGAGAGAGTATAAGAAATCTTTTCTTAATTTTGAAAGGAATCCAGATCCCGATTTTCTTGAACAGTGATGGTTTCTCATCCAATCTCACCATCCAGTCCCTTCTGCATATAAACCAACATTTTCCGTATTACCATCAGTTCTGAGGAAGGGGCACTGGACATGCAACGTTAACTCTGATTTCTCTGCACAGATGCTGCCAGACCTGCTGAGCATTCACAGCAACTTTTGTTTTGTTTCAACATTTTCATCGCAAGTTCTCACAATACAACACATCATCGATATTTAGAGCCCTGTCAAACAGAAGAATTTGGACAATGTGGTCCTTTCTTGTTTCTATTACAGTTGGTGTGTCTGTGACACCTGAATTACTGCCGAAATCTGTTTCTTCTTTAAGATAGAAAGAAAAACAAAATTCTGAACATCTTGTAAATCTCTGGAAATCTATTTTTTTTAAATGCATTTTAGAGGCAGCTGAACTCCATGAAATAATCGGGATAGATTTTTGATGATGGAACAATCTGTGTCCTTCATTGAACAAGCTTGTCTCCCCACTCTCCAAAAAGCTTTGAATGCATAACATAGAATTATTACAGCAAAGGTGGTGAAAACTTAGCCCATTGTGTCTTCCAGTTTGGAATGAGCGATATCTCTACTATTATTCTCCTGTATTGTCCCCATAGCCCTGCACATTTTGTTATTAGTATCTGTTTTTAATTGTAAGCATCTTGCAAGATATGAACAATATGATCAATCTCAAACAAAAAAAGACTTTGGAGGGAAAGTTCAGCAGGTCTGGCAGTATCTGTGAAGAGAAATCAACGTTTATGCTTCAGGTGCGGTGACCCTACTCAATCTGTATTCCCAATGATTAAATGGTGTGCACATAAAATATAAAATATCCTTGTTGTGAACTATATTTAATTCTATCTGACGTTAAGAGTGATGATGACTGGGGAATATCATTGTACTTCCCATGCAGTCTCCATAGCCACTGCCCCCATTCCGCCCTATCTCCCAGCCAAATGTGACTCATTAATTCACAAGTCTTAAAGAATAAGCTCACTTTTGGTTTTGGACTGAGGGGAAAAAGTGTAAAAATTATTGCTTTATAGCAAATAACACTACATTAAGATGTTTGTCAATTTGTATAAATTAATTACTGAAGCATATTATGAATGGAAGGTACAACGTTTCTTTATTCGAGCAGGGGGAGGAACATTCAGATAAGTCCACACTTCCTGTCTGTGTGCAGAGCAACTGTGCCCAGTGACAATGTGTTGGCTGGCGTTTGTTCCCGTGGAGAAGAGATCAGCGCAGTAACAAGTCCTGATTGTGTTTTTTTTTTGTGGAGGGGTGGAAATTCGGGGTAAGATGGTTACAGCATTGCAAACGTACAACAGAGCAGAGTCATCTAGCCTGGGATAAGAAAGCATCCATCATTCACCCTCACAATTGACTTCACTAGAGCAATTAGTGATGGGAGATGTGACCAATAGCCAGTGATGTCAGCATCCAGTCCAGTCCAGTTATATTGTGAACTGAAAGTGCTGTATTGAAAGCTAGAACTGTTTGCTCAGTGACTGTGATTGGTATCAGTCTCCATGCATTGTAACGGTGTCACTGGAGCGTTCTCCTCTCCTATTGGTGAAGGGCTTTACTCAGTGCGCTATCCCAGTGTCTGAGCAGATGTATCACCTCCAACAATAACAAAGATCAGCAGCTGCACAGACGTGGGGAGGACAGATCTGAATCTGAGAATAATGGACTGGATAATTACACCAGTGGAGAGGAGGCTTTCCTTGGGCCTTTTCAACATTTCCCTCTATTGGGAATTTCTACCATATCGGATATCAGCAGTACTGATTATTATTCTGGGCGGGGTGGAGGGTGTGTTACGAACCTATTCTCGCTATTGTTGGTGTTCTCTACCTCTGTCCATTCATTAATCCCATAAAAAAATTTGAACTTCATTGCAATTTCTCTTACCTATATTTGTCAGAGAAAGAAACTATTATCTTCAATTCAAATTGCAGTCTCCATTCATCTGAATTGCAGACCACTCCCTTACAAACATCTGAGAACAAAACTGTGGACAACCTCAAGATCCCTTTTGGCCCTGAATTGATTTATGTCTCGTGCTCTCTCTGTCACCAACCCTGTCTACTACCAGATCATGATATCCCCAATCTCCATCTCTTCGTCAGTGCTGTGTCTGAACAAACCATTATCTGCACGTTGGTAAAATTCAGACTTTATATTTCAAGCTCTCTTCTGGCCACTTTTCCAGTTGCAAGTATTTCAATCTCAAAATTGTTCTTGTCTCGGACGTTACTTCATGATTAGGACAATGTATCAGAGTAGGAATGTCGCTGAATATAATTCAGGATCAAAACTTATTAAACGAAAGACATTGTTTCAAGCGACTTGTTTCAAGTACTACCACAACTGATGGCAGAACTTCAATAAAAATGATAAGAATTCGAATAAAGTGCATTTCACGAAAAACAACCATAACACCCAGATTTTGTCTGCAAATCTTGCTGTTTCACTGATTACCTTAAAGAATTCTAACGTTACTACCCGGTTTTGGTTAAGTGTGACTTCAGACCCATATCAATGTGCTTGATTTTATATTGGCTTGTGGAATGGCCTCACAGTCGGGGCAATTAGTGATGAGTAACAAATGCTTCCCTGGCAGAGATGCCGACTTCCCATGGAATAACAAATTTGAAGTTTAAACCAAATAAAAGAAGATGCTGGAGATCTGAAATTGCATTAAAAATGCAAAGCAAAGAACAGAAAGTGCTCGGAGCATTCCTGAACTGAAAACAGTTGGAAAATCGTGTGAATAATGCTGGTGAAACGGAAGTCTGCTTTGAAAGGGAGAAGGAGTGAGCTAAATCGATAGAGAAAGAGACAGATAGAAGAAAAAGAGCAAACAACAGGAATGATGATCAGCTGGGATGGAAATAAAATGTGAGATTCACCTCATTTATTTTTGGCTTTTCCCATCTTCCTGAATGTCTTGCCCATGCCAGTACATGTATACCCCGCTTTTCAAAAAATCGCTTTTTGCCACTTCCCTTTCCGAAAAACCTCCATTACGTCCTGTTTTCGCTAACTAAAAGAAATCCGAAGAGGATTTTCACTTTTACCAAGAAAGATGATTTTTTTCCCACATAAATTAATGCTACTTCACTTTACGCCATATCAGCTTATGAAAGGTTTTGTAGGAACACTCTACTTTCAGATACTCAGGGAAACTATATATATCTAAATCATGTTTAAAGCGATTTGATCCCAACTGTCTGTCTTCCGTGAGTGTCGTCATGTTCTTATATTTATTAATGGGATATAGGTATCGCTGGCTGGGCCAGCATTAGTTCACTTATTTGATTGACCTTGAGTCTCAATGCAACTTAGACAGAGTGAGGCATACAAGGTGACAGCTGCACAGGACGTGTGCAAAGCAAGAGCGACTTTCGCAAGATTAATATTATTTGAAAAGTTCGAGACTTCTATTCGTCAGTGTAATTACGGTGGGGAAGAAGGTGTTCCTGAGCATACTGTTCCATGTTTCAATGCCTCTGTATCTCCTCCCTTTTGGAAGAGGTTGGAGGAGACCATTACCGGTTTTGGAGAGATATTTGATGCCAGCGAAAGGCTGGCAATGAGAAGTCTAAATGGATGGAAGATTGTCTTCCATGATAGTCTGGGCTGTGCACACTACCGTCTGTAGTTTCTTATGGTCATGGGAAGAGCTGTTACCGTCACACTATTATGCACGTGAATAGAATGCTTTCAGTTGCCAGTATGCAGAGCACTGAGTGGAGGCAGTTCCGAAATATTTAGATGCAAGAATTGGTTGTTAAATGGATATTCAAGTTCTGCTTGCTATTTTGACAACAATTGAAATTTAAACAATAAATTTAAATTATGTCCAAGATACCAAAATTGAGTTTATTTTATTGCCAACATCGAACCAAAGAGCCACCACATGCTTCAAGAGAATAGAGACGCCATCACCATCACAACGAGGGAGAAATAGACAGATACGTATAAGGAGAGAGAGAAAACAGCGAGGGAAACAGAAGGACAGTCAGTAAAACAGAGAAAGGAAACAAAACAAGAAACAAACAGTCACATGGACAGGGAGAAGGGGAGATAGTAAGTTCAGGGAAAGAAACAGAAGACAGAGAAAAGGAAAATACAAGAAAGCAGACAGTGTGAGAGAAATAGTTAGATACAAAACACACAGTGAGCTGAGGATGGGAATGGAAGTTGCTGGGGATGGGAACCAGAGAGAGCTCGGACTGAGCGGGGGGGAGGAAGATGAGGATTTACTATGACCTGTACCAAGGTTTACAGGCAGATCATAGTAAGCAAGGATGTGCAGAACGATGGCTATAAAACATGTCTGAGAGGCATGCAGGTTACGTCGTACAGGGCGTGCGCGATGCGAGATCAACATGAACAAAATCGGCATTATCTGAGATTAGAGAGTACATTCATCAGCCTAATAACAGTCAGGAAGAAACTTTTAATGAACCAGCTACTCTGTGTTTTCAAGCTTCCATATCTTTTAGCCTGATGGAGAGGTTGTAGGAGACCATTACTGGGGTGTGATGGGTCTTTGATAATGTTAGAACAAAGCATTCTAGCACAGAAACAGGCCATTCGATGGTCCAAGCCTGCGCCGATCCAAATCTTCTATCTAAACCTGTCGCCTATTTTCTAAGGATCTGTATCCATTTGCTCCCTTCTCATTCATGTATCTTTCCAGAAACATCTTAAATGGAATCACTGGTCACAGTTAACCATTTTGAGAAACTCCCTCCCACTACTATTTTCTATCTGATGTTGCCCAGCCAGTTCTTTATCCACGTAGCTAGCGCACCATGTGACTTCAATTTCTCCATAGCCCGACCGTGGGGAAACATACCAAACGCCTTCCTGAAGTCCATGTACATGACATCTACAGTTTCTCCCTCATCAATCAACTTTGTACCTCCTCAAAGAATTCTATTGAGTTGCGAAGACATGACCTTCCCTGCACAAAACTATGTTGTCTATCACTGATAAGACTATTTTCATCCAAATGAGAGTAGATCATATCCTTCAGTATCTTCTCTATCAAGTTCCCTACCCCTGACATCAGTCTCACCGGTCTATAATTGACTGGATTAGCCCAGTACCTTTCTTAAAGAAGGGGATTGACAAGGATGTTCAAGGATGCTCCAAACATATCTGTTAATGCCCCAGCTATTTCCTGTCTCCCTTCCCTCAGTAATCTGGGCTAGATGTTGGCAGCCTTTCTGCGACAACGAGCCATGTAAATGGAATCGATGGTTGGGATGTTAGAGTCCGTGTTGGTCAGAGCTGTGCACCCAACCTTCTATAGTTTCTTACGGTCCTGAGTAGAGTAGTTGCCGTACCAGGCTGTTATGCACCGGGACAGTACGCTCTCAATGGTGCATCTGTAGAAGTAGCGCATGCTGAATTTCCTGTATTACCTCAGGAAGGAGAGGCATTGTTGAACCTTCCCGACTGTCGGACCTATGTGAGAAGTTCTGGACAGGTTGTGAGTTATCATCACTCTGATGCACTTGATGCTCTGCACTCACTCAAACGGTTGATGTAGATGGGGTATGTTCCCCTCCTTTCTTCTAAAAGTCAGTGATCAGTCCTTTATCTTTGCCGGATTAGAGAGAGAGGTCATTATCAACAGATCATGCCACCAAGCGCTCTATCGTCTTTCTAGATTCTGACGCGTTATTGTTTCATGTCTGTACTACTATAGTGATGTCATCAGCGAACTTGTAGCTGGCGTTTTTTGGAATTTGGAAACACAGCCGTGGCTGTACAGCGTGTATGTAGGGGGCTGAGGACACAGCTGTGGTTGTACAGGGAGGACATTAAGGGGCTGAGGACACAGCCGTGTGAGTACAGGGAGAACAGTAGGGGGCTGCAGAAACAATCGTGGGTGTACAGGGAGCACAGTGGTTGGCTGAAGGCACAGCCGTGGGATGAACAGGGAACACACTAAGGGGCTGAGGTCACAGCCGTGGGTGTAGCTGGAGTACGGTAAGGGGCTGAGGCACAGACATGGGTATACATGGAATACAGTAAGGGGCTGAGGGCACAGACGTGGGTGTGCATGGAGGACAGTAGTGGGCTGAGGGTCCAGCCGTGGGTGTACAGTGAGTATTGTTGGGTGTTGAGAACACATCCTTCAGCAGCTTTAGTGGTGATTGTTATTGTGGAGGACGTGATTTTACCGATCTTCATGATTGTGTGTCAAAAGCCTGAGGAGCCAGTTGCAGAGGATAGAACCGAGACCAAGGTCGCAGAGTTTTGTGATTAGTCTGTAAGGGATAATGATTTTGAAGGTGGAGCTTTAGTCAATGAGCAGAGTCGGGTGTAGGTGTCCGGGTTGTCCAGATGTTCCAGGGATGCGTGCAGGCTCGGGTATGGCATCTGTTGTGAAACCGTTACATGAGTCGGCACATTATAGGGCAGCAGGTCAGGCTGGGAGACTGGAGTTGGTATAGGCGATAACCAGCCTCTCGACGCACTTCATCGTCTATAAGGACACGTTCCATGTGCTTTCTCACTTACGCGGATGATGATGGCCTTCTTGAATCAGATTGGGACTTCGGCTCCTGGAGGGAGAGTCTGAAGTTGTATGTGAATACATCTGCTAGTTGGTACAAACAGGATTTGAGTGCTCAGCCAGGAACACTCTCCAGGCCCATCACTTTCTTTGATTTGACTCACTGAAAGACTGACCATGCCTGCAGCGGTGACAACAGACACAGGTACATCTGGGGCTTTCGCGGCAGGGGTCAGCCCTTAGTTACAGTCACACAGACATTTATGATCGACATCCCCACCCCCCACCTCCCTCTGTCGTCTTCAACACACAATGACATTGGTTGGTGAGCACCACACAGTCAGCATTGAGACAGATTGCCATTAATAGACTGGGATCATGCGTCATCAAGTTCTGCATCACCAGAATGGGGTAAATTCATAATAAAATGGTGAGCAGGGTGCCAGTGGCAGTGGTGTAAGGAGTGAAGACTTTGCAGGTGTAATTCCAGTCAAGCCACTGCTTAAACCAAAATGGAGTCAAGCATCTTGAGCGTTGTGCCTTTTCAATGGTGGACAGTCCTTAGGTAATCAGGAGGTGCCATTTACGTGAACCATCTGACCTGATGGCAGTTTTGCTAGGTTTGCAGATGATACAATGATGATTGGATGGGCAGGTGATATTGAGGAAGTGGAGAGGCTGCAGAAAGACTTGGATAGTTTAGGACACTGGGAAAACACATGGCTGATGGAACACAATATGGAAACATGTGAGATTATGCACTAGAGTAGGCGGAATACAGGCAGGCACTATGTTCTAAAAGGCTTCATGAAATCTGAAGCACAAAAGCAGTTTGGAGTCATCGCCCTCTCCTACGGTTAATGCACAGGTTCAGTTGGCAGTAAGGAAAGCAAATGCAATGTTAGCATTCATTTCAATAGAGTGAGAATACAAAAGCGTAGACATACTGATCAGAATGTAATGGACTATGGTCAGATGGCATTTGGATTATTGTGAGCTGTTCTGGGGAAGGATCTACGGGTGTTGGACATGATTTATCCTGGGAATGATGGCTTGTCATATGAGCGACAATCGAGGACTCTGTGTCTGTACTCAATGGAATTTAGAAGAAATGGGGGGGGGGGGGGGGGCGCATCTGATTGAAGCTGACCGACTACTGCAAAGATTGATAGTTAGTATATAGAAGATATTCCCACTTGTCTTAGAGACTAAGACAAAATGGCGCAGTTTCAGACTGAAGATATAGGCTGAATAGCCTAAATCTATTGCTATATCTCATGCCCTGATGGCCATACAGTCTATTATTCAGTGCAGAGTTGAAAGTCTCAGACCTGCTTTTGAAACCCTTGTATCTGTACGTTGATTTGACTTCACCTTCTGGTCAATGGTAACCCCTGTAATACGGACGGTGGGAGAATTCAATGCCAGTCAGTTGCGCAGTGATATGTTCAATATAAGCTGCTATCTGTGAGTCTCATCTGGGGGGAGTATGTTGTCTCTACAATGATTGTCATTTTCAGTTTGGTATTTTTGAAGGATCGATCCTGTTACACTTGTGTTGTTTCATTTAACAAAACAGGTGCAATTTAGATTAGATTAGATTAGATTACTTACAGTGTGGAAACAGGCCCTTCAGCCCAACAAGTCCACACAGACCCGCCGAAGCGCAACCCACCCAGACCCATTCCCCTACATTTACCCCTGCACCTAACACTACGGGCAATTTAGCATGGCCATTTAACCTGACCTGCACATTTTTGGACTGTGGGAGGAAACCGGAGCACCCGGAGGAAACCCACGCAGACGCGGGGAGAATGTGCAAACTCCAGACAGTCAGTCGCCTGAGGCGGGAATTGAACACGGGTCTCTGGCGCTGTGAGGCAGCAGTGCTAACCACTGTGCCACCGTGCCGCCCACCGTGCCGCCCATTTATCACAACACTCAGCAACAATATGTCATGGAACACTGAACACACATCTAATAACAGAAAGGTCTAAAATGTCCAGTATCAGAAGCACTGCTTTCCTGTTCATTTCAAATTAGACAACCTGTCACATCGAGGCGTTCAACTTGGAACTTTTTAAACTTATTTTCTGGTTATGGGAATCGCTGAATGGGCCCACTATTTCTTGTCCGTCCCTAGTTGCCCCCTTGAGAAGGTGGTGCTGAGCTGCCTTCTTATACCGCTGCTGTCCACCTGCTGTGCATTGATCCACAATGCTACGAGGGAGGGAATTCTAAGGTTTTGACCCAGCAACAGTGAAAGAATGGTGACATATTTCCAACTCAGGATATTGTCTGGTTTGGAGGGGAGTTTGAAGGTGGTGGTGTTCGCAAAAGCCTGCTGCCCTTGTCATTCAAGACGGAAGTGTTCGTAGGATTGGAAGGTGCTGTCTTGTAGATAGTACGCACTGCTGCTACTGAACGTTGGTGGTCAATGGAGTGAATGCTTGTGGATGTGGTGCCAATCAATTGGGCTGTTTTGTCCTGGATGGTGTCAAGCATCTTTAGTGTCGTTGTGGCTGCACTCATTCAAGCAATTGGGGAGTATTCCATCTCACTCCTGACTTGTGCCTTGTAGATAGTGAACATGCTTTGGGAAGACAGGAGGTGAGTTACTCGCGCAGTATTCCTAGCCTTTGATCTGCTCTTATAGTTCTGTGGCGAGTCCAGTTCAGTTTCTGGTCAATGGTACCCCCAAGTGTATTGATAGGGTGGTGGGGAGGAGAATTCAGTGACAAATATGCTGCTGAATACCAAGTGGTTGTATTATTTCTTATTGGTGATTGTCATTGTCTGGAATTTGTGTGGTGCGAGTGTTACTTGTCACTTATTAGCCCAAGCCTGGATATTGTCCAGACCTTGTTGCATTTTGGCATGGACTGTTTCCGTACCTGAGCACTTGCGAATGGTGCTGAATATTGTGCAGTCATCATCGAATATCCCCATTCTGACCTTATGATGGAGAGAAGGCCATTGATGAAGCAACAGAAGCTGTTTGGATCTAGGTTTCATCCAGAGGGCAACTGAAGATGTTACCTAGTATGGTGACGAAACGTCTGGAAATGACAATTCCAGCTCATGGAGCAAACCTACGTCCACATTATCCTGAGGGGCTACTGCAGAGATATTCTGAAAGTGAGATGACTGACCTCCAACAACAATGACCGTTTTCCTATCTGTCAGGTATAACTCCAATAATGAAGTAATTACTCACAATATATTTTTGCTTGGGTTCCTTGATGCCACAGTTGAAAGAATGCAGCCTTGATTTTCAAGTGCTGGAATTCAGTTCATTTGTCTATGTTTGAACAAAAGCTGTGATGAGGTCAGGAGCTGAGTGGCCCTGGTATAACCCAAACTGAGCGTCATTGAGCAGGTTATTGCTGAGCTGGTGCTGCTTGATAGCACTATTGATGAACCCTTCCATCACTTTATTGATGATGGGGAGTAGAGTGATTTGGTGGTATTTGGCTGGGTTGAATTTCTTCTGCATTTTATGTACAGAAAATACTTGAGCAGTTTTTTCCCATTGTTTCACTCTCTATTGCACTCGGGTTAATCCTCTGGCTTGATGGTAATGATCGAGAAGTTTATATGCTGTGACATGACATTACAGATTGTGCTGGAGTATTGTTCTGATATTGATGGATCACAGCGTCTTATGGATGCTCAGTCTTGAGTTGCGAGATCTGTTTGAAGTCTGTGCCATTTAGCATGGTGATAGTTCCACACAACACAATATAGTTTATTCTCAATGTGACCGTGAGACTTTGTTTCCTCAACAACAGTGCGGTGGTCAGTTTTATTGATGCTGTCATGGACAGATGCATCTGCAGT
The DNA here is from genome assembly GCF_037043375.1 of Chiloscyllium plagiosum. Taxonomy (NCBI): domain Eukaryota; kingdom Metazoa; phylum Chordata; class Chondrichthyes; order Orectolobiformes; family Hemiscylliidae; genus Chiloscyllium; species Chiloscyllium plagiosum. The sequence goes on along the minus strand of NW_028270186.1, from coordinate 32,747,622 downwards.
TGGTAGATTGGTTAGTGAAACGGTCTGAACTGAATTGATGGTCATAATATGTAAACTTTGGAAAGGTGCAAGTCAGTGTTTTCAGTTCTAATCAAAGATTCCATTCCTTACAAATTATAACTAGCAAATGATTATTTACAAATTATGCACCAATATGCGAGGATTAAAAAGACTGTTCTCCTTGATTTATTTTACTCCTGTACAAGTTTACATTTCCATATCCTCTCCACTCAACAATCCTGTCCAGTACCAGTATCGTGAAATCCCAGTCTCCGCCTCAGCCTCAGTACAACTCCTGGATAAACCATCGTTTGTGCCTTTGTTCATCTCCCCATACAGCTGTTTCAAGTACCTTTTTATCACGTATCCATTGCAAAATAATTGCACTTGTGATGTTTACGTTCTCTGCACAGATATGGAAAGATGGGAAAGATGGGAAGACAGTGTAATCATAATCAAAAGCCACAAAATAATAATCTGTTGATATCGGCTTGCCTCATGCCCATTAAAGAAGGCAATGGGTCATTCTTCCCTGGTCAACTCTCCGTGTGACTGCAAACCTACAGCACTGTGTTTTACTCTTTACTGTCCTGTAGAACAGCTGAACCAGCCACTAAGTTCAAGGTCGGCATAACATGCTGGCCTGACCAGGGCTGCACACATCCCGTGAGGGCAGATCTAAAGGAAAGATAATTCCCTCCCTCTGCGTGTATCCCATATTCCTGCAGCTGAATTCCTTTCAGGTAGGTGGCCATTCACTATTTTAGATGTATTCTTTGTGATTGAGTCTCTCCCCAAGAGGGATGTCTATCTCGATAGGCACCTCTGGTGCTGGCTTTATTTTTGCTAACCTACAGATGTAAGGATGTTTTAAATTCCACATCAGTGGCAGTGCATTGCAAATGAATGGTTTCCTGTGTCACATGAAGGAAATTGAGTCAGCTAAGCGAGGGAAGGAATTATTGTGATCAACTCCGAGAGCGTTGTTGAGGCAGTGTTTGGGGTATTGTGGACAGATTTTATCTCCTTTATAAAGAGTGATCTCCTTACCACAGAGACAATGAACAGGAGTTCCACCGGATTAATCCCTGGATGATGGCACCATGAGGAGTGAATAAAGGTTGATCTGTAGCGCTGTGAGATAATAAGAGATGATTGCGTTGAACCTTGAGGGGGATGGACAATCACTCCTTATATTCTAAACATACAATGAGAATGGGATAGGTTCCATGACTGTATTTCACTCAGGATGCATGATGCTGGATAGTTTAAGTGCCTCTGAGGACGTTACGCCTACCCACAAAAGCCCCCACTCCCTACGGCGATTGAGAGAGATAGAGAGGTCCAGCTTTTGAATAAACTCTCCCCACATTAATACAGTGCAGTTGGTGTGTGATCTTGCACTGAATGTCATATTATCCACCACCCCGGCAGCAGCCACAATACCTTCATTCTATAACAGTCAACTATTTCCACCAGCTTCTGACCTTCATGAAGAGCATGAATCCATATCATCAGAGATGTAAGGTGCATCCTTAAGGTATAGACCACACGACTATAAGACATAGGACCAGAAATTAGGCAAGTTTGCCTATTGACTCTACTCCACCATTCATTCATCACTGATAAGTTTCTCAAACCCATTCTCCGACCTTCTGCCCGTAATCCTTCATCCCCTGGATAATCAAAAAAACTATCCGTCTCAAATATATTCAATGACCTGGCCCCACAGCCTTCTCTGGCAATAAATTGCAAAGATTCACCATTCGCTGGTTAAAGAAGTCTCCTTATCAACGTTCTAAAAGATGTTCGCTTTAAGCTAAGGCTGTGTCCTTTCGTCTTAGTCTCTCCTACCAAATGGAAACATCTTATGAACATCCACTCGGTTCAGGTCATTCAGTATTCTGTATGTTTCAATTACATTTCCTCTCTTCCTTATAAACTTTATCAAGTATAGACCAAAAGACTCAAACATTCCTCATACAATAAATTTTTTCACTCCTATGATTATTCCCGTGAAAATCTTCTGAACATGCTCCAGGGACAGTACATCCTTCCTGAGATATGGAGCTCAACAGTATGCGCAACACTCCAAATGTAGTCTGACCAAAGCTGTACACAGCCTGTTCTTATATTCAATTTCTCTCGTAATAAGTGCCATCAATAATGACTGCAGTTACCCTCCTAACTACTACCTCAGCCTGCAAACTTATCTTAAGAGAACCCTGCACTAGAACTTCCAAGTCCCTTTGCACTTCAGATTTCTGAATTTTCTCCCCATTTAGGAAATAGACCATGCCTCTATTCTTCATGCCAAAGAGCATGACCTGACATTTTCAGACATTGGAATGCATCTGCCAACCCCTTTACCTGGCCAATTCCCTCTTCAGCCTCTCTGCCTCCTCTCTCCGACCTGACCCTCTACGTATCTTAGGTTCGTCTGCAAACTTAGCCAGAGTGCCGTCAGTTCCATCATTTAGATTGTTAACGTATAAGGTAAAACGTTATGGTACCAATACTGTGCCTTGCTGACCACCACTTGTCACCTACTGCCATCCTGAGATGGACCATTTTATCCCCACTCTCTGCTTTCTGTCAGACAGGCAAGCTTCTATTCACGCCTCTACCTTGCCTCTAACACCACGGACCCTTATCATAATCAATAATCTCCTGTGTGACACCTTGCCGAAGGCCTTCTTGACGTCCAGGTGGATAACATCCATTGGCTGTACTTGATCGAGCCTGCTCATTTTTTCTTCAAAGATTTCCAACAAATTTGTCAGGCATGACCTTCCCTTGATGGAACCATGCTAAATTTGCCCTATTTCGCCAAATACTTCCAAGTATTCAGAAACCTCATCCTTCACAAGGGATCCCAGGATCTTACCCACGACAAAGGTTAAGCATTTGTTTTTGTCTTTTCTTCCTTACTCCCTGGATAAAAACAGATGCTCTAGGATCGTTCCTTTCTCGAGTGATTCCTGAAAAATCACCACCATCACCTCAACTAACTCTTCAGCTATCTCCCTTATAACACAGGCATTTAATCCCTCTGGTTCAGGTTATTTAACCAACTTTAAGCCATTCAGCTTTTTCATATCATGTTCTCCATTGTGGTGGTCACCATACTCAGCTCTAGCCACTCACTCTCCTGAATGTTTGAGATATTATTCGTGTCTTCCACCATGACACTTATGCACGGTAATTATCCAATTCCTCGGCCATTTTCTTTGTCCCCACTACTATTTCTCCAGTGTCATTTTCCAGCAATCCAATGCCATATTTTGACTCTCTTTTGTACTTTATATATCGAAAGAAACTCTTACATTTCTTGCTTTATATTACTGGCTGGCTTACCCCGATATTTAATAATCTCCCTCCTTATTCTATTTTGTTTGCCCTCTGTTTTGTCTTTGTAAGTTTCTCAACCCTCTGGTTTCCCACTGCACTTTGCCACATTATGTCCTTTCTCTTTTGCTTTAATGCTATACCTGACTTCCTTCGTCAGTCATGGTTACCTCATTCTCCATGTATCATGCCTCTTTTTACTAGGGGTAAATCTCTGTTGCATCCTGAATTACTCCAAAAATCTCCTGCCATTGCTGCTCCACTGTCTTTCCTGCTGGGCCCTTGTACCAGTCAATTCTACCCAGCTCCCCTCTCATGCCTCTGTAATTGCCTTTATTCAGCTCCAATACCGTTACCTCTGATTCTAACTTTGCCATCTGAAATTGCAGAGTAAAAGTCAATCATATTATGATCATTGCCTCCTATGATTTCCTTCTCCTTAAGCTCCCTTATCTAAAATGCCTGCACAAGCTGCTCCAAAAAACCAACTCATCGACATTCCACAAATTTCTTTTCCTGCAAACCACTACCTACCTGAATTCCCAGCCCACCTCCGTAATGTAATCCCACATGATCACTGTAACTTTGTCTTTCCTACACTTCTTTCTAGTTCCTGGTATATCTTGCACCTCAGCTCCTGACTACTGTTTGGAGGCCTGAACAGAGCTCCAACTACATTTTTTTAACCTTTTTGATTCCTCAAGTCTCCTGATACAGATTCCACACCACTTGACCTTACTTCATTTCTTATTATTGATTTAATTTCATTTCTTTCTAATAAGACAGCCCCATCCCTTCTATCCAACTGCCTATCTTTTGATAAGATGCATATCCTTGAATATTCAGCTGCCAATTCTGATCCTCTTGCAGCGACGTCTCCGTGATGGCAACCTGCCAATTTGTGTATGAGTTACAAGCATTTTTACTTTATTTGTTATACTGCATGCATTCCGATATAACAGTTCAACCCTGTATTAGCCATTCCTCTTCTCATTGTCATTTGTTTGTCCTGTGTGTTTGAAGTTTGATTGCTCACACTTTCCATATTCCCTGTGTATGGTGCTGCGTCTGTGCTGGAGATTTGAATAACTTGGAGTCATAGAATCATAGAGATGTATAGCATGGAATCAGAACCTTCGGTAAAACCCGTCCATGCCGATCAGCTATCCCAACCCAATCTAGTCCCACCTGCCAGCACCCGGCCCATTTCCCTCCAAACCCTTCTTATTCATATACCCATCCAAATGCCTCTTAAATGTTTTAATTGTACCAGCCTCCACCACTTCCTCTGGCAGCTCACTCCATATACGTACCACCTTCTGCGTGAAAAAGTAGTCCCTTAGGTCTCTTTTATATATTTACCCTCTCACCCAAAACCTGTGCTCTCTAGTTCTTGACTCCCCGACCCCAGGGAAAAGACTTTGCCTATTTACCCTATCCATGCCCCTCATAATTTAGTAAACATCTTTCAGGTCACCCCTCAGCCTCCAACGCTCCAGGGAAAACAGCCCCAGCCTGTTCAGCCTTTCCCTGGAGCTCAAATTCTCCAACCCTGGCAACATCCTTGTAACTCTTTTCTGAACCGTTCAAGTTTAGCAACATCTTTCCAATAGGAAGGAGACCAGAATTGCATGCAATATTCTGACAGTGGCCTAACTAAAGTCCTGTACAGCTGCAACATGACCTCCTAACTCCTGTACTCTGTACTCTGACCAATAAAGGAAAGCATACCAAACGCCTTCTTCTTGAGTTCTGCAGTCTTACCCCCTCCTTTAATTCGGATTTTCTAATTTTCTCTATAACTGACACCACCCCACAACTCACTTAGCTGAAAGTCCAGGCTGCAGCCCGAGTTATGTGATTTGCCAGGACTCCGGTCCCAACACGGTTCAGATGAAGACCGTCCGATCAGCACAGTGCCCTCCTTTGCCAGTACTGGTGTCAATGTCCCATGATACAAACCCATTTCTCCCGCACCAAACTTTGAGCCACGCATTTTCCTGCTGACCCTGTGCTAATTAGCTCATGGTTCAGGCCGTAATCTAGAGATTATTTCCTTTCTGGTTCTGTTTTCTAATTTAGCTCTGAGATCTTCGTATCCCTTAGCAGACCCTCTGCCCTAGTTTTATCTCTGTCGTTGGTACCTACACAGACCACGACCAATGGATCTTTACCTTCCCACTCCAAGTTCCTCTGCAGCCCAGATGAGGTATCCCTTACCCAAACACCAGTAGGTGACGCATCTTTCAGGACTCTCCATCCCGGTCACAGAGAACAGTGTCTAACTATACTATCCCCAATTACAATAATATTTCTCTTCTCTTGTCCCGTTTGAAAGTTTCCCTCAATTCGGTGCTGAGGCCAATCAGCTCACCCCCTCTGCAGTCTCCATTCTCATCCACACAGGGAACAAGATTCTCGAACCTGTTAGACATGGACAGGTGCTGAGGCTCCTGAAACTCTACCTCCTGGATCCCTCTACCTGCCTCACTCATAGCCAAACCCTCCGCTTTCTAACCACTGGCTGACTTTGAGTCAGTTTATCTAAAGAGTGTAACTGTCTCTTGAATTACAGCATCCAGGGAACTCTCCCTCTCCCTGATGCCTCGCAATGTTTGAAGCTCAAACTCCAGTTCATCGACTCTGAGACAGAGTTCTTCTAGTATGCAACATTTATTCCAGACATGGTCACTGGGAACCACAGTGGGCTCCACCACTCCCACATCATGTAGAAACAACACATCACCCGACCCTCCATCCTTACTTTATTTAACTACTATTGAATTGTTCCTTTACAAATTTTAGTTGTTTTTGTACATCTGCTTATGCAAGTTACAACCAATAAATTAACATGATTCAATTTAACACAGATTCAAATTTAACACACTCCCTATTAGCAAATCAGATCACATCCTCCCTTTGTCAAATCTGCTCATTATCTTCTGAAAGAATTCTGACAGACTTGTCAGTAGGATCATTCCTTGATGAAGCCATGCTGACTCGGCCCTATTTTACCATGCACCTCCAGGTACTCTGCAATCTCATTGCTAGCAGTGCACTCTAAATTCCTAATCACGGCCGATGCCAGGCTCTACTGCCCGATGATTTACTGTATTTTGCCTTTCTTCCTTCTTACACAGAGATTTTAAATTGTCCATTTTCCAGTTCACAGTGACTGAAGAGCAGTTGGAGACTAATTCCCATACAACTAAGACCAGCAACCAACTGGCAGAGGGGAGTGAACACAATGGGACTGGAAGTCTGAAGTCTGCTGATTTTAATGTGAGCAGTGTGACAGGCAAGGCAGATGAGTATATATAATTATGATACAAATATTAGAGATTTGGTTGAGAGAGAGATCAGAAAACTGTCAATCCAATGGGTCCAGAGCGAGTTGAAGAATGTGCAGTGAGAGGCTGGAGACGATTGTTTGAAGCAAAATAATTACCCAACAGTTTATTGGAATTGGACAGAATGGGATGCAATGTACAGATTTAAGGGACAAGGAAGGAAACTGAAATTGTCTGTTTACATTATTTTCCGCATTACTGACAGTACTTTGTAATCTCCTGTTACCAGAGAATAGACGAGGAGAATGTACCTCAGGGTTACTCAAACCAAATATCAGGTCAGGATCTGATGGAGTTTGGCTAAAGTGTATTTATTTCAATGCAAGAATATGGGTAAGGACGATGAACTGGGAGCCTGAATCCATACATGGGTCTATGATGTTGCGGCTTTACAGAGACTTGGTTGAGAGAGGGAAAGGACTGGCCGTTCAAAGTATCCAGGTTTTCATTGGTTTAGGCGAGATAGAGAAGAAGCTAAAAGATGTGGACGAGCTATTTTACTGATCAGGGAGAATGCTACATCTGCACGTGAACAGGACATATAGGAGGGACCATCCAGTGCAGCAATATGGGTCAAGCTCAAAAATAAGATGGATGCATGCACTGCGTTACTATAATCTCTCCAACAGCCACGGAGGGATTGAGGAACAGATATGTATGTCGATTAAGGAAAGGTGTATTAAAAAAAAGAGTGGTCATTGTGAGTGACTTTAATATCCCCAATAGTGACTGGAAGTCCATGAGAGCAAGGGGCTGAGACGGGGCAGAATTTGTTAACTGCAGCAGTTTATGGATAGTCCAACGAGAAGAAGAACCATACTGGACCTCCTATTGGCTAATGAGCCTGGCCAGGTGACTGACCTTTCAGTGGGACATAATTTTAGAAACAGTGGGCACAGTTCCTTCAGATTTAAGATAGCTATGAACACGGATATGTCAGGACCTTGTGGGAATCTACTGAATTGGCGGAAGACAAATTACGTCAGTATCAGGCAGAGCTAGGACGTGTCAATTGGGAGGAGCTGCTATCAGGCAAATCCAATTTTGTATGTGGGAACTGCTTGTTAAATCCTGACAGCAAAATCATCTGGCGAACGTTCTCCCAACTGCTCGAATTTCTATCTTTTTTTTAAACTGATGCTGCTTATAAGACAACAGGAAGAGATAAAGGATGATTCTGCACTGTGTCCTTCGCAGGATCAGCTTTTCTCTCCAGGCACCTGAAGTCTTTAATGTGGGTCAGAGAACTTCAGAATTGATCGATCACTGAAGGAGGCCATTTAGCTCATTGTACACCGACGAGCTCTCCAACAGCACAATTTGTCAACAGAGAGAACCGAATGTGTGTGTCTGTGCGTGTGTGGGTGAGAGAGAGAAAAATTAACAGAGAAGAAAGGAAGTGAAGAGAGATAAAAAGAATGGAGAGAAAACTGAGCCGCAGAGTGAGTGAGAGCAAGAGGTGTCAGACGAGTCTGAAGTTATATCAGAAGACAGCATGAGGAGAAATACACAGACATTTCATTTAGAAACTCCCACAGACTGCAGGCCCTTTGTCTGGTGTCGTACCCTGTGAGCACTCTGCTGTCATCCCAGATCACTTATCTCCAATAATTTCACAGAACCGGGTTGCTGACGCTGAACAGGATCCAAAAGAACAATAGATTAGTTCCAGGGAGAAGGTGAATTAATTTAAATGTTCTGGGCCAACAGGAACTTGTAGTCCCTCTAGACACGGTGTGAGAGACAGGGCGAGAGATTCTCAGTGAGGGGGATCACTGACAGGGGGAAGATCAGCATCTCAGCTGTGGGTCAAATAATGACTGATAAAGGTTGAAAACATGGTCCGTGGTTTTTAGATTCACAATTCAATTCATATAACTCCACATCGTAGGTGTATTTTAACAAACTTGCATCTTTGTAGTTTTCATGTTTTGGTAGGTACAGAAAAGCTTGTTTTTTGTCCCTTTATTTTGTGTTGGGACCAGAGTCCGATTGAATCCTAACTAAGGCTGTAGACAGAGGTCGAAACTGATTAGGAGTGTGTGTGTATTGGCAGGGTGGGGGCTCCGTTATAAGGTTTAATTAGAAAAGAGGAGGTAAATATACAAAGCTCAGGAGATGTTATTAAAATCTCCAGCACAGACGCAAATAAGACAGAGTGTGTGGAAAGTGTAAGCAATCAGACTTCAAGCACACTGGACAAACAAATGAAAATGAGAAGAAGAACCGTTAACACAAGATTGAAGGGGTAATATCTGAATGCACGCAGTATAAGGAATAGAGTAAATGAACTTGTGGCACAGATTGAAATTGGTAGGTATGACGTTATGGGCATCACAGAGAAGTGGTTGCAAGGGGATCAGGATATTCAAGGACATATATCCTATCGAAAAGACAGTTAGCAGAGGGAGTGGGTTTACATTATTAATAAATGAAGTTAAATCAATAGTAAGAAAGGAAGTAAAGTCAGATGGTGTAGAATCTGCGTGGGTAGAATTGAGGAATCACAAAGATAAGACAATCACAGTTGGAGACTTGCACAGGCCTCCAAAGAGTAGTCAGGAGCTGGGGTACAAGATACACCAGGAGATAGAAAAGATCTGTAGGAAAGACAAAGTTACAGTGATCATAGGGGAATTTCAATATGCAAGTGGAATGGGAAACCATTTTAGGAGTGGATCACAAGAAAAGGAATTTGAGGAATGTCTCTGGGTTGGCTTTTTGGAGCATCATGTGGTGGAGCCCACTCGGGAACATATGACACTGGATTTAATGACGCAGGCTAGATAAGGGAGCTTAAGGTGAAAGAAAACTTCAGAAGCAGTGAGTAGAACATGGTTGAATTTATTCTGCAATTTGAGAGAGAGAAAGTAGAATCAGAGTTAACAGTATTTCAGCTGAATAAAGGAAACTGGAGAGGCATAAGGGAGAAGCTGGGTAGAATTGACCGGGACAGGGGTCTAGCAGGAAAGACAGGGGAACAGTAATGACAGGAAATTCCAAGATTAATTCAGGAGACACTGCAGAGATACATGCTGCACAATAAATGCATGGTACAGGGAGAATGAGGCAGCCAGGGCTGACGAGGGAAGTCAGGGATTTCATATAAGTAAAAGCGCAAGCAATGTGAAGGGCAAAGGGAAACTGGAGAATGGGGCCAACAAAAGGCAAGGAAAAATAAGTAAGGTGGGAGAAGATTAAATATGGGTGTAAGCTAACCAGTAAAATAAAGGAAACTTTAAGAGATTCTTTAGATATATAAAGAGCAAAAGAAAGGTAAAAGTGAATATGGACCACTGGAAAATGATGTTGGAGAGACAGTAGTGGGAAACAAAGAAATGGCTGAGGAACTTTGCATCAGCCTTCACAGTGTAAGACACGAGTAATTTCTCAAGAATTGAAGAGAGTGAGAGGGCAGTCCTGAATATGGTGGTCATCGCCAAGAAGAGCATGTTAGAAAACGGAATGGCCTGAATGTGGATACCTCACCTGGACCAGTTGGACTACACCCCAGCCTTGTAAGGGAGATAACGGAAGAGTTAGTGCAAGCGTAAGTCGTAATCTTTCAGGAATGACTAAAATCAGGAAATGGCAAAGTGGCTGTATAATTGCTAACATGACACCACATTTAATAAGGGAGTTAGGTAGAAGATGGAAAACTGCAGACTGATTAGCCTAATCTTGGTTGTGGGTAACATCCTGGAATCCATCGTGAAGGATGGGATTTCTGATACTTGGAGGTGTTTGGTAAAATAGGACAGAGTCAGCATGGTTTAATCAAGGGGAGATAAGTCCTGCCAAACCGGCTAGAAAACAGTGAGGGAGTAATGAGCAGATTAGATCAAGGAGAACCAATAGATGTTATCCTTTGCACTCAAGAATCCTTTGACAAAGTACCAAGCATGAGGCTATTAAGAAAGGTATGGGCCCATGGTATTAGAGGCAAGGTGCTAGCATGGATAGAAGTTTGGCTGCCTGAGAGAAAGCATAGAGTGGAGATAAAAGTGATTTTCTCAAGATGGCAACCAGTGACAAGTGGTGTTCCACAAAACTCAGTGTTGTGAGCACACCTTTTCACTTTGTGCATTCATTATCGAAATGAAGGAACTGAGGGCATTCTGACTAAGCTTTCAAACAGTGCAAAGATAGATAGAGGGACAGGTAGCATTGAAGAGGTGGTTCGGCTGCAGGAGGGTGCTCTAGCGCATCTCCTCAACTTCCCAAACCTCCGCCCTTGCACTCCACCCTTCCAACGACAACAAATTAGAAGCTCTCTGGTGTTCGCCTTCCATCCCACCAACCTCAGGATACAACGCATCATCCTCCGCCATTTCTGCCATCAAAAGTCAGACCCCAACACCAGAGATATACTTCGCTCCCCACCCCTATCATCATACTGCTGAGACCATTCCCTCACAACTCCTTTGTTAGGTCCACACGCCCCCACCAAGCCACCTTCCACTCCCAACACCATCCCTTGAGATGTGAAACCTGTGCCAACACCTCCCTCCTCACCTTCACCCAAGGTCCCAAAGGATCCTACCACATCAGGCAGTGAACATCCTGTGCATCCAAACACCTCTTCTAGTCAGTCCATTGCTCCTGTCTCCTATACATTGGCGAGACAGGATGTCAACTTACAGAACGGTTCAGGGAACACTCTTGAACACATAAATCCAACAACCCCACTTCCCTATGGCCGAATACTTCAACTCCCCCTCCCACTCCGCCAAAGCCCTGCAAGCTTTTGGCCTCCTCCACTGCCAAATTCTAGCCACCTGACTTCTGGAGGAAGAACGCATCATCTTATGAATTGGGACCCTCCAAACACACGGTAAAAAGGACAATTTCACCAGTTTCCTTATCTCGCCTCCCTCCACCTAATCCCAGATCTAACCCTCCAACTCAGCACCGCCCTCTTGAATTGCCCTATCTGTCCATCTACCTTCCCCAGTATCAAATCCACCTTCCACTCTGACCTATCACTATCATCACACACCTTTATCTAGTTGTCGCCTTCCAAGCTACCTTCCTCCCAGCGCCTACCTTCCCCCCCCCGCCCTCATTTATGTCTCTGCCCCCGTCAGCCCACCCCACATTCCTGATCAAGGCTTTATGCCTGAAACGTCGAATTTCCTGCATCGGATGCTGCCTGAACGGCTGTGCTTTTCTGTGACCACACTTTTTGACTCTGATCTCCAGCCTCTGCGGTCCTCACTTTTACCTGCTGAAGGACTTTCACAGGTTTGGAGAGTGAGCAAAGAAGTAGCAGTACAATGTGGGAAAGTGTGGGAAAGCATTTTGCCAGGATGAATAGAGGCATGGACTATTTTCGAAATAGCGAGCAAATTCAGAAGTCTGAAGGGCAAAAAGGTTAGGGAGTTTAGTCCAGGAGTCTTGAAAGGTAAACTTGCAGTTTGTCAGTAGTTAGACAGGCAAATATAATGAAGGTATTTATTTCAAGACGCCTTAAAAGTAAAAGCAGGGATGTACTTCTAAGGCTCTACAAGGCTTTGGTCATGCAACATTTGGATTATTGTGCGCAGTTTTGCATCCCATATCTCAGGAAGGATGCACTGGTCCTGGAGCGTTTTCCAAAGAGATTCACGAGAATGGTGCCAGGAAATAAAAGCTTAACATATAAAAAATATTTGAGGGCTCTGGGTCTGTATTTGGTAGAATTCAGAAGGATGTTAGGAGGTCTAATTGAAACTTACAGAATACTAAATGACCTGGGAGAGAGGAGATTTTAGGAGATTTTAGGAGAGCGAGGGGACAGTGGAAAGAGAAGATCTTTTCGAACAAAGATAAGGAGAAACCTCTTCAGCCAGACAGCGGTGAATCTATGGAATTCACTGCTACAGAGGGCTGTCGAGTCCAGGCCATTGTGTGTATTTAGGAGTGAGACAGATAGTTTCTTGACTGTAAAGGGGATCAAGGGTTACAGGTAGAAAGTGTGAGAATGGGGTTGAGAAGCTTAACAGCCATCATGGAATGGTGGAGCAGGCTCAATGGGTCTAATGGCCAAATTTCTGTTCCAATGTCTTCTGGTTGTGTGGTTAATATTGGCTCTCCTCATTCCTCATTGGAGATGTACCCTTGAATTTGATCTTCATATAATTTATGAAGAATAAAATTCCAATACTGATGGCTGGTAAATATCATGTTTCCTCCCTCCACTCTCAGCAGCCATGCCCCGATATCATCATCACACTGCAATTAAAATCCAGTGAAATATACTTCAATACAGTTGATTGACATCGAAAACATTAACAGCATAACCCTTACCTGCCCTCTCTGATCCTTGAATAACCATCTGAATTGTGTGTCACATCATATTCTCTGTTAACATACCATGCCATTTGTCTGTTATCACTCATGTTGTCATAAGCAACTTTCTGTCAGATTATGGACTAGAAAAGTTCTCTACATATTTTACTGACATTATAATCACTGATCAGTAGTTACAGACTATATGTTTCGATTTATAAGCCAGGAAACTTGTGGAAGTTCTGACAATCCTTTGACATTACTGCCATATCTAAGGCAGATTGAGTGATTACATTCAATCAAACTACCATCTCAAATATTTCTTCCTGTTCAGCCCCCATACATATCCCACGCCAAATGTGTAAACTTTAAAAGTTCTTTTGAATTTTAATAAAATCATTATTGAATTCAAAGGGGTTAACTGGAGCTATTTGTTCAGTGACTGTGATTAATATCAATCTCAGTGGATCCTAATTATGGCAGTGGAGAGTTTCCATGGTTGAAATATAAATGGGCTTTGTTCAATTTGCGATCACATAGTGTGAGTAGGACCATCACTGACAGCACTAACAGGGATCAGCAGCTCGAGAGAGAGAGCGCGGGAGGAGAGATCAGAATCTGAGAACATTAGACTGGAACGTTACAATAATGATTCATAATCTGAGGACCATGGATTGGAAATATCCAACAATGGATCAGAATCTGAGAACATCAGACTGGAATGTTCCAACAATGGACAGACGTTTATCCTCGGGTCTTTACTGGCTTTCTCGGCCTTGGATATCATTAGCATCACGGATCCAGGATATCCTTTGGATTATTCAAGGTGGTTACTATCCCATCCTTGCGATAGTTGGTGTTCCTGGTAAGTCATTGTATTTGTCTACTAAACCGGGTTGAACTCAATTTCTGCTCATGATATACAAATTTTGGAAAGTGCAAGTCAATGTCTTCAGTTCCAAACTAAAAATCCTTTCCTTATTACTGCATTGGATAAATCTTTTCTGTGTTGCTCGTTTTAATTAAGCAGGAGAATTTATCCTGAATTGTAAGACTACAAATCCCCAGCAATGTGTTTTACTCTTTACTGTCCTGTGGAACAACTGAACCAGCCACTCAGTGTAAGATGCTGCCCTGACCAGGGCTGCATACATCCTGTGAGAGAAGAACAAAAGTAAAGATAGCTCCCTTCCTCTACCTGTTTCCCGTATTTATACAGCTCATTTCTATTCAGGTAGGTGATCATTACATCTTTTAGGTGTATTCGATCTCATTGAAATTCTCCCCGAGTGTGATGCACATCTCCATAGGCAACTCTGGTGCTGACTTTATTGATGCTGACGTACAGATATAAGGAACTTATAAATTCCATGTCAGTCGTAGTGCATAGATAAATAATGGTGTTTCATAACACAGGAAGGAAACGGCGATGTCTAAGTGAGAGAATAGGATTATTGTCATCATCCCTGAGTGTGTTGAGGCAGTATTTGGGGTACTGTGGATATACTTTCTCTCAAGTCTCACCAGACTAATCCCTGGGATGATGGCAACATGAACAGTGAGTGAAGCTCAGTGAGAGAATAAGGTGATTGCATTGAATATTAAGGGGGATGTACAATCATTTATGATGTTCTAAACAGACACTGTTACGGTGATAAATTCCATGGCTTTTTTTTCACTCGGGTTACATGATTCTCAATAGTTTAAGAGCATCTAAGAACGTTCCACCCAACCACCCTCACTCCCTATTTCGGTTCAGAGAGAGAGAGAGGTTCAGGCTTTTGAAACAAAAACTCTCCCAACGTTAATACAGCTCAATTGGTGCGTGATCCTGCAATGAACGTCATGCTATCCATAATTCCGACAGCAGCAACAGTACCTTCATTATAAAAGAGTTAACTCTTCCCAGCAGCTTCTGACCTACATAGAGCACATGGGAGTGTCTTCTCGGAGATAGAAGATGCCTCCTTGAGACTTTACACAAAATATTTGGTTTCCCTTATCACTGCCAGCAAACCATGTTAAGGTAGCACACGTTCTACACATAATGGAAACATGATTAACACCATGGAGCCCCCTATCAATGCAGTCTCGGTTTCATTGGTTTGTCATGTTAGAGTATCAATGACGCCCTCCTGTTTCGTATAACTATCTCGTGGGGCTGAATAGCCTCCTCCTGGTCTCATGGAACAGGTTTAAGGGTCTGATTGGGCTCTGCCTGTTCCTGTTTAACAGCTCGATGTACTGACCTTCTCTTCCTGTGGAATAGGCAGGTGGATTGAATGTCCCTCTTCTTGTTCAGTAGTTTCCACGGGCTCAATGGTTTCCACATATCAGTGTGCAACCAGCCTGGGGTGCTGATTGAGCTCCTCTATTAACTGTGGAAATGTGCAGTGTGTGGCAGCGCTGTTACATGAATGTTACCGACACTTTAACAGCACAAACTGAATGCTGCCCAGGTCTTGCTGCACATGGACACAGGATGGTTCAGGAGCTGAGCGGGCACAAACTCTCTGAATATTGTGTGATCATCAGTCATCATCCTTACTTCAGATCTTATGATGGGGAAAGACATTGATATAGCAGTTGAAGATGTTTGTGCTGAGGAGGCTAAGCTGAGGATATCCTGCTGAGATATCCCGCAACTGTTAGGGCTGTTGGCCACCGACCACAAGCATCTTTCTTTGTGCTCGGAAAGACCCAGACAAGTGGGAGGATACACCTGATTTCCATTCAGCTCAAATAAGTGGGTGGTCCTGATCCCATCCTCAGTCAAATATTCACTTGATATCAAAGCCATTCACTGTTTGCTGAGCCCCTGTGTTCACCTCTCGTTCATATCAATTAGTTGACGATGTATGTGTAGGGAATGTTTTCCTCTCACAGCGGGTAATCAATGTCAGGAATTATCTGGGCGAGCGAGTTATGGTACCTACATCACTGAAAGTAGTTAAGGAGGAGGTAGATGGATTTTTGGCCTGTCAGACAGCTAAGGGATGTGAAGAATTGGGCATTAAAAAGGAGTTAATGCCAATAATAGATCAGCCATGATGGTAGACAATGGCTTGATCGTACGACTTAGCTGATCCGGTTCCTTATGTCCTCATATTCTGTAACTACAAAGTTAATGGTTGTAATTTTCCTGAACGTTCTGTTATTGAATGTTGCAATCAGACAGAGCAAAGTATTTTGTGAGTCATCTCTGGATGAGATATGAGGGTTGTACTCACAGTGAATCTGGGACTGTATTATGACCAACAAATAAAGCACAAGTTGCAGAGAGGAGACACTCTGCAAAGAGACCAGAGGCGTCTTTCGAACCCAGCCTGTATTTCCAAATAGCATTTTCCAACCCATACTAAACCGTGTGTGTGTGACAGTCTTGAGGAACTGAATGAGATGCTGTGTTACTGTGGATCAGGTATTTGGAGCAAGTGGCCTCCAAATGCTCCTTGCAGGAGCTGTGAGTGGTTGGATGGAACATAGGAACATAAGACTGAGCAGCAGGAGTGTACCATTAGACACTTTGTCACCGCTCCACCATGCACAAAGATTATTGGTCATTTTATTGTGGTCTCCCCAGCACTTTTCTGTCTGTATACCATTTTCTACATTCTCTTTTCTGTCAAATGTCAACAAATACAACTTTGAATAAGTGTAAACATCCAGGCACCACAAACTTCTGGGGAGGGAATTTCCACTTGGACAGCCCTTTGAAAATTTCTCATTTGTGTTCCAACCAATGTTGGAGGGTCACTGTTCCTTTTCCGTCCCACTCCTCCACTGGTTACACCAATCTTAAATGTAACCAGTTTAATGATGTGGCCAATGATATCTGTCTCAGAGTAGGTCATTTTCTAGAAAAAAAAGTAAGACACAGAACGTTGAACTCATATCAAATGGTAAAATGACAGAGTGCTCCAAATGTTACTCTGCCTTTGAGGTTATTCTGTTCAAATAAGCTACTGGTTGTGGGATTTCTTTCTGGAACAGTTGGATTTGGCTGAATTCCCTTTGTTTCGGGCATATGAGAGTTTCCAATGAATCCTCACCAGGAATCCATCACAAGTGGCAAAGATAACTCAGGGATTTTATAGACTGACACTTTGCTATCTGGTGGAACAAAGTAAGAGAAAGGGATCTATATATATATATATATATGTGTGTGTGTGTGTGTGTGTGTGTGTGTGTGTGTGTGTGTGTGTGTGTGTGTGTGTGTGTGTGTCCATCTGCTTGTTTTCTGTATTTGTGTGTCTACATCTGTGTACCTATGTATCAGCCTCTGTGTTTCTATCTGTGTTTGTGTCTATTTGTGTGCAACTGTATATGTCTTTGTGTGTTGTAATGTGTGTGTATGCCTATCTCCTTATGTGTGTTGTGCATGTTCATATGTTGGGTGTTTACCAATACGTCTGTGCATTTCAGCCTCTGCATCTCTGTGCAGTGAGGGATCTGTTTTTGTTTGGGAATGAATGGACTGACGTTGGAACTGACAGTGGGTTTAAAGTGAGAACTGAATGTTACTCTTTACTCAGTTGATGGGAAGTGGATGTTTCCAAAGCTCCACATGAGCCATCTTGTTTCTGTCCGGCTCATGCCAGGCTCCTCCCCACATGGTGGGGGAGAAGGGGGTGTGAGGGAACAGATATCAGGCACAGCACCACCCGGCTTGCCACTTTCTGTCCCATTCCAGACAGTTTCTCCTGGAATAGGAGAAAGGGAGAGAGGGAGGGAGAGTGGAAATGGGTAACCCTGCTGTTAGTGCTGGTGGATGTGGGGCTGGGGGGAATGGTGAGGTGTTCGGAATGAGTCAGTCGACAGTTGTAAATCAATTTAGTATTATTAGTGTGGGGGGTAGTGTGTAGTTGACAGAGAAAGTGAGGAAGAAAGTTGCTGAATTCAATAGTGAGTTTCGAAATGCCTGAGCTTTATTTGGTAATAGAGTGTGAGCCTTGTTCGGGGTCCGTGCTAGAACAGGGACTCAGGGAGTGTAAAGGAGCAGATAGAATATGGTGACCCTTATCGTGACAGAGCGGAGAAGGTTATTGACGCTTGTCCTGTTTCACAGCGTCAAGGTGACCCTTCCGGAATGTCTTGTCCAAGTCTATCACCAATAACGCCACAGACCAAGTCCCTCAGATTCAGTTGAAAGGGAGCTTACAAATAACAAGGAGAAGCAAACATTGGTGCATTATATATCGAAACTAAACCTGTCGCAGAAATTCTGAGCGTCATATGCTCTGAAAATTAGACATGCAAATATCATGGATACTGCAGTCTTATTGGATGGTCTCAAGTTGCATCTCAACTGCGTTAACTAAGTGACTGCTCATGTTGTGAAAAATAAATTCCCTTAATGTATATCAGGTGGGTTGAAGAGTATGTATTGAACCAAACTAGAGATCAAGTGTTTTCGGATTTGGTGTTGTGTGGTCAGGAGGACTGATCAATGTCCTTGCTCTGAAGCAGCTTTGGAGGAGTAGTGTCATTAATATGTTATATTTTACACGGCGTCTGCATACAACATAGAATGTTTATACATTTTAGTCAAACATGATGGAAGCATGGAGCCGAGAGGGTCAAGTTTGTTCCAGTGAATTGGGAAAATACAAAATAACATTCAGTGGGAGATAAGCAATGGTTGTTAGAGTCATAGAGTCCTATAGGCCCTTCGGCTCAAACTGATCCATTCCGACCAAAATGTCAATTCACACTAACCCCATTTCCCAGCCACAGCCCCGTATCCTTCTAATCCTTTCCTATCCTGTATTTATCAAAATGCATTCTAAATGTTGTGAATGTACCCACCTTTACGACTTCTGCTGGCAGCTCATTCCATATGCGTATCACCCTGTGTGTAAAAAAGTTGCTCCTGAGGTTCCCTTTTATTCTTCCCCTCTGACCTTAAACTGATGCCCTCTAGTCCGTGATTGTCCAATCTAGGAAGTAAAGGCTGAGCGCATTCACTCTATCCATGCCTGTTATGATCTTATACCCTTCAATAAGATCCTCTCCCCAGTCTCATACACGCAAAAGTAAAAAGTCCTAGCTTTTCCAACCTCTCCCTATAACTCAGAGCCTTGAGTCCTTGGCAACATCCTTGTAAATTTCTTCTGCACTCATCCTCGTTTAATAACATCATTCCTATAGCTTAGTTAACAAAACCGAACATAACGCTATAAGTATGGCCTCATCTGTGCCCCGTATTCTGCAGCGTAGCTCCCAAAATTCGCTACTTTGTGCCCTGACTGATGAATGCCAGTGTGCCAAAAGTCTTCTTCAATGCCCTGTCTACCTCTGAATCAACTTTCAGAGAACCATGTAACTGAATTCCAAGGTCCCTCTGTTCCACTACGTTCCTTAAGACCCAGCCATTCACCATAAAATTCTGATATTGATTTGAGTTTCTAAAATGCAAGAACTTACACTGATCTGCATTAAAATCCATTTACCATTTCTCAGCCCACTTCCCCAGCTGATCGAGGTACTGCTGTAAGTTCTGAAATTTCTGATAACCTTTGTCATTCTCCATGTAACCACCTATTTTATTGTCACCTTCAAACTTACAAATCACGCACGTACATTCTCATCTAAATTATAGATATATGTAATACATAGTGGTGCCAGCATCGCCCTGATGCATTCCATTAGTCCCAGGCCTCCAATCTTACAAGAATCCTTCCACTATTACTCTTTGCTTCCTACCATCAAGCCAATTTTGTATCCAATTTGGCAGGTCCTCCTCAATTTCATGCGATCTAACCTTCCAGAGCAGCGCACCATGTGGAAGCTTTTTAAAGGCCTTACTTGAATCCATATAGACTACGCATACCACCCTGACCTCCTCAACGTTGCTTGTCACTTCGTCAAAGAATTCGAACAAATTTGTGAGCTATGGTGTCCGATGCACAAAGCCGTGATGACTTTGATGATAGACTTTTGCCCGAAACGTTGATTTTCCTGTTCCTCGGATGCTGCTTGCTCTGCTGTGCTTTTCTAGCACCACTCTAATCTTGCTCCGAATCACACCCTCTCTTTCCTCATGCACGTATATCTTATCTCTCAGAACCTTTTCAAGTAAGTTACCTACTACAGATTTTAGGTTTAGTGGTCCATAGTTCCCAAGTTTTTCTTTGTAGCCCTTCTTGAGTAAGGGCACAGCATTCGCAACCCTCCAGTCTTCCAGGACCTCACCTGTTGGCCAGCGATGATTCAACAATATCAGTCAGGGCTCCCGCAATTCCTTCTCTGTCCTCCTGCAGTGTTCCTGAATATATATGGGCAGGACCAGGAGATTTATAGAAATAATGCCAAGTCTGAATAATACGTCTATTTATTTTAGGTATAAACACCAAAGAAAGGGAAAGTGACACAATGTTGTTTCACATAACAAATTAGAAAATGTGTTAATCATAGGAAGTGGCTTCGGAAGAATTTCAGTCATTGTGGAAACCTGAGAATTCTCAGAAATTTACGATCCAGAAACAAGGGCCATGAAATTTATAAGGAAATCAAAAATAGAACATGAATGCTAACAAACAAGAGAAAAACACTGCACAAATCTACAATCTGTATTTCAAAGGAAACAAAGTAAAAGCAAGGTCAAATATGGAAATTGATAATCGGGAGAGGAGAGATTTTATTGTGAAGGACAGGGAAATGGCCAAGAAAATAACCAGTTACTATGCATCTGTCTTCATGGAGGAAGATGCACAAAATCACCCAGTAATACCAAGTGATCATGTAGGGCTTGTGGAACTGAAGACACAAAGTCAACTTATATCAGTAACAAGGTGGTATTTGAGAATGTAACTGGATTGAGCATTGTTAAGTCTGACAAACCTCATGTACTTCATATTAAAATATCTGACATAAATTGGTAATA
Source organism: Chiloscyllium plagiosum (assembly GCF_037043375.1). Taxonomy (NCBI): domain Eukaryota; kingdom Metazoa; phylum Chordata; class Chondrichthyes; order Orectolobiformes; family Hemiscylliidae; genus Chiloscyllium; species Chiloscyllium plagiosum. Next base: position 32,726,769 of record NW_028270186.1, on the reverse strand, counting down.
GAAATATTAATTGCACTGTCGATGACTGTGTTTCATTTTCCTGTGCATTCTGCAGAGGTTGGAAGCCATTGTGGATAAATGGACGTGAGCAAACGTTGTCCAAGCACTTTGATCAATGGAAGGAGTCCAAGCATCTATAAAGGGAAGAGGACATAGTTTGGAGAACTGCCAAACAATTAACTTGACATCTGCAAGTTGGAAACTGTTGGAATCTATTATAAAGCATGTGATATTGGATATTTAGGAATTAACAGCAACAATGGAGAAAATCCATATGTATTTCTTACAGATGTCTAACTCGATGTGCTATTAGTTTTTAGACCCGATCAACCACCCTGTGAGAACAGGAACAGGAAGTGTCTTCGCCACAGGAAATAGCATCACCAACACAAAGAAATCCAAACATATAAATGGAAAGCAGGAATTTTAAGCATTGGTTCACATGAGGTCCACTGAAGATGTTACCTAGTAAGATAATGAAACGTCTGGAAATGTAGCGAGCAAACCTACATCCATTGTGTAAAGTGTTGGTGGCCCAATCTGAGAAAGAATATACTGACCACAAAAAAGTGCAATGGACATTGTCCAGATTAATCCCTCAGATGGCGAGATTGCCTGATGAGGAAACTCGGCCTGTGTTCTTTAGAGTTTGAAAGAATGAGAGGAGGGTCACAATGAAACCTGGAAACTTCACAAAACATATGCCAAGTTGGAAATAAACAGGACGTTTCCCTGGCTGTCAGTTCCACATTCAAGGCAAATAATTGCAGTTTCAGGGACAGACCATTTAAGACTGCAATAATGAGGAAATTCTTCACTTGATGAGAACTGCCTAAAACAGGGGCATAGAAACCTGCTGGTAGGGCAAGATTAGGGAGAATCCCCAGATATTCTGCAAGTGTGTCAAGCGGAAAAGAATAACAAAGGAACAGGTCAGAGTCATTTGTGATTTTTCAAGTTGCATCCAGATCCCCTTACTGTTCGGAGACAGAGGATAGTGGTTGAAGGCTGTTCGTGTGTCTGGAGACCGGTGTCCAATGGTGTATCGCAGGAATCAGTATTGTGTCCCTTATTATTTGTGATACGGAGGTGTTGGTGTTGGACTGGGGTGGACAAACTTAAAAATCACATAATACCAGGTGATAGTCCAGCAGATTTATTCAGAGGCACGAGATTTCAAAGCGCACAACCACCGGATGAAGAAGCAGATCTTCGAAGCAAGTGCCTCCGAATAAACCTTTTGGACTATAACCTAGTGTTGTGTCATCTTTAACCTGATTATTTGTGGTATTCATAAATGATGCAGCTGTGAATATAGACAGGGGTGGTGGGAGTGTGCCAACTAAGTTTGTGTTTGATACAAAGATTGGCCGGGTGGTTGGCAGTGAGGAGGAAGGACTTATGTTACAGGAAGATACAGATAGAATGGTCAGATGGGTGGACCAATGGTAGATGGAATGTAACCCTGATGAATATGAAATGAAGCACTTTGGAAGAAGGAACTGGACAGGGGAGCACTCAATGAATGGCAGCACACGAGGAAGCTCAGAGGGTGCTTCTCCACAAATCTCTGAATGTGACTAAACTGGTTAATGCACAATTTGAGAAAGCATAGGGTACCGTAGACATAGCCTTTATTCATCAAGGCATAGATTATATGAGCTATGCGGAAGTTTGCTTTTGCCAAGATGGAATACTGATTGTAGTTCTGGGAGCCACGTTACAGGAAGAATGTGATTGTAGTGGAGTGGGCTCAGAGGAGATTCACCAGGATGTTCGCTGGGATGGAGCATATTAGCTATGGAGATGACTGAATAAGCTCGGGCTGTTTAGTTTGGAGGAGAGAAGGCTGAGGGGGCCGAGATTCAGAAGGATAGGATTCCGAGAGGCATGGACAGGATGGACAGATAGCAGCTGTTCCCTTTCGTCAAAGGGCCAAGAACAATGGAGCACATTTTAATGTGAAGGATTTGAGATGTGGAGAGGAATTGTGGATTGTTGTTCACTCAGAGGGTGCTGGGTTCAGGAATGCACTTCGTGAGAGAAGAATTGTCATGGTAACTTCACAACCATTAGAAAATACATGGTTGTGAACTTGAAATGCCATAAAATTCACGGCTACGGTTTTGTGTCGGAAAGTGGGGCTAATGTAGACCGTGCTGTATTGTTGATGGGACAAAGTCTGTGCTTCTGTGTTTGTATGGCTGTGGAAGATCAATCATTGAGTAGCTTAAGGTAGGAATTGATGGGTTTCTGAAGAGTATATTAACAAGGGTTTTAAGATTGAACTTATAATATCTTCTGAAAGTATGTCAATGGCAAAATTACGGGAAAAAAAGGTGCAGCTTTCTTACAGTCTGATACCAGAGAATTGAGGACAGGGAAAAGGCAGAACTGTGGACCAAATACTTCAGTTATGTCTTCACATAAGAAAACGAAACAAAAAAGAAAACTTCCCAACAATACTAGTGAACATTAGTCTGTTTAGAAAAAGGGAATAAAATGAAATTAGCAACTAAACAGTTTTAGAGGAAGTATTGGAACTGAAAGTAATGAACACAGACAAAGTCAACAGAGATTGATCAAATGGGAATCATATTTAAGGAAGTGCCTTTAGCATAATTATGGAGAAGCAATCAATGAAATATGTGCATTTTCAGAAAGATTTTTGGTAAATCCTATTATGGAAATTCAAATCCTATGGGTCTGGGACTAATATGGCTTTAGAATGGGAGAGCTGTCAGGAAGCAGTGAGTAGAAATAAAACAATGTATTTTTTTGAATGGAAGGCTTAGAGGATATAGCAAGGGTTGGGGTTTGGGCCCCAGCTATTCCCAATACACATCATATATATGATTGAGTGGATCAAATACAATATTTTGAAGTTTGCAGATGGCACTAAACAATATCAGATTGTGACTGGGTGAGCAGGATGTCAAAATGCTCCAAGGTGATTGAGACAAGTGGAGTGTCTGGGCAAATACGTGGCACATGACGAGCAATGGGGAGGGGAAGCGTTGGATATGTGATATTGTGACCTCTTGATGGGAAAAACAGAACTGGAACCTATCATTTGAAAAGGGATTGGTTGAACAATCTTGATGTATAAAGGAACTTAAGCAGCATTTTTGTTTCTTCTGTGCATCCCTCTGAGGTCAGTGTAGGGCAATGAGATCTGAATCATGAAGACAATACTGGTAATGGCATTGGCACGCTGACCAGTGTACACAGACCCAACAAGTGGGGAGCTGTAACATTGAAAAAGGATCTGGATCTCCCTGTACACCAGTCACTGAAAGCAATATTGCAGGAGCAGAAAGCAGATAGGCAGATAAATCGTGTATTCACCTTCATTTCAGGGGGATTTGAATACAGGAGTAAGGGTGTTTTAGTGCAGCTGTACAGGGCGTTGGTGAGACCTCATCTCGAACACTGTGCAGTATTATGTACAGTTTTGGTCTCCTTACCTATTAAAGGACAAACCTGACTTTGAGGGAGAGCAGCGAAGATGACCAGACTGATCGCTGTTGTGGGAGCAGAATCTGGGGCGGCAGGACCTTAATTCCATGGGCTTTAGGAAAATGAGTGAAGATATCAGTGAAATATATAAAGCTCTGTCAGGACAAGACAGATTGGAAGCGGGGTGACAATTCCCAAGGTTGGGACATCAAAACAAGGGGCCACAGTATTAGGTACAGACAGACCACTCTGTATTGAGATGAGAATAAATGTCTGGACTCAGAGACTGGTGAACCTGGGGAATTATCTCCCAGATCAGACTGTTGAAACCAAGTCACTGAATATAAAAATGGATTTCTGGAAACTAAAGGGATAGAGAGAGAGCAGGGTATGGTATGAAGATAGAGGATCAGTTATCATTACAGGTTGCTCTCCAATAACGTGGCAGCTGTTTTCCTGTGCATCACTGTGTTGCAGAAAATCATGCAATATTTACGATGTGGTCTATGGGGAAAAGTGAATAACGGGCGAACCGCAAAATACCAGTAAAAAAACAAAATTTAAGTTCGTCTAACACACACACTATGACAGTTTAATTAAACCTTTAAATCATATATGGTAATGAAATAGTGCTGTAAATGCAACATTTTCACAATACAGTCACTGGCCACCTTTCACCAAACTCTTCACCAGAAAGCGCGCAGAGCTGACTGACCACGTGATGCCAACATGGAATTCCATTTCTCCTCAAGATTCTCCCCCGGTTTGAAATAAAGTTCCTTTTAATTGGAGAGAACACTTCCCTGTTTCAGGCTCAGGTTCAAGGCTTTGCAGAGCGGATTGCATTCCTGTTTTAGCTGAACACTCAGAGGGTGCATTTTGCAGACAGAGGATCCTGCATTTGGGTTTTGTTGTTCAGCTGGTGCCTGGCAAGGAGTCGCGTCACAGTGAGCGGGAGCTCACTTTATAGAAAAAAGATGCACAATTCATGAATCGCACTTCAGTGAACTCACGTTTAATAAACCCGCGTTATCAGAGAACTGCTTGTATATTGAATCGAGGACCAAGATTGATGGGCTGAAGGGACTACAACAGTTCTTATTTTATATTTCACAATGTTTAAACATGTTAATGGATATGAACACTGTGTGGGGAAAACTGCATTGAGGAGATTTTCTCAATGAACTAGAATGGGGAAGGCTCAATGTGTTGAATGGCCTACTCCTTTCCCGATGTTTCCGTGCAGCCTGTGGGAATGCTCTGTAAATGTTGTCACAAGCTCTCAGATGTTAGGAAGGAGGACTCTGCAGGGTCAACAAGACTGTGATTCCCTTTCCCTTTTCTGATATCGAGGCTGGTGCCGGGTATTCTGTCTGGTTTTATCCTTTAAGACTTTGGAGCAGTGTGATACAATTGAGTGTCTTGCTTGGCCGTCTCAGGGACCATTAAAGACTTTATCAAACGGCTCTGTGTCTGGAGTTATTTTTAGGCCAGACCAGGAAAGCACGGGAGATTCACTTCCTGAAAGGACGTTGGGGAAGGAGATCGATGTTTACAATCAACATTGGATGCAAGGTCACTGTTGCCATCACCAGATTCTAGATCATGATATTTTATTAATTGTTTTAACTTCCAACAGCTGTCAGAGCATTATCCTGTATTGGATTAGTAATCCAGTGACATTTCCACAACAGCACTATGGCCACATAGGAATATATCGGGAACCACACTGAGCGGGTTATTTCTGTACTGCTTGACAGCTCTGTCAAAATGAACTCCCACCAATGTGATTATCGTGAAGGCACTGAGGGAGTGTTAAATGGTCAGAATGTAATTATTAATCTATTAGGGGACGGGACATAGTGTGAGTAATTTTCCACATTGCCAGGGAGTTGTCAGAGTTGGAGCTGGAATGGAAAAGCTTCCCCGGGGACACGGCTTGTTGTGCAGCACAAGTCTTCAGTACCATTGTGGGAATGGTTTCAGGGCCTATTGCCTTTGTCGTATCTACGTGTCCAACTGTTTCTTCATGTCAAGTGCAGCGAATTGAATTCGTTGAAGACTGGCATCTGTGATTCTGTGGCATCATGACGAGGGTGACGTGGATCATCGATTCAACACCTCTGGCTGAGGATGGTGCAGATACGCTATCCTTGTCTTTTTCATTAATGCGCAGGGCTGTTCCATTACTTAAAATGGGGATATTTCTTGAGTCCTTTCCTCCAGTAAGTTGTTTAGTAGTACACCGACATTTATGTCTGGATGTGGCAGGACTGCAGAGCTTAGATCTGATCTGTTGGTCTTGGGATCATTTCGTTCTCTCTATCAGATGTTAGTTCTGCTGTTTGGAATGAAACCATTCAAGTGCGGTAGCTTTAATGGTTTGTCATCAGCTTTAGGTACACATGGTCCTGACCTTGGCATGTTCACCTGCACACATCACTGAACCATCACTCAGCTTGGTGGTAATTGTAGACTGATGGAATATCCTAGGGAAAATGATACAGATTATGTTTGAATACAATCCTGCTTCTCTTGCTGCTGTTGTCAACAGCATCACGTGATAGCCCAGTTTGAGCTGCAATATCTGCAATTCAATTCTACTGACTGCCCCCCAGTTCACATCGAGACCCATTCAACCATCAGCCGTGAACTCAGTGACCTCACCTGTTGTCTGATGCGGTAATACTTCCATTTTCCTACTCTCATTCTACTGAGGGTCTCTCCTTGGTGTCATGTTTCCAATTTGTTACATTACTCAAAACCTTTAACATATTCATCTGAATCTTCTCCTTTATCTTAATGTCACCTTCTGCGGTTGAATTGAATGCGTTTCTCTCTGGTTTTCTTCCTGACCACGATGAAGAGCTCTGTGGTGTCAGTGATGCCAGCCATATGCAGTTTCAGAGCCAATGAATGTGTGCACTTTGCATTATCGTTCAGTTCCCAGGGTACGGCGCTCCGTGTTGGACAGGGCGTTTGAGAAGCTTTCACAAATTGGAACTTGTTCAAAAATTGCTGAAGAAACAAAGCAGGTCTGCGGGCGTCTTTTGTAGTGAATGTAGAGTTAGTCTTTTGGGTCCATTGACCCTTTTACGAAGCTCTCAGTTTCTCCAGCAATTATTGTGATTTTAGTTCCAGTATCCTTCGCTATTTCTTTAATTGAAAGTTTTTGCTGTGCCTATTCGTTTCTGGAGAAACCCAGCACGTCTGGCAGCATCTGCAGAGACAGAGAAACAGAGTTAGCCTTCCAAGTCCGTGTGACTTGTTCAGAACTGAAAAAGATTGGAAACTGGGCTTTTTAATCCCTTGCCGGAGTTGGGGGATGCATGACTTGGAAAAGAGGGCATGGCATAAGATAAACGGGCTATTAGCAGTTGTGAACGAGAAGATGATGCAAAATGGGTTTAAATTGAGATGTGAATGGGGGAAAGGGGTTCTCTCCAACTGAGTGTAAGGTAAAGAAAACACAACCACACAAGGTCACAGAGACAACAGGAGAGAGAATGTTGACCATGTGGTATTATATGGATCTATCAAGAGATAGGTTTTCACTCTATAGTTCATCACCTCCTTCACACTAAGGAATTCAGGTGTTTGACCTCTTATTGGCACCAGTAAGGGTTACATGCTGCCTTAGTTTTAAAACATAGAGCAAAACTGACAGTATGAAGTTTGGGCTGTTTTCTTTACCTGTCATCTTTATAATTCTTTCAAATTTGAATTGCTTATTGTTAAACGTTTTATCTCGAAGTTAGTATCAGATGGAGTGTAGGAGGTTGAGGGGTGACATGCTCGAAGTTTATAATGTCATGGGAGGCATGGATCGGGTGAATAGCCAAGGTCTTTTCTGCAGGATCGGGGAGTTCAAACATAGATGCATAGCTTTAAAGTAAAAGAGGGAAAACTTGAAAGGGACAAAGGGGCAACTTTATTTACACAGAGGGTGATGTAAGTATGGAATGAGCTGCCGGAGGAACAGTCGTAGATGCAAGTACAGCTACAATATTTCAAAGACATTTGGACAAACATATGAATGGGAAACGTTTAGAGGCATATGGGCCAGGTGCAAGCAAATGAGACTAGTTTAGTTTAGAAAATCTGGCCAGCATGGACAAATTGGACCAAATGTGCACAATTTGACCGTATTAATGTAGAAAGCGAGGAAGAAGTATGAAAAGATATGATGTAATACATTTGCAAGAAATATAAAAGCAAGCATCACGAGCTTTTCCGTCTGTATAAAAAAAAGCTTAAAAATGTGTTTGTGAGATGAGGCAGAAGTGCAGTCAGGAAAGTACATTGAGGCCATATGGAGGGTGTAACTAGGGAACTGGCCACAGGGAACAGGCAAATAACTTACACCAGTATTTTAAATCGTTCCTCATGGGGAAAATACTGTAAGCATTTAAATGGTATAAACAAAATTGTAATAGGAGGGAATTTCTTGAACTGTCTGCAACAAAAGTAACACGGTTTTAAACTAACAGATGAGAATAAGGATAGCAGGTCAGCACTAATTCATAGATAATTTTAAAAGATGTGGTCACAGAGTGACTAGCGGCACTGTGTGAAATATTCCATAACACTCTGGATTACAGGAGTGTTCCAGCGAAACTGGAGACCCTCCAATGTGGCGACTGTCTTCAAGAAACGAATGAGACAGAAAGCAGGAACCATTTTGCCTAACCATTATTGCTGGGAATCTTCGAGAGCCTGTTGTTAAGGAAGGAATTGCATGGCAGTTAGAAAAGCTAAACCCAGAGTGGCATGGTTTTGTAAAAGGGAAACTACTTTTGTTCTGTAAAATCATACATTATTTTTCTGGAGATCCTGAGAATGGCAAGATTAGAGTCATGCTGGAAAAGCACAACGGGTCAGGCAGCATCCAAGGAGCACGAAGGTCAATGTTTCTGGCAAGAGCCCTTCATCAGGAACTCCTGAGAATGTGACAAACAGCCTTGATAAAGGGAGTCAGCTGAGACTATGACAAAGTGGCACCGTTTCAGAGTGAAGAGATAGGCGGAATGGCCTAAATCTATTGCTATATCTCATGCCCTTATGGTCATACAGTCTATTATTCAGTGCAGAGTTGAAAGTCTCAGACCTGTTCTTGTAACCCTTGTATCTGTACGTTGATTTGACTTCACCTTCTGGTCAATGGTAACCCCAACAATATGGACGGTGGGAGAATTCACTGCCAGCCAGTAGCGCAGTAATATGTTGAATATAAGCTGCTATCTGTGAGTCTAACCTGGTAGGAGTACATTGTCTCTACGATGATTGTCATTTTCAGTCTGGTATCTTTGAAGGATCGATCCTGCTTCGCTAATATTGTTGAATTTAATAAAACAGATGCAATTTATCACAGCGTTCAGCAACAATACGTCATGGAACACTGAACACCTTTCTAATAACAGAAAGATCTAAAATGTTCATCATCAGAAACACTGCTTTCCTGTTTATGTTCAAATCAGACAATCTGTCCCATCAAAGTGCTCAACTGGAACTTGTTACATTTTTTTTGGATATGAGAATCGCTGGATGGGCCCACCATTTCTTGTCACCCTAGTTGCCCCCTTGAGAAGGTGGTGCTGAGCTGCCTTCTTGTACCGCTGCATGTCCACCTGCATGGCATTGACCCACAATGCTATGAGGGAGGGAATTACTGGGTTTTGACACAGCAACAGTGAAAGAATTGTGATATATTTCCAACTCAGGATGTTTACTGGTTTTGCAGGGGAGTTTGAAGTTGGTGGTGTTCGCAAAAGCCTGCTGCCTTTGTCATTCTAGATGGAAGTGCTCGTAGGATTGGAAGGTGCTGTCTGAGGATCCCTGAAGAATTTCTGCAGTGCATCTTCTTATACTGATCGTTGGTAGTGAAGGGAGTGAATGCTTGTGGATGTGATGCCAATCAAATGGGCTGTTTTGTCCTGGATAGTGTCAACCTTCTTTAGTGTCGTTGTGGCTGCAGTCATTCATGTAACAGGGGACTATTGCATCTCAATCCTGACTTGTGCCTTGTAGATGGTGAACATGCTTTGGGAAGTCAGGAGATGAGTTGCTCACGCAGTATTCCTAGCCTCTGATCTGCTCTTATATTTATGTGACGAGTCCAGTTGAATTTCTGGTCAGTGGTAACCCCAAGTGTAATGATGAGGGTGGGGTGGGGTGGTAGGGAATTTAGTGACAAATATGCTGCTGAATACCAAGTGTTTGTATTGTTTCTTACTGGTGATAGTCATTGTCTGGCATTTGTGTGATGCGTATGATACTTGCCACTTGTGAGCCCAAGTCTGGAGATATTCCAGATATTGTTGCCTTTAGGCATGGACTGCTTCAGTATCTGAGCATTTGCGAATGGTGCTGAATATTGGGCAGTCATCGTCGACTATCCCCATTCTGACCTTATGATGGGGAGAAGGTCATTGATGCAGCCACTGAAGATGTTTGGACCTAGGTTTCATCCGGAGGGCCACTGAAGATTTTACGTAGTATGGTGATGAAACGTCTGTAAATGAACATTCCAGTTCATGGAGCAATCCTGCATCAACATTATCCTGAGGGACTACTGCAGAGATGTTCTGGAACTGAGATGACTGACCTCCAACAACAATGACCGTTTTCCCATCTGTCAGTTATGATTCCAATAACAAGTGTTGGCCCGCGATACTCTTTTTTCTGGGGATCCTTGATGTCACATTTGGCAGAATGCAGCCTTGATGTCAAGGGCTGGACTTCAGTTCCTTTTTCTATGTTTGAACCAAGGCTATGATTAGGTCAGGAGCTGAGTGTCTGGCAAAACCCAAAAGGGGCGTCACTGAGCAGGTTATTGCTGAGCAGGTGCTGCTTGATAACACGATTGATGACAATTCCATCACTTTACTGATGATGGAGAGTACATTGATGAGGCGGTAATGGGCCGGGTTGAATTTGTCCTGCGTTTTATGTACAGAACATACTTGAGCAGTTTTTATTTCCATTGTAGGTTTGTAACTGTACTGGAACAGCTTGCCTTGGGAAGCGGGAAGTTCTGGAGTGCAAGTCTTCAGGACTATTGCCGGCATGTTATCAGGGGTTATAGCCTTTGCAGTATCCAGTACCTTCAATCGTTTCTTGACATCAGTCAATCGAATTTGCTGAAGACTGCTATCTGTAATGATGGGGACCACGGGAGAAGGCCCAAATGGACCATTCACTCGAAACTTCTAACTGAAGATTTCTGCGAAAGCTTCAGCCTTACCTTTTGCACTGATGTGCTCAGCTCTTCCATCATAGAGGATGGGAATATTTGTGGAGACTCCAGAGTTGTTTAATCGTCCAACACCATCCACGATCGGATTAGGAGGACTGCAGAGCTTAAATCTGATGCATTCGTTGTGGGATAGCTCAGTTCTGTCTGTCCCTTGCTGTTTATGTTATTTGGCACGCAAGTATTTCTGTTTGGAAGCTTCAGCAGATTAACATTTTATCTTTGTATATTCCTGGTTCTGCTCCTGGCATGCCCTCCTGCACTCTCCATTGAACCAGAGTTGATCCCCTGGCTTGATGGTAATGGTTGACTTGGGATATTTTGGGCCATGACATTACAGATAGTGCTTGAGTACAGTTCTGGTTCTATTGATGGTCCACTGTGTCTTATGGACGCTCAGTCTTGAGTTGTAGATCTCTTCGAAGTCTGTACCATTTAGCATGGTGATAGTGCCACATAACACAAAAGAGTTTATTTTGAATGTCACCGTGAGACTTTTACCGATACTGTCATGGACAGATATATCCGCAGTTGGTAGATTGGTAAGGATGAGGTCATATATGATTTTTTCCCTCTTGTTCTTTCCCTCACCATCTGCTGCAGACCCAATCTAGTAGCTATGTCCTTTTTGGACCCGACCAGCCTGATCAGTACTTGCTGCTGCAGAACCATTCTTGGTGGTCGACTTTGAAATATCCCAGCCAGAATACACTTTGTGCCCTTGCCACAGTCAGTTCTTTCTCCAAGTGTTGTTTAACATAGAGGAGTACTGATTCATATGAGGAACTACGTTACGTGGTAATCAGTAAGAGACATCGTTGTCCATGTTTAATCAGAAGCCATGGGATTTATTGGCTCTGGAGTCAATTTTGGGGACTCCCAAAGCAACAACCTATCAACTGTACCTCACTGAGCTGCCCCCTCTGCTGGATAGGTCCTGCCTTTGAGACAGAACATATCCAGGGATGGTGATGGTGGTGTCTGAGTTATTTCTGTGAGGTATGATTCCGTGAGTATGACTATGTCGGGCTGTTGCTTGAATAGTCTGTAAGGCAGTTGTCCCAGTTTTGGCACTACCCATTAGATGATAGTAAGGAAGACTTTGCAGGTTCTCCAGTGATGTTTCTAATGTTTATTTTTCCGGTGCAGGGTTTGATGCCAGGTGGTCCAGCCTGTTCATTTCTTTGAAATTTTGTAACGATTGGTACAACTGAATGACTCACTAGACCATTTCAGGGGGCGATTGAGAGTCAATGACATTGCTGTGGGTCTGGAATTGCATGTCAGCTAGTCCAGGTGAGGATAGAAGATTCCTTCATTGAAGGATATTAGTGATCCAGATGGATTTTTCTGAAAATTGGCAATGATTTCATTCTTATAGGTAGATTCATAATTCCAGGGATATTGAACTGAATTTCCACCATCTGCAGTGGCGGGATTCGAACTTGGGTCCAAAGAACAGGAGCTGATTTTCTGGATTGATAATTTATCGGTAAGACCATCAAGCCTACTTGGAAGCACATGATGTTCTCAACTGCCATTTCTTGTGTTGCCCTGTTTTTCATTAATTACTTATGTTATTCTGTAATCTCATCCTTCATTAAATCCTGATTGAAATACACACTCATGAACGTCCTCTCGACAGATTGAATTTCATTTAATCCGTTTCGTTTGAACAGACATTTCAAGGTAGCTGCCCATCGGAAAATACCAGGAAGTAAGAATGGCTGACTGTGCACTGTACGTGTCACCAGACCAGCGTGTCTGTGCAGGCACGTAAAGTATTTATCGTGGGTCAAAGAACCTCCGAATTATTAGAGCACAGATGGAGGCCATTCAGCCCATCGAGGAATCACAAGCTCTCCAACTGAACAAACGGAGATAGAGAGATTGTGTCGAGATAGATGATGTGTGAGAGAAATAAACAAAGAGAAAGAAAGTGAAAGGAGATAAACTGAGAGAGGATAGAAAGGGGAGTGACTGGCTGAGTGGAAAAGGTGTTCGATGATGGTGAAGTTAGATAGATCAGGAGACCGCATTAGAGTATATAAATATTCACAGACAGTAATGAGATGTTTTATTTAGATATTCCTCTGGACGCCATATCGTGTGAGTACTGTGCTGATACTGGCTGCCATCCCAGAGTATTTATTTCCAATAATATCACAGAATTTACTGACAGATAAACAGAACCCATCAGGTCAATAGATTTGTTCTATGCAGAAAGCAGAGTTTTTAAATAGACTGTGCCAAGAGATGACCCCCCTCCCAAACTGTGTGAGAGACCACACAGTTTGAGAGGCCGGAGAATCACAGTGAGGAGGATCACTTGAAAGAGGGGAAATCAGCACCTCAGCTGTGGGTGAAATAATTATTGATGAAATTTGAACACACTTACCTAGTTTTGAAATCCACATTTCAATTTATATAGCACAGTATCAGGAGTACATTTTAACAACCTTATCTCTTTGTACTTCGCATATATTGGTATGTGCAGAAAATCATTTTATTTCTGGATTTTATATTGCATTAAAAGCACAGTATCAGAAGTGCATTTTAACAACCTTATTTCTTTGTACTTTGGATATATTGGTATGTGCAGAAAATCATTTTGTTTCTGGGTTTTATATTGCATGAAACGCACAGTAACAGAAGTGCATTTTAACAACCTTATCTCTTTGTACTTTGCATTTATTGGTATGTGCAGAAAATCATTTTGCTTCTAGATTTTATACTGCATTAAAAGCAAAGTATCTGGAGTGCATTTTAACAACCTTATCTCTTTTTACTTTGCATATATTGCTATGTGCAGAAAATCATTTTGCTTCTGGATTTTATATTGCACGAATGCATTTCATTAATATTGTGTCTGCCAGTTCCTCATTGTAAATGTATCATGGAATCGGTTTTTCATATGAGTTATAAAGAGTAACGTTCCAATACTGGTGACTGGAGAACATCCCTGTTCCTCCACCCACTCTAAACAACCATGTCACCCAGTCCTCTCCATCTTCAGTCTTTCCCCAATGTCATAATCACAATGTAAGTGAAGGCCATTAAATGACACTTCATCACAGTTCATTAACATGGATACCATCAACAACATGACTCACACCTGCCCTGTCTGATTCTGGAATAACTATCTTAATTATGTTTGTCACGTACAATTCTCTGTTAACATATCCTTGCCATTTGTTTGTTATAACCTACGTTTTCTTAGACACATTTTGCCATCGGGTCATGGATGAAAGATGTTCTGTCAATGTTTTACAGATATTGCAATGACTGATCTGTAGTTACAGGATTTATTTCTCTATTTATGAACAGAGAAGCATGTTAACGCCCCTGTGAAACACTACTTCTTCCATTACTTCCATATCCAAGGCAGACTGAATGATGACACACAATCAATCTGCCATCTTCAACATTCCTTCCTTCAGTCGCACTCACATATCACATCCAGAATGCACAAATGTTCAAAGTTATTTTGAACTTTAATAAAACAGTATTGTTTCAACAGTTAACAGATTCAAATCGGTTAACTGGAGCAATTTGTTCAGCGATTGTGATTATGTCAGTCTCCATGGATCCTAAGTGTCCCGAGAGAGTTTCTCTCTTCTATCAATAAGGGAATGCTTTCAGGTTTTTTTCCCATAGTATGAGTGGGAGCATCACCCACACCAGTAACAGGGATCAGCAGCTCCAGAGAGAGGTGGAGGAGAGATCAGTCTGTGAGAACATTAGACTGCAATGTTCCAACAATGGTCAGGAGTTTATCCTATGGTCTTTACTGGCTTTCCCAACCTTGGATATCATTAGCATATCGGATTGAAGATGTACTGCTGGTTATTCAAGCTGGTTACTATCCTATTCTTGCTATAGTTGGTGTTCCTGGTAAGTCACTCAGTCTGTCTATTGAACTGCATTGATACTGATGATATGTAAATTTTGGAAAGGTGCAAGTCAATTTTTTCAGTTCCAATCAAAGATTCCATTCATTAGAAATAATAACTAGTAATTTATTATTGACAAATACCTCCCCAATTTGCGGAGATGGAACACACTGTTCTCAACCTTCTTGATTCATTTTCTCCTGCAAAGTTTTACATCTCCACATCCTCCCCACATACCAATCCTGTCCAGAACAAACATTAAGACGTCCCAGTCTTCTCCTCAGCCGCAGTGCAACTCCTGAATAAACCATTGTTTGCGCTTTTGTTAATTCTGGATACATGTTTCAAGTCCCTTCTTACTATGTGTCCATTGCAAAGTAATTTAACTTGAGATGTTTAACTTGTTCTCTGTACAGAATCTGAAATATGGGAAGATAGTGTATGGTGGTCACGTGATTGGCTCATAATCTAGATGCAAAGAATAATAAACTGTTGATATCGGCTAGCCTGATGCACATTTAAGAAGGCAGTGATTTCATACTTCCTTGGTCAGGTCTGTGTTTAACTGCAAATTCACAGCAGTTTGTTTTACTATTTACTGTCCTGTGGAACAGCTGAACCAGCCACTCAGTTCAAGTTCACTATAACATGCTGGCCTGACTAGGGCTGCACACATCCCGTGAGAGAAGAACAAAAGTGAAGGCAAATCCCTTCTTTTGCCTATTTCCCATAATCCAACAGCTGATTTCCATTCATGTAGGTGACCATTCACTGTTTTCGGTGCATTCTTTGTCATTGAGTCTCTCCCCGAGAGTGATATCCATCTCGATAGGCACCTCTAGTGCTGGCTTTATTGATGCTGACCTACAGATTTAAGGATGTTTTACATTCCACATCAGTGGCAAAGGATTGTAAATGAATGGTTTCCTTTGTCGCATGAAGGAAATGGAGCCAACTAAAGGATTTATTGCGATCAAACCTGAGAGTGTAGTTGAGGCAGTATTTGGGGCATTATGGTCAGATTTTCTCTCCTTTATAAGAAGTGATCTCCTTACCACAGAGAGTGTGAAAAGGAGTTCCACCAGATTGATCTCTGGGATAACGAATGAGTAAAGTTTGATCTGGGGTGCTTTCAGAGAATAAGAGGTGATTGCATTGAACACTGAGGGGGGAGGACAATCACTCCTTATTTTCTAAACATATAATGAGAAGGTGATAAACTCCATGTCTGCTGTTTCACTCAGAATGCATGATTCTGGATAATTTTAGTGCCTCTGAGGACGTTACGCCCACCACCCCAACCTCCACTCCCAAAGGTGACTGAGAGAGACAGAGAGGTCCAGGTATTGAATAAACCATCACCACATTAATATAGTGCAATTGTTGTGTGATCCTGCACTGAATGTCATATTATCACCATCCTGACAGCAGCCACAATACCTTCATTCTAAAACAGTTAACTACTCCCACCAGCTTCTGACATTCATGAAGTACAAATCCATCTACTCAGAGACGTCTATAAGACACAGGAGCAGAAATTAGGCCAGTTAGCCTGTTGAGTCTGCCCATCATTCAATCATCGCTGATAGGTTTCTCAAATCCATTCTCCAGCCTTCTCCTCATAATTTTTCATCCCCTGGATAATCAAGAACCTATCTAAAGCCGTCTCAAATAGACTTAATGACCTGGCCCCCATTGCCTTCTGTGGCAATAAATTTTAAAGATTCGACATTCTCTGGTTAAATACATTTCTCCTTATCACTTTTCTAAAAGGTGTTCCCTTTCATCTAAGTCTCTGCCCTCGAGCTCTCGTTCAATGGAAACATCTTACCAACATCAACTCTGTCCAGGTAATTCAGTACTCCGTGCTTCCATTACATTCGTTTCATTCTTCTAAATTTTACCGAGGATAGACCCAGAGACCACAAACATTGTTGGCCCAGGAAATTATAGACCAGTTAGTCTGACTCAGTGGTGGGAAAGATGCTGGAGTCTATTATAAAGGATGAAATTACGGCACATTTGGATAGTAGTAACAGAATAGGACAGAGTCAGCATGGATTTATGAAGGGGAAATCATGCCTGACTAATCTTCTTGAATTTTTTGAGGATGTAACACTGAAGATGGACGAGGGAGATCCAGTAGATGTAGTATACCTGGACTTTCAGAAAGCTTTTGATAAAGTCCCACACAGGAGGTTAGTGAGTAAAATTAGGGCGCATGGTATTGGGGGCAAAGTACTAGATTGTATTGAAAATTGGCAGATAGGAAACAAAGGGTAGTGATAAACGGCTCCATTTCGGAATGGCAGACAGTGACCAGTGGGGTACAGCAGGGATCCGTGCTGGGACCACAGCTTTTTACAATATATGTTAATGATATAGAAGATGTTATCAGCAATAAAATTAGCAAATTTGCTGATGATCCAAAGCTGGGTGGCAGGGTGAAATGTGATGAGGATGTTAGGAGATTACAGGGTGACCTGGACAAGGTGGGTGAGTAGGCAAATGCATGGCAGATGCAGTTTAATGTTGATAAATGTATGGTTATCCACTTTGGTGGCAAGAACAGGAAGGCAAATTACTACCTCAATGGAATCAAGTTAGGTAAAGCGGCAGTACAGAGAGATCTGGGTGTTCTTGTCCACCAGTCAATGAAGGCAAGCATGAAGGTACAGCAGGTAGTGAAGAAGGCTAATAGCATGCTGGCCTTCATAACAAGAGGAATTGAGAATAGAAGCAAAGAGGTGCTTCTGCCGCTGTACAGGGCCCTGGTGAGACCACACCTGGAGTACTGTGTGCAGTTCTGGTCTCCAAATTTGAGGATAGACATTCTGGCTATTGAGGGAGTGCAGCGTAGGTTCACGAGGTCAATTCTGGAATGGCGGGATTACCTGACACTGAAAGACTGAAGCGATTGGGCTTGTAGTATACCCTTGAGCTTAGGAGACTGTGAGGGGATCTGATTGAGACATATAAGATTATGAAAGGATTGGACACTCTGGCAGCAGGAAACATGCTTCCGCTGATGGGTGAGTGCCGAACCAGAGGACTCAACTTAAAAATACGGGGTAGGCCATTTAGGACAGAGATGAGGAGAAACTTCTTCACCCAGAGAGTGGTGGCTGTGTGGAATGCTCTGCCCCAGAGGGCAGTGGAGACCCAGTCTCTGGATTCATTTAAGAAAGAGTTGGATAGAGCTCGCAAAGATAGTGGAATCAAGGGTTATGGAGATAAGGCAGGAAGAGGATACTGATTAGGAATGATCAGCCATGATCATATTGAATGGCGGTGCAGGCTCTAAGGGCTGAATGGCCTACTCCTGCACCTATTACCTATTGTCTATTCCCCATACGATAACCTTTTCATTCCTATGACCATTCTCGTGAAAATATTCTGCACATGCTCCAGGGCCACAACATCCTTCCTGAAATATGGGGCTCAAAAATTCTCACAATACTCCAAATGCGGTCTGACCAGATACTTATACAACCTGTTTTATATTCAATTCCTCTCGTAATAAATGCCATCAATAATAAATACAATTGCCGTCCTGACGACTGCCTCAACCTGCAAGCTTACCTTGAGAGAACCCTGCACTAGAACTCCCAATTCCCTTTGCACTTCAGATTTCTGAACTTTCTCCTCATTTAAAAAATAGACCATGCCTCTATTCTTCATGCCAAAGTGCATGACCACTCACTTTTCAACGTTGGAATGCATCTGCCAATGTCCTTCTTCAGCCTCTCCACCTCCTCAATACGACCAGTCCATCTAGCTATCAATGTATCGTCTGCAAACTTAGCCAGAGTACACTCAGTTCCATCATCTAGATTATTAACGTAACAAGTAAAAAGTTACAATTCCAACATGAGTCTTGTAGAACACCACTTGTCACCGACTGCCATCCTGAGAAGGACTATTTTATCCCCACTGTCTGCTTTCTGCCAGACAGGCAAACTTCCATTCATGCCGCTACCTTACCTCTAACACCACCGGCCCTTATCATATCCAGTCATCTCCTATGTGACACCTTGTCAAAGGCCTCCTTCAAATCCAGGTGCATAACATCCAGTGGCTGTGCTTGGTCAAGCCTGCTCATTTCCTCTTCAAATAATTCCAACAGATTTGTCACGCATGACCTTCCCTTGATGAAGTGATTTTGCCCTATTTTACCAAACACTTCCGAGTATTCAGAAATCTCATCCTTCACAATGGATTCCGGGAGCATACCCACGACTGAAGTTACGCCATTAATTGTGGATATTTTTTGTCTTTTTCCTCACTCCCTTGTTACAATGGGGTGTCACGTTAGTGGGTGTCCAGTGCTCTGGGATCGTTCCTTACTCTAGTGATTCCTGAAAGATCACCACTATCCCATCACACCTTCTTCAGCTATCTTCCTTATATCTCTGGGATGTAGTCCGTCCGGTCCAGGATAATTAACCACCTGCTGGTCATTCAGTTTTTTCTAGCACGCTCTCCATGGTGGTGGCCAGCGTACTCAGCTCCGACTCCTCACTATCTTGAATGTTAAAGTATTACTCGTATCTTCCACCGTAACCAAAGTTTTCAGTTCCTCGGCCTATTCTTGTTCACCACTACTACCTCTCCAGTATTATTTTCCAGCAGTCCAATGTTTACTTTTGCCTTTCTGTTGTACTTTATATATTGAAAGAAGCTCTTACAGACTTCCTTTATGTTAGCGGCTAGCTTACCCCCATATTTAATAATGTCCCTCCTTATTTTATACTGTTTGCTCTCCGTTTTGTCTTTGCAAACTTCCCAATTCTCTGGTTTCCCACAGCCACTCGCCACATTATATGCGTTCTCTTTTGCTTCTATGCTGTCACTGATTTCCCTAGTCAGCTATGGTTGCCTCATCCTCCCTCTATCATGCCTCTTTTCCCTCAGAATAAATCTCTGGTGCATCCCGAATTACTCCAAAAATCTCCTGTCATTACTTGTCCACGGTCTTTCCTTCTGGGCCTGTATCCCAGTTAATTCTACCCAGCTCCTCTCTCATGCCTCTGTTATTGCCTTTATTCAGCTGTAATACCATTACCTCTGATTCTAACTTCTCCATCTGAAATTGCAGAGTAAGTTCAATCATATTATGATCACTGCCTCCTATGATTTCCTTCATCCAAAGCTCCCCTCATCTCGTCTGCCTGCTCAAGCTGCTACAAAAAGCCATATCATAGACATTCCACAAATTCCTTTTCCTGCAAACCATTGTCAAACTGAATTCCCAGTTCACCTGCATAATGAAACCCCACATGATCACTGTAACGTTGCCTTTCCTACAGATCTTTCTATCTCCTGTGAATCTTACAACCCAGCTCCTGACTACTGTTTGGCGGCCTGTACATAACTGCAACAGCATTTTTTCAGCTTTTTGATTTGCCAGTTCTACCGACACAGATTCTACACCATCTGAGATTACTTCATTTCTTCTAATTGATTCAGTTCCATTTCTTACGAATGAGACAAATCTGTCTCTCTGCCCATATGCCTATCCTTTCGACAGGATGAATACCCTTCAATATTCAGCTCCCACTCCTGATCCTCTTGCAGTGATGTCACTGTGATGCCCACCACGTCTTACATGCTAATTTGTGTATGGGTCACAAGCTTATTTGCATTATTTCTTCATTGCATTCCGATATAACAGTTCAGTTCTGTATTTACCGTCCCTCTTCTCATTGTCATTTGCTTGTCCAGCCATTGGTACCTACATGAACCGTGGCCCCTAACTCATTCCCCTACCACTCCAAGTTCTTCTGCACCCCAGATTACATATACCAAACCGAAGCACCAGATAGGCAGCACAACCTTCAGGACTCTCAATCCAGGCAATAAGCACATCGACCTGGATCCAATATACCCGCCATTGCAGCGGACAGCAGGAACTGACAACCAGAAGCAGCAGATTCAAACCACTATAAATGCCGGAGGAAAAATCACAGAAGCGCTTCACAAGCGGCTCCCAAGCACTGAGGATGTCACCTAGACAGGGGATGAAACGTCTGCAACACAAATTCCCAGCTCGGCGAACAGAACCACAACAGAGAATATTATCTATGCCTCTAACTAGACTACCTGCAATTATCCATAATTGAACAGCTCAGTGAAACAGCAATGCTGCCTCACAGTGATAGGGATTCGTGTTCAATTCCAATCTCTGGCAACTATCTGTTTGGAATTGGTACATTCTTCCCGTGTCTGCACTGGGAGCATAAACTCTTTTCTCTCTCCACAGTATGTCTCTGTATTTGTTTCGGATTTTTACAATCTACCGTAATTTTTCTTTTATTTGATGGAGAAATGCTGTAAATGTGACAGTTTTTTTGTAAAAGCAGCCGTGGTTCGCGGATTCCCCTGGGTGTTTAGGAATCTTGTCCGGTCATTTGTCTGAGTGCAGTGTCCCTGGATTCTCATTCCATCTCTTTCAGTCCATCGTCGATCGTTACTGCATGCAGCCTTTCCTTTGCCACCCTTGGGGCTCCCCACACCCCATTGCCTGGCACTGGATACTCCCTTTGCAGGACTGTGCACACAACGACAATGGGCACTTTCTCACCCGCTGGGGATGCTGGGTAAAGACCCTGCCATGCTGCAAACATGAAAGGGACTTGGTTGAGAAAGAGACAGGACTGGCTGCTCAACTTTCCAGGGTTTTGTTGTTTTAGATTAGGTAGAGGGGAAGCTAAAAGAGGCGGAGGAGTTGCATTACTAATCAGGGAGGTTGTTACATCTGTACTTAGGACGTATTGGAGGACTCATCTACTGAGGTAACATGAAGCGAGCTCAAGATATGATGGATGCATGTGTTAGGATTGTACTGGAGTCCCTACAACAGCTACCGAGAGATTGAGGAACAAATATGTCGGCCGATTATGGAAACGTGTATTAAAAACAGAGTTGCCAACGTGAGTGACTTTAACATCCTCAATATTGACTGGGAGTCCCTTAGATCAAGAGGCTTAGACGGGGTAGAATTTCTTAAGTGCATCCAAGAAAATTATTTGCAGCGGTATGGGGCTTGTCCAACTACAGGAGGGGCCATACTGGACCTCGTCTGTCCAGTTGACTGACCATTCACTAGAAAATCATTTTGGAAACAGTGATCACAATGCCCTCAGGTTTGAGAGAGCTACGATCATGAAATAAGACAGGACCTTGAGGTAGTCAATAAATTGGTGGAAGGCAAATCCGCATCAGGCAGAAGCGAGGGGCTGTTAATTGGGAGGAGCTGCTATCAGGCAAATCCACATTTTGCATGGTGGAACTTTTTATTAAATCCTGATTTCACTATCGTCTGGTGAATGTCCTCCCAACTGCTCGAATGTCAGTCTATTTTGTTTGAACAGATATTTATAGGACACTCCATGACAGAAAACAGGAAGAGATAATGGATGATTGTGTACTGTGTCCTTCGCAGGACCAGCTTGTTTCTCCAGGCACTGAAAATCTTTATTGTGGGTCAGAGACCTTCAGATTTTATATGGCACAGACGGAGACTATTTAGCCCATCCTACATCCACAAGCTCTCCAACTGCACTATCCGAAAGCAGAGAGAATTATTGGAAATACTCAGAGAGAGAGAGAGAGAGAGAGAGAGAGAGAATGAAACAGAAAGAAGGAATGTGAATGGAGATCAGCAGAGTGGATAGAAAGTGGAGCGACTGACTGAGTGGGAGAAACGGGTGTTAGAAGAGAGTGAAGCTAGATAGATCAGGAGGCACCATGAGGAAAATAGACAGAAGATGGAAATTTTATTTCGATATTACGCTGGACTGAAGGCCTTTGTCTGGTGCCATACCCTGTGAGCACTGTGCTGATATTGGCTATCTTCCCAGATCATTTATCTCCAAAAACATCACAGAGCTAGGTTGCTGACAGTTAAACGGAATCCAATAGACAAATTGATTGGTTCCAGGGAGAAGGTGGATTAACTTCAATAGATTGGGCGAACAGCAGCAGGAACTGATAAGCCCCGAAAAAATGTGTGTGGGACTGGACCAGAGAATCTCAGTGAAGGGGAACATTGACAAAGGGGAAATCAACATCTCAGCTGTGGGCCAAATAATGATTGATAAAGTTTGCGCAGCACTTCCATGGTTTTGTAATTAACATTTCAATTTATACAGCTCAAGCTCATGAGTGTATTTTAACAATCTTATCTGTTTGTACTTTCCATATTTTGGAATGCACAACAAGTCATTTTGTTCCTGTATTTTCTGTTGCATAAGCATATTGTATTACTGGGGAAGAAAGGACCTGTTCTGATGGTACGGCCTTCATCTGAACAATTCTGGGACCAGAGTCCTAACATATCACATAACTAGGGCTGCGGTCCGATCTTCCAACAAATTTTTAGGTTTGGGTGGAGTTTCAGTTATAGGGGAAATTAGAAAACTCGAATTCAAAGAGGTGGTAAGAGTGCAGAATGCAGGAGAGTCTCCAGCCCAGGCACAGATAGGACTAAGTGTATTGAAAATGTAAACAATTAAACTTCAAGCATACTGGACAGACAAATGAAATTGAGAGGAGGCACGGTTAATACAGGACTGAGAGTGTTATATCTGAATGCACGCCGTATAAGAAATGAAGTAAATGAGTTTGTAGCTCAGATTGAAATTGGTAAAGACGTGCTGAAAGGGGATCATGATTGACAATATTCAAGAATATGCATCCTATCGAAAAGATTGGTTGGTGGGAGAAGTAAAAATAAAAATAAATCAAAAAATAAAAGAATCCTGGTCTCCTTACTATTGGAAGAATGTTGTGAAACTTGAAAGCAATCAGAAAAGATTCACAAGGATTGGACTATTTGAGGTACATGGAAAAGTTGAATAGGCTAAGGCTGTTTGCCCTGGAACATCAGAGGCTGAGAAGTGACCTTATAGCGGTTTAGAAAATCACAAGGGGCATGCATGGGATAAATGGACAAAGTATGCTCCCTGGATGGGGAGGGGGAAGAACTGGACGGCATGGGTCTTGGTTGAGAAGGGAAAGATTTGAAAGGGACCAAAAGAGCAAGTTTTTTCATGCACAGTGTGGTGTGTGTATGGAAACAACTGTGGGAGGAAGTAATGGACACTAGTCCCATTCCAATATTTAAAAGGCATCTGGATGGGCATGTAAATAGGAGGGGTACGACGGTTATAGGCCAATTGCTGGCAAATGGAACTAGATTAGTTTGGGTAATCTGATCGGCAAGGACGAGTAGGACAGAAGGATCTGTTTCCATGCTGTACATCTCTCTGACTGTATAACGTTCTGACTGAGTGACACAAAGTAGGGTCAGATGGCGCAAAATCAGTGTGGGTCGAATAGAGTATCCCGAAAGGTTGATTAAAGAAACATAGATGGCGTTATGTTCAGGATTCCAATAAGTAGTCAGGAGCTGCGGCACAATATATACCAGGAGATAGGAAAGATGCATAGAAAAGGCAAAGTACAGTAGTCATGGGAGATTTCAATATATGGGGGAACTGGGAAAATCAGGTTGGTAGTGGTTCACAAGAAAAAGAATTTGTGGAGTATCTTCGATAGGGCTTTTGGAGCAGCTTGTGGTGGAGCCCACTCAGGAACAGGCAATACTGGGTTTAGTGTACTGCAATGAGGCAGATTATTTAAGAGAACTTAAAGTGAAGGAACACGAAGGAAGCAGTAATCATAATATGATTGAATTTATTCTGCAATTTGAGAGGGAGAAGATAGAATCAGAGGTAATGGTATTTCAGCTGTATAAAGTCAACTACAGAGGCATGAGGGAGGAGCTGGGTAGAATTGACTGATGGGGTCTAGCAGGAAAAACAGTCGAACAGGAATGGCAGGAGTATCTGGGAGTAATTCAGGAGACACAACGGAGATTATTCCCGCGAAAAAAGAAGAATGGTACAGGGGAGGATGAAGCAACCATGGCTGACTAGGTTAAAAAAACAGACAACATCGGGTTATAGTCCAACAGGTTTAATTGGAAGCACACTAGCTTTCTGAGTGCGGCTCCTTCAACCGGTGTTTGTGTAGGAAGTCAGGGACAGAATAATAGCAAAAGAACAAGCATATAATGTGACGAAGGACAGAGAAAAACCAGACGATTTGGAAGCTCCCAAAGACCAACAGAGACAACAAAATAATAAGTATGGAAGGAGGAGATTAAATATGAGGGTAAGCTTGCCAGTTAAATCAAGGAAAATTGTAAGATTTTCTTTAGATATAAAAAGGGCAAAGGCAAGACAAAAGTAGACATTGGACTGCTGGAAAATGGCACAGGACAGACATTAGTGGGGAACAAAGAAATAGCCGGGAACACGAATAATTTCCCAATAGTTCAAGAATGTGAAGGGGCAAAGCTCAGTATGTCACCCATCGCCAAGGCAAACAGGGTCGAAAACCTAAATGGCTGATCATGGATAAATCACCTGGATCAGAAGGACTCCACCACAGAGTTCTAATGGAGAAAGCTCAGAGGTAGAGGAGGAGTTAGTGGTGATCTTTCCGGAACCATTAGAATCAGGGAATGTCCCAGAGGACTGGAATAGCGGTAATGTAAAATCCCTGTGTAAAAAGGGAGTAAGGCAGAAGACGGAAAATTACAAACCAAATAGCCTCACCTCAGTCGTGGGTAAGGTCCTGGAACCGATCGGGAAGGATAAGATTTCTGAATATTTGGAGGTGTATAGTAATATAAGGCAAAGTCAGCATGGTATCATCAAGAGGAGGTCATACCTGACACCTCTGCTCGAACATTTTGAGAAAGTAACGAGCAGCTTAGACCCAGGAGCGCCAATGGATGTTATTGCCCGGGCCTCACGAAGGCTTTTGACGAGTTCCACACTGAAGACTATTGAGTAAGGTAAGGGCCCATGGTGACAGAGGCAAAGTGCTAGCATGGATAGAAGTTTGGCTGCTTGGCAAAAAGCAGGTAGTGGGATAAAATGGTACTTCTTAGGATGGCAGCTGGTGATATAATGTGTTCTGCAAGACTCAGTGTTCGGACAACCTTTTACATTGTACATTAATGATATAGATGATGGAACGGAGGACAAACAGAGGAATGGATATTCAAAGATATGTAGAGCGACAGGTAGCACTGAGGAGGCAGAGAAGCTGCACAAGGATTTGGACTGGTGAGGAGATGGGCAAAGCAGTGGGAATGGAGTAAAACATGCACTAGTCTGAGGTCATGCACTTTGGTACTAAGAATAGAAACATGCACTATTTTCTAAATGGGGAGAAAATTCAGAATTCTGAAATGCAAAGAGACTTGGGAATCCTAGTACAGGCGTCACTCAAGGTAAACTTGCAAGTTTAGTCAGTAGTTAGGAAGGCAAAAACAATGAAGGGATTTATTTCGAGAGGAATTGAAGTTAAAAGCGGGGATGTACTGACAAGGCACTAAAATCTCTGGTCAGGTCACATTTCGATTATTGTATGCAATTTTGGATTTTATGTCTCAGCAGATATGTACTGGTCCTGGAGCGTGTTTAGAGGAGGTTCACTGGAATGGTCCCAGGAATGAAAAACTTAACATATGAAGAACGTTTGAGGGCCTCGGTCGATACACGATGGTGTTTAGAAGGATGAGGGGGAATCTAATTCAAACGTACAGGATACTGAATGACCTGGACAGAGTGGAGTTTTGAAACTTGTGTCTATTGGTGGGAAAGACTAGGATTCGAGGCAGACATAGACCACCACGAAGACCTTTTAGAACAGAGTTAACGAGTAACTTCTTCAGCCAGAGCATTGTGAGTCTATTGCATTCACTGCCACAGAAGGCAGTGGAGGCCAGGTCATTGAATATATTTAAGCCTGCGTAGGATAGGTTCTCAATTGTAAAGAGGATCAAGGGTTATGGGGAGAATGGGTTTGAGAAATTTATCAGCTTTGATTGATGTTTGAGCAGACTGGATGGGCTGAATGACTAAGTTTCTACTCCTATGTCTTCTAGTCATACGGTCTTTCGTTATATTTGCTCTCCTCAGTCCTCATTGTAGACTTACACTTGCATCTGATCTTCAAATGATTTATAAAGAGAAGCGTTCTAATACGGATGAATTGGCAATATCATGTTCCCTTACTCTCGTCTCAGCTGCCATGTCCCCCAATTCTGAATGTTTTCTATCTTCACCCCAATGCTATAACCACATTGTAACTGAAGCCCTGTAAGTGGCACTTCATCACAGTTGATTGGCATTAATAAATCAACAGCATGACCCTCACCTGCCCTCTCTGAACTTGGAGTAACAATCTGAATTGCATTTGTCAGGGATAATTCACTGTTAACATATCCATGCCGTTTGTCTATTATAACCCCATGTTGTCTTAGGCACATTTTCCTGTCAGATTATCGACTATAAAAATTGTCTTAATGTTTTATTTATATTGTAATGACTGAACGCTAGTTGCAGACTGTATGTTTCCAATTATAAATAGAGAAACGCATTTATGTTCTGACAATCCTCTGTCATTACTCCCACATCCAATTCAGATTGAATGATAACACGCAATCAATTTACCATCTCCAACATTCCTTCCCTCAGTCACCCTTACATCTCCCCCTCCGAATGTGTAACTTTTATACGTTATTTTGAAATTTAATAATAACTCTATTGAATTGAAATGGGTCAACTAGAGCTATTTGTTCAGCGACTGTGATTAATGTCAGTCGCTGTGGATCCTAAGTGTGTCACTGAAGGATTAGCCTCTTCTTCACCTAAGGACTGGTTCGATGTGATATCCCATAGTATGAGCAGGAGCATCACCGACAGCATTAACAGGGATCAGCAGATCCAGAGAGAGGGGAAGGAGAGATCAGAATCTGAGAACATTTGACTGGAACGTTCCAACAATGAACAGGAGTTTATCCGAAGGCCTTTACTACCTTTCTCAGCCTTGGATACCATTAGCAACATGGATCGAAGATATCCTATGGATTACTCAAGGTGGTTACTATCCCATCCTCGCTTTAGTTGGTGTTCCTAGTAAGTCATTCTCTTTGTCTATTAAACCGGGCTGAACTGTGTTTCTGCTCATGTTAGGTAAATTTTGGAAAAGGGGAAGTCAGTGTCTTCACTTCCAGTCAAAAATTCCTTTCGTGATAAATTCTATCAAGCAAATTACTATTTATAAATAGCTCACTGATATACGAGAAGGAACCAGACTGTTCTCAAACTCCATTATCCTTCTAGCCCTGCGCAGATCTACATTTCTATATCTTCCCCACTCACCAATCCTGCCCAGCACCACCATTGTGATGTCCCAGTCTAATCGTCAGCCTCAGTGCAACTTCTGAATAAACCTCTTTATTCGTGCCGCTATGAAATCTGGATTCATCAGTTTCAAGTACCTTCTAACCACATGTCCATGCGAAAAGAATTGTACTTGAGATGTTTAACTTGTTCTCTCCACAGAATCTGTCAGACAGGAAGATAGTGCGTGGTGCCCAATTCATTGACTCTTCATGTAGAGGCACAGAATAATAATCTGTTGATGTCTCATGAAGCAAATTGATGGAATTTACAAGAAACCATCATTATTTGTAATAAACAGAAGCCCATCTGCTTGCACTATGGCCTTTAGAGAAGGAAATGGGTTATCCTTCCTTGGTCAGGTCTCCTTGTAACTGCAAACCCACAGCAATGTGGTTTACTCTTTAATGTCCACTGGAACAGCTGGACCAGCCACTCAGTTCAAGACAGGGATAACATGCTGGTCTGACCAGGGCTTCATATGCCTCGTGAAAAAGAACAAAATTAAAGATAACTCCCTTCTGCTTCCTGTTTCCCATAATCCTACTGCTCATTTCCATCAGGCAGGCGACAATTCCTTATTTTAGGTGTATTCCATCTCATTGCGTCTGTCCCCGGGAGTGATGTCCATCTCGATCGGCACTTCTGGTGCTGGTTTTATTGACACTAACATACAGATGTAAGAAAGTTGTAAATTTCGCATCAGTGGCAATATATAGAGAATGATGCATTTTACGCCATAAGCTAGAAATGGAGACAGTGAAGTGAGGGAAAGTAATTATTATGATCATCCCTGAGAGTGTTGTTGAGACAGTATTTGGGATATTGTCCACAGATTTTCTCTCCTTTATAAGGAATGATCTCCTTACCAAAGAGAGAGTGCAAAGGAGTTCCACCAAACTAATCTCTGGGATGATGGTACCATGAGGAGTGAGTGAAGATTAATCTGTCGCACTGTGAGAGAATAAGATGGGATTGAATTAGACCTTCAGGGGGATGGACAATCTCACATGATGTTCGAAACAGACACTGATACGGTGATACATCCCAAGGCTTCTTTATTTACTAAGTTTATGAAATTCTAGATACTTTTAGTAGCTCTGAGAACATTACTCCCCCCCCCCCCTCCCCAACCACCCACACTCCCCATATCAATGAGAGAGCAGGAAATCCAGAATTCGAATAAAAACTCCACATATTAATGCAGTGCATTTGGTGTGTGATCCTGCACTGAACATCATATTATCCACAATCCCAACCTCAGCCACAATACCTTCAATCTAAAACAGTTAACTATTCCCACCAGCTTCTGACCCTCACGGAGATTGTGGGTCTGCCTTTTCGGAGATGCAAGATGTCTCCTTGAGACTTGACAGAAAACAGCTCGCTTCCCTCTTCACTGCCAGCAAACCACGTTAAAGTAGCACATGTTCCACAGACAATGGAACCACGATGAACATCATGATCTGCTCCTGTGATTTTCCATATTGGACCATCAGTGATATCCTCCTGTTCCTGTATAAGCCTTTGCAAGACTGAATGGCCTCTTCCTGGTCACGTCTTGCAGTTTCGAGAGACTGTTTGGGCTCCACCTGTTCCTGCTTCAACAGTTCGATGTGCTGAGTATTGTAACAGGCTTGAGTATTGAATGTACTGCGACTCTTCCCGTTCAGTAGTTTCGATGGGCTGAATGCTAGCTCATATTCGTGTGTAACCCACTTGAGATGCTCGTCTTTTAACTGTGGAAATGTGTAGTGTCTGGCCGTGCTGTTACGGGAATGTTACCGATACTTTAATGGCACAAACTGGATAGCTGTCCGGGTCTTGCTGCACATGGACACAGACTGCTTCAGGAGCTAAGGGGGGAAAATGTTCTGAATATTGTGTGATCTTCAGTGATCATCCCCATTTCGATTGTAATGATGGGGAAGGACATTGCTGATGCAGCTGAAGATGATTGTGTCGAGGAAGCTACCCTGAGGATCTCCTGTAGGGATGTCCCGGCACTGAAAGGATTGATGTCCCCCAAACATGAACATCTTCCTCTGACCCCCCAGTGGAGAGATTGTGGCTGATTCCTATTAAATTTAATTTAGTCAACGATTCTTTATACCAGCTTGAGTCAACTGCGGCCTTGATATCAGGGTCTGTGACTCTTACATGAGCTGCTGTGTTCACCTCTTTAGAACATACAAATAGATTATAGTGCATGGTTGGGGACTGTAACCTTCTCACAGAAGATAGTGAATGTCAGGAATTATCTGGTCGAGAGAGTTCGGGGAGCTAGGTCACTGAAAGTATTTACAGAAGAGATCGGTGGGTTTTTCACCTGACATAGAATTGAGGGATGTGAAGTATTGGGAAATAAAGCAGAATTGATAACAATGGATCATCGATAATCTTATACAATGGCACGGCAGGCCTGACATTCCAAATTAACATCCGATTCTGTTCCTTATGTTCTGATATTCTGTAATTAAAAAGTTAATGGTGGTAATTTTACCGAACATTCCGTTTTTAGACGTTACAGTTAGAGAGAGCAAAGCATTTTATGAGTCATCTCTGGGTGAGGAATGGTGACTGTATTCACAGTGAATCTGGGTCTGCACCATAACCAACAAATGAAGCACAAGTTTCAGAGAGGAGACACTCTATAAATAGACCAGAGGAGTCTTTTGAGCCCAGCCTTGGTTTTGAATTAACATTTATCAACCCACGCCAAACTGTGTGTGACAATTATAAGGGACAGAAGGAGATCCTGTATTACTGTTAACCAGGTATTTCCAGCAAGTGGCCTCCATCCAATCCTGTGCAGGAGCTGTGAGGGGCTGAATGGAATATAGGAACATCGGACTGAGGAGTAGGAGTGGGCCATTCGGCACTTTGTCTTTGCTCTGCCACGCACTAAGATCGTATCTGATCTGATTGTGGTCACAGCAGTACTTCTTCTGTACGTGTACTATTGTCCGACATTCAATTGTCTATCAAATATTTAACAGGCATAACTTTGAATAAATGTAAACATCCAGGCACCACAAACATCTGGGGAAGTTCACTTCTCACTTGAACAGCCCTTTTAGAATTTGTCATTCGTGGTCCAATCAATGTTGCAGGGTCAGTGTTTCCTTTTGCAGTCACACTGCTCCACTGTTTACAACAAATTTCAAAGTTTAGTGATATGGCTAATGATATAAATGTCAGCCTGGCTCATTTTCTAGAAAAATGTGAAACACACACACACACAACTTAAGACAAAACAGAAACATGAAAGCTTTCCAGAGTTTCATAATAGTTGAACTCATAACAAGTGGATAGATGAAAGACTGTCCCAAATGCTATTCCGTCCACTGAAGTTATTAGATTAGATTCCCTACAGTGTGGAAACAGGCCCTTCGGCCCAACAAGTCGACACCGACCCACCGAAAAGTAACCCACCAAGTGCCATTTCCCTCTGGCCAATGCACCAAACACTATGGGCATTTCAGCATGGCTAAATCACCTGATCTGCATATTATTGGACCTGTGGGAGGAAACCGGAGTAAACCCACGCAGACACGGGGAGAATATGCAAACTCCACAGAGACAGTCGCCCGAGGCTGGAATCAAACCTGGGACCCTGGTGCTGTGAGGTAGCAGTGCTAACCACTGAGCTGCCATGCCACCCATTTTGCTCAGACAAGCTACTTGTGATGTGATTTCTCCCAGAATAGTTGCAGTTAACTGAATGCCCTTTGCTTCAGACGTTAGGGAGATTCCAATGAATCTCTCATCAGGGATTCTCCACTACTCATCAGGTAGAGGTGAGTCAGAAATTTACTGTTGTCGGGTGGAACAACAGAAGATAGAGGGATCAATCGGCTGCTGCTTCTCAGGCAGGGAACATTGTTCTGCCTCTCTGTGTTGAAACATGCAATCATGTCAACTGAACACCAAACTGGACCGCGTCCGCTCGTCGTGAACATTCTCTGGAATGGATCAGAATGGACGATATGCAAGTGCATCATTGCTGTTCTTATACACAGTGCCTTTCATTAGCAAAGGAGAAAATTCCTGTTTTATAATTTGATGATATGTTGGTACGCATATGCTTAATTTTTAAAAATCGTTTGATATCTTTATAATATCTGTGCTAAAATCAATACATTTTATTCTTAAAATTTATTCCACAGTTTTTGTCTCCCTGAGAAGAGAAAATATGCATCCAGCTGATTTTTCTCAAAATCGTGTA
Source organism: Chiloscyllium plagiosum (assembly GCF_037043375.1). NCBI lineage: Eukaryota > Metazoa > Chordata > Chondrichthyes > Orectolobiformes > Hemiscylliidae > Chiloscyllium > Chiloscyllium plagiosum. The sequence continues at coordinate 32,694,672 of NW_028270186.1, read as the reverse complement.
TGCTTCAAAATGATTTCTCATCCAAGTCCAAAACTGATAATGTTTCAGAACAAAAGGCCTTTATTCCAGGAAGGTGTGACCAAAACATTGTTGATAAGCTTCTAAAACTTTTTTTTTTACGTTAAGGGATCAAAACTGCACATAATGTGTCAGATGTGGTCTTAGCTACGCCCTGTACAGAAGTAGACTCGGAAAATGTGATGCTGGAAAAGCACAACAGGTCAGGCAGCACCCTACGAACAGGAAACTCGATGTTTTGGGCACAGTCCTGATGAAGGACTTATACCCGTGACGCCAATTCTCCTGCTCCTCGGATGCTGCCTGATTGGCTGTGCTTTTCCAGCCTCACACTGTTCGACTCTGATCTTCAGCAACTGCACTCCTCACTTTTACCAGTACAGATGCAGTAAAACATTCCTGATGAAACCTGGTACCTTTTGCCAGAAACGCAATCATTCCACTTAGCTTCCAAATCACAAACAGTAAGTGCAGAGTAACTGCATATGATGCGTGTACCAGGATCATGAATGCTGTCTGTATCACAGAGTTCTGCTATCTCTCTCCACTTAAATTGTTTACCATTGTTTTATCCTTCCATCCAAAATGGACAACTCACATTATGCTATATCTGGTGAAGGTTTGCTCACGAATCTCCATTTGCCTATATCACATTGATGACACACGACCTCCTTTTGATGACATACTGGATGACCAGCTTGGTGTTTAAGCTAATTGGGTTTTGATATATTCAGTCCCTTCCTCCAGATCTTTGATGCAGATATTGATGGTTGATGATCCCATAGTGATCTCTGAGGCACTCCACCAGTTACAGCTTTGTAATGTGAAAATAAGCATTTATCTCTACTCTCTATTTCCTGTTAGCAACAGCTTCCTGTGTAGCAGCTCAGATGTCCACATGACGTCCTGTGCAGTAAAATGTACTCAATGAGCTAAAAGGATTCGTTCTATTTTCCTCTATAACTCATTAAATAGGCAGAATGGTCTCCTCCAGTCTCATGGTAACGATAATGACTAGTCCCCTATCTCTGTAAACAGCTTCGAGGGGTGGATGGAGGGCACAATGCATGGGATAATGGCAGCAGTATATCAATGTAACAGAATCGAGGGTGGACTGAGGGAACAACACATTGGGTAGGGCCAGCAGTATATTTCTGTAACCACATTGAAGGGTGGCTTGAGGTAACGACACATGGGGTGGGGCAGCAGTATATCTCTGTATCAGCATCGAGCGTGGATTACGAGAACAAGACAGGACGTCGGGATAGCAGCATTTCTCTGTAACAGCCTCGAGGGTGGATTGAGGGAACAACACATGGGGTAGGGACAGCAGTTGGCCATTCGGCGACATCAGTCAGAATGCTCATGACTGAACCGATTGTGTTTGACCATCCGTCTCCTGCCTGTTCCCAATAAACATTGACTCTCCTGTCCAGCAAAAATCACTCGAGCTCAGCCTTGAATATCTTCAAAAACTGAGTCTTCACTGCTCCCTGGGGATGAGGACCCTACAGATAGTACAACACTAAAGTGAAAGGGGCGACCTTATTTCAGTGTGGGACCTGTTATTTTAAACTGTGTTAACCTAACATGAAATCTCCACCTCTTTTGAAACAGAAGGACAGAATAATTAGGCATAGACATAAACCATTCAGCCCTCTAAACCTGTCCAATAGGACCACTGACTTTTTTCAATCAAATATGTATTAAACTCATTCTCTGCTCGTGTCCCAGGAAGATAATAACTGATAGCATGAGACCACACGGGCATTAAAAACGCAGAATTAGGACATTAGGCCCATCGACTCTGAATGCCATTAAATAGTGGCTTAGAGATTTCTCAACTCCATTCTCCTGACTACTCTCTGTAACTCTTGACATGCTTATTCATCAAAAACCTATCTATCTCTGTTTCATAAGCACTAGTGTCTGTGTCTCTATGGGTCCGTGTGTGCACTTGTGTGTGTTTGTTCATGTGTCTGTGTGTCTATGTATTTATATGCTGACATCGGTTTATCTGTGTATTAGCCTCTGCGTTTTACTTGTGCTTGTGTCTATTTGGGGGCGACTGTCTATGTCTCCGTATGCCACGACTCGTGTGCGGGTCCACCTCCATATATGTACTGTGAGTGTCAGTATATTGGCGTGGTTACATATGTCTCTGAATATTTTTGTGTCTGTATCGCTCTGCAATGAGATATTTGTTGTTTTGGGAGGGAGAAAATTGTGAGAACAGACAGAATGGTTAAAGTGCGAATTGCCATTCACTGAACATTGTTTTTTTTACTCAGTTCGAGGGACATGGATGTGGAGGAATCTCCATACGACACCTCCCGGTCCTCTCTGGCTCATACCAGGATCCTCCCCACATGGTTGGGGAGGGGGTGTGGAGGCGGGAACAGATATCGGGTGCTTCACCATCTGGCTGGCCCTTTCTCTCCTATTACAGTCCGTTTCTCCTGGAATGACAGAAAGGGGGGGGTGAGGGAGTAGTGGTGGGAGTGTGTGTCCCTGCTGTTAATGCTGGATTAGGTGGAGGGGGAGGGGGAATGGTGAGGTGTCCGGAGGGAGTCAGTCCACAGTGTTGTATCCATGCAGTCTTATTAGTGTTGGGAATATAGTGGAGGGAGAGAGAACGCGCGGAGTGGGGGGGGGCGGTGGTAGGTGCTGAATTCAATAGTGAGAGTGGTAGTGCCTGAGGCTTATTTGGAGATAGGGTATGAGCCTTGTTAGGTTGTAGGGGCTATGACAGGTAGTGAGTGTGAGGGCGCAGTGAGAGTACGTTGAAAGTTAACCTGACAGAGTGGGGAGGATATTGATGCTTGTCCTGTGATGCTGATCATTTCTTCAGACTATATCAGTGTCGAGGTGACCCTCTCCGAATGTCTTGTTCACGTCTATCACTAATAACACCCCTGACCCTATCCATCAGATTCCACAGAATCAGTTTGGGTGGATCTTACAAATAGGAAGAAGAAGCAAGCATTAGTGTATTAGTGTATTATTTGCTCTTGTGCAAATTCTTTGCATTATATGCTCTGTAAATTAGAGATGCAAATATTATGGGTGCTGCAGTATTATTACATGATCTCAAATTGCATCTAAACTGCGTTAACTAAGTAGCTACTAATGTTGTGAAAAATAAATTCCTTAAGCGTATAACAGGTTGGTTGAAGAGTATGTTGTGACTCAAACAAGGGAGCAGGTTATTTTGGATTTGTTGTTGTGTGGTCAGAAGGACTCATTAATAACTTTGCTCTGAGGACTAGAGACGTTAATATACTGCATTTTACACGGCGCCTGCATACAATATCGAATGTTTGAACACGGAGTGGTAGACACGAAATGGTTGTTAGAATATTAGAATCATGGAGTCCTGCAGCTTGGATACAGGCCCTTTGGACCAAAGTGGTCCATGCCACCAAAGTGTTCATCCATGTTAATTCCATTTCCCTGTAGAACATGTTGTATTATATAGATCTGGCCAGAGATACATTTTTACTGTCGACATCACTGCCGTCAGGCAAAGGAATTCAGGTGCTTGACGGCTTATTGGCACTAGTAAGATATTCATGCTGCCTTAGTATTGTAACATAAAGAAGGAAACAAATAAGAGAATGAAGTTTGGGCTGAGCATTGTTTACCTGTCACTTTTAACATTGTTTCAAATTTACAGTGCTGATCTTTAAGTGCTTGTTATTGAAGTTAGAATCAGATGGTTTGTAGGAGGTTGAGGGGTGACATTATAGTAATTTACAAAATAAAGGGAGGTTTGGGCAGGGTGAAAAGCCGAGGTCTTTTCCACAGGCTAGGAAAATCAAATCAGAGAGCTATAGGCTTATGGTGGAAGAGGTAAGACTTAAAAGCGAGGAAGAGGGAACTGTTTTATGCACAGTCGGTGACGTGTTTATGGAATGAGATGGGACTAGTTTAGTTTGGAAAACCTGGCCGGCATGGACAAATTGGAACAAAGATTGTGCTTGTATGCGATATGACTGTATGAATATAGAAAGCGAAGAAAAGGGAAGAAAAGATGTGATGTAAGTAAATTGGCAAGAAATATAAAAACAAGCAGCACGAGCTTTTCCATGTATGTAAGAAGAGTTAAAGAGGTGTGTGTGTGTGTGTGTGTGCGTGATCTTTGATAAAAAGGAAGTCAGGGAAGTATATTGAGGATATTTGGAGGGTGTGACTGGGGAACAGACAGATAATTTACACCTGTATTTTACATCGTTCCTCACAGGTAAACGTGCTGTAAATATTTCAATGGTATAAGCAAAATGGTAACAGCAGGGAAAATCTTGAGCTGTCTCTTACAGAAGGAACAAGGCAATTCTCAAACAGATTAGACCAAGGCTAAGCAGATCATCAACAATTCAGAGCTGGTTTTAAAAGAAGTGGTCACAGAGTGACTGGTGGCACTGTGTGAAATATTCCACAGCTCTCTGGATTAAAGGAATGATCCAGTGAAACTGGAGACCCTCCAATGTGGCGCCTGTCTTCAAGAAACGAGCGAGACTGAAAGCATGAAACACTTAGCCTAACCATTATTGCTGGGAATCTGTGAAAGTCTGTTATTAAGGAAGGGACTGCAGAGCATTTAGAAAAGCTTCACACAGAGTCATCATGGTCTTGTTAAAGGCGAACTACATTTTGCCTGTAAAATCATGCAAAACTTTTCTGGAAATCCATGAGAGTGTGACAAGTGGCCTTGATAAAGGGGGACTGGTAGACATGAGGCTTTCCAGAGATTTTCCACAAGGTATCACAAAATAAAGGTTCTTACACAAGACAGAAGCTCATAGTCTGACGGATAATGCAATAGCATGGGATGACACTTGGTAAACACTTACAAATCGGAGAGTCATGATTCATCGATCTTTATGAAAAAAAATGTACCTACTGGAGTACCACAAATATCAGTCCGATGGCAAGAGCTGCTTACAAGAGCTGCACTCAGCTCCTGACGGCGGGAGCTGAGTGCAATATACATTCGAATTTAAGGATGACACTGACAACCAAAAGGCAGGCTGTTATGAAATGGAGAGGACTCCCAAAATAGGAGTAGTACAACGGATTAGACTGTTCCTGTATATGAAAAGTAACGTCAGCATGTTGACACAGAAATGTTGGTTCATGGACTGGTTCTTGGGATGAAAGGATTGAATTATTGAATACATCAAAAATGCTGAGGCGATTACGCATTGTGGTTTAAATGAATGAGAGTGTCATTACTGAACCGGATAAGATACAGACGGGGCATGACAAGGTCGGTGTTGAGAATGTGATTCCACACCAGAACAGAGTCTCGAAGTCAGGGATGTAGATACAGAATAAGGAATATCGATTTCAAACTGAGATGTAAAGAAATGTCTTCTTTCAGAAGGTAGTGAATGGCTGGAATTTCCTAACCCCGAGAGTTGGGGAGGCTGGGTCACTGATTGTATTTACAGAGGGGTGGATTCATTTGTGACATTTCAGAGAGTTGAGGACGCAAGGGGTTAGCAGGAAAATGGAGTTGAGCCGTGGAGTAGATCAGCCATGTTCTTATTGAATGACAGCGCAGGTTCCTATTTCTTACGTTCTTATTTATGTTTTTGGAAAATAATTGATTATTTTCCTGGAAATCATGATGTAAAATGTTGCATTCAGAGACAGCACAGGATTTGTGTGAGTTGACCTTGTGTGGGACATGGGGGCTGTATTCAATGCGAATCTGGGCCTGTAACATGACCTACATAAGGAGCAGAAGTTACAGAGAGGAGAAGCCTGAAAAGAGGGATTGGGGGAGAGGGTCACTGCCTGACACAGCCTGGATTTTCTAATACATTTGCCAAACTACACCAACATAGGGCTGACGGACACGACTGGGCCATTCGGCACTTTGACACTATTCCACCAGTCAATAAGGTCATGGCTCATCTCATTGTGTTCCCAGCTGCACTTTTCTCTGATTTCACAATGATCCCTGATTCACCTGTCTCTGGAAAATCAGACAAAGTCAGCCTCGATATAAAATGAAGATTCAGCCCTCCCAATCTTCTGGGTGAGAGAATTGCTACTTGAATGAGTTCCCACTTTGTGAATTTCTCCTTACTGCGGTTCTGACTGAGGTTGAAGGGTGTCACTGTTTCCATTTCTAGTCCCACTCCTCCACTGCTCACAACAAATTTTAAATGTAAACAGGTTGACGATATGACCAATGATAAAGGTCTAAGACTGGGTCAGGTTCAGTTATCAGAACAAGCCAGTTGGATTTCTTCATTCAGCTACATGTAATTAACAGAACTAACTGAGGAGAATGATGGATATGTGGTTCGCACTGAGGCCGCACATCACCCAAGTAGCTGGGTTCCAACCTCAGGTGAGTTTCAACATTCTTCGCGTATCTCTGTGGGTTCCCTCCCAATGCTCCAGCTTCCTCCCAGAGTACAAAGATGTGCAACTTAGAGTGGATTGGCCATGCTCGATTGCTCATTGTTGAGACAATGGCCCCTTCATGGTAACCTCTGTCAGTATGGGGGAATTGAACCTGCGCTGCTAGCCTCCTCTACATCACAAACCAGCCGTCCGGCCAATTGCGTGGGAGACAGTGTAACTGTTACAGATAGAAACAAGCACAGACAACGGGCAAGAGAAACTTTCATAACAAAGAAAATGGTACAATTCTGATAACGGTCAAGATAATAGCTGAGGATAAACCGTTCTCTGCTCAAAATTGTGTTTCATAACGGGACAAGTGTTTCGAAACAGTGTTTGGCTGAATACAACAAAGTGAGACAAAGTGAAATAGCCAGAATTACTAATTGTGATTGCATATAAAATAAGTGCATTTTTATGCAGGAACCCAGGGGGTTGAATGACTGCAAGTCCCTGCACCTGAAAATGGGAATTCTTTGGAACACTATCTGGAATGTTCCATATTCAAAGAGTGTGTGTGTGAGAGAGAGAGAGAGACAGAGAGAGAGAGAGAGAGAGAGAGAGAGAGAAAGAGAGAGAGACCGCAGATACTGTACTGATCTGGGTGGTGAGCTCAGACCATGCTCAGGCCTCCTCTGGGAAAAGAATGGATCCCCCGTTCTAGCCCATCCACTAGGACCTCTCTACCACTGTTGAAAAACTGTACCGTTTGTTCCCCTTACCTGCCATACTCGGGGTCAACTGTGCAGGGTGGCTCCAAACTGAGGAATTACAACAGTGTGCCTATTGGCCTTTGAAAGGTGTCATCAGTGTCAGTGATCATAGAATAGCCAGGGACATCAGTGCGATGGTGAGTCCCTCCAGCCATGTTGGGTTGGAGAATCGGGGTGGCATTGAATGCGACTAACACTATGAGATTGAGTGGGTAGTTAATGAGGTGAGTTCGATAAGATAGCACCATGAAACTAGTTCAGTCTCGTACAGACAATCCCTCTGTCACACTCAATAAAAATGTCACTGAGACAAACTATTGTTAGATTCAGCCCAATGAGTCGAAAACTCTGCTGACCTCACACCCAGTTACAAAGTTGCAGAAGAAATGTTCATCTAAAACTCTTGCTCATCTTTATTGACGCCAATATCCCCTTCACCTATCATTCCTAGGAATACTGGTTCATGTTGCAGGATGCTGTCGAAATGTCTTCATTTCAGCATTCTGAATCCTGTGATCTTACTGGAAATTGTCGCTCAATCTCCCTTTCGATTTTGTCCCCAAAGTCCTTTTGATTGTTTGTAGTTAAACTGATTTACCCACCATCTCTCTCTGGCAGGAACTAGGGAATACGAACTAGGCAATTTCACTCAGAAACCGTGAATATTTATTTTTATTATTTCACTGATCATCTTTGCTAAAGAAGCTGAATATTATTACCCAGTCTGAACTCAGTGTGACTTCAGACCCACAAAAACATTGTTGGCTCCATTTTGTCTTGACTAATGGCCGTGTAGTCACAGACAATTAGTGATGGACAACAAATGCTGCCCTTGCCCGTGATGCTGGCATTCGGAGAAACAACAGCATGAAAGGTGAATTAAAACAAGGAACGATGAGTGCTAGAGATCGAAAATAAAATTCTCCAGCGTCTGCAAGTGTTGGAGAGTCTCGAAGGTATGGCAGCCTCTGTCAGGAGAAATACAGATAACGGTTTGAGTCCAGAGACCCTGCCTCACAACTGAAAGCAAACTGGGACATAATATTATTTATCCTTGTATCATGGATAGTTGGTTTGGAGAGAGAGGTGGGGCTATGTTTAAATTGAATGGATGGAGAAATGGCCAGTAAAAGAGAGAGAAAATGAAATGAAAAGTGAACAAAGGGAGTGCTGATGATGAACTGAAAGGAAAGCAGAATGGCAAGTTATTCTCACGTTTCCCCGTTTTCCCATATTCCTGATTGTCGCGTCCATTTAGATTTGTCCCTGTTTAAAGTGAGTTAGGTTCCCTGTATCTCTCTTCTCTGAGTGTGATGATCAAATCCATTAGCAATGCTGGTGCTGCCCTTATAGTTGCTGAGATATAGAGAAAGGTAATGTTACATTGTCAACTGCTTCTTTGGAGAGAGGAACTCTTACTGTGGGACTGTGCAGAGATGCAACGGCTTTCTCATCCAGGAAGAGAAACTCAGGATTGGAAATGATTTTCAACACTGAGCGCGTGCACGTTCCGTGTGGGAAATTGATTTGTTCCTGTCATTGGAAAATTAGTGGAGTTTCTGTCGATGCTTATCTCGGGTTTGTATTGTCAGCTGCGGGGTCTGGTGACCCCACTCTATACACTGCATTTACATAGTGTCTGGGTCCTTGGTAAACAAATGGAGATGAGGCTCCACAGAAGGGAAGCTCTATAAATAGGGAGGTGCAGGACAGTGCATTATCTCTCCTGGGATTTCCCGGGACATTTGTCTAAGCTGGACCAGGTGTCAGGTATGAAGCCAGTTTGTTTCAAAATTGAGGTGGTCACTGAGCTGTGTCCCCTCCTTCAGTATACTGTGCAGCCTCACATACCAGTGACAGGACTGTGCTGATGCTCACCATGAATTAAACTGGATTCATTCTGGAACTTTCCAGGCAGGAGTGAGTAACATATCCATCATCACCGGAATGCACTCCTCCGATATATTCACTGGCTGACAGAACCCATCTGTCCCCTGAGAGCAATATATTGTGTCCATCTCCCTGAGGAAGGTACAGAAAGACACTTCCAGAAATACAAGGGAACAGAGTGACTGGTGAAAATGGGAAACAGCAGGAAATTAGAATTAATAAAAGGAACGTCTTTCAAAACCTCATTGAATTTAAGGTTGGTATATTGCTGCAACTGATGAGCTCCATCCCAGAGTATTGAGGAGTGTCAGCAAAGCTACTGAAATAATTACTGATTATTCTTCAAAGCTGGTTAGATTAGATTAGATTAGATTACTTAGATTACTTACAGTGTGGAAACAGGCCCTTCGGCCCAACAAGTCCACACCGACCCGCCGAAGCGTAACCCACCCATACCCCTACATTTACCCCTTTTACCTAACACTACGGGCAATTTAGCATGGCCAATTCACCTGGCCTGCACATCTTTGGACTGTGGGAGGAAACCGGAGCACCCGGAGGAAACCCACGCAGACACGGGGAGAACGTGCAAACTCCACACAGTCAGTCGCCTGAGGCGGGAATTGAACCCAGGTCTCTGGCGCTGCGAGGCAGCAGTGCTAACCACTGTGCCACTGTGCCACCGTGCCGCCCCAATTCTGGAAAGGATCCTCCGGACTGGAAAGCAGCGATTGTAAACCTAAATGTTTAAAACAGGACGGAGAGAGCAAACAGCAAACTAAACAGTGGTTAGCTTGATGTAAGCTGTGAGAAAAACATTTTAACCTTTGTAAGGAATGTGACAACTCGACACTTGGAAAATAATGACATGATTCAGTCGAGTCAATCTAGACTCAGGAAGGGGAAATGATCTTGATCTTTGATAAACCTGCTGGATATTGTGGAGGTTGTCCGTTGTGACATCGACAATTGAGAACCAGTGGAAATTAAGTATTTTAATTTTCAGCAGACGTTTGTCATGGTTGAATACAGGTGAATAGAGAATGTTAGGTAGGTGTGGAATCCACCGAATATATTAAAAGTTGGATAATCGAGAGAATGAAGAGAGTATTATAATTATCTGGAGTGAAGGCTTTGGGGTATCAGAAGGATCAGTGTTTGGGCAATAGCTCTTCGCAAGATCTAAAATATTTCGGAAATGAACACCAAATATCATCATTCACATTTATGTTCATTAAATAGTGAGAGGTTGGGAAGTGCTGTTGTTGAAACAGACCTGAATGTGCTTGGCCATAAGTCACAAACAGAAGTTTTACGCAGCAGGAAGTAAATGATATGTGACTGTTCATGCAAAATGATTAAAGTACCAGAGTAAATGTATCTTTCCCAATGGTAGTGTTTTGTTGAGAGACTGTTAGATGTATTGTGTACAGGTTTAATCAGCAAAGGGGTTTCACCAGACTAAACCCTGGCATGATGCTACCATGAGGACAATGTGAAGAAACTTCTGCTTAATAAAGTGTGTTAAGGTGTTTGTGAGTTTATATTTTAAAAAGTGATGAACCACATTGAATGTTGAAGATACAAAATTGCTTTATGAGACCAATTAAAGGAATGCCCAGGCAAATTCACATTTCCTATGCATTGGACTGCAAATACATCCACTGTAAATATATTGGCTGGTGCCTGATCTAGTCGAGGAGAGATCTGCACGGTAACAGCATGTAGATTGTGGTATTTGAGGGTGGTGGTGGTGGGAGGTTCAGCAGGTTACAGTATTGCAAACGGACAACGCAGCAGAATCATCTAGCCTGCGATAAGAAAACATGCATCATTCTCCCTCAATACTAACTTCACGAGAGCAATGGGTGATGGGAGATGCGACCAATAGCCAACGGTGCAAACATTCAACCCAGTCCAGTAGTTTTTGTGAACTGAAGGAACCATACTGAAAGGGGTTAAATGGAGCTGTTTGTTCAGTGACTGTGAGTGATGCCAGTCTCCATGGATCCTAGTTGTGTCACTGGATGTTTTCCGTCTCCTATTAGTAAGGGGCCTCTTGCAATGGTTTATGCCATTGTAGCAGCAGATGCATCAACTCCGACGCTCAAAGGGACACAGCTGCAGAGACAGAAAAAGGAGATTTAAACATCTGAGAACAGTCTGGAATGAGCCATTAATGGATCAGAATCTGAGAACATTAGACTGGAATGCTGCAACAATGGACAGGAGTTTATCCGATGGTCTTTTCTATTTTTCCTGGTCTTGGTCAACATTATCAGATCGGATAAATGGTGCACTGCTGATTATCCAGGCGGGTTACTATCCTATCCTCGCTATTGTTGGTATTCCTGGTAAGTGTCTTCATCTCTATCCATTTATTAATCTCTTCAAACATGGCGAACTTCGTTGCTATTTCTGTTATCTATATTTGACAAAGACGGAAACTATTGTCTTCAGTTTCAAATGCAACTTCCATTAATTACCCACAAATTTCAGAACCGCCCACACCCCCACCCTCACGAACATCGGAGAACGAGACTGTCTACAATACCGAATTTAAATAAATGAAATTCATTTATGTCTCGTTATTCGATCCATCACAAAACCTATCCACTACCAGCTCGATTATATGCCGAGTTTATATCTTGGCTTCAAACTGACGCTTAATAAACCATTATCTATGCTTTGATAAAATTCAGACGTTTATGGTTCCACTTCTCCTCTAAGCACTCTTTCAGTTGCAAATATTTTGATCACAACTTTGTTCTTGTCTCTAAAATAACTTAATGACACGAACAGTCTCTCAGAGCAATAATGTCGGAAGAAATGTAATTCAGATGCACAGGTTATTACACAGAAAGACACTGTTCCACATCCTACCACAAACGATGTCAGAAAGTAAATACAAAAGACAGGAATTGGAAATAACAACCATAACATTTCCAGCATTTTGTCTATATGTTTATCTATTTCACTGATGTCCTTTGGTAAATAGATCTTGTGTTATTATCTGGTCTGGCTTAAGATTGATGTGAGACCCACAGCAATGTGCTTGGTTCTGTACTGCCTGAAAGAATGACCTCGCAGTAAATGACATTTGATTAGGTCAACAAATACTGCCTCCTTGACTTGTCCGGACTTTCCCGACCTGCCCAGCTCCTTTCCACCTATCCACTCCACCCTCTCCTCCATGACCTATCACCTTCATCTCCTCCCCCACTGACCTATTGTACTCGATGCTCCTCTCTCACCAGCCCCACCCTCCTCTAGCTTATCTCTCCACGCTTCAGGCTCTCTGCCTTTATTCCTGATGAAGGGCTTTTGCCTGAAACGTCGATTTTGCCTGTCCTCGGATGCTGCCTGAACTGCTGTGCTCTTCGAGCATCACTAATCCAGAAAATTCTGCCCCTGTCAGCGATGCAGACATTCCAAGTAATAAAAAAATTAAAGTTTAAAGAAAGCAAAGAATGATGCAACAGATCAGAAACAATAACGAACGAGAAAGTGCCAGACAAACTGAGCAGGTGTGGCAGCCCATCTGCCACATCGAGTCGAGAGAAAAATAGAATTGGCAATTCGATTCTAATGACCATACATCAGAAGTGAACACAGTTGGGAAATAGCGTGATTGATGTTGGTGACACCGACATCTGTTATGAAGGGGAGAAGGACTGAGTTGAATAGATGGAGAAAGACAGAGATAGAGAGAAAGAAGCAAACAAAGGGATTGTTGATGATCAGCTGGGATGGAAATAAAAAATGAAATTAAACCTTACTTATGTTTCTCCTGTTCCCATATTACTGATAAATATGAACATGTAAGGTATATGTCAAAGTTCCTGTTTAAAGTTATTTATGTCTGTTTTTCTCTCTTCCCTGAGTGGGATCATCTTCCTTTATTCATGAATGGGATGCTGGGCCAACATTTAATTCCCTTTCCTCATTGTCCTTGAGAAAGTTTTGGTGAGCTGCCTTCCTGACCCACTGCAGTCCATGGGCTGTAAGTATTCAGTGCTGAGGTCCATGCGGTTTAATTTCTTTGAGGCTTTGAATTTCTGATATAACTGAGTGGCTGGCTTGGCTATTTCAAATTGCAATTGAGAGTTAACCACATTGCTGTGGGTCTGGAGTTACATGTAAGCCCGATCAGCTGAAGATTGTAGATTTCCTTTCCTGAAGGGCATGCGGGTGCCAGGTAGAACAATCAACAATGGTTTCATTGTTCCATTTGATTCTTAATTCCTGATATTTTATTGAATTCAATTCCCAACATTTGCCTTTGTGGGATTCGGATCCGGTGTCTGGGTCATTACCTGATTCCCTGGATTAATATTCGGAGACAATACAGCTAGATCATCGCCTCCTCAGTATCTCCCATCAACTCCAATGGCAACAGTGATGTTGTGGTTGGTGTGACTTTGCTTCATAAGGCAAATAATTGATTGGCAAAAAATGCCATCCTTCGCATTTTATATTTATGAGAAGGCGAGATGATGGGAAGTCCTCTTGGTGAAAAGGAGCTGGATGTCCTTGATCATGGGGCACTAACAGAATTCATACAGAGCAGTCGGGTACTGGCAGGTGGGACTAGATTGGGATGGGATATCTGGTCGGCATGGACGGGTCGGACCGAAGGACCTGTTTCCATGCTGTGCATCTCTATGACTCTATGGCTTAGCAAGTAATCAGCAGAATAAATGAGTAGGAGCGTTCATTACAAATGAATAGGTTGAATTCTGTCATAATTATTTATTCTGTTCTTTGTGTTTCAGTGTGTAATTTTATGAATAAAGTCTTTGTCTGTTTTAAAATCTAATAGTCAACCTAACTAAATTACTCCGGGTAATTTTCATTGTACACTTACCGAAACAAATTGCAAAGGCATGCGCTGGGCTACCTGCTTAAAAATGTTTTAAGTAGTCTAGCCGAGTCCATAACATCTCGGAGATGGACGATCCCTCCTTGGGAATTGGTACAAACCAATCACTTTCCCTCCTCATGGTCAGCAAACCACGTTAACATAACACGTGAGTACAATTAGCAATGGAGCCAGGAGGAGCAACATGGAGCAGTCTGTCAGTGCAGTCCATGCCTCATTGGTTTGTAGTGTTGCAGCAACAATGACATCCTCCTGTTTCAGTATAACAGTTTGGAGGGTCTGAATGGCCTCTTCTGTTCATGTGTCAGTTTCTCGAGGGACTGAAAGTCTTCCTCCTGGCCAGAGGGAAGGCATTCAAGGACTTCAGTGGGAAAACCGTGGTTCCTGCCTACCAGCCCGTTGTGCTGACTAGGCTCGATCTTCCTGAGTTATAGGAGACAAACGGAAGGCTGAAAGAACACTGCAAGCCAGGCAGCATCATGAACTGGGAAAGTCAACATTTCAGGAGTAAATATCCTTCAGAACTGGGTTGGGGGGTAAGGGGAGCTGCAGATAAAGAGGGAAGGGAGTGGTTGGATTGGGGAGATCGGGGGATGGTAAGTTATGGATATGTGGACACAAGTGGTGCATGAAACCTGGTTGGGCGTTGGGAGGGATGAATCTGGTTGGGAGCTGGAAGGTAGGGTCGTTAGGTGGAATGGAAGACCTCCCAGTCACTTCCTATTTCAATTCTCTTTCGCAATCACTTTCCGACATGGCCAACCTTGGCCTCCTCCATTGCCACAATGAACCAAACCATAATTTCGAGAAACAAGATCTCATCTGTCACCTGTGCAGCCTAACCTCCTCGGAATCAATATTGATTTCTCTAATTTCAAATCACCTCCATTTCCAGGCCCTCTCCTCCCTTCCATTCCTCTGAGCATACTTTTGTCCAGCTACCAACTGGATTCAGCCCTCCCATCACCAAACCGCTGATACCTTTTACCTGTGTTCACTTATCCCTCAACTCGCCACTCTGCCTCCTCATCCCTCACCCACCCCTTTATCTATAGACCCCCTTTCTCCCACCCACAGTCCTGACAAAGGGTTATATCCAAGGCGTTCACTTCTCAACATCTTGATGCTGCCTTGCTTATTCTGTTCCTCCAGTTTCCTGCGTGTGTCTTTTGGATTCAAACACCTACTTTTTAAAAATTGTCTCCTTGTGTAATACGCAGGAATGAGTGAACGCATTGTGCCTCTTGTTATCCAACAGATCAGATGGGCTGAATGGCTTTCTTATATTACTGTGAAACCAGCTAGAGTTGTTGAAGGAGTTCCTCTTTCTTTTAACCGTGGAAATATTTAGTGTCCAGCAGTGCTTTTGATTCATGTTACTTGTACATTAACAACACCAGCTTGAATGTTGTCCAGATTTGACTCTTGAGTAGCTTAGGAGGTGACTCTTTGTTCTGAACATTGTATAATCTTCACAGAACATCCCCACCACTGATCGTATGACAGAGGGAAAGACATTGATGAAGCAGCTGAAGATGTTTGTGCCGAAGGAGCTACCCTGAGGATTGTCCAAAGGGATATCCAGGGACTGGGAGGATTGATGTCCACCAGCCCCATTGTGTTCTGAATGATTCAACCAGTGGGGAGTTAACAACTGATTACCATCAAGTTAAATTTTGTTCAGTCTCCTTGACATCTTGCTCAATCAAATACTGCCATGATATCAGGGCCAGTCACTTTACGCTGTGTTCGTATCTTCTATCCATGTCAATAGGCCAAAGTATATGTGTGGGGAGTGTTTCCTTCTCTCAGGAAGTAGTGATGGTTGGGACCAGACAGTGGGGAGGCCAAATCAATGAAATGTTTGGGGGGCGCGAGTGGGTGTCAGTGGATTTTGTCCCGTCAGAGAGTCGAGGGCTACAAAGAATTGTGCATAAAAGAGAAATTGCGGCCGAGTGCAGATCAGCCCTGACTTACTGAATGGAAGGGCAGGTCTGAGGGGCTATGTAGCCTGGTTTTATTCCAGTATACCCCATAGTCCAGTCACTTTGTGGCCTCTTCCATTTCCTGTGTTACTGACTTCAAGTAACTGAATAGACTGATCCTGTTGCTGTGTAACTGGATACTAGTGCTGCATGATCTGGTTACAGTTATATAGGCCCTAGGGGTTTATTGGCTTCATCCTATAATTGTATATCAGGCTCCAGGGGCTGAAAAGCTTCATTCTGTTCTGGTGCAACTGAAATCCATATTGACTAAATCAACTGCCCTTGGAGAAAGTGAGCACGGCAGATGCTAGAGATCAGTGTCGAAACGTTTGGCAATGGAAATACACAACAGGTCAGGCAGCATCAGAGGAACAGGAGATTCGATGTTTTGGGCGTTCCTGGTGAAGATCTCCTGCCCCTCGAATGCTGCCTGTCCTACTGTGCTTTTCCAACACCACATGTTTTGACGTCTACTGCTCCACCGAGGTCAATCTTCCTGGTCACATTATCCAATTACTTTAAGAAAATTGTCAAGCACAAACTTCCTCTCACAAAGCCACAGTTACTATTCCCAAATCAAAGCCTGTCTTTCTAAATGCATGTGCATCTTATCCCTCAGAACCTTCTCAATTAACTTACCTACTACAGATGTTAAACCTACTGATCTGAAGTTCCAGGGCTTTTTTGTGCAGTTCTCCTTGAATAAGGGTACAACATTTGCTATCCTCCAGTCTTCCGGACGTCAGCTGTGGTCAATGATGATCAACATTATAGGCCAGGGTCCCCGCAAATTACAAAGTTATGAGAGGAATGGATCGGATAAATAGGCAAAGTCTTTTCCCTGGGGTCGGGGAGTCCAGAACTAGAGGGCATAGGTTTAGGGTGAGAGGGGCAAGATATAGAAGATACCTAAGGGGCAACGTTTTCACGCAGAGGGTGGTATGTATATAGAATATGCTGCCAGAGGAAGTGGTGGAGGCTGGTACAATTGCAACATTTAAGAGGCATTTGGATGGGTATATGAATGGGCCGGGTGCTGGCAGGTGGGACTAGATTGGGTTGGGATATCTGGTCGGCATGGAAAGGTTGGACCGAATGGTCTGTTTCCATGCTGTACATCTCAATGAGTCTATTTCTTTCTCCTCGGTAAACATAGAGTAGAAATATTCGTTGAGGACTTCACCCATCTCTTATTGTTCCACACATACTTATCCACATTGGTTTTCGAGGGGTCCTATTTTCTCTCCAATTATTGCTTTTTCTTTTAAAATATTTAAAGTACCTTTTTGGATTCATCCTAATCTTCTCCGCCAAGGCTCTTTCTTGCCCCCTTTTCACCCTACTGATTTCCTTCTTCAGTAAACTCCTGTATCTCTTATATATCTCCAGGGATTCCCTTGATCCCAGCTGCCTGGACCTGAGCCACGCCCCAAGTTCGAACATGAATCTGAGGACCAGTTTTGTCCTTCCCCATAACTATTTGAAAATTAATAGAACTGTGGTTACTGGTCCCAAAGTGCTCCCCTACTATCAACTCAGACATCTGTCATGCCCTATTTACTAAGAAAATTTCGAGTTTTGCCCCTTCCCGAGTAGGACACTCTATATACTGATTGAGGAAACTTTCCTGACGCATTTAAGAGATCCCATGTCATCAAACCTCTTTATGCTCTGGCCGTTTCAGTCTGTATTAGAAAAATTAAAATCCCCTATTATGATAACCCTATTGCTCCCGCAGGTCTCCCCTGTCTCCCTGCATGTTTGTTACTCTCATGCCTGTTGACTCGTTGGGGGCCTATATTACAACCTCAATCACCTCACCATTCCATTCCTATTTCTTAACTCCACCTTCAAATCCTCACTGGATGGTCCGTGAGTTATTTTATCTCTAATTACTGCTGTGGTACTCCCCTTAATCAGAAATGCAACTCCCCCTCCCCTCCTTCCACCATCTCTGTCTCACCTAAAGCACTTGTTCCCTAGCACATTAAGCTGTCAGTCCTATCCATCACTTAGCCATGTTTCTGTAATGGATATAATATCCCAGTCCCACCTACATATCCACCCCCTGAGTTCATCGGCCTTACCTGTCAGCCCTCTTGCATTGAAACAGATGCCATTTAATCCAAAATGCATTGCTTTCTCTCTGTCGTTTTCCAGCCTAACCTTACTATTTCTGATTACTGTATCTCCTTCCACTTGCCTCCCTGCTCTTGAGGATACGACCATCTGCCATTCTAGTTTAAACCCTCCCTTGTAACCCAAGCAAAACTGGCCGCCAAGATATTGATTTCCCCTCCAGTGCATGTTTCGGACTATAATCTCCCTCTCAGGAGATTATCACTGTCAAGGTTTGTTTTTAAAATGTTTCTCCTAGCTCTCTGTAATCACGCTGCAAGACATCGTCCCAATTTCTACGGATATTATTTGTGCCAACGTGCATAATGATTTCTGGCTGCTCACCCTCCCCATTGAGAATGTTCTGCAGCCACTTGGAGACATCCTGGACCCTAGCACCTGGGAGGTAACGCACCATCCTAGATTCCCGTTTGCGACCACAGAATCTCCGATCAGTTCCACTAACAATCGGCCCTCCTATCTTTAACGTCCTGTTTACCTTTCCCTTTCCCGCTGTGCCCCAGAGCCAGTGATAGTACCACAAACCTGGCTACTGCTGCTTTCCCCTGAACGGACATCGTCCCCAACAATCCAAAATGGTCTACTTTCTTTCGAGGGGAATGGCCACAGGGGATTCCTGAACTACCTGCCTACTCCCTTTGCTATTCCTGGTGGTCACCCATCTACTCTCTGCCTGTAACATGACAGGAAGCAAGTAACGCCTGTTGGATTAAATTGTGTTTATTTAAATAAAACAGAACTGAAATGTAAGGCTAATGAACTCAGGACGATAAACGTTGGACTGGAATATTACAGTCATTAAAAAAACATAACTAGGGGCATGTCTATGAATTTGCCAGTATCTTGGATGACCCTGAGCGCATCCGAGATTAGATTACCCTTCGGTCCAACAGTCCGCACCGACCCACAGAAGAGCAGCCCACCCAGACCCACCCCCGTACACGCAAAACTACTGGTCATTTAGCATGACCAATTCACCTGACCTGCACATCTTTGGACTGTGGGAGGAAACCGGAGCATCCGGAGAAAACCCATGCAGACACGGGGAGAATGTGCAAACTCCACACAGACAGTTGCCTGAGGCAGGATTTGAACCCTGGTCGCTGGTGCTCTGAGGTAGCAGTGCTAACCCATGAGCCACCGTGCCGCCAAGCATCTCTCCCTAACACGGTCTCCCAGGAGCTGAAGCACTGTGCAGTGCCCACACGTGGAGCCATCAGGGCCGGTGGAATTCTCCCAGAGCTACCACATCTCAGAAGAGGAGCGTGCGACTGCCCCTAAATGCCATCTCGACTGCTGTAACAATAAAGGTAAAAGGACTTTATTTGAGTTTACCTGTACATTTTGCTGAGCTGGAGCTGTCCAAACCTCTCGTGTCAAAGATTTCCTGCTTACTCATCTACCAACGGCATGTCTCTCTACCCCTCCACATTTAAGTTTGGTCAGGGAAGGAACGAGACACGACAGTGATGTAGTGTTTAGGGCTTCAGCACTCCTTTACACCTGGCCCCTGACTACCTGCTTATCAGTGCAGGTCGCTGCTTGACCTTGGAGGGTGTCTTGCTGAGGTCTTCCTTCTGGTAGTGGTGACTGTGTCGATGCAAATCCTCACCCCGACAGGCAATCCGTGTTATCGCAGTCCTCTTGTACTTTCTGTATATTAGTATCGCGTTTATGAATTCCTTGAATCCCTCGATTGCATTCCAAACACTGTCTCACTCCATAGTGAGAGTTTGATGTTCTTGTGAATACAGGGCTATTGGAAAAGAACACCATTAGACATAGGGACAACAATATGTCTATCCGCTCACTGAGTCTTCTTTTCCTTCAATTAGGTTATATTTATTTTGTTAATCCCCTATTCCACTTTCCTGTGATTTCCTATAACACTTGTATAAAAATCTGTCTGTCTCAGCCTTGAAGATATTTAATGATCCAGCCTCAACAGCCCTCCGAATTTTCTACAATTGTTTACCTTTCACTGATGTGAGACTTGGTCTTTAATCTGGTGATTTGCCCACTCGATCTTGCACAAAATTCCAATTCTTCCTCAGCTCCTGTACCAATTTGCTTAAGGGTCAAACGGCAACTCTCCCTGAATCCAGGAACTGCTTCTCCAAACTGAAGACCGATTCGTAGGATGTGTTTAACATATTCTCTGTCTCTGTGAACAGGCTGTCCCCTTCGTCCCTCATACTCCCATTCTTTCCCGCGTTATCCTCTTCCCCTTAATAAACCAACAAAAATGACTTTGGATTCTTGCTAGTCTTACCCGCTAAAGTTTTATCACCCCTCCTTCTGCTCTTCCACTTATTTTTTCAGTTTAGCCCTACGCTTTCTATATTCTTTTAGGACCTTCATTGAGAAAGTGAGGTCTGCAGATGCTGGAGATCAAAGTTGAAACTTTATTGCTGTAACAGCACAGCAGGTCAGGCAGCATCCAGGGAACAGGAGATTCGACGTTTCGGGCACAGGCCCTTCTTCATTCCTGAAGAAGGGCCTGTGCCCGAAACGTCGAATCTCCTGTTCCCTGGATGCTGCCTTACCTGCTGTGCTGTTCCAGCAATAAAGTTTCAACTAGGACCTTCATTGACCTGCTCAATTGGTACCTGCTTTAAGCTTCTCTTTCCTTTCTCATCCTGTTCGGAATTCGTGTCGACATCTGAGGTTGTCTGGGTGTGTGTTCCTAAATTTTATCTTCGGTGTAACATGCTGGGCTGACACTGTCATCAATTCAATTTTAATCAAATGATCCCCAAACCCCGCCCCAACTTGTTCTGCTACAGTTTCACCCAGAAGCAATTGCACTTTGCCCACATCTGGTCATTTGATTACATAAAATCTGTCTCCCCAATGCAAAAAGCTCTTATTTTTCGAACATTTTTGGGGTCTTTTTCTGAGCAAAGTCAAAATGTGTGATATTTTCTGACTGGCTTCGTTCCCCACAGTGAGGCCCAGCACTACACTGCCCATTGTTGTATCTGCTCTATGTTGATATAAGAAGCTCTCTGGAATAAATTTCAAAACACCTGCCCTCTCTTAAAACGTTATCACTGCCCTAATGAATGTTTGGAATTGAAATGCCTGAATATAAAGATCCCATTATTGTTTTTACACACTTCAATAACTTGATTATATACCTGCTCGCGTAGTTTCCTTTATCAGGGGGTATATAATATATCTCTAGCAGTGTTTCTGCCATGGTTTTGATCCTGAGCTCTAACCACCAAAACTCATTAGAAGATCCTTTTAAGATATCGTCCCTTCTTACGCCAGTAACTGACTCCGTAATTAATAAGGCAACACCATATCCTCTTTTACCCTCTCTCCTATCCTGTCTATAGCTCTGGTACCACAGAATATTGAGTTGTCAGCCCCGACCTCCCTCAACCACATCTCTGTAATGGCAAAAAATGTCACACTTCCACATGTCACCTCGTTTCCTTATCATATCTGTCTGTCTGATAATATTACCAGCATTAAGGTAAAGCACATCCAACCTGGAAAATATCACCGGAATTCTCTGTATCTCGGAGTTCTTCAGTCATTCATTGCTCGTTATCAACCTGTCCAATTCATGAACCAAAACTGTAACACTGGGACTGAATGAATATTTGTTAAATTTGAATTTCGTTTTTAGTAAATGTGTTCATCAAATGCAACTTTCCAAAACTGAACTTTCAGCTCCAGATACAACGAGTTTCTGCTGATTAGTTCCCTGCTCAGTGTGCAGAGGGGACAGCCCTCAGTAATGGAGAAAGTGAGGACTGCAGATCCTGGTGATCACAGTCGAAAACTGTGACGCTGGAAAAGCACAGCCAGTCAGGCTGCATCTGAGGAACAGCAGAGTCAAAGCTTCCCATGTTTTCCATTCCATAATATACACGATATTGGGAACCATACTTGCTCAGGAAGGCAGCACTGTGCAGAGCCCTGTAAAGGAAAGCAGTCAATCAGCTGTTTGGACAGTGAGTAAACAAGTTGAAGTAAAATACAGACTGATTGAAGTACAAACATAAAGATAGATAAATCCCTCGGCAAGAAGGGAAACACCCTAGGTTACGATAGGAAGAGAGTGAATAGATTTCTGTGTCTTTGGCGATGGTCTTTGCGTCTTCAGTCTCCATTTGAGTAGTGTCGGATGATTGGAGGGTGGCAAATGTTAGTCCCTTGTTCAGGCAAGTAAACAGGGATTTTCCTGAGAATGACAGACGAGTCAGTCTTACTTCAGTATTGGGCGAATTATTGGAGGGGATTCTGAAAAATCACAGTTTGATTAGGAATAGTCAGCATGGCTTTGTGAGGGGCTGGTCATACCTCAAAACTCTGATTGGGTTCTTTGAGGATAGGATTAAGCACACCGAAGAAGGTAGACCAGTGAATGCTGAGTGCATGGATTTTAACAAGGTGCTTGATTAGCTTCCCTCTGGCAGTTTCATTCAGAAAGTAAGGAGGCATGGCATACAGGGACACCTATTTGTCTGGATACAGAATTGGCTAGCACATAGAAGACAGAGGGTTGTGGTAAATGAGAAGTATTCAGTGTGGAACTAGGTGAGCAGTGGTGTTCCGTATGGGACCTCTGCTGTTTGTGATTTTGATAAATGAATAGGATGAAGAAGTGGAAGGGTAGGTTCGTAAGATTGATGATGTAACACAGTTTGGTGGAACTGTGGATAGTGTGGAGGGCTGTTGTAGTTTGCAACAGGACATTGACAGGATGCAGGACTCAGCTGCTAAGTGGCAGATGATGTCCAATATGGAAAAGTGGGATACGATTCATTTTGGAAGGTCGAAGTTGAATGCAGAAAACAAGGTTAAAGGCAGGATTCTTACATTGTGGAGGAACGGGGGATCATATGATCCATGGCATAGCTCCCACAAAGTTGCTACCCAGGTTTATAAGGTTGTTAAGAAGGTGTCTGATGTGTTACTTAGCCGAGGGATTGAGTTTAAGAGCTGCGAGGTTATGCTGAAACTCTATGGAGCCGTGGTGAGACCACACTTAGAATATTGTGATCATTTCTGCTTACCTCGTTATAGGAAAGATATGGAAGCTTTGGTGAGGGTGCTGAGGAGATTTATCAAGATGCTGCCTGGACTGGAGGGCATGTCTTACAAAGAAAATTTGAGGGAGCTAGAGTGTTTTCCTCATTGGAACGAAGAAGAATGTAAAGTGACTTGACAGGGGTGTTCAAGATGATGAGAGGCATAGATAGAGTGGATAGCCAGAGACTCTCTGCCAGGGTGAAAATTGGTCTCGAGAGAGTATGATTTTAAGGCAGTTGGAGGAATGTTTAAGGAAGATGTTAGAGGTAGGTTATTTACACAGAGAGTGGTGTGTGTGTGTGCAATGAAGAGCTCGCAGTTGTAGTAAAGTCAGCTATACTAGGGATATTTAATTGGAAAGGCACATGAATGATAGTATAATGAAAGGTATGTAGGTTAGTCTGATCTTAGAATAGGGTAAAAAGTCGACAGAAAGTCAAAGGCCGAAGGGCCTGCACAATGCTGCACTGAACTGCACTGTTCTATGTTTCCAGTTTCACCCAGCTTGTGGATTCTCATCAATTGTTGAATGTGTGAGGCAATGATGTGTGTGAGATCAGGAAGCTTTGGAGGGTGTAAGGCCAAAACCTCCAGTTATGGTTTGCATTGTTACAGTCACCTGAAAGCCAGTATAATATGTGTGGTTACTTAACAGACAGAATTCGCCAAGTTCAGTTATTAATGTGATTTTTGGATTGCCGTTTTCTGCTGGTTACTTCACATAAATTCTACTGTGTGACCCATGTAGTAATCTCTGACCATTCACAGAGATGTACAATTTTATTTTGATATTGAAGAATGTGAAGGTAACATTTATTGGATATGGATTTAAAAGTTTGTTTGTGAGACACAAGGCACTGCAATAGATTGTCAACTTGTTAACGTCTTCACCCGTGACTGATCCGGGGTGCAGATGTATGGAGTCTGGGAGGCAGATCAGATTCCATCACCATACATAACTTGTATGGTGTGATTCTGGCTCTCCATGTCAACACGTGTGCTCTCTAGGCCAGGCTCTGACTGAAGATGAATTTTGAAACTTGGTTGCTGGTCAGCCATTAGTATTTAACCTGGACAACATTTGTACCTACACTGAGACCAGTGATAGTCTGTTGGCGGGTTCTCCCCCTGCCAAAGGTGAATTCCAAATTGTTTGTTTTGAAGTAATGTTTGACTGACTGCTCTGAACCAGGTTAGAAGCTCAAAGCACAGATTGTGGAACAGGCCACTGTGTCTCTCTGTATCACAGGCAGCTGTGAGGTCCAATAACACTGTAAATGATTTCAGATCTATTGGAAGCAATTTTCAGCGTAGCTCATTGCAAGGTGTTGAGTTTACTGACCCGAACAATAATCGGATGATTACTATATTTCATGAATTGGGCATTAAAAAAGACGTGAACGATAATTATTCAACTGAACTATAATCTCTTAAATCAATTATGTTGATTCTATATTTAATGAACTAAATTATTAACTCATGTCAAGATTTTCTAACACAGAAATAAAATACGTATATTTTATTTTATCCAAGAAAGAACATAACTCTTGTGGTGATCAGAATTAGATATTCAATGTCAGGATTCAAAACAATGTTTTGCCACTCCAATATTTTTAAAGTGGTTGGCTTCTGAATGATCACATGTTCTGAGTGAGCAAACGATTGAACATACAAATAGAATTAGTGTTCGTATACATTTATATATAAACAACCAGTTTAATTTCTCACTGAAATGTACGATCTTCAGCTAATTGCCAGCAATTTAAAAATGGCAATAATTCAACATGGACTGTTAATATTAAACTAAATAAATTATTTGTATTATCAAATTTTAGTGAATAATAATTTAAAAACTTCCAATTTTTAGAATGAATGATGTTTAATATGAAATGTGGAGACTGAAACAAAGCAACGAACATAATATCGTGTCAGTGAAAAGTCAGAGCTTTCCAAAGAGTTTTGTGACAAAGCAATGATATATTTGTTTTAGTAATTGGAATACAACATGTAAAATATTCATGTTCTGAGTAATAATTAGACTTCATAATGATGCTTACCTTGCAATACTTGCATTTTAAATGCTTATGCTACACCAAATAATCAGATATTTTTGAGCATTTACACAGTGAAATAATTGGATACTGACTTTTATTCACAGCTGGCACATGATAGAGTACAAAACTTTAAAGTACAGGAGGAGGCCATTGGCCATTATGTATGAATCAGCTCCAAAAATGTCTCTAAAGCACCCCCATATGCCAGCCCTCTCTCTGTTGCCCGTTAAATTCCTAATTTCCAAATATATATATATAGTTCTCTTTTGAATCTTCATCCACAATTTTCCCAGCCAGTCAATTCCAATTCGTAAATAAAGACGTTTTTCCTTATTTCACTCCTGGCTCTTTTGCTGACAACCTTGAAATTAGAATTCCTTGATGCTGTAATACAGTATTCTTTTTCTACTCAAGCAGAAAACTAGTCGCCAGGATATATGAACATCAACTAACTTCAAAATACATGATCCAACACTAATTTCTTACGTACTGATGAGTAAGTACGCCACTTTGACTAGGTCTGCATATCCATTCTAGGACAGGCCAAACAGAGACAAGCACATGAATTCCTGGACACATGGCATCCCAACCGGAACTCCATCAACAAACATATCAATTTTGACTCCATCGACCATCCTCTGAGAAAAAGGGCCAGAAATGACATCATCGACAAAGGAAGTTACATCAACTACTCAAGGAAACTGAAACATTTAAATACAAAGTGGGAGATAACACCAGCACTTCACTGGAGGCTCACTTACTGTGTACAGCCAATGGGACAAACTAGGAACTGCCATTAGCTATTGCTTCAGAATATAACTGCGTGTTCGTGGCTGCCACCACATAGAACAAATGAATGAAATTACGAGCCTGCACCAACAAGTGCATATCAAAGGCTTTTTAAAAATGTTTGTGAGATTACCTGATCAATCACCCGTCTATGAAATGCATTCCAGACACATGTCACCACGGGCAGAACGGCAGCTTAGTGGTTAGCACTTTTGCCTTAGCGCGCTGGGGACCCAGGTTTGATTCCAGCCTCGGGTGACTGCCTGTATGGATTTTGCACATTCTCCCCGTGTCCGCGTGGGTTTCGTCCAGGTACTCCGGTTTCCACCCACAATCCAAAGATGTGCAGGTTAAGTGAATTGGCCATGCTAAATTGCCGAATGTGTTCAGGGATGTGTAGGTTAGGTGCATTAGTCAGGGGTAAATATAGGAGAGACGTGTTTGGTTGGTTACTCTTTGGAGGGTCAGTGTGGATTTGTTGGGCCGAAGGGCCTGTTTCCACACATATTATATATTTTATATTCTATGTTTGTGCCACCCGCTCAGTTCAATACAGACTCCACAAATCCTCTCTCAATCCCCTGCCTTTCACTTTAAGTATGCTGCCCTTTGTTTTTGACCCTTCGAGTAAAGGAAACAGCTGCTGTCTGTTCATCCTCTCCATACCCCTTATGCTCTTGTACACCTGTACCAGGTTCCCTCCTCAACCTTCCCTGCTGCAAAGAAAAAAGGAGCAAGTTTAACCCTCGCCCTTCAAAATTTGAGTACTCATTTTTCTTGTTAATTCTGATATGAATCATCTCACATTTATCAGTGTTAAACTTCATCGGCCATTAATCTGGATATAGAAAACATTTGTTTATATCGTCCTGTAGCCTAACCCTCTCCTCCTCACTGTGAAGCACCCAGCTAATCTTTGTGTCATCCCCAACATTAGTTACCATTCCACTGCCATCCATCTTCCACATTGTCACCATCATTATTTATGAATATCACAAACACACCTTGATTTCCTTCCTGTTCTCCACATGTTATTCACATAAGCATAATTAAGAATTCCAGTCTCTTGTTGTTCTTATTTTGGGGAATTTACAGATTGATGTAGTTAACACCTATTATGAGTGTGCTGCAAATACCATTTTCGACACAAAGTTAAATTCACCTTTTACACTCTGTCCCTCAGCATGTCATATTCATAAAGCTTGTAACTAATTTAGGATGAACTACGGTTTGACAACTTGCATTGGAACATTAGCCTTTTGTGTGGCACTGTGCTTTGTAACAGTAGTCAGAACTGAAGACATTTTTAATCTGCAGGATGGACACAGACTCATTGCTTGAATCAGCTCATGTCATGAGGATAAATATTCAATTAAATTCTATGTTATGGACTACAGGATATTAAATCATATTCTCATGTCTACCTTGAATTGGGAGCAAATACATACTGTTAAAAAATTCAGAAATGTTGAGACACAACACGGGGGAGAAAAAAAAAGTCACATGCGTTTATGGAGATACAAAACTACAGAGTGAATGTACAATCTGATAAAGAATAAAATGATAGAAAAAGAAGGGCATCAAATCTTAATTTTCAATCGAATCATTTCCAATTTTCCTGAACAGTGGTGGTTTTCACCCAACCTCACCTTTCCAAAAACAATCTTTTCCCAGTCACTAAAACTTCATTAGCCATTCTTCCTCCCTTTCCTACTCTGTCTTTGCACTCCTACTACCCTTGCATTACCCCTTCTGCTGCCACATACACTTCCACTGATGATATCTCTTCACACCCTTCTACTGCCACTCCCACTGTAAGTTACACCAGTTCCTTAGTTACTCCCACTTCCACTGGTCATCCCTTACCCTTTTTGCTTTCCACTGGGGTGCTGGGAGCTGCTGGCTTCTGTGCTACTATTGGTCATCAGTGAATTATGATATTGGGATGATCAATGACCAATAGGAACAGACAATAGTGTATGTCTGTCATTGTCCAATGCACCGTGAATAGGGTGTTTTTTTCCCCATAGAGCGTGGAACATTTTTCTGTCTCTCTGTCACAGCGCTTAACCAAACAACCTCATCCCAAATAGGATAAACCTCTCCTCAGAATCAGAAATCCAAGCAGCTGTTTGTCCTTAAACGTTGCGATAACAGTGGCCACATTGTTCAAATATGCCGTGTTCTACCCTTTTTCTCTTTAGAATTTTAACTGATTTTCCAATGTCAGTTGAGGTGAAATCAGAGTAACTTCCCTTGCCATTAAAGTAGTATTTGACTCACGTATCATATTGACCCTCAGGCAACTGCGCTCAACGGGAATCAGAGGAAATTCTGTGCTTGTAATTTCCTGAATGAATAATGAAACCTTCCCTAGAGCTATTGGGAACTCTGCCTTTGCTAGTGCCTTCCAAAACCATGGATGGATTCGTCTTATTAATAACATCAAGATACATTCTATTTTCACAGTTTGGTCTACCATCTCAGAAACGTAAGACCTTGCTGGATGAGTGTCACCCCAATGAAATCAGAGCATTACAATAAGATAATGATTCCGATTATTTTCAATCATTTACTTTCTGAAGTCTGGTCGTGCGGTGTCGTTGTCACTGAGATCAACATTTTCTCTGTTCAACAGCATCACATCACATTGGCTCAAGTCTGCACTATTCCCCAATTCTACTTAATTCTCCAGCTCATTCGCCATGCTCACCAGATAAAAGATGCCGAAAAGATGGAATCACTTAGTGATGCCTATGAGCCTCTGGAACCTGCCACCCCACCCATGCCCTGCAATCTGAGTCCATCCCCTCCCACAAGCCCACCTCCTGTCGTGTATTCACTATCCCTCCTAACTGTTCACGCTCTAATGCTGAATGTTCTGTACTCAGAAAAGGTCTCATCTTTATCCCTCTGTGCCCCCACTTTAATGAATTCCAGGCATGACATAATGTTGAACTCCTCTTCCACCGTCTTCTCCTCGGTGTCCATTTCTTTGTGCAAGAGTGCACTCCCCATCCCATAGACCCTTCGCCCAGCACCAACACTCTCCCTTCACATGGACCCATTACTCTGGCGTTTACTTGAACTCAATCTGTTCATTGAGAATGCTGCATGTGAGTTTGGTTGTCTTAAATTCTCTGTATCCCCCTCACCTATCCAACCTATCACCCTCTGAACAGACTGTACGCTGTATGCTTCGATCCAGCCCTGACTATGTTCCTCAGCCTGTGCCGATAAGGATGGTGCTGCTGGAGTCTGGTGGACTGACGTCTACATTTCAGAGGCTGAGTGCCAGCTTTCAGATACCTCCGCATATCAACTGCTTGTCCATAACCCTAAAATGGCACATCAGGTTATTTTATTAACTAAATCTGACCACATTTCATCTGGAGGTTCCCACGCACTTGCCCCCACCCCCACCCCGGCAAGCACACACACACTCATTCCCACCTAACAGTCCCACAGCTGATGGTCCTCTGATAGCAGAGTTCTCTTTTATCTCCTCCTGAAAATCCACAAACAGAACTGCCTGGGCAGACCCATTGCTTCAGCCTGCTCCTGCCATGCACACCTGGGCCCAAGTTATACCTGTTCCTTCATGGGGTACGTAGACCATTCCTTGTTCCAGTTCTATTCCATCCCCATCCACAACTCTTTATCCGATACGTAGATTTTATCATCGCTGCTGCTACTCTCTCTTGTCCAGAATTGGAAAAGTTTATCGTTTCCAATTTTCAACCCTCCCTCACTTTCACCTGGTCTACCTCTGACTCCTCCCTTCCTTTCCTCGACATCTATGCTTCTATTTCTGGGGATAGACCGGTCACTGATATTCAGTATTAACCCAGGTAGTCCCACAGCTACCTGGAGGAGACATCCTCACACTCTGTTTCCTGCAAAGACTTCATTTCATTCTCCCAGTTCCCCCATCTCCACCGCATTGCTTCTGATGATGTCGTCTACAAAAATATGGCCTCTGAAATGTCCACCTTATTCCTCACCCGAGAATTCCCAGCACTGTTATCGACATAGCCCTCAACCAGTTCCAACCCATCTCCTACACTTCTACCCTCAGCCTCTTTCTTCCCTCCTGCAACAGCGTTAGAGTTCCCCTTGTTCTTACCTACCATCCCACCGGCATTCACATGCAGAGGATCATCAGTCCGCATTTCCCCCACCTCCAGCGAGATGCCACCACCAGACACATATTTGCGTCCTCTCTCTTTTCTGCCTTCTGAAGGGCCAGTTCCTCCAGGACACACGGTCCACTCTTCATTCACTCCCAACACCTCTCCCACCTCCCCCACTCCCCACCACAGGTCCACTTCACTTTCCCCTGCCGGAGGTGTTACATTTCCCATATACCTCCTCCCTCTTCACTATACAAGGAGCCAAATATACCTCCCAAGTGAAGCAGCATCCTACAAACATTTCCCACAATCCGGTCTACTACATTCGCTGCTCACATTGTGGTCAGCCCTACATTGGGGAAACTAAAGGTAGACTGGGTGACCACTTCACAGAATATCCAAGAAGTACCTGTGCAAAAGACACTGTCTCAAAATGGTTTGGTCTCACAATGCAATACGTCATCGATATTTAGAGCCCTGTGAAACGTAGGAACTTTGTAAGTTCTCATTTAAAGTTCATAACAAATTACTCGAGATTCAACAGATATAGCAGCTTTGCTAATATCGTTCAGATCAGTCGATTTGTCACAGTTCAGAAAGAAAAAGTAATTGAAAGGTGGAAACTCAGCAGAGATACACAGAATTAACCTTTGATTCCAATATGACTTTTTCAGAACATTGTCACATCATTTTCGATATATTAAACTGTTTCTCTCTGTAGATACTTACTCATCTGTTGCGCTTCTCCACCTTTTTCTGTTTGTATTTCATGATTCCGTATCACTATATTTCATGTTTCTTGACAGGGTTACATGCTGAATTTAGTTATATATGGACAATGTCGTCCTTTTCTGTTCCTTTTATAATTGGTGTGTCTGTGACACCTGTGTTAGGGCCGAAATCTGTTTCTTCTTTAAGATTCAAAGGAAGAAAAGAATATTTTTCTGAATATCCTGTAAATCTCATGAACTCCACTTTGTTTGAAAAGACATTTCAGAGCCAGCTGAAATGTCATGAGATATTAGGAATAGATAATTGATGATAGATCACTCTGTATCCTTCATTGAACTAGCTTGTCTACCCCTTTCCAAAGGCTTTGATTACATATCACAGAATTATTTACAGCACAAGTGGGGGAAACTCACCCATTGTCTCTTCCAGCTTGGAATGACTATATCTCCACTGTTAGTCTTCTGTATTGTACCCATAGCTCTTCACATTTTGTTATTAGTGTCTGCTTTTAATTGTAAGTATCCTGCCAGATATGAACAATAAGATCAATGTCAAACAAAAAATAAACAGATCTTAGAGGTCAAGCTCAGCAGGTCTGGCAGTACCTGTGAAGAGAAATCAAAGTTAATGTTTCATGTCCAGTGACTCTACTCAATCTGTATACCCAAAGATTAAATGGTGTGTATATTAAATATTTCTCATTGTATTACATTTAAAATTATCCTGTTCAGATCTCATTGTCATACAGCATTACATCTCCCTAATGTTGGCTATTTCTCTGTTTTGCATTAGATTTAATTCTGTCTGTCAGAAAGAGTGATGGTGACTGGGGAATATCATTGTACTCCCCATGCAGTCTCCGCAGCCACTGCCCCCATTCCGCCTTATCTCGCAGCCAATGTCATGTTCATTCGAACCTGACTCATTAATTCATAAGTCTTAATGTATAAGTTCATTGTAATTATCACCTTTGGTTTTGGACTGAGGCCAAAATGTGTAAAATAAATACTGTTTTACAGCAAATAAAACTCCACTTAGAAGCTTGTCAATTTGTATAAATTAATTGCTGAAGTATATTCTCTATGGAAGTTCCAAAGAGGAACATTCAGAGAAGTCCACACTTCCTGTCTATGTTCAGGGCAACTGTGCCCAGTGACACTCTGTTCGCTAGCGTTTGGTCCCGTGGAGGAGAGATCAGAACAGTAAAATCATCCTGATTGTGATTCTTTTGCGGGATGGATGGATTTGCGGAGAGATGGTTCCAGCACAGTAAACAGACAACAGACAGAATCAGCTCGCCTACCAGAAAAGCATCCATCATTCTCCCTCACAACTGACTTCACTAGAGCAATTGGTGATGGGAGATTTGACCAATAGCAAACAATGTCAACATGTAGTTCACTCCAGTTATATTGTGAACTGAATGTCCTGTATAGAAAGCTGGGACTGTTTGCTCAGTGATTGTGATTAATGTCAGTCTCCATGCAATGTAACTGTGTCACTGGAAGGTTTCCCTCTCCTATTGGTGAGGGGCTTAATTCAGTGTGCTATCCCACTGTAGTTGCAGATGCATCAGCTCCAACAGTAACAGAGATCAACAGCTGTGCAGTCAGAGAGAGGACAGATCTGAATGTGAGAATTGCGGATTGGAACATTACAACAATGGAGAGGCGATTTTCCTTAAGTGTTTTCAAAATTTCGCCCTATTAGGAATTTCTATAATATCGGATATCAGCAGTGCTGATGATTATTCTGGGCGTGGTGGAGGGTGTGCTACTAATCTATTCTCGCTATTGTTGGTGTTCTCTACCTCTGTCCATTCATTAATCCCACAAACAAATTATAACTTCGTTGCAATTTCTGTTATCTATATTTGTCAGAGAAAGAAGCTGTTATCTTCCATTTCAATTGCAGTCTCCATTCATTATCCATGAATTGCTGACCACTACCTCACAACCATCTGCAAACAAAACTGTTCACAACCTCGAGATCGCTTTTTACCCTGAACTGATTTATGTCTCGTGTTCTCTCTGTCACCAAACCTGTCCACTACCAGCTCCTAATATCCCCAATTTTCATCTCTGTGTCAGTGTTGTTGCTGAACAAACCATTGGATGCACGTTGGCAAAATTAAGACTTAATGTTTAAAGTTCTCTGCTGACCACTACTCCATTACAAATATTTCAATCAAAAAATTATTCTTGTCTCGGATCTTACTTCATGATTAGGACACTGTATGAATGTAGGAATGTCGCTGGATGAATTTCAGAAGCAAAGCTTATTAAACAAACAATATTGTTTCAAGTGATTTGTTTCAAGTCCAACCACAGCTGATGACAGAACTTAAATAAAAATGATAAGAATTGGAATGAAAGTGAATTTCACGAAAAACAACCACAAAAACAACCTTTTGTCTGAAAACCGTCCTGTTTCATTGATCACCTTCGGTAAAGAAATATAATGTTATTACCCGGTATGGGTTAAGTGAAACTTCAGACCCATGATAATGTGCTTGACATTATATTGGCTTGGCGGCTGGCCTCAGAATCAGGGCAATTATTGGTGGTAACCAAATGCTGCCCTTGGCAGAGATGCCAGCATCCCACGAAATAACAAAATTGAAGGTGAAATCAAATAAAGGAAAGTGCTGAAAATCTGAAATAATGGAAAGAAAGGCAAAGAAACGAACAGAAATTGCTGGGGAACTTTTCTGAACTGAAAGGCAGCTGGAAAGGAATGTGATTAATACCTTTGACAGGGAAGTCTGCTTTGAAGGGGAGAAAAAATCAATACAGAAAGAGATACAGAAGAAAAAAGAGCAAACAAAGAGAATGATGATCAGCTGGGCTAGAAATAATATGTAAGATTTTTTCGCATACAAATTAGTGCTACTGCTCTTTACACCGTATCATAGGAACACTCTACTTACAGATAGGGGGAAAACTTGTATTAATCTAAGATAACGTTTAAATCGATTTGATACCCCTGTCTTCCCAGAGTGTGGTCATCTTCTTATATTCATTAATGGAATATTGGTATCACCGACTAAGCCAGCGTTAGTTCACTTTACCAGTAGCCCTTAATAAGCCGTTGAGCCACTGTAGTCCACGTGTTTGATCTGATTTGATTGGATTTAATGTAGTCAAATGTACAATGGAAAGGATTGTTTTGCGAAGAGAGCAGGAACATGGTGGTAAACAAGGAAACAGAGATCATAGGGTACTTAGACAGAATGAGGCATACAAGGTTACAGCTTCACGGGAAGTGGGCAAAGCAAGATCTAATTCAGCAAGATTAATATTCTATGAAAAGTTAGAGATGTCAATTCGTCAGTCGAATAATGGTTGGGAAGGAAGTTCTCCTGAGTATCCTGGTTCATGTTTCCAAGCCTCTGTGTCTCCTCCCTGTTGGAAGAGGTTGTAGGAGATCATTACCGGTTTGGGACAGAACTTTGATGTTGCCAGCCTTTCTGCGACAATGACACGTACAAATGGATGGACGGTTGTCTTCCGTGATGGTCTGGGCTGTTCACACAACCGTCTGTAGTTTCTTATGGTCTTGGGCAGAGCAGTTACCATGTAAGTCCATTATGCACGTGAATAGAAAGCTTTGAGTTGCCCGTATACTGAGCACTGGCAGACGGGCGGTTCCAAAATAGTTAGATGGAACAATTGGCTGTTAAATGGATACCCACGTTCTGGTTGCTGTTTTGACAACAATTTAAATGTAACCGATAAACTTACATTATGTCCACGATTCCAAAACTCAGTTGAGTTAATTGTACTGCCAACATTGAACCAATGAGCTATCACCTGCGTCAAACCAATAGAGAAGCCATCAACATCACAATGCTGGAGAAAGAGACAGACACGAAGGGAAGGAGAGAGAGAACACAGCGAGGGAAACTGATGGACAATCTGGCAAAGAGAGATCGGAAAAAAACAAGGTAACAAAGAGTCACACGGGCTGGGAGCAAGGGAGATAATGTCATGGGAAGAAACAGAAGACAGGGAAAAGGAAAACACAAGGAAAGAGACAGTGTGAGAGAAACAGTGAAAGACAAAGTATACGGGGAGCTGGGGATAGAGTCACGGGGAGCTGGGGGGAATGGGAGAAACTGTGGATGAGGACCGGAGAGACCTGGGAGTGAGAACTGGTGGGAGCTGGAAGGAGGGAGGTCAGGATTTACTTTGATCTGTACCAAGGTGTTCAGGCAGTTCATACTGAGCAAGGATGTACAGAACGATGGCTGTAAAACATATCTGAGAGGCAAATAGGTTGCGGTGCACATGGTGTGCGCTGGGCGAGATCAACATGTACAAGATCAGCATTATCTGATATTAGCGAGTCCATTCATCAATCTAATAACAGCCAGGAAGAAGCTGTTACTGAACCAGCTGATCTATGTTTTCAAGCTGCTGTATCTTTTAGCCTGATGGAAGAGGTTGTGGGAGATCTTTACAGGCATATGATGGGTCTTTGATAATGTTAGAACTGAGAAAATTCCAGGACAGGAACAGGCCATTCGGCGGTCCAAACCTGCGTCGATCCAGATCCTCTATCTAATTCCGTTGTCTATTTTCGAAGGTCTGTATCCCTTTGCTCCCGGCCCATTCATGTATCTTTCCAGAAACATCTTAAATGGAGCACCACTGGTCACAGTTCTCTATTTTGAGAAACTCCCTTCCTCTACTACGCTTTGTCCCCTATTTCCCAGCCAGTTCTTTATCCTTGCAGCCAGCACACCCTGAACACTATGTGAGTTCACGTTCTCCATAACCCGACCATGGAAAAACTTATCAAATGCCTACCTGAAGTCCATGTACATGACATGTACAGCCCCACCCTCATCAATCAACTTTGTCACTTCCTCAAAGACTTCTATTAAGTTGGTAAGACATGGATTTCCCTGCACAAAACCATGTTGCCTCTCACTGATAAGACCATTTCCATCCAAATGAGAATAGATTCTATCCCTCAGTGTCTTCCCTCGCAGCTTCCGTACCCCTGATGACAGGCTCACTGGTCTATAATTAATTGGATTATTCATGCTACCCTTTTCAAACAAGGGGATTAGCAACGTTCCAGTCCTCTGGGACCTCAGTTGTGTTCACGGATGCTACAAAGATATCTGTTAAGGCCCCAGCTATTTCCTCTCTCCCTTCCCTCAGTAACCTGGGATAGATGTTGGCAGTCTTTCTGCGGCAACAAGCCGTGTAAATACAGTCAATGTTGGGAGATTGGAGTCCGTCATAGTCTGGGCTGTGAACACAACCTTCTGAAGTTTCCTATGGTCCTGGCTGAGCATTGATGTGTGAAGCCGTTACGCACCCGGACAGTACACTCACAATGGTGCATCTGTAGAAGTAGTACATGCTGAATTTCCTGAGCCACCTGAGGAAGGAGAAGCGTTGTTGAATCTTCTTTACGGTCACACCTATGCAAGAAGACCAGGGTAGGTTGTCAGTTATTGTCACTCCGAGGGAGCTGATGCTCTGCACTTCCTCAACCATTGATGTAGATGACGGCGTGTTCCTCTCCTTTCTTTCTGAAGTCAATTATCAGTTCCTTACTATTGCCGAATTTGAGAGAGTTATTACCATTACACCATGCCACCAAGTTCTCAATCTCCTTTTAGTATTCTGACTGATTGTAGTTTGATAACCGTCCTGATTTTGTGATGTCATCAGCGAACTTGTGGCTGGAATTTGACAACACAGCCGTGTGTGTACAGAGAGTTCTGGAGGGGGCTGAGGACACAGCCATGGGAGTACAGGGAGTACAGTAGGGGACTGAGGACACAACCATGGGAGTATAGGGGGTACAGTAGGGGACTTAGGGCATAGCCCTGGATGTACAGGGAGTACAATAGGGGGCTGAGGGCCCAGATGTGGATGTACATGGAGTACGGTAGAGGGCTGATGACACAGCTGTGGGTGTACAGGGAGTACAGTGGGGGCTGTGGACACAGACATGGGTGTACGGGGAGTACGGTACAAAGCTGAGGGTACAGCCGTTGGTGAATGGGGTGTACAGTAGGGAGCTGAGGGATCAGCTGTAGGTGTACGGGAAGTACAGTAGGGGGCTGAGGACACAGCCGTGGGTGTACAGGGAGTACAGGAGGGGACTGAGGACACAGCCATGGGAGTACAGGGAGTACAGTAGGGAACTGAGGAAACAGCCGCGGGTGTACAGGGAGTACAGTAGGGGGGTGAGGACACAGCCATGGGAGTACAGGGAGTATAGTAGGGAATTGAGGAAACAGCCGTGGTTGTACAGGGAGTACAGTAGGGGGCTGAGGGTACATCTGTGTGTGCACATGGAGTACAGTAGGGGGCTGAGGGCACAACCATGGGTACACAGGCAGTACAGTAGGAGGCTGAGAGGCAACCGTGCGTGTACAGGGAGTTGGTATGGGCCTGAGGGCGTAGCTGCATGTAAACAGGGAGTACAGTAGGGGGCTGAGGACAGAGCCATGGGTATGCAGGGAGTACTGTACGGGGCACTCACCCTCTGTTATGGTTATTGTGCAGATTTTTTAGGCAGTTAAGAAAGTAATTGCAATGTTAGCATTCATTTCATGGAACCTTGAATACAAGAGAGGAGGCATACCGATGAGAATGTAATGGGCAATGGTCAGTCGGCATTTGGAATATTGGGAGCTATTTTGGGCGCTATCTCTGGGGAAAGATCAGTTGGTGTTGGAGGTGATCCATCCTGGGGATGGTGGCTTGTCATGAGCGGCAGTGTGTGTACTCGATGGAATTTAGAAGAATGGGAGGCGAGGCATCTGATAGAAACTGATTGATTACTGCAAAGATTGAGACAGTCAGTGTGTAGAAGATATGTCTAGTAGTTATAGAGACTATGACAAAATGGTACAGTTTCACAGTGAACGAATGGGCTGAATGGCCTCAATCTATATCAATATTTCATGCTCTTATGGTCATGTGGTCGATTATTCAGTGCAGAATTGTAAGTCTCTGAGCAGCTCTTGTAACCCTTGTATTTGTATGTTGATTTGAATTCACGTTCTGTTCAATGGTAACCCCTGTGAGATGGTCGATGGGAGGATTCAGTGTTGGCCGGTAGTCCATTAAACATTGAATATACCAGCTATCTGTGAGTCTCATCTGGCGGGAGTACATTGTCTCTCCGATGACAGTCATTTTCAGTCTGGTATTTTCGAAGGATCGATCCTGTTATGCCAGTGTTGTTGAATTTGACCAAACAAATGCAATTTTTCACAGCACATGGCAACAATATGTCATCGAACACTGAACACCCATCTAATAACAGAAACGTCTATAATGTTCTGTATAAGAAACACTGTTTTCCTGTTCGTGTTCAAGTCAGATAACCTGCTCCATCGAGATGCTCAACTTGGAACTATTTTTAATTTTTTTTTGGCTGCGGGCATCGCTGGATGGGACCACCATTTCTTGTCTGTCCCTCGTTGCCTCCTTGAGAAAGTGGTGCTGAGCTGCCTTCTTGAACCGCTGCAGTCCACCTGCTGTGTGTTGACCCACAATGCAATGAAGGAGGGAATTCCAGGGTTTCTACCTGTAACAGTGAAGGAACGGCAACATATTTCCACATTAGGATGTTGATTGGTTCGGAAGTGAATGTATAGGTGGTGGCATTCCCATAAATATGCTGGCCTTGTCATTCCAGATGCAAGTATTCATGGAATTGGAAGATGCTGTCTGAGGATCTTTGGGGAAAATCTGCATTGTGTCTTGTAGATAGCACACACTTCTGCTACTGGGCGACGGTGGTGGAGGGAGTGAATGATTGTGGATGTGATGCCTATGAAATGGACTGTTTTGTCCTGGATGGTGTCAAGCTCCTTTAATGTTGTTGGGTCTGCACTCATTCAGGCAAGTGGGAGAATTCCATCTCATTCCTGACTTGTGCCTTTTAGATGATCGACAGGCTTTAGGAAGTCAGGAGGTGAGTTACTCGCGCAGTATTCCTAGCCTCTGATTTGCTCTTATATTTATGTGGTGAGTCCAGTTGAGTTTCTGATCAATGATAACCCCCAGGATATTGATAGTGGAGAATTTAGTGATTGTAATGCTGCAAAATACCAAGTTGTTATACTGTTAATTATTGGTGATGGTCATTGTCTGGCATCTGTGTGGTGCAAATGTTACTTGCCACTTGTCGGTCCAAGCCTGGAGAGGGTCCAGATCTTGTAGCATTTTGGCATGGACTACTTCCATATCTGAGCATTTGCGAATGGTGCTGCGCATTGTACAGTCATTGTCGAATATGCACACGTCTGACCTTACGATGGCGTGAAGGACATTGATGAAACAACTGAAGATGCTTGGATTTAGGTCTCATCCGGAGAGTCACTGAAGGTGTTGTCTTCTCTGGTGATGAAATGTCTGATAATGAAACTTGCAGCTCAGCGAGCAAACCTTCATCCACTTTATCCTGAGGGACTACTGCACAAATGTTCTGGAGCTCAAATGACTGACTTCCAACAACAATGACCAACTTCCTATCTGTCAGGTATGACTCCAATAGTGGAGTATTGGCCGCCAATACCCTTTTTGCTCGGGTTTCGTGAAGCAACGTTTGAAAGAATGTAGCCTTGATGTCAAGGGCTGGAATTCAGCTCCTTTTTCTATGTTTGAACCAAGGCTGTAATGAGGTCAGCAGCTGAGTGTCACGGGTGGAACCCAAACTGTGTGTCACTGAGCAGGTTATTGCTGAGCAGGTGCTGCTTGATAGCACTGTTGATGTCCCCTTCCATCACTTTACAGATAATGGGGAGTAGACTGATGAGGTGGTATTTGGCTGGGTTGACTTTGTCCTGCTTTTTCTGTACAGAACACACTTGAGCAGTTTTTTTTTTTCCCCATGGTTGGTTTGTAACCATACTGGAATAGCTCGGCTAGGGGAGCGGGAAGTTCTGGAGCACAAGTCTTCAGGACTATTGTCAGCATGTCGTCAGGGCCCATAGCCTTTGCAGTATCCAGTGCCTTCAACCGTTTCTTGAGACCAGTCAATCGAATTTGCTGAATACCGCTATCTGTATTGATGGGGACCACGGGAGGAGACCGAAATGGATCATCCACTCGAAACTTCTGACTGAAGAATTCTGTGAAAGCTTTGGCCTTATATTTTGCACTGATATGCTGCGCCCTTCCTTCACTGTGGCTGGGGATATTTGTGGAGCCTCCTAATCCGGTGAGTTCTTTCATTGTCTACCACCATTCATGATCAGATTGGCAGAACCACAGAGCTTAAATTAGATGCGTTGGTTCTGGGATCGCTTAGCTCTGTCTGCTCCTTGCTTTTTATGCTACTTGGCATGCAAAAGGTTCTCTTTGGAAGCTTCAGCAAATTAACATTTTATTTTTATGTATGCCTGGTTCTGCCCCTGGCTTGCACTCCTGCACTCCCTTTTGAACCAGGGTTAATCCTATTGGTTGATGGTAATGGTTGAGTGGGTGATATGCTGGGTATATGAGTTTACAAGTTACAGGGACTCCCAGAGCATCTACCGCCCCACTGTATCGCACTGAGCTGCCTCCTGTGCTGGATCGTACCTGCCTTTGGGACAGGACATATCCAGGGATGGTGATGGTGCTGTGTGGGTTATATCTGTAAGGTAAAATTCAGTGAGTCAGACTGTTATTTGACTTGTCTGTTAAAGAGTTTTCCGATTTTTGGCACGAGTAATCATTTGTTAGTAAGGAGGACTTTGCAGGTTCGACAATGATGTTTCTAACGTTCAATTTTCCGTTGTCCAGGTCAATACATCCGGTTTAATTTCTTTGAGATTTTGTAGCACATCTGAATGACTCGCTAAACCATTTCAGGGGCGATTGAGAGTCAATCACATTGCTTTGGGTCTGGAGTCAACGGTCGCCAGTCCAGGTGAAGAATGGAGGATTCCTTCATTGAAGGATATCAGTGAACCACATGGATTTTTCTGACAATCGGCAACGATTTCATTCTCATAGGTAGATTCTTAATTCCAGGGATATTTTTAAATTATTGAATTGAATTTTCACCATCTGCAGTGGTGGGATTCGGACCTGGGTCCACAGAACCGGAGCTGATTTTCTGGATTGATAATCTCGCGGTAATACCATGGGGCCTACTTGGAACCACATGTTGTACTCAACTGCTATTCATTGTGTTTTTCTGTTTTTCTATCATTGTTATGTTATTCAGGAACCTCATCTTTCATTAAATCCTGATTGAAATACACGGTGATGAAAGTCATCCCGACTGCTCGAATTTGATTCTGTCTGTTTTGTTTGAATAGACATGTCAAGGCAGCTACACATCAGAGAAGAACATGAAGAGATAATGGTAATTGTGCACTGTACCTGTCACTGGACCAGCGTGTCTGTCCAGACACCGAAAATACTTATTGTGGGTCAGAGAACCGCGAAATTATCATAGCACAAATGGGAGTCAGTCAGCCCATCGTGGGATCACAAGCTTTCCAACGGCCCAATTGGAGCTAGAGAGAGTGTGTGGAGATACATTGTGTGAGAAAGAAAGTGAAGAGAGATAAATAGAGAGAGAATAGAAAGGGGAGCGACAAATTGAGTGGGAGATGAAAAGGGGTTAAATGAGGGTGAAGTTAGATAGATCAGAAGACAGCATGAAGGGGGGATAGGTATGGACAGACAGAAGTTAGAAATGTTATTTATAAATACCTCTGGATTGCAA
Organism: Chiloscyllium plagiosum; assembly: GCF_037043375.1. Taxonomy (NCBI): domain Eukaryota; kingdom Metazoa; phylum Chordata; class Chondrichthyes; order Orectolobiformes; family Hemiscylliidae; genus Chiloscyllium; species Chiloscyllium plagiosum. The sequence continues at coordinate 32,653,164 of NW_028270186.1, read as the reverse complement.
GCCCTTTGTCTGGGTGTCATACACTGTGAGCAGTGTGCTGATACTGGCTATCATCCCAGATCACTTATTCCCAATAATTTCACAGAGCTAGGTTACTGACAGCTAAACAAAATCCATTCGGCCAATAGATTAGTATCATGGAGAAGATACATGGAGAAGAAAAATTGACTATGCCAAGAACAGCAGGAAATGATAACACCCCCTACTGTGTGAGAGACTGGTCCAGAGAATCTCAGTCAGGTGGATCACTGACTGTCGTGGAAATTAAACTGACTGGACTTAGATGCTAACAAGAGCAAAGAAAAAGCTTTATTTTTACCCACTGCATGGGGCCAATACACTTGGCAAAAACGCCTTGTGTATGGGCCCTGAACATAATTTACGTATTCCTTTAATGCTTTTCCAATCACACGCTCAAGGACAAGGGCTGGGAAACATTCGACTTCTTATTTTCTCATCCCCTTGCCATGGACCTAACTGTCTTTATGTTTTCTCAGCTTTTTCTGCTGAATTCGATCGCTCGCCAGGCCAGGTTGAATGTTTAAAAAGCTGGGTGGTAGGCACAGTGTTGTCGCATGTTTATTCCCAAATAATTACTGGTCTGCTGCAAGGCATTACTGATAAATGGTGTCCATTTGTCACTACAAAGGCTTTCAGGGATGCCCCATCATGGAATTATTTCAGTTAGAAAAACCTAGGCACTGGTATCCTGTTTTGACATGGATAACGCTTCCAACCATTTGGAAAACATATCAACGATAATTAGACAATATACGTTCCCGCCGCTTGGAGTTAGTTCAAAGAAATCCATCTGTAAATGCTCAAAGTGTCTTTAGGATTGAGGGCTTGCTGCTTGTCTAATCTGTAATCCCCTCCCCACATTATTAGTAGCACAGATAACACATCGTTCATAATATTTCTGGGATTAATGAGTGTGCCGAAATACTATCGTGCATCCCCCTTTTTAACACATGGTCCGTACTGTGTGTCAGTTTGGCATAGAATGGAAATAATGATTGTTGTAGACAGGCTTTATCATTAGGGCCAAAACACACCCCTCCCCTTTCTGCACACTGGCCTTGTCCACTCACGGTTCTCCTCGAGCGTTGCCTGTGACTGTAACTCCCGTTCGTCTGCTGTTGGGGTGCAAATAATTGTCATACACATGTCAAACTGATCACTTCGCGGCTGCTGTGTCTGCCGTCGCATTGCCTTAAGAAGTAGAATAGTTTTTTTTTGTGTCAGGTTCAAATTTACATACAGAAATTGATTTGGGCAATAGGACCACTTCCAGGAGGTCAGAAATCAGGTCACGGTGTGTGATGGGCTTTCCGGTGGAGGTCAAGAAGTCCCTGTGTTTCTAAAGGGTTCCAAAATCATGTATAACCCCGAATGCATATCTGCTGTCAGTGCAAATATTCACTGTCCTTCTCTCAGCCAATTTGCATGCCTCAGTCAAGGCAAATAATGAGAAAGGAATGATCCCACTTTGACTACCTCGTGGGTAGGCATTACAGCATATCCAACACATTTCTGGCCTGCCTCCTTGCTCCTGAATGTTGACCCTTCCACAAAAACCTCCATATTCGGATTCTGACGTGGAGAATCCTGCACGTCTTGTCTAGGGCTGCAAATTTCATTTGTTACAGCAACACAATCATGTGCGTCTAAGTCTACTTCTGTGGGTAAACGTCGAGCAGGGTAAAGGACGTTACATCTATTTATTGTAATGTCCGGCGTCTCCAATAATACAGTAATGTATCTGAGCTAAAGAGCTGCCGACATGTGCGCTGTCTTTTGCTCGGAAAGCAGTAAGGATACTGCATGTGGGACCAGTAGGATTAATTCACCATAGCCGAATATGTCCCTGGACGCTACAACAGCCTTTTCAGCTGCGGCCACGGCTCGCAGGCATTGAGGCAATCCTGCCGCTACGGGGTCTAGTTTAGCTGAAAAATGAGCTACTGGCCTCAATCGTTCCCCTATAATCCTGCAAAAGCGCAGATGTCATGCAGCCACGCTTCTCATCTATCGTTTGTACAAAAGGCTTGTTTGGATTTGGAATCCCCAATGTAGGTGTAGTTTATGCTGCTATCAAGCAATCGTCTACACACTGCAGAAGCGCTGACTCAAGGGTTAAAACAAAAGTCTCCAGACTCCTGCATAGAGCCTCATTGTATATGGTGGGGGACTCACAGTAAACTTGACAAAGTCATGTGAAGGTATATGATTTCTCTTTGAATCAAAAAGCAAACCAGAATTAACTATCTGGGTGTACTGATACAATAAAGAAGGCATTTGCTAAATCCACAGCAAAGAACCATTTACTGTCCGCTGGAATTTGATCTAATATAGTACAGGGGTTAGGAACATTTGGGGTGCAACAGAGTTATTGCTTGAAAAGGGGGATTCAAAGACTGGAGTGATTCCTGCTAAAGCCTCAGGTTTTAACTGGTATTCTGTTCTGCAGCGGTGCCATAAATCTCTCTCGTAGCACAACTGCTGATGCACCCATAGAGTTCAGAAACCTTCCATTCAACTTTAATGGCGTTGACTCTCTGAACTGGCTTGATTTAATGACTGAAAATGCTGACCCTGTGTCTACCAGAAAAAGTAACTGGTGTATCTTCCACATATAACATAGAGGTAGGCATCGACTTATAGGCATCATTGTTAGAATGAACATATTGTCCACATTTCACAATCTCAGAGCTCAATATCGAGGTGGGACATGTCTCAGTGCCAATAAGGTTAGTCGAAGTGATTAGCATAATCGAGTCTTCATTGCCAAGCATAAAGGAAGGAGGCTTACCTGTACCTCGTGGGCTGCCCACCTCCACCTGAGCCTTCCCCTCTTAGTCACCCTGCTGTCCAGCCTCCAGGGACGATTGAGGCTGCCTGTGCGGGCACTGTCACACCCAGTGGTTCACTGATACGCAAATAAAGCACCCACCAGATCTACCTATGCAGGCGCCTCTCCCGCGACCCCTTTCTCTTCCTCTTCCGCAGCCTTCCTCTCTGTCTCTCTCTTTTCCTGCAGTATCTCCCTCCAACAGCTGGGTGACCATGTGCATCATAGGAAGCTGTGCTTTATGTGCTTGCTGTTCCTTCTTTAGTTTCCAACTATCCTTCTCCTGGGTAAGCAATTTTTCAGCATGTATCACATGTTGTTCTATCAAATTCAGCTTTCCAGTGTCCCAGGTAATACATGTGTCTTTTACCTTTATCACTATTTCGTCCTTCATTCCATTGATGAAGTTGTTCTACAGGTGTGCTTCATACGGTGTGTGGTCTCAGTCTACTATCAGTGTTATGGACTTCAGCGAGGTGCGTAAGGTACTGGGACACTGTATCACCTTCTCATTGTTGACACATTGCAATTTTGGTCATGTCCATTTGCACTGAGAATGCCTCCCTACAGGCGGTTGCCAGCGCTGCAACAGAAGCATTAATGTCTCCGTTTTCTTCCACTTGCGGGTCAGTTGATCTGCCATGGACGTTTATGGCTGGCCAGTTATACTTGATTTTGGTGACATCAGCACCCAGCTTTCATCCCAAGACAGGTCTCATCGCATGCAATGTGGGATGGAACTCGGTACAGAACTTCGTCACTTCTTTGGTGAACTTATCACCTCCAATTTCGCGTGGGTCAGGCAAATGCCCAGAGGCATTTCCGAAATCTTTCATGGTCCATGGTCGGTGGACCAACACTGGGCACGCTTCTGGACCTGGAACTTCAACCATTGGTGCGTGCAGAACTACCTGGTAAGATGATCATACGCCAATACTCTCACTGCCTGACTCATCATTCGTCATGGGGTGATCGCTTCTTGCTTCAGTTGGTTGGGGGGTATGGTATGCAATCAGTGATTCAGCAGATTCTGAAGCGGCTGTCGCTAAATTGGGATCTTCACCAGGCAGAGCTCGCCGGGGGGCTTTTGGTCTGGGAGGGTAGCCGTCAATGTCAGGATCTGAAACAGATTAAGGCACTGTTCAGCTTCATTCGGTTGTTTTCTGCACATGCCTGCATGTGCTGTAGCGTCTGTATGCTATTTGTTATGATATTTACTTGAGATTTCCTTTCTCTGATATCGGCCTCAGCCTTCCACATTTTATAAACGCTCCAATTTACAGGTTCTATTTTCCCCTTCCGTTTCTCCTACTCTCTCTCCTCCAACCGTGACCTCAGTACTTCCAACAGCCTTTTACTAAACCCACATTCCTTGATCCACAATTATAACTACTTTACAAACTCTGGGCCGTAATTATTTAACATATACTTGCATTATTGGTTGGCCATTCCAAGTCCTCTGTTAACCCTCTTTTTGTTTGGTCTTGCTGAAGCCTATTTTCAGCGTTATTAGAAAAGTGTTCAGCTCTTCACGTTGCCGTTATTTTTTAACATTTGACTTGCTTTTACCTCTGGCGGTCTCCTCTCGCATTAGGCGTGTCCGCCACAATCCCTTTTTTTGTAAACCAAGAAATCACGTACCCGGTATGTCTTTGGCGAGTCAAACTCAGCCAGTGTTGGTTCCAAGTCTAAAACCACCTTAAACCTGCTGTCTCTTAACCACTCTAGAGACGGCAATCCTTTCCCTTGGGTTTGCTCGAATACCGTGCGAGAGTTTACAGAAACCTCTTCCTGATTCATTTATTCTCTTAGAATGAGTCTAGACATAGGATTACTAAAGCGATGGCTCTTACACCGACCCTATTCGATTCGAATCCCCAGCTATGGCGCAATCCACAGATTTGCAGTCCTCTCACGCAAAGGGGCCACTTCAGTGCTCGAGATGGTGTGAAGGACCTTGAAGGCGCTGCCGCCTGCGCCTCCTGGGAATCTTCACATTCTTACCTAAACGCGGGATCCTGGATGAGCCCCCATGTTTACTGTCATGAAATTGAACTGACCGGACTCAGATGCTAGCAAAAGCAAATAAAAAGCTTTATTTTTAACCACTGCAGGGAACCAATACACTTGGTAAAAAAACGCCTTGGGTTCGGACCTGACCAAAATTCATATATTCCTGTTATACTATTCTTATCACACGCTCAAGGACAAGGGCTGTGAAATATTCGAGTTTTTATTTTCTCATTCCTTTGCCGTGGAAATAACTGTCGTTATGTTTTTTTTTCTTTTTTGCTGAATTCGACTGCTCGCCAGACCAGGTTGAATGTTTAAAATGTTCAGCAAAGACAAGCTGTCTCCTCGACTACAGAATTCAGCAAACTATTAGCAAAGCTCAGAAAAGTTTCAAATTTTTCATAGCATTCTCTTTCAGGTTTCACAGAAAATGTTAATTTTGTTAATTTTCCATTACACTGACAGAGGGGAAATCAGGATCTCAGCTGTGGATCAAATAATGATTGATAAATATTGCACACCACTTCCATAGTTATGTTATCCACATTTCAATTTATATAGCTCCATATCAGGAGTGCATTTTAACAACCTATCCCTTTGTAGTTTGCATATTTCGGCCTGTACAGAAAATCATTTTGTCTCTGAATTTTGTCTCGCATAAATGCATTTCATTAATATTGTCACTGTTAATACTTCATTGTAGATGTATTCTTGAATCTGTTCTTCATATGAGTTATAAACAGTAACGTTCGAATGCTATTGATTGGGGAACATCATTGTTCCTCTGCCAGGACTGAACAGCCATGTCCCCGAATCCTCTCCATCTTCTCTCTTTTCCCCACAATATAAATGAAGTTCAGTAAGTGATACATCGTCACAGTTTCTTTACATCGATAACATCAACAACATGACCCACACCAACCCTCTCCCATTCGGGAATAACAATCTGAATATTGCAATGACTGATCTGCAGTTACAGGATTTGTTTCTCCATTTATGAGCAGAGAAGCATGTTTATGTTCTGTTAAACCTCTGGCATCATTTCCATATCCAAGGCAGACTAAATGATTACACACAATCAATCTTCCATCTTCAACATTCCTTCCTTCAGTCACACTCACATATCACACCCAGAATGCACGAATGTTCAAAGTTATTTTGAATTTTAATGATAGTATTGAATTGAAAGGGATGAACTGAGCTGTTTATTCAGCGTTTGTGATTATGTCAGTCTCCATGGATCCTTTGCGTCCCGAGAGAGTTTCTCTCTTCTGTGAATAAGGAATGCTTTCAGTGTTTTATCCCATCGTATGAGCGTGAGGATCACCTACACCAGTAACAGGGAACTGCTGCTTCTGAGAGAGATCAGAAACTGATAGCATCAGACTAGAATGTTCCAACACTGGATCAGAATCTGTGAACATTAGACTGAAAATTTCCAACAATGGACAGAGGTTTATCCGATGGTCTTTTCTGGCTTTCTCAGCCTTGGATATCTTTAGCATCGTGGATTGAAGATGTACTGATCGTTATTCAAGCTAGCTACTATCCTATCCTTGCTATAGTTGGTGTTTCTGGTAAGTCACTCGAGCGGTCTAGTGAAACGGTCTGAACTGAATTGATGTTCATGATATGTAAATTTTGGAAAGGTGCTAGTCAACGTTTTCATTTCCAATAAAAGATTCAATTCTTAGAAATTATAACTAGCAAATTACTCAATACAAATTTCTCACCAATATGTGAGGAAGAAACAGACTGTTCTCAATTTCCTTGATTAATTTTCCCCTGCACAGTTTACATCTCCATACCCTCCGCACTCACCAGTCATTTCCAGTACCACCATTATGACGTCCAATCTACTCCTCAGTCTCAGTGCAACTCCTAAATAAACCATACTTTGTGCATTTGTTAATTCCGGATACAGCTGTTTCAAGGCTCTTCTTACTCCAAGTCCATTGCAAAATAATTGCACTTGAGATGTTTAACTTGTTCTCGGTACAAAATCTGAAAGATGGGAAGACAGTGTATGGTGTCACACCATTGCTAGTAATCTAGAGCCACAGAATAATAATCTGTTGATATCGGCTTGGCTCATGCTCATTAGAGAAAGCAGTGGGTCATCCTTCCCTGGTCAGGTCTCTATGCGACTGCAAACCCACAGCACTGTGTTTTACTATTTACTGTGATGTGGAACACCCGAACTAACAATTCAGTTCAAGATAGGCATAAGATGCTGGCCTGATCAGGTCTGCACACATCCCGTGATGGCAGATCAAAAGGAAATATACCTCCCTTCCTCTGCCTCTATCCTAAATTCCTGCAGCTGATTCTCATTCAGGTAGGTGGCCATTCACTGTTTTAGATGGATTCTTTGTGATTGAGTCTCTCGCCGAGAGTGATGTCCATCTCGATAGGCCCCTCCTGTGGTCGCTTTATTGATGCTGACCTACAGATGTAAGGATGTTTTAAATTTTTAATCAGTGACAGTGCATCGTAACTGAATAGTTTTCTATTTCACGGAAAAGAAACGGAGCCAGCTAAGTGAGGGAAAGGAATTATTGCGAAGAAACCTGAGAGTGTTGTTGAGGCAGTATTTGGGTCATTGTGAGCAGATTTTCTCTCCTTCATAAGGTGTGAGCTCCTTACCGCAGGAGAATGAACAGGGGCTCCACCAGATTAACCTTTGGGAGTGATTGAGTGGGATGGACAATCACTCCTTATATTCTAAACAGACAATGAGAAGGTCGTAGATTCCATGAATATTGTTTCACTCAGGATGCATGATGTTGGATAGTTTAAGTGCTTGGGACGATGTTGCGCCCTTCCACCCCAACCCGCACTTTCCACGGTGATTGACAGAGACAGAGACGTCCAGGTTTGGAATAAACCCTCCCCACATTAATACAGGGCAGTGGGTGTGTGATCATGCACTGAATATCATATTATCCACCACCCTGACAGCAGCCATAATACCTTCATTCTAAAACAGTTAACTATTCCCACCAGCTACTGACATTCATGAAGAACATGAATCCATCTTCTCAGAGATGCAAGATGCCTCCTTGAGGATTAAACCATAAGTCGATAAGACAAAGAAGCAGACATTAGGCCAGTTAGCCCATCGAGTCTGCTCCGCCATTCAATCATCGCTGACAGTTTTCTCTGACCCACTCTCCGACCTTCTCCTTGTACCTCTTGATCCCCTGGATAAGCAAATATTACCATTGACCTGGCAATATGTGGCAATAAATTTCAAAGATTCGCCATTCTCTGGTTAAAGACAATTCTCCTTATCACTATTCTAAAAGGTGTTCCCTTTCATCTAAGGCTGTGTTCTCGGGTCCTCGTCCAATGGAAACATCTTATCATTATCCACTCTATCCAGGTCATTCAGTATTTTGCATGCTTCCGTTACAATCCCTCTCATCCTTCTAAACTCTGGAGAACTGTGAGTATAAATACTCACTGTTTCACCACCAACGGTCATTTGAGTGGGAGCAGCGGCCGAGTTGAGGTGAACCCGGGAGACTACAGCTAAGGTAAGAGTTTTTTTCAAAATTACTTACCTGTAGCGGGCATCGGTGTTTTTGTTTTCTCTCTCCTTCACAGAAAGAGCGGGAGCAGCAGAGGAAGTGACGGCAAGCAGAGGGGCAGCCGGGAAGGAGAACTGTGAGTATAAATACTCACTGTTTCACCACCAACGGTCATTTGAGTGGGAGCAGCGGCCGAGTTGAGGTGAACCCGGGAGACTACAGCTAAGGTAAGAGTTTTTTTCAAAATTACTTACCTGTAGCGGGCATCGGTGTTTTTGTTTTCTCTCTCCTTCACAGAAAGAGCGGGAGCAGCAGAGGAAGTGACGGCAAGCAGAGGGGCAGCCGGGAAGGAGAACTGAGTATAAATACTCACTGTTTCACCACCAACGGTCATTTGAGTGGGAGCAGCGGCCGAGTTGAGGTGAACCCGGGAGACTACAGCTAAGGTAAGAGTTTTTTTCAAAATTACTTACCTGTAGCGGGCATCGGTGTTTTTGTTTTCTCTCTCCTTCACAGAAAGAGCGGGAGCAGCAGAGGAAGTGACGGCAAGCAGAGGGGCAGCCGGGAAGGAGAACTGAGTATAAATACTCACTGTTTCACCACCAACGGTCATTTGAGTGGGAGCAGCGGCCGAGTTGAGGTGAACCCGGGAGACTACAGCTAAGGTAAGAGTTTTTTTCAAAATTACTTACCTGTAGCGGGCATCGGTGTTTTTGTTTTCTCTCTCCTTCACAGAAAGAGCGGGAGCAGCAGAGGAAGTGACGGCAAGCAGAGGGGCAGCCGGGAAGGAGAACTGTGAGTATAAATACTCACTGTTTCACCACCAACGGTCATTTGAGTGGGAGCAGCGGCCGAGTTGAGGTGAACCCGGGAGACTACAGCTAAGGTAAGAGTTTTTTTCAAAATTACTTACCTGTAGCGGGCATCGGTGTTTTTGTTTTCTCTCTCCTTCACAGAAAGAGCGGGAGCAGCAGAGGAAGTGACGGCAAGCAGAGGGGCAGCCGGGAAGGAGAACTGTGAGTATAAATACTCACTGTTTCACCACCAACGGTCATTTGAGTGGGAGCAGCGGCCGAGTTGAGGTGAACCCGGGAGACTACAGCTAAGGTAAGAGTTTTTTTCAAAATTACTTACCTGTAGCGGGCATCGGTGTTTTTGTTTTCTCTCTCCTTCACAGAAAGAGCGGGAGCAGCAGAGGAAGTGACGGCAAGCAGAGGGGCAGCCGAGACCCGGAAGCAGTTAGTGTAAGCTTAGCTGGGTTAGTTTTTTCCCCCTTTAAAAGCGTGAAGGAGAGGAACCCGAGGCACTACACGGGTAGTGCCTCCCACCCGCCCTCCTCCTCTAACCTAATAATAACATCTGTTGTGGCAAGCAGGTAAGTGCTGAATTTTGCTTGTATTATTTAGACACAGTTTTTGTTTAAACAGTTAGCTTTAGAGGGATGGCAGTGAAGGCAGTGCAATGTTCCTCCTGCAACATGTATGAGGTGAGGGATGCCATCGACGTCCCTGCCGATTACACTTGCAGGAAGTGCACCCATCTCCAGCTCCTCCAAGACCGTGTTAGGGAACTGGAGCTGGAGTTGGATGAACTTCGGATCATTCGGGAGGCAGAGGGGGTCATAGATCAGAGTTATAGGGAAGTAGTAACTCCAAAGATGGCAGATAGATGGGTGAAAGTGAGGGGGACTGGGAGGAAGCAGCCAGTGCAGGGACCTCCTGCGGCCATTCCCCTCAAGAACAAGTATACCGTTTTGGATACTTGTGGGGGGGATGACTTACCAGGGGTAAGTAACGGGGCTCAGGTCTCTGGCACGGAGCCTGTCCCCGTTACTCAGAAGGGAAGGGTGAAGAAGAGCAGAGCAGTAGTAATTGGGGACTCGATAGTTCGTGGCACAGATAGGCGGTTTTGTGGGAACGAGAGAGACTCACGTTTGGTATGTTGCCTCCCAGGTGCAAGGGTACGTGATGTCTCTGATCGTGTTTTCCGGGTCCTGGAGGGGGAGGGGGAGCAACCCGAAGTCGTGGTCCACATTGGCACCAACGACATAGGTAGGAGGAGTGCTGAGGATGTTAGACAGGCTTTCAGGGAGCTAGGTTGGAAGCTCGGAGTTAGAACAAACAGAGTTGTTGTCTCTGGTTTGTTACCCGTGCCACGTGATAGAGATTCGAGGAATAGGGAGAGAGAACAATTAAATGCGTGGCTTCAGGGATGGTGCAGGAGGGAGGGGTTCCAGTTTTTGGATAACTGGGGTTCTTTCTGGGGACGGTGGGACCTCTATAAACAGGATGGTCTACACCTGAACCTGAGGGGAACCAGTATCCTTGGGGGGAGGTTTGCTAGTGCTCTTGGGGGGGGTTTAAACTAACTCGGCAGGGGCATGGGAACCCAGATTGTAGCTTCAGGGTGCAGGGCCTGGAGTGTAGGGAGGTGAGGAACATGGCATCAATTTCCAAGGAGGGTGCCTGTAAACAGGGAAGTGGCTTGAAGTGTGTATACTTCAATGCAAGAAGTATACGAAATAAGGTAGGTGAACTTGCAGCGTTGGTTGGTACCTGGGACTTCGATGTTGTGGCTATTACGGAGACATGGCTAGAACAGGGACAGGATTGGCTGTTGCAGGTTCCGGGATTTAAATGTTTTAGTAGGGTCAGAGGTGGGGGTAAAAGAGGGGGAGGTGTGGCATTGCTTGTCAAAGATAGTATTACAGCGGTGGAAAGGACGATGGATGAGGACTTGCCATCTGAGGTAGTTTGGGCTGAGGTTAGGAATAGGAAAGGTGAGGTCACCCTGTTAGGAGTCTTTTACAGGCCTCCTAATAGTCCTAGAATCATTGAAGAAAGGATAGGGAAGGTGATTCAGGAGATGAGTGACAGTAATAGGGTGGTTGTTATGGGGGACTTTAACTTTCCTGATATTGATTGGGAAAGCTATAGCTCAAGTTCGTTAGATGGGTCAGTGTTTGTTCAATGTGTGCAGGAGAGTTTCCTGACACAATATGTAGACAGGCCAACAAGAGGTGAGGCCATACTGGATTTGGTTCTGGGTAATGAACCAGGCCAGGTGTTAGAATTAGAGGTAGGTGAGCACTTTGGGGATAGTGACCATAATTCGGTGATTTTTACACTCGTGATGGAGAGGGATAAGTGTGTACTACAGGGCAAGAATTATAGCTGGGGTAAGGGAAATTATGATGCGGTGAGGCATGACTTAGGATGTGTGGCTTGGAAAAGTAGACTCCAATGCAAGAGTGTAAATGATATGTGGAACTTGTTCAAGGGGCAACTCTTGAGTGTCCTTGATAATTATGTACCTGTCAGGCAGGAAGGAAAGGGTCGTGCGAGGGAGCCGTGGTTTAATAAGGAATTGGAATCCCTTGTTAAATGGAAGAGGGCGGCCTATCTCAAGATGAGACGTGAAGGTTCAATTGGGGCGATTGAGAGTTATAGGGTAGCCAGGAAGGACCTGAAGAGAGAGCTAAAAGCAGCAAGGAGGGGACATGAAAGGTCCTTAGTAGATAGGATTAGGGAAAATCCTAAGGCTTTCTATAGGTATGTTAGGAATAAAAGAATGACTAGGGTAGGAATAGGTCCAGTCAAGGATAGTAGGGGGAAGTTGCGTGTGGAGGCGGAGGAGATTGGGGAGACACTGAATGAATACTTTTCTTCAGTATTCACTCAGGAACAGGGCATTGTTGTCGAAGAGAATACTGAGGCACAAATAAGTAGAATGGATGGCTTTGAGGTATGTAGAGAAGAGGTGTTGGAAATTCTGGAAAGGGTGAAAATAGATAAGTCCCCTGGGCCTGATGGCATTTATCCTAGGATTCTCTGGGAAGCAAGGGAGGAGATTGCAGAGCCATTGGCCTTGATTTTTATGTCCTCTTTGTCTACAGGAGTAGTGCCAGAAGACTGGAGGATAGCAAATGTGGTTCCCTTGTTCAAAAAGGGGAGTAGGGATAGCCCTAGTAACTATAGGCCAGTGAGTCTCACTTCTGTTGTGGGCAAAGTCTTAGAGAGAATTGTAAGCGATAGGATTTATGCACATCTAGATAGGAATAATGTGATCAAGGATAGTCAGCATGGTTTTGTGAAGGGCAAGTCGTGCCTCACAAACCTTATTGAATTCTTTGAAAAGGTGACGAAGGAGGTTGATGAGGGGAAAGCGGTAGATGTGGTATATATGGATTTTAGTAAGGCGTTTGATAAGGTTCCCCATGGTAGGCTACTGCAGAAAATACGGAGATATGGCATTGAGGGTGAGTTGGAGGTTTGGATTAGGAATTGGCTGGATGGAAGAAGACAGAGGGTAGTAGTTGATGGCAAAGTTTCTTCATGGAGTGCCGTCACTAGCGGTGTTCCGCAAGGATCTGTTTTGGGACCATTGCTGTTTGTCATTTTTATAAATGACCTGGAAGAGGGGTTAGAAGGTTGGGTGAGCAAGTTTGCGGATGATACGAAAGTCGGAGGAGTTGTTGACAGTGAGGAAGCATGTGGCAGGTTACAGCAGGATATAGAGAAGCTGCAGAGCTGGGCAGAAAGGTGGCAGATGGAATTCAATGTAGCTAAGTGCGAGGTGATTCACTTTGGGAAGAATAACAAAAAGATGGGGTACTGGGCTAATGGTCGGATACTTGGTAGTGTGGATGAGCAGAGGGTTCTTGGTGTCCATGTACACAGATCTCTGAAAGTTGCCACCCAGGTAAATAGTGCGGTGAGGAAGGCATATGGCGTACTGGCTTTTATTGGTAGAGGAATTGAGTTCCGGAGTCCTGAGGTCATGATGCAGTTGTATAAGACTCTGGTACGGCCGCATCTGGAATATTGTGTGCAGTTTTGGTCGCCATACTATAGGAAGGATGTGGAGGCATTGGAACGGGTGCAGAGGAGGTTTACCAGGATGTTGCCTGGTATGGAAGGAAAATCGTATGAGGAAAGACTGAGGCACTTGGGGCTGTTTTCACTAGAGAAAAGAAGGTTTAGGGGTGACTTGATTGAGGTGTACAAGATGATTAGGGGGTTAGATAGGGTCGACAGTATGAACCTTTTCCCGCGTATTGAGTCGGGTATTACAAGGGGGCATAGCTTTAAATTAAGGGGGGGTAGATATAGGACTGATGTTAGGGGTAGGTTCTTCACTCAGCGAGTCGTTAGTTCATGGAATGCCCTGCCAGTAACAGTGGTGGACTCTCCCTCTTTATGGGCATTTAAGAGGGCATTGGATAGGTATATGGAGGATAGTGGGTTAGTGTAGTTTAGGTGGGCTTGGATCGGCGCAACATCGAGGGCCCAAGGGCCTGTACTGCGCTGTATTCTTCTATGTTCTATGTTCTATGTTCTATGATCCTCTGACAATGTTGCACTCCCTCCACACTGACCCTCTGACAATGCTGCATTCCCTTCACACTGACCACCTGACAATGCTGCACTCCCTTCACACTGACCACCTGACAATGCTGCACTCCCTCCACACTGACCCTCTGACAATGCTGCACTCCTCCACACTGACCCTCTGACAATGCTGCACTCCCTCCACACTGATCCTCTGATAGTGATGCGCTCACTCAGTACTGACTCTCTGGCAGAGTGGAAGTGACCCTATACTGACCCTCCGACAGTGTGGCCCAATCTCAGGACAAATCCTCTGACAGTACAACACTCCATCACAACTGACACTCTGACAGTACAGCACTGCCTCAGTCCTGACTCATTGACACTGTAGCACTCCCTCAGCACTGACCCATTGACAGTGTATCACTCCCTCAGTACTGACCCTCTGCCTCGGTCCTGCACTTCTGACCGTCCAGCAGTGCCTCAGTACTGTCTATCTGACAGTGTAGCACTCTCTCTGTACTAGCCCTCTGACAGTTCAGCATCCGCTCGGTACTGATTCGCTGACAGTGCAGCACCCGCTCGGTACTGACCATTTGACTGTGCAGCATTCCCTCAATACTGACCATCTGACTGTGCGGAACGCCCTCAGTACTGACCCGCTGACAGTTCCGCACCCGCTCGGTACTGATACTCTGACAGTGCAGCACTCCCTCAGTACTGACCATCTGACAATGCAGCACTCTCTCAATACTGACCATCTGACTCTGCGGAATGCCCTCCGTACTGACCCGCTGATAGTTCAGCACCCGCTCGGTACTGACTCTCTGACAGTGCAGCACTCCCTCAGTACTGACCCTCTGACAATGCAGCACTCTCTCTGTCCCGACCCTCTGAAATAGCACTCACTCGGAACTGACACTCTCACTGTGTAGCGCTCCCTCAGTACTGACCTTTTGATAGTACATGCTCCCTCAGTTCCTACCCTATGACAGTGTAGTGCTCGTTCAGTACTGACCCTCTGATGGTGCAGTGCTCTCAGACTACAGAGCTTCAGACAGTGCGGCATTCCCTCTGGACTGAACCTCTGACAGTGAGGTGCTCCCTCACTACTGACTGTCCGACAGTGCGGTGATCCCTCAGTGCTCACCCTCTGGCAACGCAGCAGCCCCTCAGTACTGACCCTCTGACAGCGCAGTGATCCCTCAGTACTGACCCTCTGACAGTGCGGCACTCACTCAGTACTGACGCTCACACAGTGCAGCACTCCCTCAGTACTGACCCTCTGACAGTGCAGCACTCCCTCAGTACTGACCCTCTGACAGTGCAGCACTCCCTCAGTACTGACCCTCTGACAGTGCAGTACTGCCTCAGTACTGACCCTCTGACAGTGCAGCACTCTCTCAGTAATGACCCTCTGACAGTGTAGCACTCCCTCAGTACTGACCCTCTGACAGTGCAGCACTCCCTCAGTACTGACGCTCTGACAGTGTAGCACTCCCTCAGTACTGACCCTCTGACAGTGCAGCACTCCCTCAGTACTGACCCTCTGACAGTGCAGCACTCTCTCAGTAATGACCCTCCGACAGTGCAGCACTCCCTCAGTACTGACCCTCCGACAGTGCAGCACTCCCTCAGTACTGACCCTCTGACAGTACAGCACTCCCTCAGTACTGACCCTCTGACAGTGCAGCACTCCCTCAGTACTGACCCTCTGACAGTGCAGTACTCCCTCAGTACTGACCCTCTGACAGTGCAGCACTCCCTCAGTACTGACCCTCTGACAGTGTAACACCCCCTCAGTACTGACCCTCTGACAGTGCAGCACTCCCTCAGTACTGACCCTCTGACAGTGCAGCACTCCCTCAGTACTGACCCTCTGACAGTGCAGCACTCCCTCAGTACTGACCCTCTGACAGTGCAGCACTCCCTCAGTACTGACCCTCTGACAGTGCATCACTTCCTCAGTACTGACCCTCTGACAGTGCATCACTTCCTCAGTACTGACCCTCTGACAGTGCAGCACTCCCTCAGTCCTGACCCTCTGACAGTGCAGCACTCCCTCAGTCCTGACCCTCTGACAGTGCAGCACTCCCTCAGTCCTGACCCTCTGACAGTGCAGCACTCCCTCAGTACTGACCCTCTGACAGTGCAGCACTCCCTCAGTACTGACCCTCTGACAGTGCAGCACTCCCTCAGTACTGACCCTCTGACAGTGCATCACTTCCTCAGTACTGACCCTCTGACAGTGCAGCACTCCCTCAGTACTGACCCTCTGACAGTGCAGCACTCCCTCAGTACTGACCCACTGACAGTGCAGCACTCCCTCAGTACTGACCCTCTTTTCTTCTATTTCATAGAGTCTTGTGGAAATTTGGAGACATTGGGTGTGCAGATTCTGAGGAAGCCTGAGAGAGACACACAAACCAAACCCTGTCTGAAACTCTGTTATAGACTATTCAGAGGCACAGAGTCACAGAGGTGCACAGCTTGGAAATGGACCCTCCTCTCCAACTCGTCCATACCAACCAGATATTCTCATCTCATTTCATTCCATTAGCTAGCACTTGGCTGATATCCCTCTAAACCCTTCCTGTTCACATACTCATCCTGATGCCTTTTAAATGTCACAATTGTACCAGCCCCCATCACTTCCTCTGGCAGCTACCTGCATGCCCTTGAATAAGTGCTCAAACATTCATACTGTCGATACATACTCTCATAAACACCAACCTACGAAAGCTATCATTGTCATTTTCAACCCACCCTGAGCTCCTTCATTACGCTGATTTCAACACAGGGAAAGAAACAGAGTTAGTGACCATCCACCGTGACCCTGTTATAAAACTTATTTTCACATGTGGCTTGTATGTGATTCCCACACCCTCTAATAGTTGTCTGGAAGGTGTGGATGTGCTGTACTCTCCTGCTGCAGTCCTTGGGTGTCCCACAGTGATGGTAGGGAGGGAGCTCCAGGATTTTGACCTGAACCATGTAAAGAGCTCTCTTACTGGAGTGCCCTTTTAAAGTTGGGAAGTTATTATAGACCAGGAGGACCCGAGAGCTGCTGTCTTGTCAGAGAGAGAGGCCTGGAGGGTCACACACCTCAGGTGAGGGGTGAGGTTGAGAAGCTGGGGCCTTCATGGTAATTTCAGACATGATAGAGATTGAGCCAACAATGTTGGCATCACGAACCTGTTAGCTGTGGTAACTGACCCCCCTTTGTAGCAGAGGGATTCAATCCCTTTTCTAGAGCATTCTTGAGAATTCAACACTAAAATCAATCTGTACGGACGCCCTGGAGACCTGAAACATCAATACAGAGATTGCTGAAGCAACTTAGCATGTCCGGCAGCATCTCTGAAGGGAGAGGGAGAAAGAGACAGAGAGAGAGTTCACCTTTCAATCCAGTGATTTCTGCGGGAAGGTTCCATCAGAACAGACCATTTTGAGGAAGGGTCACTTGAAATGCGAATTGTTCCTCTCTCTCTTCACCGATGCTACCTGGTGAATTCTGCTGAATATCCCCAGCCATCTGTTTGATTGAGAATTTGACCTGATCCAAGCGTCACTGAGTAATTCAATCTGTGTTCAATGCCCTGAGGCTGCTTCTGCTGAAAGTTGACAAACAGGTTTAAGTCTTTGTAAGGTATTGTATTCGGAGGGCGGGGTACATGGGAGAACAGATACAGAGCACAGGCACTTCACAAAGATCCTTCTCAATGTAACTTTGTGATGTTAATTCAAACCAACTGCTACAAACCAACCGACTCCCACAGCGACCTGGACTACACCTCCTCCCATCCTGCCCCCTGTAAAAGCGCCATCCCATTCTCCCAATTCCTTCGTCTCCGCCGCATCTGCTCCCAGGAGGACCAGTTCAAAATACGTACAACACAGATGGCCTCCTTCTTCAAGGACCGCAATTTCCCCCCCGACGTGGTCGACAGTGCCCTCCACCGCATCTCCTCCACTTCCCGCTCCTCCGCCCTTGAGCCCCGCCCCTCCATCCGCCACCAGGACAGAACCCCACTGGTCCTCACCGACCACCCCACCAATCTCCATGTACAGCGCATCATCCGCCGTCACTTCCGCCACCTCCAAACAGACCCCAGCACCAAGGATATATTTCCCTCCCCTCCCCTATCAGCTTTCCGTAGAGACCACTCCCTCCGCGACTCCCTTGTCAGATCCACACCCCCCACCGACCCAACCTCCACTCCCGGCACCTTCCCTTGCAACCGCAGGAGGTGCAACACTTGCACCCACACCTCCCCCCTCACTTCTCTCCAAGGCCCCAAAGGAAACTTCCATATCCGCCACAGATTCACCTGCACCTCCACACACATCATCTACTGCATCCGCTGCAGCCGGTGTGGCCTCCTCTATATTGGGGAAACAGGCCGCCTACTTGCGGAGCGATTCAGAGAGCACCTCTGGGCCACCCGGACGAACCAACCCAACCACCCTGTAGCACAGCATTTCAACTCCCCCTCCCACTCCACAGAGGATATGCAGGTCATTGGACTCATCCACCGCCAAACCACAACAACGCGACGGTCGGAGGAGGAGCGTCTTATCTTCCGACTGGGAACCCTCCAACCGCAGGGGATGAACTTGGACTTCACCAGTTTCTTCATCCCCCCTCCCCCCACCTTGTCTCAGCCGGATCCCTCCAGCCCGGCACCGCCTTCCTGACCTGCAGTCTTCTTCTTGACCTCTCCGCCTCCATCCTACTCCGACCTATCACCCTCACCTTGACCTCTTTCCACCTATCACATTTCCAACGCCCCTCCTCCAAGTCCCTCCTCCCTACCTTTTATCTTCTCCTGCTGAACACTCTCTGCTCATTCCTGAAGAAGGGCCTGTGCCCGAAACGTCGAATCTCCTGTTCCCTGGATGCTGCCTGACCTGCTGTGCTGTTCCAGCAATAAAGTTTCAACTCAGAAGAAACAGCTCAGACCTAACATTTCAGTTAATCAGCCAAGGGGAGTATATATGTAATTGCAAAGACTTCTTGTAAAGACTGTACAGAACCGAACTTTAGTGACTATGTTTGTACGTAAAGTTTTTTGTGAATAAAGTATCTTTTTGAAATTGATATAAATATTTTTTCGAGGGGGACCAAGCATCTTGAGCTTGTGGAGGCATTGCCCTTGTCCCTAGTCTTTCTTAAATAAACGCTAGACAAGTTCGATACTCCCCGGGTACAGACATCAAACGGTCATCAACGGGGAGGAGATGGTGGGATGGTCACGGGGGGCTCAGTGTTGCCTCACCCCACCCGGGTTCGATTCCAGCCTCGGGCGACTGTCTGTGTGGAGTTGGCACATTCTCCCCGTGTCAGCCTCCGGGTGCTCCAGTTCCCACCCACTGTCCAAAGATGTGCAGGCTGGGTGGGTTAGCCAGAGGAAATGAAGGGATCCGGGGATAGAGGGGGTAGGGTGTGATGCTCTGCCGAGGGTCAGTGTGAACCTGATAGGCCGAATGACCTGCTTCCACATCTTAGGGATTGTATGATCAATCCAGAGACTCAAATACTGTTCTGGGCCCTGGGCTCCAATCTTGGAGGTGGCTGTGGGTCATCACAGTGAGAACAGGTTTGGGGATGAACACGGTCCAAGGGGGCAACAGGTTTGCTTTCTGAGGTGTTGAGGGCATGAATGTTCTGCCGAGGTGCTTTGGGGATAAACATACTGAGGGGATGGTTTCTAAGGTATTGAGGGAGCACTATCTGTCAGTCCAGGGTGCAGATGGTCGAAAGGTACAGATACACTGCATAGGACATAGAACATAGGACATCGAACAGTACAGCACAGAACAGGCCCTTCAGCCCTTGATGCTGTGCCGAGCATCGATCCTCATGTAAGGGAAACCTAAAGTATGAACCCTCAAATTTCTATGACCATATGCATGTCCAGCAGTCACTTAAATATCCCCAATGACCTCGCTTCCACAACTGCTGCTGGCAACGCATTCCATGCTCTCGCAACTCTCTGCGTAAAGAATCCGCCTCTGACATCCCCTCTATATTTTCCTCCAAACAGCTTAAAACTATGACCTCTCGTGTTAGCAATTTCTGCCCTGGGAAAAAAGTGTCTGGCTATCAACTCTATCTTTGCCTCTCATTATCTTGTATACCTCAATTAGGTCCCCTGTCTTCCTTCTTTTTTCCACTGAAAGAAGTCCGAGCTCAGTCAATCTCTCTTTGTTAGATAAGCCCTCCATTCCAGGCAGCATCCTGGTAAACCTCCTCTGAATCCTCTCCATAGCATCCACATCTTTCCTATAATAGGGCGACCAGAACTGGACACAGTATTCCAAGTGCGTTCTCACCAAAGTTTTATAGAGCTGTATCAAGATCTCACGACTCTTAAACACAATCCTCCTGTTATTGAAAGCCAAAACACCATATGCTTTCTTAACAACCCTGTCCACTTGGGTAGCCATTTTAAGGGATCTATGTACCTGCACACCAAGATCCCTCTGTTCCGTCACACTGCCAAGAATCCTGTCTTTAATCCTGTACTCAGTTTTCAAATTTGACCTTCCAAAATGCATCACCTCCATTTATCCAGGTTGAACTCCATCTGTCACCTCTCAGCCCATCTCTGCATCCTGTCAATGTCCCGCTGCAGCATACAATAACCCTCTATACTGTCAACGACACTCCAACCTTTGTGTTGTCTGCAAACTTGCTGACCCCTCCTTCAATCCCTCATCCAAGTCATTAATAAAAATTACAAACAGTAGAGGCCCTAGGACAGAGCCCTGTGGAACACCACTCACCACAGACTTCCAGGCAGAATATTTTCCTTCTACTACCACTCGCTGTCTTCTGTTGGCCAGCCAATTCTGTATCCAGACAGCTAAGTTTCCCGGTATCCCATTCCTCCTGACCTTCTGAATGAACCTACCGTGGGGAACCTTGTCAAATGCCTTGCTGAAGTCCATATACACCACATCCACAGCTCGACCCTCATCAACTTGCCTAGTAACATCCTCAAAGCACTCAGTAAGGTTTGTGAGGCATGACCTGCCCCTCACAAAGCCGTGTTGATTGCATTAAATCAAGCCGTGCTCTTCCAGATGCACATAAATCCTGTCCCTTAGAATCCTTTCTAATTCCTTACAGACGACAGACGTGAGAGTGTCTGGTCTGTAATTGCCGGGGATTTCCCTATTTCCTTTCTTGAAGAGAGGAATTATATTTGCCTCCCTCCAGTCCTCAGGTACGACTCCAGTGGAGAGCGAGGATGTAAGGATCTTCGCAAGCAGCGAAGCAATCACATTTCTCACTTCCCAAAGCAGCTGAGGACAAATCTGGTCTGGCCCTGGCGACTTGTCAATCTTAATGTTTGTCAAATTGTTCAGCACATCAGCTTCCTCAATCTCTATCTGTTCCAGCATGCTTACCTGCTCCTCAATGGTTTCATTCACTACATGGTCCTTTTCTTTAGTAAAGACAGAAGCAAAAAACTCATTTAGAGCTTCCCCTACCTCCTCAGACTCTAAACACAAGTTCCCTATGCTATCCCTGAGCGGCCCTACTCTTTCTTTGATCATTGTCTTACTCCTCACATCCGTGTAAAATGTCTTTGGATTCTCCCTAATCCTTCCTGTCAAGCCTTTTTCCTGCCCCCTCCTGGCTCTCCTCAGGCCATTATGAGCTCCTTCCTCGCCTGCCTATAATCCTCTAGAGCTGACCAAGACCCTTCCTTCTTCCACCTTACGTAAGCTGCCTTCTTTCTTTCGAAAAGAAGCACCTCCGCTCTCGACATCCAAGGTTCCTTTATCTTACCCCTTCTTGCCTGTCTCAGAGGGACATATTTATGCATCACTCGCAACAACTGTTCCTTAAACCGTCTCCACATGTCTATAGTGCCCTTTCCATGGAATAATTGCTCCCAGTCCATGCTTCCCAACTCACGTCTGATAGTATCATAGTTTCCTTTTCCCCAATTAAATATCCTCCCATTGTGCCTGCTTCTCTCCTTCTCCATGGCTATATAGAATGTGAGGCAGTTGTGGTCACTATCACCAAAATGCTCTCCCACCACAAGATCTGACACCTGTCCCAGCTCATTGCCGAGCACCAAAATCAAAATGGCCTCTCCCCTCGTCGGCCGCTTCAGGGTGCTGAGTTAGGAAACACTCCTGAACACACCTTACAAAACCATCTGCTCGAAGGAGGTTCCAATCAATATTGGGAAAGTTAAAGTCACCCATTACAACAACCCTATTACATTCACTCGTTACCAAAATCTGCCGACCTATGCTTTCTTCAATCTCCCTGCTGCTGTTGGGGGGTCTGTCGTAAACCCCTAATGAGGTGACTGCTCCCTTACTGATCCTAATTTCCACCCATACTGACTCAGTAGGCAGACCCTCCTCGACAATGGTGACTTCTGTAGCTGTGATACCCTCTCTGATATCCTTTCTGAATTCATTGCATGTGTTGTCTCTCAAGGGTTGGGCAGCACGGTGGCTCAATGGTGGGCACTGCTGCCTCACAGCATCAGGGACCCAGGTTCGATTCCAGCCTCGGTCAATTGTGGAATTTGCACATTCTCCCAGTGTCTGCGTGGGTTTCCTCCGGGTGCTCCGGTTTCTTCCCACAGTCCAAAGGTATGCAGGTCAGGTGAAATGGCCATGCTAAAGTGCCTGTCGTGTTACGTGCAATAATCAGTGGTAAACGTAGGGGAATGGGTCTGGATGGGTTCCTCTTCGGAGGGTCGGTGTGGACTTGTTGGGACGAAGGGACTGTTTCCACACTGTAGGGAATCTAAGGATCTATCCTTGGACCCTCCTGTTTCTCACCTACATACTGCCAGGAGGTGACATTGTCCAAAGGCACTGCGTTAGGTTTCACATGTAAACTGACACTGCCCAGCTCTCCCTCCCCATCATCCCTCTCCATTACTCCACAGTTACTCAGTCATCAAACTGCTTTACCACGCTCCCACTACTCGATTAGCTGCAATTTTCTCCAGTGAAACATTATAATGGTTAGAACCATTGCCTTCAGTTGCTATTACCTTTCCCTTACTGCTGAGCCCCTCCCCCCCCCACTGAGAAATATCTGAGGTACACTACATTCTTCACAATATTGCTGTTCTATCTGACCCCAAGGTGACCTTCTGATCAGACATCCACACAATCACAAACACCAGGAATTCCATTCTGTTAAACGTTCCTTGTCTCCCCCTCACACCAGCTCCATTGCTACAGAAACCCCTGACCCGTGTCGGTGTTGCCTTAAACTTGACGATTCTGAAGCCGAACCCTTGATTCCGTGACTGACCCAGAATCTGCTGCTTCCAGTGTTTCCTGCACAATTACCCCCTGGTCCCTTTGTGGTGCAACATTCTACAGTTTCCACCATTTAAATAGCACTCTGTTCTTTTATTATCCCCTCCAAAATGACCAACTTCCCATTTTCCCAAATTATACTCCATCTGGCAACTTGTTGCCCCCTTCTCCTGTGCACCTCTCTCTCTTCACAATCCTCTTAGACCTTTACAGTTATGCCTTTTCTGACAGATATCCCCACCCCCCAATTCTTCTAACCGTTTACTGGGAATCGTGGGCAGTGGGAAGCGTGCAGTGTTGCTCTGTTTTCCTTGAGACTCTATGGGATGACTGGGAGGAGCTTGCTGCCCATTGGTCAGAATGGAGACAACTTGCCCATCGAGCTGCATGAGCCTTTCACCCCCCATGTTTTATTGATGAGGCACAGCGGCAACACGGAAGGAAAGAAAAGGAAGGAAATCCTGCTCTCCACATCTCAGACTCTTGGATCATTCTGTCCCATCTATGAAAGATCTGTCCTGTTCAGTCACATGAAGTCCCAAGGTGGAAACTCCTAGAAACCCACATAGATTTCCCCCTGAACTAACTGCTGACCTCCACAAGGGGTAATGTGTCCAGTCATCCTGGGCCAGGAGGAGGGGATGGTGTGAGTTTCTAACCTGAACTGACGATTTTATAAACTTGTATTACAGGATACTACAGGTGGGTATTCAGATGGTAATCTCAGTAACTGTAACGCCAAACTCTTACTCAATTCATCAGGACCTGGATATTCACATTGTGCGTGAACATTGTGTTCCAGCTCAATCACATTTACTGCATAAAAGTTCTCCTTTCAATCATCCCATTCTCTCAATAGTTCTCCCCACACCGTCAATGTGTCCTGTAATCCTTGTATAATGAGCTGATGGGTGTCAGGTTTATTATTATAACGGGTAACTTTTGTAAACCCCTCTGTCACAGCTCCCCTCAATTTCCTTTGCTACAAGGAGAACAATCTCAGTTTCCCTAAATCCCTGATTCCCCAATGTCTGTTTGCTCTCTATAAGGTACACATCAGGGTTGTGTTTGAACATTCCCCACTCACCTACATCAGTGCACCCCCCCCCCCCCCCAGCAATGTTAAAGAACATGAACATCCTCCAGGACAAAGCACTGTGCCTGAGCGGTGTCCCATCCACCACCTTCAGCATTCCCTCTCTCCACCCCCGAGGTACAGTGACATCACTGTGCAGAGGCAAAGTCAGTAATGTCCTACCAGACCATAGGGCTGCTCTCTCATTAGGGAGAGATGACTGGTGGTGGTTTAACCTGAAGGATCCCCCAGCCCAGGCAAGGGGAGAGGTTGGGAAGGAGAGCCCACCTATTGTAGATCGATATTATCTACCCAATGTATCAGCAACAACTATATCAGACCAATGAATAATGTAAAAGAATATCCAAAACATGCTGCTACAATCCCCCATTCCTTGAACCATCCTGGTAAATTCCCTGTGCCCCCTCTCAGGGACCCTGCCATCCTTCCCAATGTGTGGGTGATCTCTGGTTTGCACAGACCCAGCTGCTCTGTGTTCCTGTGGGTGACGCCATCATCGAGCACCAGTTGCACTAAACCTCACTGTCTGTGAGGGTGGGAGACAAGGAATTCCCAACAGCATTTAAGACACATTTCGCTGCACACTGTGATACCAAGACAGATGGTGCCAATGACTGTGTATTGGAAAATGGATCAGGATAGTTTGGTTACAGTTTTCTTTACTGGCACAGACTCAATGGCCCAAGAGCCTTTTTCTGTGCTGTAAACCTCAAGACACTTAATAGGAATATGACCGGCCACCTTTGAAACCAGGTCAGAAAAAATGATAGTAGAATAGATGACACATGATTGGTCAATGTGTTTGGGAGGAAAGTAAGATGGAGCGGTTTAGGAGGAAATTCTGGAGCTCGATGCAGGAATCTGAAAGAGCCATCATCAAGTGAGAAATAAAAATGGGATATCCTCAAGGCATCAAAGAAAGGCACATATAGCACAGCTTTGAGAGACTGGAGGGGATTAGAGTTAGGGAGGTGTCTGAGGCTGGAGAGGAATTATTAGAGATAAGGAAGATGTTCGCTGAGCTGGAAATTTGTCTTGCAGACGTTTCGTCCCCTGTCTAGGTGACATCCTCAGTGCTTGGAAGCCTCCTGTGAAGCGCTTCTGTGATTTTCCCTCCGGCATTTATAGTGGCCTGTCTCTGCCGCTTCCGGTTGTCAGTTCCTGAACCACTATAAATGTCGGAGGAAACATCACAGAAGTGCATCACAGGAGGCTCCCAAGCCCTGAGGATGTCACCTAGACAGGGGACAAAACATCTGCAATACAAATTCCCAGCTCGGTGAACAGAACCACAACAACGATCACCCGAGCTACAAATCTTCTCATAAACTTGGAAGATAAGGAAGAGTTGTGAGGCTGGGTGAGGTGACAGAGATAGGGAGAGATGTGAAGAGGGAGGGATGCAGAGATAGCAAGAATTAGAGTCGTAATGTTATGTAGCATGGAAACAGACCCTGTGATCCAATCAATCCATGTCAAACATAATTCCAAACTGAGGTAATCTCACCTGCCTCCCCTTGGTCCACATGTATCCAAACATTTCCTATGAGGCACCTGTCCAAATGGGTTTCTTGTAGAGTCACTGTGGTGTGGAAACTGGCCATTTAGAGTCAGAGCCATTGAGATGTACAACATGGAAACAGACCCTTCCATCCAACCCATCCGTGCTGACCAGATATCCCAACCCAATCTAGTCCCACCCGCCAGCACCCAGCCCATATCCCTCCAAACCCTTCCAATTCATATATCCATCCAAATGCCTCCTAAATGTTGCAATTGTACCTGCCTCTACCACTTCCTCTGGCAGCTCATTCCATACACGTACCACCCTCTGTGTGAAACAGTTGCCCCTTCACTCTCTTTTATATCTTTACCCTGTCACCCTAAACCTATGCCCTCTGGTTCTGGAAGACTGGTGCCCTTATTTGAGAAAGGTCGTAAGGAAAAGTCAGCGAACTATAGACCGGTGAGCCTGTAGTCAGTAGAAGGCAAGTTGTTGGTAGGGCGTATGAGGGGCAGGATGTACATGTAATTGGAAAGACAAGATTGATTAGGGATAGTCAGCATGGTTTTGTGCATGGAAATCACTAACTTGGACTTCAGAAAGACGGTCAGCAAGAGTCCACATAACACACGGGTATAAATGTCCATCACCATAGAATACAAGGAGATGGGGAGATTTGGATACAAAATTGGCTGGAAGGTCATAGAGTCATAGAGATATACAGCACAGAAACAGACTCTTCGGTCCAACCCGTCCATGCTGACCAGGTATCCCAACCCATTCTAGTCCCACCTGCCAGCACCTGGCCCATATCCCTCTAAACCCTTCCAAATCATGTTCCCACCAACAGAGGAACCTCAATTATGTGAACGAGTTGGGTGGGCACTAATTCATTCGGATAATCAATGATTCGGTGAAACGATTAAATGCCTTTCCTCTGGGGCTCGGAGTTTTCAAAGTCTGCTCCCCATTCAGGAGACTGCAGCAGCACACAGCACGATTGCCCACCCACACACAGCCCCCAGCCTGACCCTCACTCCGTCCCACACACCGCCCCCAGCCTGACCCTCACTGCTGTCCACACACCGCCCTCAGCCTGACCCTCACTGCCATCCTCACACCGTCCCCAGCCTGACCCTCACTCCGTCCCACACACCGTTCCCAGCCTGACCCTCACTGCCATCCTTACACTGTCCCCAGCCTGACCCTCAATGCTGTCCACACACCGCCCCCAGCCTGACCCTCACTGCTGTCCACACACCGCCCCCAGCCTGACCCTCACTGCTGTCCACACACCGCCCCCAGCCTGACCCTCACTGCTGTCCACACACCGTCCCCAGCCTGACCCTCACTCCGTCCACACACCGCCCCCAGCCTGACCCTCACTGCTGACCACACACCGTCCACAGCCTGACCCTCACTGCCTCCCACACACCACTCCCAGCTTGACCCTCACCGCTGTCCAACACCGCCCCCAGCTTGACCCTCACTGCCGGCCACACACCAACCCCAGCCTGACCCTCATCGTCGTCCAACAAGGCTCCCAGGCTGACACTCACTGCCAACCACATACCGCCTCCAGCCTGACCCTCATAGAGTCATAGAGATATACAGCACAGAAACAGACTCTTCGGTCCAACCCGTCCATGCTGACCAGGTATCCCAACCCATTCTAGTCCCACCTGCCAGCACCTGGCCCATATCCCTCTAAACACATTGCCCCACAGCCTGACACTCACCGCCGTCCACTGACCACCCCCTGCCTGACCCTCACTGCCGCTCACACAACACCCCCAGCCTGACCCTCAGCATTGTCAAAAACTACTCCCAGCCTGACCCTCAACGCTGCCCACACATTGTCCCACAGCCTGACACTCACCGCCCTCATCCTAACCATCACCAGCATCTACGCACCACGCCCAGCCTGACCCTTACCACCGTCTGCACACCACCCCAGTCAGAATCCACACTGGCCCCAGCCTGACCCTAACCGCCGTCCACACACCACTCCCAACCCGACCTTCTCCGCCATCCACACACCAACCCAGCCTGACCCTCACTGCCATCCACACACTGACCCAGCCTGACCCTTACCACCATCTGCACACCACCTCAGTCTGACTCTCACCAGAATCCACACTGCCCCAAGCCTGACCCTAACCGCCGTCCACACACCGCCCCCAACCCGACCTTCTCCACCATCCACACATCGCCCCAGCCTGGCGTTCACCGGCATCCACACACCACCCCCAGCCTGAACCTCACTGCCATCCACACACTGACCCAGCCTGACCCTTACTGCCATCAAAACAATGCCCCCAGACTGACCCTCAGCGCCATCCACACACCGCCCCAGACTGATCTTCACTGCCGCCCATACAATGCCCCCAAGACTGACCCTCAGCGCCATCCATACACCGCCCACAGCCTGACCCTCACCACCATCCACACACTGCCCTCAGCCTGACTCTCAGCGCCGTCCACACACCGCCCCCAGCCTGACACTCACCACCGTCCACACACTGCCCCCAGCCTGACCCTCACTGCTGTCCACACACCGCCCACAGCCTGACCCTCACCACCATCCACACACTGCCCTCAGCCTGACTCTCAGCGCCGTACACACACTGCCCCCAGCCTGACACTCACCACCGTCCACACACTGCCCCCAGCCTGACCCTCACTGCTGTCCACACATCGCCCCCAGCCTGACCTTCACCGGCATCCACACACCACCCCAAGCCTCACCCTCACTGCCATCCACACACCGACCCAGCCTGACCCTTACTGCCATCCACACACCGACCCAGACTGATCTTAACTGCCGCCCAAACAATGCCCCCAAGACTGACCCTCAGCGCCATCCATACACTGCCCCCAGCCTGACCCTCACCACCTTCCAAAGACCGCCCCCAGGCTGGCCCTCACTGATGTCCGCACACCGCCCTCAACCTGACCCTTACTGCTACCCACAAATCACCCCATCCTGACTCTCACTGCCGTTCAACACTGCCCCCAGCCTGAGCCTCACCACCATCCACACACCGCCCCCAGCCTGACACACACCCCCGTCCACACACTGCCCCCAGCCTGAGCCTCACCACCATCCACACACCGCCCCCAGCCTGAGCCTCACCACCGTCCACATAGTGCCCCCAGCCTGACACTCACCACTGCCGACACGCCGCCCCCAGGCTGACCCTCAATTCTGTTCACACAGCACCCCCAGCCTGTCTCTCACTACTGTCCACACACCGCCCCCCAGCCTGACCCTCACCACCGTCCACACACCGACCCCAGCCTGACCCTCACCACCTTCCAAAGACCGCCCCCAGGCTGGCACTCACTGCCGTCCAGACACTGCCCTTAGCCTTACCCTCACCAATGTCCAACAGCGACCCCAGCCAGACCCTCACTGCCGTCCACACACCACCCCCCAGCCTGACCCTCACTGCCCCGGACTCACTGCCCTCAGCCTGTACCTTACCGCCCCCATCCTGACCCTCACCGCCGTCCAACATTGCCCCCAGCCTGACCCTCACCGCCGTTCAACACCACCCCCAGCCTGACCCTCACTGCCGCCCACACACCACCCCCAGCCTGACCCTCACCGCCGTCCAACACCACCCCCAGCCTGACCCTCACTGCCACCCACACACCACCCCCAGCCTGACCCTCACCGCCGTCCAACACCACCCCCAGCCTGACCCTCACTGCCACCCACACACCACCCCTTGTCTGACCTTCACCATCATCCAACATCGCTCCCAACCTGACCCTCAAAGTCGCCCACACATTGCCCCACAGCCTGACACTCACCGCCGCCCACACACCACCCCCAGCCTGACCCTCACCGCCATTCAACACCATCCCCAGCCTGACCCTCACTGCCGCCCACACACCACCCCCAGCCTGACCCTCACCGCCGTCCAACACCACCCCCAGCCTGACCCTCACTGCCACCCACACACCACCCCCAGCCTGACCCTCACCGCCGTCCAACACCACCCCCAGCCTGACCCTCACTGCCACCCACACACCACCCCTTGTCTGACCTTCACCATCATCCAACATCGCTCCCAACTTGACCCTCAAAGTCGCCCACACATTGCCCCACAGCCTGACACTCACCGCCGTCCACTCACCGCCCCCAACCTGACCCTCAGTGCCATCCGCACACTGCCCCCAGGCTGACCCTCACTGCCATTCACACACCGCCCCCAGCCTGCCCCTCACTGCTGCCCAGACACCATCCCCAGTTTGACCCTCACCGCCATCCCCACACCGCCCCTCACTGCCGCCCACATACCGCCCCCAAACTAACCCTCACCATCGTCCACACACCGCCCCCAGCCGGACCCTCACCGCACCCAGCCTGACCTTACTGCCCCCAGCCTGACCTTACTGCCACCAGCCTGACCCTCGCCACTGTCCAACATTGCCACCAGCCTAACCCTCGCTGCCATTCAACACCATCCAAGCCTCATCCTCACCGCCAACCACACACCGCCCCCAGACTGGCCCTCTCTGCCGCCCACATACCACCCCCAAACTAACCCTCACCATCGTCCACACACCACCCCCAGCCAGAACCTCACTGCTCCTGCCACACCCCACTCCCTAGCCTGACCCTCACCGCCCCAGACGCACTGCCCCCAGCCGGATCCTCACCACACCCAGCCTGACCTTACAGCCCCCAGCCTGACCCTGACCGCTGTCCCTGTGAGGGACCCTGTGAGGGTCAGGCTGGGCATGAAGTGTAGACGGTGGCGAGGGTCAGGCTGGGGGTGATGTGTGGATGGCAGAAAGGATCAGACTGGAGACGGTATTTGCGTGGTGATGAGGGTCAGACTGAGGACCGTGTGTGGGGGGCAGCGAGGGTCAGACTGGGGGCGGTGTGTGGATGGCACTGAGGGTCAGTCTCAGGGTGGTGTGTGGGTGGCAGCGATGGTAATGCTTGGGGTAGTGTGTAGACTGTGGTGAGAGTCAAGCTAGGGGCTGTGTGTAGACGGCGCTAAGGGTCAGGCTGAGGGCGGTGTGTGGGCGGCAGTGAGAACCAGGCTGGGGGCGGAGTGTGGATGGTGCTGAGGATCAGGCTGGTGGCGGTATGTGGATGGCGCTGAGGGTCGGGCTGGGGGTGGTGTGTGGGCGGTAGTGGGGGTCAGGCTGGGGTGGTGTTGAATGGTGGTGAGGGACAGGTTGGTGGCAATGTTGGACAGTGGTGAGGGTCAGGCTGGGGACGGTAAGGTCAGGCTGGGTGTGTTAGGGTCCGGCTCGGGGCAGTGCGTCCGGGGCGGTGAGGGTTAGGCTGTGGGGTGGTGTGTGGCAGAGCAGTGAGGGTCTGGCTGGGGGCGGTGTGTGAATGACATTCATGGTCAGTCTGGCGGTGGTGTGTGGGTGGCAGTGAGGGTCAGCCTGGGGGCAGTGTGTGGATGGTACTGAGGGTGAGGCTGGGAGCGGTGTGTGAATGGCATTCAGGGTCAGTCTGGCGGTGGTGTGTGGGTGGCAGTGAGGGTCAGCCTGGGGGCAGTGTGTGGATGGTACTGAGGGTGAGGCTGGGAGCGGTGTGTGAATGGCATTGAGGGTCAGTCTGGGGGTGGTATGAGGGCAGCAGTGAGGGCCAGGCTGGGGGTGGTATGTGGGCAGCAGTGAGGGCCAGGCTGGGGGTGGTATGAGGGCAGCAGTGAGTGTCAGGTTGAGGGCAGTGTTGGACAGCAGTGAGGGTCAGGACGGGGGCGGTGTGTGGGCGTCAGTGAGGGCATGGTTGGGGCTGTGTGTGGACGGTGCTGAGGGTCAGGCTAGGGGCGGTGTGAGGGTGGCAGTGAGGGTCAGGCGGGGGCGGTGTTGGACGGCGGTGAGGGTCAGGCTGGGGGCGGTGTGTGGGCTGCAGTGAGGGTCAGGCTGGGGGTGGTGTTGAACGGCGGTGAGGGTCAGGCTGGGGGCAATGGTGGACGGCGGTGAGGAACAGGCTGGGGGCAGTAAGGTCAGGCTTGGGGTGGTAAGGTCTGGCTGGGGGCGGTGAGGGTCCAGCTGGGGGCAGTGAGTCGAGGGCGGTGAGGGTCAGGCTGGGTGTAGCGTGTGGATGGTGGTGAGGGTCAGGCTGGGGGCGGTGTGTGGACGGTGGTAAGGGTCAGGCTGGGGGCGGTGTGTGCACGGCAGTGAGGGACAGGCTGCGGTGGTGTGTGGACAGCATTGAGGTTCAGACTGGGGGTGGAGTGTCAGCGGTGGTGAGTGTCAGGCTGGGGGCAGGGTGTGGACGGTGGTGAGGGTCAGGCTGTGGCTAGTGTGTGGAGGGTGGTGAGTGTCAGGTTGGGGTGGTGTGTGGAGGGCGCTGAGAGTCAGGCTGAGGGCAGTGTGTGGATGGTGGTGAGAGTCAGGTTGTTGGCAGTGTGTGGATGGCGCTTAGGGTCAGGATGGGGTGGTTTGTGGGTAGCAGTAAGGGTCAGGCTGAGTGCGGTGTGTGGGCATCAGTGAGGGCCAGCCTGGGGACGGTCTTTGGAAGGTGGTGAGAGTCAGGCTAGGGGCGGTGTATGGATGGCGCTGAGGGTCAGTCTTGGGGGCATTGTATGGGCGGCAGTGAAGATCAGTCTGGGGCGGTGTGTGGATGGCAGTAAGGGTCAGGCTGGGTCGGTGTGTGGATGGCAGTGAGGGTGAGGCTGGGGGTGGTGTGTGGATGCTGGTGAAGGTCAGGCTGGGGCGATGTGTGGATGGCGGCGAAGGTCAGGTTGGGGGCGGTGTGTGGACGGTAGTGAGGGTCAGGCTGGGGGCAGTGTGGATTCTGGTGAGAGTCAGACTGGGGTGGTATGCAGACAGTGGACGGTGGTAAGGGTCAGGCTGGGTCGGTGTGTGGATGGCAGTGAGGGTCAGGCTGGGGGTGGTGTGTGGATGCTGGTGAAGGTCAGGTTAGGGACGACGTGTGGACGGCAGAGAGGTTCAGGTTGGGGGCGGTGTGTGGACGGCGGTGAGGGTCAGGCTGGGGGCAATGTGGATTCTGGTGAGAGTCAGACTGGGGTGGTGCACGGATGGTGGTAAGGGTCAGGCTGGGTCGGTGTGTGGATGGCAGTGAGGGTCAGGCTGGGTCGGTGTGTGGATGGCAGTGAGGGTCAGGCTGGGGGTGGTGTGTGGATGCCGGTGAAGGTCAGGCTGGGGGCGATGTGTGGACAGCGGAGAAGGTCAGGTTGAGGGTAGTGTGTGGACGGCAGTGTGGGTCAGGCTGGGGGCAATGTGGATTCCGGTGAGAGTGAGACTGGGGTGGTGTGCGGATGCTGGTGATGGTTAGGCGGGGGCGCGGTGAGTGTCAGGGTGTGGCACAATGTGTGGGCAGCATTGAGGGTCAGGCTGGGAGTGGTGTTGGATGATGGTGAGTGTCAGGCTGAGGGCGGTGAGTGGACGGTGGTGAGTGTCAGGCTGTGGGGCAATGTGTGTGTGGCAGTAAGGGTCAGGCTGGAGGCGGAATGCGGTTAGCAGTGAGTGTCAGCCTGGGAGCGGTGTTGGACGACGATGAGGGTCAGGCTGGGATTGGTGTGTGGGCGGCAGTGAGGGTCAAGCTGGGGCAGTGTGTGTGCGGCAGTGTGGGTCAAGCTGGGGGAGGTATTGGACAGCAATGAGGGTCAGGCTGGTGATGGTATGTGGGTGGCAGTGAGGGTCAGGTTGGGGGCGGTGTGTGGGAGGCAGTGAGGGTCAGGCTGGGGGTGGTGTTGCACGGCGGTAGGGGTCAGGCTGGGGGCCGTGTGTGAGTGGGCAATCGTGCTGTGTGCTGCTGCAGTCTCCTGAATGGGGAGCAGACTTTGAAAACTCCGAGCCCCAGAGGAAAGGCATTTAATCGATTCACCGAATCATTGATTGTCCGAATGAATTAGTGCCCACCCAACTCGTTCACATAATTGAGATTCGTCTGTCGGTGGGAACATGATTTGGAAGGGTTTAGAGGGATATGGGCCAGATGCTGGCAGGTGGGACTAGAATGGGTTGGGATACCTGGTCAGCATGGACGGGTTGGCCCGAAGGGTCTGTTTCTGTGCTGTATATCTCTTTGACTCTATGACCTTCCAGCCAATTTTGTATCCAAATCTCCCCATCTCCTTGTATTCTATGGTGATGGACTTGCTAACCCGTCTGTTATGTGGACCCTTGCTGAACGTGTTTCTGAAATCCAAGTTAGTGATTTCCATGCACAAAACCATGCTGACTATCCCTAATCATTCTTGTCTTTCCAATTACATGTACAGCCTACCCCTTATAAGCCCTTCCAAAACTTGCCTTCTACTGACTACAGCCTCACCGGTCTATAGTTTGCTGAATTTTCCTTACCGCCTTTCTCAAATAAGGGCACCAGTCTTCCAGGATTTGGAGGGATATGGGCCGGGTGCTGGCAGGTGGGACTAGATTGGGTTAGGATATCTGGTCGGAGGAGAAAGTGAGGTCTGCAGATGCTGCAGATCAGAGCTGAAAATGTTTTGCTGGAAAAGCGCAGCAGGTCAGGCAGCATCCAGGGAACAGGAGAATCGATGTTTCGGGCATAAGCCCGAAGAAGGGCTTATGCCCGAAACGTCGATTCTCCTGTTCCCTGAATGCTGCCTGACCTGCTGCGCTTTTCCAGCAACACATTTTCAGCTTAGGTTTCTCGTCAGCATGGATGGGTTGGATGGAAAGGTCTGTTTCCATGTTGTACATCTCAATGGCTCTGACTCTAAATGGCCAGTTTCCACACCACAGTGACTCTACGGGAAACCCATTTGGACAGGTGCCTCATAGGAAATGTTTGGATACATGTGGACCAAGGTGAGGCAGGTGAGATTACCTCAGTTTGGAATTATGTTTGACATGGATTGATTGGATCACAGGGTCTGTTTCCATGCTACATAACATTACGACTCTAATTCTTGCTATCTCTGCATCCCTCCCTCTTCACATCTCTCCCTATCTCTGTCACCTCACCCAGCCTCACAACTCTTCCTTATCTTCCAAGTTTGTGAGAAGATTTGTAGCTCGGGTGATCGTTGTTGTGGTTCTGTTCGCCAAGCTGGGAATTTGTGTTGCAGATGTTTTGTCCCCTGTCTAGGTGACATCCTCAGGGCTTGGGAGCCTCCTGTGAAGCCCTTCTGTGATGTTTCCTCCGACATTTATAGTGGTTCAGGAACTGACAACCGGAAGCGGCAGAGACAGGCCACTATAAATGCCGGAGGGAAAATCACAGAAGCGCTTCACAGGAGGCTTCCAAGCACTGAGGATGTACCTAGACAGGGGATGAAACGTCTGCAAGACAAATTTCGAGCTCGGTGAACATCTTCCTTATCTCTAATAATTCCTCTCCAGCCTCAGACCCCTCCCTAACTCTAATCCCCTCCAGTCTCTAAAAGCTGTGCTATATGTGCCTTTCTTTGATTCCAGCCTTGAGGATATCCCATTTTTATTTCTCACTTGATGATGGCTCTTTCAGATTCCTGCATCGAGCTCCAGAATTTCCTCCTAAACCGCTCCATCTTACTTTCCTCCCAAACACATTGACCAATCATGTGTCATCTATTCTACTATCATTTTTTCTGACCTGGTTTCAAAGGTGGCCGGTCATATTCCTATATTAAGTTTGTTGAGGTTTACAGCAAAGAAAAAGGCTCTGTGGGCCATTGAGTCTGTGCCAGTAAAGAAAACTATAACCAAACTATCCTGATCCATTTTCCAATACACTGTCATTCGCACCATCTGTCTTGGTATCACAGTGTGCACCGAAATGTGTCTTAAATTCTGTTGGGAATTATGTGTCTCCCACACTCACAGACCCAGGTTTAGTGCAACTGGTGCTCGATGATGGCGTCACCCACAGGAACACAGAGCAGCTGGGTCTGTGCAAACCAGAGATCACCCACACATTGGGAAGGATGGCAGGATCCCTGAGAGGAGGCACAGGGGATTTATCAGGATGGTTCAAGGAATGGGGGATTGTAGCAGCATGTTTTGGATATTATTTTACATTATTCATTGGTATGATATAGTTGTTGCTGATACATTGGGTAGATAATATCGATATACAATAGATGGACTCTCCTTCCCAACCTCTCCCCTTGCCTGGGCTGGGGTAACCTTCAGGTGAAACCACCACCAGTCATCTCTCCCTAATGAGAGAGCAGCCCTATGGTCTGGTAGGACAATACTGACTTTGCCTCTACACAGTGATGTCACTGTACCTCGGGGGTGGGGAGAGGGAATGCTGAAGGTGGTGGATGGGACACCGCTCAGGCACAGTGCTTTGTCCTGGAGGATGTTCATGTTCTTTAACATTGCTGGGGGGGTGGGGTGCACTGATGTAGGTGAGTGGACACTGTTCCAACACAATCCTGATGTGTACCTTATAGAGAGCAAACAGACATTGGGGAATCAGGGATTTGGAGAAACTGAGATTGCTCTCCTTGTAGCAAAGGAAATTGAGGGGAGCTGTGACAGAGGGGTTTACAAAAGTTACCCGTTATAATAATAAACCTGACACCCATCAGCTCATTATACAAGGATTACAGGACACATTGACGGTGTGGGGAGAACTATTGAGAGAATGGGATGATTGAAAGGAGAACTTTTATGCAGTAAATGTGATTGAGCTGGAACACAATGTTCACGCACAATGTGAATATCCAGGTCCTGATGAATTGAGTAAGAGTTTGGCGTTACAGTTACTGAGATTACCATCTGAATACCCACCTGTAGTATCCTGTAATACAAGTTTATAAAATCCATCACTGTCAGTTCAGGTTAGAAACTCACACCATCCCCTCCTCCTGGCCCAGGATAACTGGACACATTACCCCTTGTGGAGGTCAGCAGTTAGTTCAGGGGGAAATCTATGTGGGTTTCTAGTAGTTTCCACCCTGGGACTTCATGTGACTGAACAGGGCAGATCTTTCATAGATGGGACAGAATGATCCAAGAGTCAGTGAGATGTGGAGAGCAGGATTTCCTTCCTTTTCTTTCCTTCCGTGCTGTCGCTGTGCCTCATCAATAAGACATGGGGAGTGAAAGGCTCATGCAGCTCGATGGGCAAGTTGTCTCCATTCTGACCAATGGGCAGCAAGCTCCTCCCTGTCATCCCATAGAGTCTCACGGAAAACAGAGCAACACTGCACGCTTCCACTGCCCAGGATTCCCAGTAAACGGTTAGAAGAATTGGGGGGTGGGGATATCTGTCAGAAAAGGCATAACTGTAAAGGTCTAAGAGGATTGTGAAGTGAGAGAGGTGCACAGGAGAAGGGGGCAACAAGTTGCCAGATGGAGTATAATTTGGGAAAATGGGAAGTTGGTCATTTTGGAGGGGATAATAAAAGAACAGAGTGCTATTTAAATGGTGGAAACTGTAGAAAGCTGCACCACAAAGGGACCAGGGGGTAATTGTGCAGGAAACACAGAAAGCAGCAGATTCTGGGTCAGTCACGGAATCAAGGGTTCGGCTTCAGATTCGTCAAGTTTAAGGCAACACCGACACGGGTCAGGGGTTTCTGTAGCAATGGAGCTGGGGTGAGGGGGAGACAAGGAACGTTTAACAGAATGGAATTCCTGGTGTTTGTGATTGTGTGGATGTCTGATCAGAAGGTCACCTTGGGGTCAGATAGAACAGCAATATTGTGAAGAATGTAGTGTACCTCAGATATTTCCCAGTGGGAGGGAGGGGCTCAGCAGTAAGGGAAAGGTATTTGTAATAGCAACTGAAGGCAATGGTTCTAACCATTACAATGTTTCACTGGAGAAAATTGCAGCTAACCGAGTAGTGGGAGCGTGGTAAGCAGTTTGATAACTGAGTAACAGTGGAGCAATGGAGAGGGATGATGGGGAGAGGGACTTGGGCAGTGTCAGTTTACATGTGGAACCTAACACAGTGCTTTTGGACAATGTCACCTCCTGGCAGTATGTAGGTGAGAAAAAGGAGGGTCCAAGGATAGATCCTTAGATTCCCTACAGTGTGGAAACAGTCCCTTCGTCCCAACACGTCTACACCGACCCTCTGAAGAGGAACCCATCCAGACCCATTCCCCTACGTTTACCACTGATTGATGCACCTAACACTACAGGCACTTTAGCATGGCCATTTCACCTAACCTGCACATCTTTGGACTGTGGGAAGAAACCGCAGCACCCGGAGGAAACCCACGCAGACACTGGGAGAAAGTGCAAACTCCACACAGACAGTCGCCCGAGTCTGGAATCGAACCTGAGTCCCTGATGCTGTGAGGCAGCAGTGCTCACCATTGAGCCACCGTGCTGGCCAACCCTTGAGGGACAACACATGCAATGAATTCAGAAAGGAAATCAGAGAGGGTATCACAGCTACAGAAGTCACCATTGTCGAGGAGGGTCTGCCTACTGAGTCAGTATTGGTGGAAATTAGAAACAGTAAGGGAGCAGTCACCTCATTAGGGGTTTACTACAGGCGCCCCCCCCCCCCCCCACCCAACAACAGCAGGGAGGTTGCAGAAAGCATAGGTCAGCAGATTTTGGTAAAGAGTGAATGTAATAGGGTTGTTGTAATGGGTGACTTTAACTTTCTCAATATAGATGGGAACCTCCTTCGAGCAGATGGTTTTGTAAGGTGTGTTCAGGAGGGTTTCCTAACTCAGCACCTTGGCCGACGAGGGGAGAGGCCATTTTGATTTTGGTGCTCAGCAATGAGCTGAGACAGGTGTCAGATCTTGTGGTGGGAGAGCATTTTGGTGATAGTGACCACAACTGCCTCACATTCTATATAGCCATGGAGAAGGAGAGATGCAGGCACAATGGGAGGATATTTAATTGGGGAAAAGGAAACTATGATGCTATCAGACGTGAGTTGAGAACCATGGACTGGGAGCAATTATTCCATGGAAAGGCCACGACAGACATGTGGAGACGGTTTAAGGAACAGTTGTTGCGAGTGATGCATAAATATGTCCCTCTGAGACAGGCAAGAAGGGGTAAGATAAAGGAACCATGGATGTCGAGAGCGGAGGAGCTTCTTTTCGAAAGAAAGAAGGCAGCTGACGTAAGGTGGAGGAAGGAAGGGTCTTGGTCAGCTCTAGAGGATTACAGGCAGGCGAGGAAGGAGCTCATAAATGGCCTGAGGAGAGCCAGGAGGGGGCAGGAAAAAGGCTTGACAGGAAGGATTAGGGAGAATCCAAAGACATTTTACACGGATGTGAGGAGTAAGACAATGATCAAAGAAAGAGTAGGGCCGCTCAGGGATCGCATAGGGAACTTGTGTGTAGAGTCTGAGGAGGCAGGGGAACCCCCGAAATTAGTTTTTTGCTTCTGTCGTTACTAAAGAAAAGGACCTTGTAGTGAATGAAACCATTGAGGAGCAGGTAAGCATGCTGGAACAGATAGAGATTGAGGAAGCTGATGTGCTGAACAATTCGACAAACATTAAGATTGACAAGTCGCCAGGGCCAGACCAGATTTGTCCTCAGCTGCTTTGGGAAGTGAGAAATGTGATTGCTTCGCTGCTTGCGAAGATCCTTACATCCTCGCTCTCCACTGGAGTCGTACCTGAGGACTGGAGGGAGGCAAATATAATTCCTCTCTTCAAGAAAGGAAATAGGGAAATCCCCGGCAATTACAGACCAGACACTCTCACGTCTGTCGTCTGTAAGGTGTTAGAAAGGATTCTAAGGGACAGGATTTATGACCATCTGGAAGAGCATGGCTTGATTTAATGTAATCAATACGGCTTTGTGAGGGGCAGGTCATGCCTCACAAACCTTACTGCGTTCTTTGAGGATGTTACTAGGCAAGTTGATGAGGGTCGAGCTGTGGATGTGGTGTATATGGACTTCAGTAAGGCATTTGATAAGGTTCCCCATGGTAGGTTCATTCAGAAGGTCAGGAGGAATGGGATACCGGGAAACTTAGCTGTCTGGATACAGAATTGGCTGGCCAACAGAAGACAGCGAGTGGTAGTAGAAGGAAAATATTCTGCCTGGAAGTCAGTGGTGACTGGTGTTCCACAGGGTTCTGTCCTAGGGCCTCTACTGTTTGTAATTTTTATTAATGACTTGGATGAGCTGATTGAAAGATGGGTCAGCAAGTTTGCAGACAACACAAAGGTTGGAGTGTCGTTGACAGTATGGAGGGCTGTTGTTGGCTGCAGCGGGACATTGACAGGATGCAGAGATGGGCTGAGAGGTGGCAGATGGAGTTCAACCTGAATAAATGGAGGTGATGCATTTTGGAAGGTCAAATTTGAAAACTGAGTACAGGATTAAAGATAGGATTCTTGGCAGTGTGACGGAACAGAGGGATCTTGGTGTGCAGGTACATAGATCCCTTAAAATGGCTACCCAAGTGGACAGGGATGTTAAGAAAGCATATGGTGTTTTGGCTTTCATTTACAGGAGGATTGTGTTTAAGAGCCACGAGATCTTGATGCAGCTCTATAAAACTTTGGTGAGAACGCACTTGGAATACTGTGTTCAGTTCTGGTCGCCCTATTATAGGAAAGATTGGATGCTATGGAGAGGGTTCAGAGGAGGTTTACCAGGATGCTGCCTGGAATGGAGGCTTATCTAACAAAGAGAGATTGACTGAGCTCGGACTTCTTTCAGTGGAAAAAAGAAGGAAGACAGGGGACCTAACAGAGGTATACAAGATAATGAGAGACATAGATAGAGTTGATACCCAGACACTTTTTTCCCAGGGCAGAAATTGTTAACACGAGAGGTCATAGTTTTAAGCTGTTTGGAGGAAAGTATAGAGGGGATGTCAGAGGCGGGTTCTTTAAGCAGAGAGTTGTGAGAGCATGGAATGCGTTGCCAGCAGCAGTTGTGGAAGCGAGGTCATTGGGGATATTTAAGTGACTGCTGGACATGCATATGGTCACAGACATTTGAGGGTTCATACTTTAGGTTTCCCTTACATGAGGATCGATGCTCGGCACAGCATCAAGGGCTGAAGGGCCTGTTCTGTGCTGTACTGTTCGATGTCCTATGTTCTATGTTCTATGAAGTGTATCTGTACCTTTCGACCATCTGCACCCTGGACTGACAGATAGTGCTCCCTCAATACCTTAGAAACCATCCCCTCAGTATGTTTATCCCCAAAGCACCTCGGCAGAACATTCATGCCCTCAACACCTCAGAAAGCAAACCTGTTGCCCCCTTGGACCGTGTTCATCCCCAAACCTGTTCTCACTGTGATGACCCACAGCCACCTCCAAGATTGGAGCCCAGGGCACAGAACATTATTTGAGTCTCTGGATTGATCATACAATCCCTAAGATGTGGAAGCAGGTCATTCGGCCTATCAGGTTCACACTGACCCTCGGCAGAGCATCACACCCTACCCCCTCTATCCCCGGATCCCTTCATTTCCTCTGGCTAACCCACCCAGCCTGCACATCTTTGGACAGTGGGTGGGAACTGGAGCACCCGGAGGCTGACACGGGGAGAATGTGCCAACTCCACACAGACAGTCGCCCGAGGCTGGAATCGAACCCGGGTGGGGTGAGGCAACACTGAGCCCCCCGTGACCATCCCACCATCTCCTCCCCGTTGATGACCGTTTGATGTCTGTACCCGGGGAGTATCGAACTTGTCTAGCGTTTATTTAAGAAAGACTAGGGACAAGGGCAATGCCTCCACAAGCTCAAGATGCTTGGTCCCCCTCGAAAAAATATTTATATCAATTTCAAAAAGATACTTTATTCACAAAAAACTTTACGTACAAACATAGTCACTAAAGTTCGGTTCTGTACAGTCTTTACAAGAAGTCTTTGCAATTACATATATACTCCCCTTGGATGATTAACTGAAATGTTAGGTCTGAGCTGTTTCTTCTGAGTTGAAACTTTATTGCTGGAACAGCACAGCAGGTCAGGCAGCATCCAGGGAACAGGAGATTCGACGTTTCGGGCACAGGCCCTTCTTCAGGAATGAGCAGAGAGTGTTCAGCAGGAGAAGATAAAAGGTAGGGAGGAGGGATTTGGAGGAGGGGCGTTGGAAATGTGATAGGTGGAAAGAGGTCAAGGTGAGGGTGATAGGTCGGAGTAGGATGGAGGCGGAGAGGTCAAGAAGAAGACTGCAGGTCAGGAAGGCGGTGCTGGGCTGGAGGGATCCGGCTGAGACAAGGTGGGGGGAGGGGGGATGAAGAAACTGGTGAAGTCCAAGTTCATCCCCTGCGGTTGGAGGGTTCCCAGTCGGAAGATAAGACGCTCCTCCTCCGACCGTCGCGTTGTTGTGGTTTGGCGGTGGATGAGTCCAATGACCTGCATATCCTCGGTGGAGTGGGAGGGGGAGTTGAAATGCTGTGCTACAGGTTGGTTGGGTTGGTTCATCCGGGTGGCCCAGAGGTGCTCCCTGAATCGCTCCGCAAGTAGGCGGCCTGTTTCCCCAATATAGAGGAGGCCACACCGGCTGCAGCGGATGCAGTAGATGATGTGGGTGGAGGTGCAGGTGAATCTGTGGCGGATATGGAAGTTTCCTTTGGGGCCTTGGAGAGAAGTGAGGGGGGAGGTGTGGGCGCAAGTGTTGCACCTCCTGCGGTTGCAAGGGAAGGTGCCGGGAGTGGAGGTTAGGTCGGTGGGGGGGTGTGGATCTGACAAGGGAGTCGCGGAGGGAGTGGTCTCTACGGAAAGCTGATAGGGGAGGGGAGGGAAATATATCCTTGGTGCTGGGGTCTGTTTGGAGGTGGCGGAAGTGACGGCGGATGATGCGCTGTACATGGAGATTGGTGGGGTGGTAGGTGAGGACCAGTGGGGTTCTGTCCTGGTGGCGGATGGAGGGGCGGGGCTCAAGGGCGGAGGAGCGGGAAGTGGAGGAGATGCGGTGGAGGGCACCGTCGACCACGTCGGGGGGGGAAATTGCGGTCCTTGAAGAAGGAGGCCATCTGTGTTGTACGTATTTTGAACTGGTCCTCCTGGGAGCAGATGCGGCGGAGACGAAGGAATTGGGAGAATGGGATGGCGCTTTTACAGGGGGCAGGATGGGAGGAGGTGTAGTCCAGGTAGCTGTGGGAGTCGGTTGGTTTGTAGTAGTTGGTTTGAATTAACATCACAAAGTTACATTGAGAAGGATCTTTGTGAAGTGCCTGTGCTCTGTATCTGTTCTCCCATGTACCCCGCCCTCCGAATACAATACCTTACAAAGACTTAAACCTGTTTGTCAACTTTCAGTAGAAGCAGCCTCAGGGCATTGAACACAGACTGAATTACTCAGTGACGCTTGGATCAGGTCAAATTCTCAATCAAACAGATGGCTGGGGATATTCAGCAGAATTCACCAGGTAGCATCGGTGAAGAGAGAGAGGAACAATTCGCATTTCAAGTGACCCTTCCTCAAAACGGTCTGTTCTGATGGAACCTTCCCGCAGAAATCACTGGATTGAAAGGTGAACTCTGTCTGTCTCTTTCTCCCTCTCCCTTCAGAGATGCTGCCGGACATGCTAAGTTGCTTCAGCAATCTCTGTATTGATGTTTCAGGTCTCCAGGGCGTCCGTCCAGATTGATTTTAGTGTTGAATTCTCAAGAATGCTCTAGAAAAGGGATTGAATCCCTCTGCTACAAAGGGGGGTCAGTTACCACAGCTAACAGGTTCGTGATGCCAACATTGTTGGCTCAATCTCTATCATGTCTGAAATTACCATGAAGGCCCCAGCTTCTCAACATCGCCCCTCACCTGAGGAGTGTGACCCACCAGGCCTCTCTCTCTGACAAGACAGCAGCTCTCGGGTCCACCTGGTCCATACTAACTTCCCAACTTTAAAAGGGCACTCCAGTAAGAGAGCTCTTTACATGGTTCAGGTCAAAATCCTGGAGCTCCCTCCCTAACATCACTGTGGGACACCCAAGGACTGCAGCAGGAGAGTACAGCTCACCCCACCTACCAGGCAACTATTAGAGGGTGTGGGAATGACATACAAGCCACATGTGAAAATAAGTTTTATAACAGGGTCACGGTGGATGGTCACTAACTCTGTTTCTTTCCCTGTGTTGACATCAGCGTAATGAAGGAGCTCAGGGTGGGTTGAAAATGACAATGATAGCCTTTCGTAGGTTGGTGTTTATTAGAGTATGTATCGACAGTATGAATGTTTGAGCACTTATTCAAGGGCATGCAGGTAGCTGCCAGAGGAAGTGATGGGGGCTGGTACAATTGTGACATTTAAAAGGCATCAGGATGAGTATGTGAATAGGAAGGGTTTAGAGGGATATCAGCCAAGTGCTAGCTAATGGAATGAAATGAGATGAGAATATCTGGTTGGTTTGGACGAGTTGGACAGAAGGGGCTGTTTCCAAGCTGTGCACCTCTGTGACTCTGTGCCTCTGAATAGGCTATAACAGAGAGTTTCAGACAGGGTTTGGTTTGTGTGTCTCTCTCATGCTTCCTCAGAATCTGCAGACCCAATGTCTCCAAATTTCCACAAGACTCGATGAAATAGAAAAAAAGAGAGTCAATACTGAGGGAGTGCTGCACTGTCAAAGGGACAGTACTGAGGGAGTGCTGCACTGTCAGAGGGTCAGTACTGAGGGAGTGCTGCACTGTCAGAGGGTCAGTACTGAGGGAGTGCTGCACTGTCAGAGGGTCAGTACTGAGGGAGTGCTGCACTGTCAGAGGGTCAGTACTGAGGGAGTGCTGCACTGTCAGAGGGTCAGTACTGAGGGAGTGCTGCACTGTCAGAGGGTCAGTACTGAGGGAGTGCTGCATTGTCAGAGGGTCAGTGCTGAGGGAGTGCTGCACTGTCAGATGGTCAGTACTGAGGGA
Source organism: Chiloscyllium plagiosum (assembly GCF_037043375.1). Taxonomy (NCBI): domain Eukaryota; kingdom Metazoa; phylum Chordata; class Chondrichthyes; order Orectolobiformes; family Hemiscylliidae; genus Chiloscyllium; species Chiloscyllium plagiosum. The sequence continues at coordinate 32,608,815 of NW_028270186.1, read as the reverse complement.
GTGCTGCACTGTCAGAGGGTCAGTACTGAGGGAGTGCTGCACTGTCAGAGGGTCAGTACTGAGGGAGTGCTGCACTGTCAAAGGGTCAGTACTGAGGGAGTGCTGCACTGTCAGAGGATCAACACTGAGGGAGTGCTGCACTGTCAGAGGGTCAGTACTGAGGGAGTGCTGCACTGTCAGAGGGTCAGTACTGAGGGAGTGCTGCACTGTCAGAGGATCAACACTGAGGGAGTGCTGCACTGTCGGAGGGTCAGTACTGAGGGAGTGCTGTATTGTCAGAGGGTCAGTACGGAGGGAGTGCTGCACTGTCAGAGGATCAACACTGAGGGAGTGCTGCACTGTCGGAGGGTCAGTACTGAGGGAGTGCTGCACTGTCAGATGGTCAGTACTGAGGGAGTGCTGCACTGTCAGAGGGTCAGTACTGAGGGAGTGCTGCACTGTCAGAGGGTCAGTACTGAGGGAGTGCTGCACTGTCGGAGGGTCAGTACTGAGGGAGTGCTGCACTGTCAGAGGGTCAGTACTGAGGGAGTGCTGCACTGTCAGAGGGTCAACACTGAGGGAGTGCTGCACTGTCGGAGGATCAGTACTGAGGGAGTGCTGCATTGTCAGAGGGTTAGTACTGAGGGAGTGTCACACTGTCAGAGGGTCAGTACTGAGGGAGTGCTGCACTGTCAGAGGGTCAGTGCTGAGGGAATCCTGCACTGTCAGAGGGTCAGTACTGAGGGAGTGCTGCACAGTGAGAGGGTCAGTACTGAGGGAGTGCAGCACTGTCAGAGGGTTAGTACTGAGGGAGTGTCACACTGTCAGAGGGTCAGTACTGAGGGAGTGCTGTACTGTCATAGGGTCAGTACTGAGGGAGTGCTGCACTGTCAGAGGGTCAGTACTGAGGGAGTGCTGCACTGTCAGAGGGTCAGTACTGAGGGAGTGCTCCATTGTCAGAGGGTAAGAACTGAGGGAGTGCTGCACTGTCAGAGGGTCAGTGCTGAGGGAATCCTGCACTGTCAGAGGGTCAGGACTCACGGATTGCTGCACTGTCAGAGGGTCAGTACTGAGGGAGTGCTGCACTGTCAGAGGGTTAGTACTGAGGGAGTGTCACACTGTCAGAGGGTCAGTACTGAGGGAGTGCTGTACTGTCAGAGGGTCAGTACTGAGGGAGTGCTGCACTGTCAGAGGGTCAGAACTGAGGGAATGCTGCACTGTCAGAGGTTCAGTACTGAGGGAGTGCTGCATTGTCAGAGGGTCAGTACGGAGGGAGTGCTGCACTGTCAGAGGGTCAGTACTGAGGGAGTGCTGCAGTGTCAGAGGGTCAGAACTGAGGGAGTGCTGCACTGTCAGAGGGTTAGTACTGAGGGAGTGCTGCACTGTCAGAGGGAGTGCTGCACTGTCAGAGGGTCAGCACTGAGGGTGTGCTGCACTGTCAGAGGGTCAGAACTGAGGGAGTGCTGCACTGTCAAATGTTCAGTACTGAGGGAGTGCTGCACTGTCAGAGGGTCAGTACTGAGGGAGTGCTGCACTATCGGAGGGTCAGTACTGAGGGAGTGCTGCACTGTCAGAGGGTCAGAACTGAGGGAGTGCTGCACTGTCAGAGGATTAGTACTGAGGGAGTGCTGCACTGTCAGAGGGAGTGCTGCACTGTCAGAGGGTCAGTACTGAGGGAGTGCTGCACTGTCAGAGGGTCAGTGCTGAGGGAGTGCTGCACTGTCAGAGGGTCAGTCATGAGGGAATGCTGCACTGTCAGAGGGTCAGTACTGAGGGAGTGCTGCACTATCAGAGGGTCAGTGCTGAGGGCATCCTGCACTGTCAGAGGGTCAGTACTGAGGGAGTGCTGCAAAGTCAAAGGGTCAGTACGGAGGGAGTGCAGCACTCTCAGATGGTCAGTACTCACGGATTGCTGCACTATCAGAGGGTCAGTACTGAGGGAGTGCTGCACTGTCAGAGGGTTAGTATTGAGGGAATGTCACACTGTCAGAGGGTCAGTACTGAGGGAGTGCTGTACTGTCAGAGGATCAGTACTGAGGGAGTGCTGCACTGTCAGAGGGTCAGTACTAAGGGAGTGCTGCACTGTCAGAGGGTCAGTACTGAGGGAGTGCTGCATTGTCAGAGGGTCAGTACGGAGGGAGTGCTGCACTGTCAGAGGGTCAGTACGGAGGGAGTGCTGCAGTGTCAGAGGGTCAGAACTGAGGGAGTGCTGCACTGTCAGAGGGTTAGTACTGAGGGAGTGCTGCACTGTCAGAGGGAGTGCTGCACTGTCAGAGGGTCAGTACTGAGGGAGTGCTGCACTGTCAGAGGGTCAGAACTGAGGGAGTGCTGCACTGTCAAAGGGTCAGTACTGAGGGAGTGCTGCACTGTCAGAGGGTCAGTACTGAGGGAGTGCTGCACTGTCGGAGGGTCAGTACTGCGGGAGTGCTGCACTGTCAGAGGGTCAGAACTGAGGGAGTGCTGCACTGTCAGAGGATTAGTACTGAGGGAGTGCTGCACTGTCAGAGGGAGTGCTGCACTGTCAGATGGTCAGTACTGAGGGAGTGCTGCACAGTCAGAGGGTCAGTACTGAGGGAGTGCTGCACTGTCAGAGGGTCAGTACTGAGGGAATGCTGCACTGTCAGAGGATCAGTACTGAGGGAGTGCTGCACTGTCAGAGGGTCAGTACTGAGGGAGTGCTGCACTGTCAGAGGGTCAGTACTGAGGGAGTGCTGCACTGTCAGAGGGTCAGTACTGAGGGAATGCTGGACTGTCAGAGGGTCAGTACTGAGGGCGTGCTGCACTGTCAGATGGTCAGTACTGAGGGAGTGCTGCACTGTCAGAGGGTCAGTACTGAGGGAGTGCTGCACTGTCAGAGGATCAACACTGAGGGAGTGCTGCACTGTCGGAGGGTCAGTACTGAGGGAGTGCTGCATTGTCAGTGGGTCAGTACGGAGGGAGTGCTGCACTGTCAGAGGATCAACACTGAGGGAGTGCTGCACTGTCGGAGGGTCAGTACTGAGGGAGTGCTGCACTGTCAGATGGTCAGTACTGAGGGAGTGCTGCACTGTCAGAGGGTCAGTACTGAGGGAGTGCTGCACTGTCAGAGGATCAACACTGAGGGAGTGCTGCACTGTCGGAGGGTCAGTACTGAGGGAGTGCTGCACTGTCAGAGGGTCAGTACTGAGGGAGTGCTGCACTGTCAGAGGGTCAACACTGAGGGAGTGCTGCACTGTCGGAGGATCTGTACTGAGGGAGTGCTGCACTGTCAGAGGGTTAGTACTGAGGGAGTGCTGCACTGTCAGAGGGTCAGAACTGAGGGAGTGCTGCACTGTCAGAGCATTAGTACTGAGGGAGTGCTGCACTGTCAGAGGGAGTGCTGCACTGTCAGATGGTCAGTACTGAGGGAGTGCTGCACTGTCAGAGGGTCAGTACTGAGGGAGTGCTGCACTGTCAGAGGGTTAGTACTGGGGGAGTGTCACACTGTCAGCGGGTCAGTACTGAGGGAGTGCTGTACTGTCAGAGGGTCAGTACTGAGGGAGTGCTGCACTGTCAGAGGGTCAGTACTGAGGGAGTGCTGCATTGTCAGAGGGTCAGTACGGAGGGAGTGCTGCACTGTCAGAGGGTCAGTACGGAGGGAGTGCTGCAGTGTCAGAGGGTCAGAACTGAGGGAGTGCTGCACTGTCAGAGGGTTAGTACTGAGGGAGTGCTGCACTGTCAGAGGGAGTGCTGCACTGTCAGAGGGTCAGTACTGAGGGAGTGCTGCACTTCAGAGGGTCAGAACTGAGGGAGTGCTGCACTGTCAAAGGGTCAGTACTGAGGGAGTGCTGCACTGTCAGAGGGTCAGTACTGAGGGAGTGCTGCACTGTCGGAGGGTCAGTACTGAGGGAGTGCTGCACTGTCAGAGGGTCAGAACTGAGGGAGTGCTGCACAGTCAGAGGGTCAGTACTGAGGGAGTGCTGCACTGTCAGAGGGTCAGTACTGAGGGAATGCTGCACTGTCAGAGGGTCAGTACTGAGGGAGTGCTGCACTGTCAGAGGGTCAGTACTGAGGGAGCGCTGCACTATCAGAGGATCAGTCTGGGGGATACCTGCATTGTAAGAGAGTCAGTACTGAGTGCCACTCTATCAGATGAACTGAATGGCCTAATTTATGCTCCGATGTCTTGTTGTCTGAGAAGTACGTGTGGAATTGTTCAGTCCATTTCTGCCTCTGCTTCCTACAGACCCTGCTCAGTAATGATTCCCACGTCCAGGTTCCAGAGACTGTGTTCTAACAGACAGTCTTCATTTGGTTACCACCCTCTTTTCCCAGGGATCAAGTTTTCATTTCACGTGACTGACCTGCCAGCTCAAAGGGATATTTTCATGCTGCAGGGCTGAGGTTTATTCCTCAGCTTCTGTGTGCTCATCTGTTTTAAAAAAATTCTCAAGGTCAGGTTCGTAGGAGAGTAGTCTGACACAGAACAAACGACCAAGAGGCGAGTCTGCTAGAATATGGGCATTTTATTCCCCGCAGCGTCGCCACAACCAACGGGTCTGGCTTATACTCACTCTACATGTTACCGGAACTGGGAGCCGTCAGTTCTCGTAGAGCGGTTGCCAACAACCCACGCTCGGCGGTTAAACGTAACCCCGGAGCAGACTCACCGAACTGGAGACTTTTCCAGCTGATATACTCTTTTCCAGATATAAACATTCATGTGAACAGCAGAGCAAGGCTAAAAAACACATTCCATTCTGGTTACATACAGATAAGAAGATTCACACGGGGAGGTGTGTAATAAGATTCACACGGGACTAAGCAACACCTCCATTCCGGTTAGATTCACACATGTATTGGGACATAATTTTGAACCGTTTCACCACATCATCCCAAATGAATCTCACTGCCCCACACTCAGCACAGTCGTGTGTTCCTTATTTCTGAGCTTCCCAATGCTAATCCACATCCAGAATGACATCCCACACTCCTCCAAATCGTATCGCAGGCTATTTGCCTGGGAGCGAGGAGTGCTAAGAGAGGAAATAAAAATCTGACAGGACTTTACAGTGACATTAAGGGTGAATTGATAATGAGAGAAAGAGTTGGTTGTGGAACACAGTGAGAATTTGTGCATGGACCCAGAGGCTACAGTGAATGGATGCATTGTGTCAATGCTCATTGGGACAGGGACGGTATGAAATCGTGGAGATGCTCTGTGATACAATTAAATGTATTAGCATATATAGAGAGAGAGATGGTTCTGAGTGGTCTGGCCTTCTGACAAACCAGTAAATCTCCAAAGACAGTGGAAATGTATCTCGGTTTACCGAATGAGGTGATGGAGGAAGTAGCAGGGACACTTGCAAACATTTTCAAATCCCCTCTGGCCACAGGAGAGGTGCCGTCGGACTGACCATGTGGTCCTGTTATTCAAGAAGGAACGTGGGATTTACCAGGCAGCCATAGGCCAGTCAGGCTAATATCGTGGGTGGGACGTCTGTTGGAAGCAATTTTGGGAGATAGAATTAATCAGCATTTACAGGGACTGGAGTTCATGATGAACAGTCAGAATGGTTGTGTTAAGGGGAGCTCAGGTCTGACCAATGGGATTGCACTTTTTAAGGAGGTGACCAGCTGTGTAAATAAGGGCAATGCTTTCCTGTCGTCTGCTTGGAGGTCAGTAAGGCTTTTATCAGGATCCATACTGGAAACTGATAGTGAACATAAAAACTCAAGATCCAAGGAATTTGGCGCAGAATGCTGAGTGGCAGGAAGCAGACAGTGATGGCCCAGTTAGAAATCTCTGTCTGTTCATGTCTCACTGCTGGGGTCTTGCTGATGTGGTTGTTAGAAAAGATTTAGATTTGAATGGTGGAGGGTTAATCATTGTGTTCATGAATGATATGGGGATTGGTGGGGTGATAAATACTGAGGAGGATAGCCTTAGGTTACAGAAGGATGGAGATGGCCTTGTCAGATGGACCGATCAGTGACAACGGGTGAGGTGCCTGAAGATTGGAGGGTGATTAATGATGGGCCATTATTGAAGGAAGGCTGCAAGGAACAGCCATTGAACTATGGAGCTGTGAGCCTGATGGCAGTGGTGGGTAAGCTGTTGGAGGGCATTCTGAGAGACAACTTACATGTATTTGGAAAAGCAAGAATTGATTAGGGATGGTCAGCTGGGCTTTGTTTGTGGAAATAATGTGTCCAACTTGATAGAGCTTTTGAAGGGATGACCAAGGAGACAGATGAGAAAGTTTCACATGGGAGATTGCTTAGTAAAAGGTTAGATGAGATAGCATCCAAGGAGAGATGACAGCACGGTGCCTCAGTGGTTTGATTCTAACTCCCGGTGACTGTCTGTGTGGAGTTTACACATTCTCTCTGTATCTGTGCGGGTTCCTCAGGGTGATCCAGTTCCCTCCCACTGCCCAAAGCTGCCATGGGAAATGCTGCATTACAGGGATAGAGTAGAGGATGTGTGTCTGGGTGGGATGCTGTACAGACAGTCAGTGTGGAGCCAATGGACGGAATGGCTTGCTTCTACACTGTAGGAATTCTAAACTTAATCCAGAGAGACAAGTCATGTTCTGGGGACATGAGGAATTGAGGGAGCATTATCTGAGGTACTGAGGGAGCACTTTCTGAGGTATTGAGGGAGCACTTTCTGACGTACTGAGGAAGCACTAGCTGAGGTTCTGCATGAGTACTATCTGAGGTACTGAGGGAGCAATTTCTGAGGTACTGAGGGAGCACTATCTGAGGTACGAAGGGAGCACTTTCTGAGGTACTGAGTGAGCACTTTCTGAGGTACTGAGGGAAAACTATCTGAGGTACTGAGGGAGAACTATCTGAGGTACTGAGGGAGCACTTGCTAAGGTATTGAGGGAGCACTTTTTGAGGTAATGCGGGAGCACTTTCAGAGGTATTGAGGGAGCACTATCCGAGGCATTGAGGGAGAAATATCTGAGGTATTGAGGGAGCAATTTGAGAGGCATTGAGGGAGCACTATCTGAGTTATTGAGGGAGAACTATCTGGGGTATTTAGGGAGCACTTTCGGAGGTATTAATAGAGCACTATCTGAGGTATTGATGGAGCACTTTCGGAGGTATTGATGGAGGACATTCTGAGGTACTGAGGAAGCACTATCTGAGGTACTGAGGGATCACTTTCTGAGGTATTGAGGGAGCACTTTCAGAGGTATTGAGGGAGAACTATCTGACGCATTGAGGGAGCACTTTCTGAGGTATTGAGGTGAACACTTTCTGAGATATTGAGGGAGAACTATCTGAGGTTTTGAGAGAGCACTTTCTGAGGTACTGAGGAAGCACTTTCTGAGGTACTGAGGGAGAACTATCTGAGGTACTGAGGGAGCACTATCTGAGGTACTGAGGGAGAACTATCTGAGGTACTGAGGGACCATTTTTCTGAAGTATTGAGGGAACACTTTCTGAGGTACTGAGGGAGTACTATCTGAGGAACTGAGGAAGAAATATCTGAGGTACTGAGTGAGCACATTCTGAGGTATTGAGGAAGCACTTACTGAGGTATTGAGGGAGCACTTTGTGAGGTACTGAGGGAGAAGTATCTGAGGTACTGATGGAAAACTATCTGAGGTACTGAGGTAGCACTATCTGAGGCATTGAGGGAGCACTATCTGAGGTACAATGGGAGCACTTTCTGAGGTACTGAGGGAGCACTTTCTGAGGTACTGAGGGAGCACTTTTTGAGGTATTGAGGGAGCACTATCTGAGGCACTGATGGAGTACTTTCTGAGGTATTGAGGAAGAACATTCTGAGGTATTGAGGGAGCACTTTGTGAGGTACTGAGGGAGACGTATCTGAGGTACTGATGGAAAACTATCTGAGGTACTGAGGTAGCACTATCTGCGGTATTGAGGGCGCACTGAGGCATTGAGGGAGAACTATCTGAGGTACTAAGGGAGCACTTTCTGAGGTACTGAGGGAGAACTATCTGAGGTACTGTGGGACCACTTTCTGAAGTATTCAGGGAGCACTTTCTGAGGTATTGAGGAAGCACTTTCTGAGGTACTGAGGGAGCACTATCTGAGGTATTGAGGAAGCACTTTCTGAGTATTGAGGGAGTACTTTCTGAGGTATTGAGAGAGCACTTTCTGAGGTATTGATGAAGCACTTTCTGAGGTATTGAGGAAGCACTCTCTGAGGTAATGAGGGAGAAGGATCTGAGGTATTGATGGAGCACATTCTGATGTATTGAGGAAGCACATTCTGAGGTACTGAGGGAGAAGTATTTGAGAAACTGAGGGGGAACAATCTGAGATACTGAGGGACCACTTTCTGAGGTATTGAGGGAGCACTTTCTGACGTACTGAGGAAGCACTATCTGAGGTACTGAGGTAGTACTATCTGAGGTACTGTGGGAGCACTATCTGAGGTATTGAGAAAGCACTTTCAGAGGTATTAAGGGAGAACTATCTGAGGAATTGACGAGCACTTTCTGAGGTATTGAGGGAGCATTATCTGAGGTATTGAGGGAGCACTTTCTGAGGTACTGAGGGATCACCTTCTGAGGTATTGAGGAAGCACTTTCTGAGGTATTCAGGGAACACAATCTGATGTATAGAGGAAGCACTTTATGAGGTAATGAGGGAGCACTTTCTGAGGTATTGTGGGAGCACTATCTGAGGTATTGAGGGATCACTTTCTGAGGTATTGAGGGAGCACTTGCAGAGGTATTGAGGGAGAACTATCTGACGTATTGAGGGAGCACTTTCTGAGGTATTGAGGGAGCACTTTCTGGGGTATTGAGGGAGAACTATCTGAGGTTTTGAGGGAGCACTTTCTGAGGTACTGAGGAAGCACTATCTGAGGTACTGAGGGAGAACTATCTGAGGTACTGAGGGACCATTTTTCTGAAGTATTGAGGGAACACTTTCTGAGGTACTGAGGGAGAATTCTCTTAGGTCCTGAGGGAGCAATTTCTGAGGTACTGAGCGAGTACTATCTGAGGAACTGATGAAGAACTACCTGAGGTACTGAGTGAGCACTTTCTTAGGTATTGAGGGAGCACTACCTGAGGTACTGAGGGAGAATTATCTGAGGTACTGATGGAGCACATTCTGAGGTATTGAGGAAGCACTTTCTGAGGTATTAAGGGAGCACTTTCTGAGGTACTGAGGGAGCACTTTCTGAGGTATTGAGGGAACACAATCTGATGTATTGAGGACGCACTTTATGAGGTATTGAGGGTGCACTTTCTGAGGTATTAAGGGAGCACTATCTGAGGTATTGAGGAAGGACGTTCTGAGGTATTGAGGGAGCACTTTGTGAGGTACTGAGGGAGAAGTATCTGAGATACTGATGGAAAACTATCTGAGGTACTGAGGTAGCACTATCTGCGGTATTGAGGGAGCACTATCTGAGGTTCTGAGGGAGCACTTTCTGAGGTACTGAGGGAGAACTATCTGAGGTACTGTGGGACCATTTTCTGAAGTATTGAGGGAGTACTTTCTGAGGTATTGAGGAAGCCCTTTCTGAGGTACTGAGGGAGCACTATCTGAGGTATTGAGGAAGCACTTTCTGAGTATTGAGGGAGTACTTTCTGAGGTATTTAGAGAGCACTTTCTGAGGTACTGAGTGAGAACTATTTGAGGTACTGAGGGAGAACTATCTGAGGTACTGAGGGAGCACTTTCTGAGGTATTAAGGGAGCAATATCTGAGGCATTGAGGGAGCAATATCTGAGGTACTGAGGGAGCAGTTTCTGAGGTATTGAGGGAGCACTTTCTGACCTACTGAGGAAGCACTAGCTGAGGTTCTGAGAGAGTACTATCTGAGGTACTGAGGGATCACTTTCTGAGGTATTGAGGGAGCACTTTCTGAGGTACTGCGAGAGCACTATCTGAGGCATTGAGGGAGAATTATCTGAGGTATTGAGGAAGCACTTTCAGAGGTATTGAGGGAGAATTATCTGAGGTACTGAGGGAGCACTATCTGAGGTATTGAGGCAGAACTGTCTGAGGTATTGAGGAGCACTATCTGAGGTAATGAGATAGAACTATCTGAGTTATTGAGCGAGCACTTTCAGAGGTTTTGAGGGAGAATTATCTGAGGTATTGAAGGAGAGCTATCTTAGGTATTGAGGGAGCCCTCTCTGAGGTATTGATGGAGCACTTTCTGAGGTATTCAGGTAGCACTTTCTGAGGTACTGAGGGGACACTTTCAGAGGTATTGAGGGAGCACTATCTGACGTAGTGAGGAAGCACTATCAGAGGTACTGAGGGAGAACTATCTGAGGTATTGATGGAGCAATTTCTGAGGTATTGAGGGAGCACTATCTGAGGTCCTGAGGGAGTACTTTCTGAGGTATTCAGGGAGCACTTTCAGAGGTATTGAGGGAGAACTATCTGACGCATTGAGGGAGCACTTTCTGAGGTATTGAGGTGAACACTTTCTGAGGTATTGAGGGAGAACTATCTGAGGTTTTGAGGGAGCACTTTCTGAGGTACTGAGGAAGCACTATCTGAGGTACTGAGGGAGCACTATCTGAGGTACTGAGGGAAGAACTATCTGAGGTACTGAGGGACCATTTTTCTGAAGTATTGAGGGAACACTTTCTGAGGTACTGAGGGAGAACTATCTTAGGTACTGAGGAAGCACTTTCTGAGGTACTGAGGGAGTACTATCTGAGGAACTGAGGAAGAAATATCTTAGGTACTGAGTGAGCTCTTTCTGAGGTATTGAGGAAGCACTTTCTGAGGTATTGAGGGAGCACTTTGTGAGGTACTGAGGGAGAAGTATCTGAGGTACTGATGGAAAACTATCTGAGGTACTGAGGTAGCACTATCTGCGGTATTGAGGGAGCACTATCTGAGGCATTGAGGGAGCACTATCTGAGGTACTAAGGGAGCACTTTCTGAGGTACTGAGGGAGCACTTTCTGAGGTACTGAGGGAGAATTATCTGAGGTACTGAGGGAGCACTTTTTGAGGTATTGAGGGAGCACTATCTGAGGCACTGATGGAGCACATTCTGAGGTATTGAGGAAGCACTTTCTGAGGTATTAAGGGAGCACTTTCTGAGGTACTGAGGGAGCACTTTCTGAGGTATTGAGGAAGGACATTCTGAGGTATTGAGGGAGCACTTTGTGAGGTACTGAGGGAGAAGTATCTGAGGTACTGATTGAAAACTATCTGAGGTACTGAGGTAGCACTATTTGCGGTATTGAGGGAGCACTATCTGAGGCATTGAGGGAGCACTATCTGAGGTACTAAGGGAGCACTTTCTGTGGTACTGAGGGAGCACTATCTGAGGTACTGTGGGACCACTTTCTGAAGTATTCAGGGAGCACTTTCTGAGGTATTGAGGAAGCACTTTCTGAGGTACTGAGGGAGCACTATCTGAGGTATTGAGGAAGCACTTTCTGAGTATTGAGGGAGTACTTTCTGAGGTATTGAGAGAGCACTTTCTGAGGTATTGGTGAAGCACTTTCTGAGGTATTGAGGAAGCACTCTCTGAGGTAATGAGGGAGAACGATCTGATGTATTGATGGAGCACATTCTGATGTATTGAGGGAGCACATTCTGAGGTACTGAGGGAGACGTATTTGAGAAACTGAGGGAGAACTATCTGAGGTACTGAGGGACCACTTTCTGAGGTATTGAGGGAGCACTTTCTGACGTACTGAGGAAGCACTATCTGAGGTACTGAGGTAGTACTATCTGAGGTACTGAGGGAGCACTATCTGAGGTATTGAGGCAGAACTGTCTGAGGTATTGAGGAGCACTATCTGAGGTAATGAGATAGAACTATCTGAGTTATTGAGCGAGCACTTTCAGAGGTTTTGAGGGAGAATTATCTGAGGTATTGAAGGAGAGCTATCTTAGGTATTGAGGGAGCCCTCTCTGAGGTATTGATGGAGCACTTTCTGAGGTATTCAGGTAGCACTTTCTGAGGTACTGAGGGGACACTTTCAGAGGTATTGAGGGAGCACTATCTGACGTAGTGAGGAAGCACTATCAGAGGTACTGAGGGAGAACTATCTGAGGTATTGATGGAGCAATTTCTGAGGTATTGAGGGAGCACTATCTGAGGTCCTGAGGGAGTACTTTCTGAGGTATTCAGGGAGCACTTTCAGAGGTATTGAGGGAGAACTATCTGACGCATTGAGGGAGCACTTTCTGAGGTATTGAGGTGAACACTTTCTGAGGTATTGAGGGAGAACTATCTGAGGTTTTGAGGGAGCACTTTCTGAGGTACTGAGGAAGCACTATCTGAGGTACTGAGGGAGCACTATCTGAGGTACTGAGGGAGAACTATCTGAGGTACTGAGGGACCATTTTTCTGAAGTATTGAGGGAACACTTTCTGAGGTACTGAGGGAGAACTATCTTAGGTACTGAGGAAGCACTTTCTGAGGTACTGAGGGAGTACTATCTGAGGAACTGAGGAAGAAATATCTTAGGTACTGAGTGAGCTCTTTCTGAGGTATTGAGGAAGCACTTTCTGAGGTATTGAGGGAGCACTTTGTGAGGTACTGAGGGAGAAGTATCTGAGGTACTGATGGAAAACTATCTGAGGTACTGAGGTAGCACTATCTGCGGTATTGAGGGAGCACTATCTGAGGCATTGAGGGAGCACTATCTGAGGTACTAAGGGAGCACTTTCTGAGGTACTGAGGGAGCACTTTCTGAGGTACTGAGGGAGAATTATCTGAGGTACTGAGGGAGCACTTTTTGAGGTATTGAGGGAGCACTATCTGAGGCACTGATGGAGCACATTCTGAGGTATTGAGGAAGCACCTTCTGAGGTATTAAGGGAGCACTTTCTGAGGTACTGAGGGAGCACTTTCTGAGGTATTGAGGAAGGACATTCTGAGGTATTGAGGGAGCACTTTGTGAGGTACTGAGGGAGAAGTATCTGAGGTACTGATTGAAAAATATCTGAGGTACTGAGGTAGCACTATCTGCGGTATTGAGGGAGCACTATCTGAGGCATTGAGGGAGCACTATCTGAGGTACTAAGGGAGCACTTTCTGTGGTACTGAGGGAGCACTATCTGAGGTACTGTGGGACCACTTTCTGAAGTATTCAGGGAGCACTTTCTGAGGTATTGAGGAAGCACTTTCTGAGGTACTGAGGGAGCACTATCTGAGGTATTGAGGAAGCACTTTCTGAGTATTGAGGGAGTACTTTCTGAGGTATTGAGAGAGCACTTTCTGAGGTATTGATGAAGCACTTTCTGAGGTATTGAGGAAGCACTCTCTGAGGTAATGAGGGAGAAGGATCTGAGGTATTGATGGAGCACATTCTGATGTATTGAGGAAGCACATTCTGAGGTACTGAGGGAGAAGTATTTGAGAAACTGAGGGGGAACAATCTGAGATACTGAGGGACCACTTTCTGAGGTATTGAGGGAGCACTTTCTGACGTACTGAAGAAGCACTATCTGAGGTACTGAGGTAGTACTATCTGAGGTACTGTGGGAGCACTATCTGAGGTATTGAGAAAGCACTTTCAGAGGTATTAAGGGAGAACTATCTGAGGAATTGACGAGCACTTTCTGAGGTATTGAGGGAGCATTATCTGAGGTATTGAGGGAGCACTATCTGAGGTACTGAGGGATCACCTTCTGAGGTATTGAGGAAGCACTTTCTGAGGTATTCAGGGAACACAATCTGATGTATAGAGGAAGCACTTTATGAGGTAATGAGGGAGCACTTTCTGAGGTATTGTGGGAGCACTATCTGAGGTATTGAAGGATCACTTTCTGAGGTATTGATGGAGCAATTTCTGAGGTATTGAGGGAGCACTATCTGAGGTACTGAGGGAGTACTTTCTGAGGTATTGAGGAAGCACTTTCTGAGGTATTGAGGAAGCACTTTCTGAGGTATTCAGGGAACACAATCTGATGTATAGAGGAAGCACTTTATGAGGTAATGAGGGAGCACTTTCTGAGGTATTGTGGGAGCACTATCTGAGGTATTGAGGGATCACTTTCTGAGGTATTGAGGGAGCACTTGCAGAGGTATTGAGGGAGAACTATCTGACGTATTGAGGGAGCACTTTCTGAGGTATTGAGGGAGCACTTTCTGGGGTATTGAGGGAGAACTATCTGAGGTTTTGAGGGAGCACTTTCTGAGGTACTGAGGAAGCACTATCTGAGGTACTGAGGGAGAACTATCTGAGGTACTGAGGGACCATTTTTCTGAAGTATTGAGGGAACACTTTCTGAGGTACTGAGGGAGAATTCTCTTAGGTCCTGAGGGAGCAATTTCTGAGGTACTGAGCGAGTACTATCTGAGGAACTGATGAAGAACTACCTGAGGTACTGAGTGAGCACTTTCTTAGGTATTGAGGGAGCACTACCTGAGGTACTGAGGGAGAATTATCTGAGGTACTGATGGAGCACATTCTGAGGTATTGAGGAAGCACTTTCTGAGGTATTAAGGGAGCACTTTCTGAGGTACTGAGGGAGCACTTTCTGAGGTATTGAGGGAACACAATCTGATGTATTGAGGACGCACTTTATGAGGTATTGAGGGTGCACTTTCTGAGGTATTAAGGGAGCACTATCTGAGGTATTGAGGAAGGACGTTCTGAGGTATTGAGGGAGCACTTTGTGAGGTACTGAGGGAGAAGTATCTGAGATACTGATGGAAAACTATCTGAGGTACTGAGGTAGCACTATCTGCGGTATTGAGGGAGCACTATCTGAGGTTCTGAGGGAGCACTTTCTGAGGTACTGAGGGAGAACTATCTGAGGTACTGTGGGACCATTTTCTGAAGTATTGAGGGAGTACTTTCTGAGGTATTGAGGAAGCCCTTTCTGAGGTACTGAGGGAGCACTATCTGAGGTATTGAGGAAGCACTTTCTGAGTATTGAGGGAGTACTTTCTGAGGTATTTAGAGAGCACTTTCTGAGGTACTGAGTGAGAACTATTTGAGGTACTGAGGGAGAACTATCTGAGGTACTGAGGGAGCACTTTCTGAGGTATTAAGGGAGCAATATCTGAGGCATTGAGGGAGCAATATCTGAGGTACTGAGGGAGCAGTTTCTGAGGTATTGAGGGAGCACTTTCTGACCTACTGAGGAAGCACTAGCTGAGGTTCTGAGAGAGTACTATCTGAGGTACTGAGGGATCACTTTCTGAGGTATTGAGGGAGCACTTTCTGAGGTACTGCGAGAGCACTATCTGAGGCATTGAGGGAGAATTATCTGAGGTATTGAGGAAGCACTTTCAGAGGTATTGAGGGAGAATTATCTGAGGTACTGAGGGAGCACTATCTGAGGTATTGAGGCAGAACTGTCTGAGGTATTGAGGAGCACTATCTGAGGTAATGAGATAGAACTATCTGAGTTATTGAGCGAGCACTTTCAGAGGTTTTGAGGGAGAATTATCTGAGGTATTGAAGGAGAGCTATCTTAGGTATTGAGGGAGCCCTCTCTGAGGTATTGATGGAGCACTTTCTGAGGTATTCAGGTAGCACTTTCTGAGGTACTGAGGGGACACTTTCAGAGGTATTGAGGGAGCACTATCTGACGTAGTGAGGAAGCACTATCAGAGGTACTGAGGGAGAACTATCTGAGGTATTGATGGAGCAATTTCTGAGGTATTGAGGGAGCACTATCTGAGGTCCTGAGGGAGTACTTTCTGAGGTATTCAGGGAGCACTTTCAGAGGTATTGAGGGAGAACTATCTGACGCATTGAGGGAGCACTTTCTGAGGTATTGAGGTGAACACTTTCTGAGGTCCTGAGGGAGTACATTCTGATGTATTCAGGGAGCACTTTCAGAGGTATTGAGGGAGAACTATCTGACGCATTGAGGGAGCACTTTCTGAGGTATTGAGGTGAACACTTTCTGAGGTATTGAGGGAGAACTATCTGAGGTTTTGAGGGAGCACTTTCTGAGGTACTGAGGAAGCACTATCTGAGGTACTGAGGGAGCACTATCTGAGGTACTGAGGGAGAACTATCTGAGGTACTGAGGGACCATTTTTCTGAAGTATTGAGGGAACACTTTCTGAGGTACTGAGGGAGAACTATCTTAGGTACTGAGGAAGCACTTTCTGAGGTACTGAGGGAGTACTATCTGAGGAACTGAGGAAGAAATATCTTAGGTACTGAGTGAGCTCTTTCTGAGGTATTGAGGAAGCACTTTCTGAGGTATTGAGGGAGCACTTTGTGAGGTACTGAGGGAGAAGTATCTGAGGTACTGATGGAAAACTATCTGAGGTACTGAGGTAGCACTATCTGCGGTATTGAGGGAGCACTATCTGAGGCATTGAGGGAGCACTATCTGAGGTACTAAGGGAGCACTTTCTGAGGTACTGAGGGAGCACTTTCTGAGGTACTGAGGGAGAATTATCTGAGGTACTGAGGGAGCACTTTTTGAGGTATTGAGGGAGCACTATCTGAGGCACTGATGGAGCACATTCTGAGGTATTGAGGAAGCACTTTCTGAGGTATTAAGGGAGCACTTTCTGAGGTACTGAGGGAGCACTTTCTGAGGTATTGAGGAAGGACATTCTGAGGTATTGAGGGAGCACTTTGTGAGGTACTGAGGGAGAAGTATCTGAGGTACTGATTGAAAACTATCTGAGGTACTGAGGTAGCACTATTTGCGGTATTGAGGGAGCACTATCTGAGGCATTGAGGGAGCACTATCTGAGGTACTAAGGGAGCACTTTCTGTGGTACTGAGGGAGCACTATCTGAGGTACTGTGGGACCACTTTCTGAAGTATTCAGGGAGCACTTTCTGAGGTATTGAGGAAGCACTTTCTGAGGTACTGCGGGAGCACTATCTGAGGTATTGAGGAAGCACTTTCTGAGTATTGAGGGAGTACTTTCTGAGGTATTGAGAGAGCACTTTCTGAGGTATTGATGAAGCACTTTCTGAGGTATTGAGGAAGCACTCTCTGAGGTAATGAGGGAGAAGGATCTGAGGTATTGATGGAGCACATTCTGATGTATTGAGGAAGCACATTCTGAGGTACTGAGGGAGAAGTATTTGAGAAACTGAGGGGGAACAATCTGAGATACTGAGGGACCACTTTCTGAGGTATTGAGGGAGCACTTTCTGACGTACTGAGGAAGCACTATCTGAGGTACTGAGGTAGTACTATCTGAGGTACTGAGGGAGCACTATCTGAGGTATTGAGGCAGAACTGTCTGAGGTATTGAGGAGCACTATCTGAGGTAATGAGATAGAACTATCTGAGTTATTGAGCGAGCACTTTCAGAGGTTTTGAGGGAGAATTATCTGAGGTATTGAAGGAGAGCTATCTTAGGTATTGAGGGAGCCCTCTCTGAGGTATTGATGGAGCACTTTCTGAGGTATTCAGGTAGCACTTTCTGAGGTACTGAGGGGACACTTTCAGAGGTATTGAGGGAGCACTATCTGACGTAGTGAGGAAGCACTATCAGAGGTACTGAGGGAGAACTATCTGAGGTATTGATGGAGCAATTTCTGAGGTATTGAGGGAGCACTATCTGAGGTCCTGAGGGAGTACTTTCTGAGGTATTCAGGGAGCACTTTCAGAGGTATTGAGGGAGAACTATCTGACGCATTGAGGGAGCACTTTCTGAGGTATTGAGGTGAACACTTTCTGAGGTATTGAGGGAGAACTATCTGAGGTTTTGTGGGAGCACTTTCTGAGGTACTGAGGAAGCACTATCTGAGGTACTGAGGGAGCACTATCTGAGGTACTGAGGGAGAACTATCTGAGGTACTGAGGGACCATTTTTCCTAAGTATTGAGGGAACACTTTCTGAGGTACTGAGGGAGAACTATCTTAGGTACTGAGGAAGCACTTTCTGAGGTACTGAGGGAGTACTATCTGAGGAACTGAGGAAGAAATATCTTAGGTACTGAGTGAGCTCTTTCTGAGGTATTGAGGAAGCACTTTCTGAGGTATTGAGGGAGCACTTTGTGAGGTACTGAGGGAGAAGTATCTGAGGTACTGATGGAAAACTATCTGAGGTACTGAGGTAGCACTATCTGCGGTATTGAGGGAGCACTATCTGAGGCATTGAGGGAGCACTATCTGAGGTACTAAGGGAGCACTTTCTGAGGTACTGAGGGAGCACTTTCTGAGGTACTGAGGGAGAATTATCTGAGGTACTGAGGGAGCACTTTTTGAGGTATTGAGGGAGCACTATCTGAGGCACTGATGGAGCACATTCTGAGGTATTGAGGAAGCACCTTCTGAGGTATTAAGGGAGCACTTTCTGAGGTACTGAGGGAGCACTTTCTGAGGTATTGAGGAAGGACATTCTGAGGTATTGAGGGAGCACTTTGTGAGGTACTGAGGGAGAAGTATCTGAGGTACTGATTGAAAAATATCTGAGGTACTGAGGTAGCACTATCTGCGGTATTGAGGGAGCACTATCTGAGGCATTGAGGGAGCACTATCTGAGGTACTAAGGGAGCACTTTCTGTGGTACTGAGGGAGCACTATCTGAGGTACTGTGGGACCACTTTCTGAAGTATTCAGGGAGCACTTTCTGAGGTATTGAGGAAGCACTTTCTGAGGTACTGAGAGAGCACTATCTGAGGTATTGAGGAAGCACTTTCTGAGTATTGAGGGAGTACTTTCTGAGGTATTGAGAGAGCACTTTCTGAGGTATTGGTGAAGCACTTTCTGAGGTATTGAGGAAGCACTCTCTAAGGTAATGAGGGAGAACGATCTGATGTATTGATGGAGCACATTCTGATGTATTGAGGGAGCACATTCTGAGGTACTGAGGGAGAAGTATTTGAGAAACTGAGGGAGAACTATCTGAGGTACTGAGGGACCACTTTCTGAGGTATTGAGGGAGCACTTTCTGACGTACTGAGGAAGCACTATCTGAGGTACTGAGGTAGTACTATCTGAGGTACTGTGGGAGCACTATCTGAGGTATTGAGAAAGCACTTTCAGAGGTATTAAGGGAGAACTATCTGAGGAATTGAGCGAGCACTTTCTGAGGTATTGAGGGAGCATTATCTGAGGTATTGAGGGAGCACTTTCTGAGGTACTGAGGGATCACCTTCTGAGGTATTGAGGTAGCACTTTCTGAGGTATTTAGGAAGCACTTTCTGAGGTATTCAGGAAGCACTTTCTGAGGTATTGATGGAGCAATGTCTGAGGTATTGAGGGAGCACTATCTGTGGTACTGAGGGAGTACTTTCTGAGGTACTGAGGGAGCACTTTCTGAGGTATTGATGGAGCAATTTCTGAGGTATTGAGGGAGAACTATCTGAGGTACTGAGGAAGCACACTCAGATGTATTGATGGTTTAATTTCTGAGGTATTGATGGAGCACTTTCTGAGGTAGTGGGGTAGCACTATCTGAGGTAATGAGGGAGCACTCTCTGAGGTATTGAGGTAGCACTTTCTGAGGTATTCAGGGAACACAATCTGATGTATAGAGGAAGCACTTTATGAGGTAATGAGGGAGCACTTTCTGAGGTATTGTGGGAGCACTATCTGAGGTATTGAGGGATCACTTTTTGAGGTATTGAGGGAGCACTTGCAGAGGTATTGAGGGAGAACTATCTGACGTATTGAGGGAGCACTTTCTGAGGTATTGAGGGAGCACTTTCTGGGGTATTGAGGGAGAACTATCTGAGGTTTTGAGGGAGCACTTTCTGAGGTACTGAGGAAGCGCTAGCTGATGTACTGAGGGAGAGCTATCTGAGGTACTGAGGGACCATTTTTCTGAAGTATTGAGGGAACACTTGCTGAGGTACTGAGGGAGAACTATCTTAGGTCCAGAGGGAGCACTTTCTGAGGTACTGAGGGAGTACTATCTGAGGAACTGATGAAGAACTACCTGAGGTACTGAGTGAGCACTTTCTTAGGTATTGAGGGAGCACTACCTGAGGTACTGAGGGAGAATTATCTGAGGTACTGATGGAGCACATTCTGAGGTATTGAGGAAGCACTTTCTGAGGTATTAAGGGAGCACTTTCTGAGGTACTGAGGGAGCACTTTCTGAGGTATTGAGGGAACACAATCTGATGCATTGAGGACACACTTTATGAGGTATTGAGGGTGCACTTTCTGAGGTATTAAGGGAGCACTATCTGAGGTATTGAGGAAGGACGTTCGGAGGTATTGATGGAGCACTTTGTGAGGTACTGAGGGAAAAGTATCTGAGGTACTGATGGAAAACTATCTGAGGTACTGAGGTAGCACTATCTGCGGTATTTAGGGAGCACTATCTGAGGCATTGAGGGAGCACTATCTGAGGTACTGAGGGAGCACTTTCTGAGGTACTGAGGGAGAACTATCTGAGGTACTGAGGGACCACTTTCTGAAGTATTGAGGGAGTACTTTCTGAGGTATTGAGGAAGCCCTTTCTGAGGTACTGAGGGAGCACTATCTGAGGTTGTGTGGAAGCACTTTCTGAGTATTGAGGGAGTACTTTCTGAGGTATCTAGAGAGCACTTTCTGAGGTATTGAGGGAGAACTATCTGAGGTACTGACGGAACATGTTCTGAGGTATTGAGGGAGCAATATCTGAGGCATTGAGGTAGCAATATCTGAGGTACTGAGGGAGCACTTTCTGAGGTCTTTAGAGAGCACTTTGAGGTACTGAGTGAGAACTATTTGAGGTACTGAGGGAGAACTATCTGAGGTACTGAGGGAGCACTTTCTGAGGTATTAAGGGAGCAATATCTGAGGCATTGAGGGAGCAATATCTGAGGTACTGAGGGATCACTTTCTGAGGTATTGAGGGAGCACTATCTGAGGTACTGCGAGAGCACCATCTGAGGCATTGAGGGAGAATTATCTGAGGTATTGAGGAAGCACTTTCAGAGGTATTGAGGGAGAATTATCTGAGGTACTGAGGGAGCACTATCTGAGGTATTGAGGCAGAACTATCTGAGGTATTGAGGAGCACTATCTGAGGTATTGAGATAGAACTATCTGAGTTATTGAGCGAGCACTTTCAGAGGTTTTGAGGGTGAATTATCTGAGGTATTGAAGGAGAGCTATCTTAGGTATTGAGGGAGCCCTCTCTGAGGTATTGATGGAGCACTTTCTGAGGTATTCAGGTAGCACTTTCTGAGGTACTGAGGGGACACTTTCAGAGGTATTGAGGGAGCACTATCTGACGTACTGAGGAAGCACTATCAGAGGTACTGAGGGAGAACTATCTGAGGTATTGATGGAGCACTTTCTGAGGTATTGAGGGAGCACTATCTGAGGTCCTGAGGGAGTACTTTCTGAGGTATTGAGGGAGCACTTTCAGAGGTATTGAGGGAGAACTATCTGACGCATTGAGGGAGCACTTTCTGAGGTATTGAGGTGAACACTTTCTGAGGTATTGAGGGAGAACTATCTGAGGTTTTGAGGGAGCACTTTCTGAGGTACTGAGGGAGCACTATCTGAGGTACTGAGGAAGAACTATCTGAGGTACCGAGGGACCATTTTTCTGAAGTATTGAGGGAACACTTTCTGAGGTACTGAGGAAGAACTATCTTAGGTCCTGAGGGAGCACTTTCTGAGGTACTGAGGGAGTACTATCTGAGGAACTGATGAAGAACTACCTGAGGTACTGAGTGAGCACTTTCTTAGGTATTGAGGGAGCACTACCTGAGGTATTGAGGTGAACACTTTCTGAGGTATTGAGGGAGAACTATCTGAGGTTTTGAGGGAGCACTTTCTGAGGTACTGAGGAAGCACTATCTGAGGTACTGAGGGAGCACTATCTGAGCTACTGAGGGAGAACTATCTGAGGTACTGAGGGACCATTTTTCTGAAGTATTGAGGGAACACTTTCTGAGGTACTGAGGGAGAACTATCTTAGGTACTGAGGAAGCACTTTCTGAGGTACTGAGGGAGTACTATCTTAGGTCCTGAGGGAGCACTTTCTGAGGTACTGAGGGAGTACTATCTGAGGAACTGATGAAGAACTACCTGAGGTACTGAGTGAGCACTTTCTTAGGTATTGAGGGGGCACTTTCTGAGGTATTGAGGTGAACACTTTCTGAGGTATTGAGGGAGAACTATCTGAGGTTTTGAGGGAGCACTTTCTGAGGTACTGAGGAAGCACTATCTGAGGTACTGAGGGAGCACTATCTGAGGTACTGAGGGAGAACTATCTGAGGTACTGAGGGACCATTTTTCTGAAGTATTGAGGGAACACTTTCTGAGGTATTGAGGGAGCACCTTGTGAGGTACTGAGGCAGAAGTATCTGAGGTACTGATGGAAAACTATCTGAGGTACTGAGGTAGCACTATCTGCGGTATTGAGGGAGCACTATCTGAGGCATTGAGGGAGCACTATCTGAGGTATTGAGGGAGCACTTTCTGAGGTACTGAGGGAGAACTATCTGAGGTACTGTGGGACCACTTTCTGAAGTATTCAGGGAGCACTTTCTGAGGTATTGAGGGAGAACTATCTTAGGTCCTGAGGGAGCACTTTCTGAGGTACTGAGGGAGTACTATCTGAGGAACTGATGAAGAACTACCTGAGGTACTGAGTGAGCACTTTCTTAGGTATTGAGGGAGCACTTTGTGAGGTACTGAGGGAGAAGTATCTGAGGTACTGATGGAAAACTATCTGAGGTACTGAGGTAGCACTATCTGCGGTATTGAGGGAGCATTATCTGAGGCATTGAGGGAGCACTATCTGAGGTACTAAGGGAGCACTTTCTGAGGTACTGAGGGAGAACTATCTGAGGTACTGAGGGACCATTTTTCTGAAGTATTGAGGGAACACTTTCTGAGGTACTGAGGGAGAACTATCTGAGGAACTGATGAAGAACTACCTGAGGTACTGAGTGAGCACTTTCTTAGGTATTGAGGGAGCACTTTCTGAGGTATTGAGGTGAACACTTTCTGAGGTATTGAGGGAGAACTATCTGAGGTTTTGAGGGAGCACTTTCTGAGGTACTGAGGAAGCACTATCTGAGGTACTGAGGGAGCACTATCTGAGGTACTGAGGGAGAACTATCGGAGGTACTGAGGGACCATTTTTCTGAAGTATTGAGGGAACACTTTCTGAGGTACTGAGTGAGAACTATCTTAGGTACTGAGGAAGCACTTTCTGAGGTACTGAGGGAGTACTATCTGAGGAACTGAGGAAGAAAAATCTTAGGTACTGAGTGAGCTCTTTCTGAGGTATTGAGGAAGCACTTTCTGAGGTATTGAGGGAGCACTTTCTGAGGTACTGAGGGAGAAGTATCTGAGGTACTGATGGAAAACTATCTGAGGTACTGAGGTAGCACTATCTGCGGTATTGAGGGAGCACTATCTGAGGCATTGAGGGAGCACTATCTGAGGTACTAAGGGAGCACTTTCTGAGGTACTGAGGGAGCACTTTCTGAGGTACTGAGGGAGAATTATCTGAGGTACTGAGGGAGCACTTTTTGAGGTATTGAGGGAACACTTTCTGAGGTACTGAGGGAGAACTATCTTAGGTACTGAGGAAGCACTTTCTGAGGTACTGAGGGAGTACTATCTGAGGAACTGAGGAAGAAATATCTTAGGTACTGAGTGAGCTCTTTCTGAGGTATTGAGGAAGGACATTCTGGGGTATTGAGGGAGCACTTTGTGAGGTACTGAGGGAGAGGTATCTGAGGTACTGATGGAAAACTATCTGAGGTACTGAGGTAGCACTATCTGCGGTATTGAGGGAGCACTATCTGGGGCATTGAGGGAGCACTATCTGAGATACTAAGGGAGCACTTTGTGAGGTACTGAGGGACAACTATCTGAGGTACTGTGGGACCACTTTCTGAAGTATTCAGGGAGCACTTTCTGAGGTATTGAGGAAGCACTTTCTGAGGTACTGAGGGAGCACTATCTGAGCTATTGAGGAAGCACTTTCTGAGTATTGAGGGAGTACTTTCTGAGGTATTGAGAGAGCACTTTCTGAGGTATTGATGAAGCACTTTCTGAGGTATTGAGGAAGCACTCTCTGAGGTAATGAGGGAGAACGATCTGAGGTATTGATGGAGCACATTCTGATATATTGAGGGAGCACATTCTGAGGTACTGAGGGAGAAGTATTTGAGAAACTGAGGGAGAACTATCTGTGGTACTGAGGGACCACTTTCTGAGGTATTGAGGGAGCACTTTCTGACGTACTGAGGAAGCACTATCTGAGGTACTGAGGTAGTACTATCTGGGGTACTGTGGGAGCACTATCTGAGGTATTGAGAAAGCACTTTCAGAGGTATTAAGGGAGCACTATCTGAGGCATTGAGGGAGCACTATCTGAGGTATTGAGGGAGCACTTTCTAAGGTACTGAGGGAGAACTATCTGAGGTACTGTGGGACCACTTTCTGAAGTATTCAGGGAGCACTTTCTGAGGTATTGAGGGAGAACTATCTTAGGTCCTGAGGGAGCACTTTCTGAGGTACTGAGGGAGTACTATCTGAGGAACTGATGAAGAACTACCTGAGGTACTGAGTGAGCACTTTCTTAGGTATTGAGGGAGCACTTTGTGAGGTACTGAGGGAGAAGTATCTGAGGTACTGATGGAAAACTATCTGAGGTACTGAGGTAGCACTATCTGCGGTATTGAGGGAGCACTATCTGAGGCATTGAGGGAGCACTATCTGAGGTACTAAGGGAGCACTTTCTGAGGTACTGAGGGAGAACTATCTGAGGTACTGAGGGACCATTTTTCTGAAGTATTGAGGGAACACTTTCTGAGGTACTGAGGGAGAACTATCTGAGGAACTGATGAAGAACTACCTGAGGTACTGAGTGAGCACTTTCTTAGGTATTGAGGGAGCACTTTCTGAGGTATTGAGGTGAACACTTTCTGAGGTATTGAGGGAGAACTATCTGAGGTTTTGAGGGAGCACTTTCTGAGGTACTGAGGAAGCACTATCTGAGGTACTGAGGGAGCACTATCTGAGGTACTGAGGGAGAACTATCGGAGGTACTGAGGGACCATTTTTCTGAAGTATTGAGGGAACACTTTCTGAGGTACTGAGTGAGAACTATCTTAGGTACTGAGGAAGCACTTTCTGAGGTACTGAGGGAGTACTATCTGAGGAACTGAGGAAGAAAAATCTTAGGTACTGAGTGAGCTCTTTCTGAGGTATTGAGGAAGCACTTTCTGAGGTATTGAGGGAGCACTTTCTGAGGTACTGAGGGAGAAGTATCTGAGGTACTGATGGAAAACTATCTGAGGTACTGAGGTAGCACTATCTGCGGTATTGAGGGAGCACTATCTGAGGCATTGAGGGAGCACTATCTGAGGTACTAAGGGAGCACTTTCTGAGGTACTGAGGGAGCACTTTCTGAGGTACTGAGGGAGAATTATCTGAGGTACTGAGGGAGCACTTTTTGAGGTATTGAGGGAGCACCATCTGAGGCACTGATGGAGCACATTCTGAGGTATTGAGGAAGCACTTTCTGAGGTATTAAGGGAGCACTTTCTGAGGTACTGAGCGAGCACTATCTGAGGTACTGAGGGAGAACTATCTGAGGTACTGAGGGACCATTTTTCTGAAGTATTGAGGGAACACTTTCTGAGGTACTGAGGGAGAACTATCTTAGGTACTGAGGAAGCACTTTCTGAGGTACTGAGGGAGTACTATCTGAGGAACTGAGGAAGAAATATCTTAGGTACTGAGTGAGCTCTTTCTGAGGTATTGAGGAAGGACATTCTGGGGTATTGAGGGAGCACTTTGTGAGGTACTGAGGGAGAGGTATCTGAGGTACTGATGGAAAACTATCTGAGGTACTGAGGTAGCACTATCTGCGGTATTGAGGGAGCACTATCTGAGGCATTGAGGGAGCACTATCTGAGGTACTAAGGGAGCACTTTCTGAGGTACTGAGGGACAACTATCTGAGGTACTGTGGGACCACTTTCTGAAGTATTCAGGGAGCACTTTCTGAGGTATTGAGGAAGCACTTTCTGAGGTACTGAGGGAGCACTATCTGAGCTATTGAGGAAGCACTTTCTGAGTATTGAGGGAGTACTTTCTGAGGTATTGAGAGAGCACTTTCTGAGGTATTGATGAAGCACTTTCTGAGGTATTGAGGAAGCACTCTCTGAGGTAATGAGGGAGAACGATCTGAGGTATTGATGGAGCACATTCTGATATATTGAGGGAGCACATTCTGAGGTACTGAGGGAGAAGTATTTGAGAAACTGAGGGAGAACTATCTGAGGTACTGAGGGACCACTTTCTGAGGTATTGAGGGAGCACTTTCTGACGTACTGAGGAAGCACTATCTGAGGTACTGAGGTAGTACTATCTGGGGTACTGTGGGAGCACTATCTGAGGTATTGAGAAAGCACTTTCAGAGGTATTAAGGGAGAACTATCTGAGGTATTGAGGGAGCACTTTCTGAGGTACTGAGGGATCACCTTCTGAGGTATTGAGGGTGCACTTTCTGAGGTATTTAGGAAGCACTTTCTGAGGTATTGTGGAAGCAATTTCTGAGGTATTGAGGGAGCACTATCTTAGGTACTGAGGGAGTACTTTCTGAGGTATTGAGGAAGCACTTTCTGAGGTACTGAGGGAGCACTTTCTGAGGTATTGAGGGAGCACTATTTGAGTGACTGAGGGAGCAAGTTCTGAGGTATTGAGGGAGAACTATCTGAGGTACTGTGGAAGCACACTCTGAGGTATTGATGGTGCAATTTCTGAGGTAGTGATGGAGCACTTTCTGAGGTAGTGGGGTAGCACTATCTGAGGTAATGAGGGAGCACTCTCTGAGGTATTGAGGAAGCACTTTCTGAGGTATTCAGGGAACACAATCTGATGTATAGAGGAAGCACTTTATGAGGTAATGAGGGAGCACTTTCTGAGGAATTGTGGGAGCACTATCTGAGGTATGAGGGATCACTTTCTGAGGTATTGAGGGAGCACTTGCAGAGGTATTGAGGGAGAACTATCTGACGTATTGAGGAAGCACTTTCTGAGGTATTGAGGGAGCACTTTCTGGAGTATTGAGGGAGACCTATCTGAGGTTTTGAGGGAGCACTTTCTGAGGTACTGAGGAAGCACTATCTGAGGTACTGAGGGAGAACTATCTGAGGTACTGAGGGACCATTTTTCTGAAGTATTGAGGGAACACTTTCTGAGGTACTGAGGGAGAATTCTCTTAGATCCTGAGGGAGCAATTTCTGAGGTACTGAGCGAGTACTATCTGAGGAACTGATGAAGAACTACCTGAGGTACTGAGTGAGCACTTTCTTAGGTATTGAGGGAGCACTACCTGAGGTACTGAGGGAGAATTATCTGAGGTACTGATGGAGCACATTCTGAGGTATTGAGGAAGCACTTTCTGAGGTATTAAGCGAGCACTTTCTGAGGTACTGAGGGAGCACTTTCTGAGGTATTGAGGGAACACAATCTGATGTATTGAGGACGCACTTTATGAGGTATTGAGGAAGCACTCTCTGAGGTAATGAGGGAGAAGATCTGAGGTATTGATGGAGCACATTCTGATGTATTGAGGGAGCACATTCTGAGGTACTGAGGGAGAAGTATTTGAGAAACTGAGGGAGAAATATCTGTGGTACTGAGGGACCAATTTCTGAGGTATTGAGGGAGCACTTTCTGACGTACTGAGGAAGCACCATCTGAGGTACTGAGGTAGTACTATCTGAGGTACTGAGGGAGAACTATCTGAGGTACTGAGGGACCATTTTTCTGAAGTATTGAGGGAACACTTTCTGAGGTACTGAGGGAGAACTATCTTAGGTACTGAGGAAGCACTTTCTGAGGTACTGAGGGAGTACTATCTGAGGAACTGAGGAAGAAATATCTGAGGTACTGAGTGAGCACTTTCTGAGGTATTGAGGAAGCACTTTCTGAGGTATTGAGGGAGCACTTTGTGAGGTACTGAGGGAGAAGTATCTGAGGTACTGATGGAAAACTATCTGAGGTACTGAGGTAGCACTATCTGCGGTATTGAGGGAGCACTATCTGAGGCATTGAGGGAGCACTATCTGAGGTACTAAGGGAGCACTTTCTGAGGTACTGAGGGAGCACTTTCTGAGGTACTGAGGGAGAATTATCTGAGGTACTGAGGGAGCACTTTCTGAGGTACTGAGGGAGTACTTTCTGAGGTACTGAGGAAGGACATTCTGAGTATTGAGGGAGTACTTTCTGAGGTATTGAGAGAGCACTTTCTGAGGTATTGATGAAGCACTTTCTGAGGTATTGAGGAAGCACTCTCTGAGGTAATGAGGGAGAACGATCTGAGGTATTGATGGAGCACATTCTGATGTATTGAGGGAGCACATTCTGAGGTACTGAGGGAGAAGTATTTGAGAAACTGAGGGATAAATATCTGTGGTACTGAAGAACCACTTTCTGAGGTATTGAGGGAGCACTTTCTGACGTACTGAGGAAGCACTATCTGAGGTACTGAGGTAGTACTATCTGAGGTACTGTGGGAGCACTATCTGAGGTATTGAGAAAGCACGTTCAGAGGTATTAAGGGAGAACTATCTGAGGAATTGAGCGAGCACTTTCTGAGGTATTGAGGGAGCATTATCTGAGGTATTGAGGGAGCACTTTCTGAGGTACTGAGGGATCACCTTCTGAGGTATTGAGGTAGCACTTTCTGAGGTATTTAGGAAGCACTTTCTGAGGTATTGAGGAAGCACTTTCTGAGGTACTGAGGGAGCACTTTCTGAGGTATTGAGGGAGCACTATTTGAGTGACTGAGGAAGCAAGTTCTGAGGTATTGAGGAAGCACACTCTGAGGTATTGATGGTGCAATTTCTGAGGTATTCAGGGAACACAATCTGATGTATAGAGGAAGCACTTTATGAGGTAATGAGGGAGCACTTTCTGAGGTATTGTGGGAGCACTATCTGAGGTATTGAGGGATCACTTTCTGAGGCATTGAGGGAGCACTTGCAGAGGTATTGAGGGAGCACTTTCAGAGGTTTTGAGGGAGCACTTTCTGAGGTACTGAGGAAGCACTATCTGAGGTACTGAGGGAGAACTATCTGAGGTACTGAGGGACCATTTTTCTGAAGTATTGAGGGAACACTTTCTGAGGTACTGAGGGAGAACTTTCTTAGGTCCTGAGGGAGCACTTTCTGAGGTACTGAGGGTGTACTATCTGAGGAACTGATGAAGAACTACCTGAGGTACTGAGTGAGCACTTTCTTAGGTATTGAGGGAGCACTACCTGAGGTACTGAGGGAGAATTATCTGAGGTACTGATGGGGCACATTCTGAGGTATTGAGGAAGCACTTTCTGAGGTATTAAGGGAGCACTTCCTGAGGTACTGAGGGAGCACTTTCTGAGGTATTGTGGGAACACAATCTGATGTATTGAGGACGCACTTTATGAGGTATTGAGGGTGCACTTTCTGAGGTATTAAGGGAGCACTTTCTGAGGTACTGAGGGAGAACTTTCTGATGTACTGTGGGACCACTTTCTGAAGTATTGAGGGAGTACTTTCTGAGGTATTGAGGAAGCCCTTTCTGAGGTACTGAGGGAGCACTATCTGAGGTATTGAGGAACCACTTTCTGAGTATTGAGGGAGTACTTTCTGAGGGATTTAGAGAGCATTTCTGAGGTACTGAGTGAGAACTATTTGAGGTACTGTGGAAGAACTATCTGAGGTACTGAGGGAGCACATTCTGAGGTATTAAGGGAGCAAATCTGAGGCATTGAGGGAGCAATATCTGAGGTACTGAGGGAGCAGTTTCTGAGGTATTGAGGGAGCACTTTCTGACGTACTGAGGAAGCACGAGCTGAGGTTCTGAGAGAGTACTATCTGAGGTACTGAGGGATCACTTTCTGAGGTATTGAGGGATCACTTTCTGAGGTATTGAGGGAGCACTTTCTGAGGTACTGCGAGAGCACTATCTGAGGCATTGAGGGAGAATTATCTGTGGTATTCAGGGAGCACTTTCAGAGGTATTGAGGGAGAATTATCTGAGGTACTGAGGGAGCACTATCTGAGGTATTGAGGCAGAACTATCTGAGGTATTGAGGAGCACTATCTGAGGATTTGAGATAGAACTATCTGAGTTATTGAGCAAGCACTTTCAGAGGTTTTGAGGGAGAATTATCTGAGGTATTGAAGGAGAGCTATCTTAGGTATTGAGGGAGCCCTCTCTGAGGTATTGATGGAGCACTTTCTGAGGTATTCAGGTAGCACCTTCTGAGGTACTGAGGGGACACTTTCAGAGGTATTGAGGGAGCACTATCTGAAGTACTGAGGAAGCACTATCAGAGGTACTGAGGGAGAACTGTCTGAGTTATTGATGGAGCACTTTCTGAGGTATTGAGGGAGCACTATCTGAGATCCTCAGGGAGCAATTTCTGAGGTATTGAGGAAGCACTTTGTGAGGTATTGAGAGAACACAATCTGAGGTACTGAGGGAGCACTTTCTGATGTATTGAGGGAGCACTTTCTGAGGTATTGAGGTTGCACTTCATGAGGTACTGAGGGAGCACTTTCTGAGGTATTGAGGGAGTACTTTCTGAGGTACTGAGGGAACAGGTTCTGAGGTATTGAGGAAGCACTCTCTGAGGTACTGAGGGAGCACTTTCTGAGGTATTGAGGGAGAACTATGTGAGGTACTGAGGGAACAAGTTCTGAGGTATTGAGGAAGCACTCTCTGAGGTACTGAGGGAGCACTTTCTGAGGTATTGAGGGAGCACTTTCTGAGGTACTGAGGGAACAGGTTCTGAGGTATTGAGGAAGCACTGTCTGAAGTACTGAGGGAGCACTTTCTCAGGTATTGAGGGAGAACTATCTGAGGTACTGAGGGAACAAGTTCTGAGGTATTGACGAAGCACTCTCTGAGGTACTGAGGGAGAGCTATCTGAGGTATTTAGAGAGCACTTTCTGAGGTACTGAGTGAGAACTATCTGAGGTACTGAGGGATAGTATCTGAGGTACTGAGGGAGCAGTTTCTGAGGTACTGAGGGGACACTTTCTGAGGTATTGAGGGAGCACTATCGGACGTACTGAGGAAGCACTATCAGAGGTACTGATGGAGAACTATCTGAGGTATTGGTGGAGCACTTTCTGAGATATTGAGGGAGCACTTTCGAGGTCTTGAGGGAGAACTACCTGAGGTATTGAGGGAGCAATTTCTGAGGTACTGAGGAAGCACTATCTGATGTATTGAGGGGGTACCTTCTGAGGTACTGCGGAAGCACGATCTGAGGTACTGGAGTAGCACATTTTGAGGTACTTAGGGAGAACTATCTGAGGTACTGAGGGACCACTTTATGAAGTATTGAGGGAGCACTTTCTGAGGTATTGAGGGACCACTATCTGAAGTATTGCGGAAGCATCTTCTGACGTATTGAGGTAGCACTTTCTGAGGTACTGAGGGAGCACTTTCTGAGGTATTCAGGGAGCACTTTCTGAGGTATTGTGGAAGCACTTTCTGAGGTATTGAGGGAGTACAATCTGAGGTATTGAGGAAGCACTTTCTGAGGTACTGAGGAAGCACTATCTGTGGTATTGAGGGAGCACCTTCTGAGGTACTGAGGAAGCACTTTCTGAGGTCTTGAGGAAGCACTTTCTGAGGTATTGAGGGAGCACTATCTGAGATATTGAGGAAGCACTTTCTGAGTTATTGTGGAAGCTCTTTCTGAGGTACTGAGGGAGCACTTTCTGAGGAATTGAGGGAGCACTATCTGAGGTACTAAGGGAGGAAGTTCTGAAGTATTGAGGAAGCACACTCTGAGGTACTGAGGGAGAACTATCTGAGGTATTGATGGAGCACTTTCTGAGGTATTGAGGGAGCACTATCTGAGGTACTGAGGGAGCACCTTCTGAGGTATTGAGGAAGCACTTTGTGAGGTATTGAGGGAACACAATCTGATGTATTGAGGAAGCACTTTATGAGGTATTGAGGGAGCACTTTCTGAGGAATTGAGGGAGCACTATCTGAGGTACTGAGGGAGCACTATCTGAGGTACTGAGGGAGCAAGTTCTGAGGTATTGAGGAAGCACACTCTGAGGTACTGAGGGAGCACTTTCTGAGGTATTGAGGAAGCACTCTCTGAGGTACTGAGGGAGCACATTCTGAGGTACTGAGGGAACAAGTTCTGAGGTATTGAGGAAGCACTCTCTGAAGTACTGAGGGAGCACTTTCTGAGGTATTGAGCGAGAACTATCTGAGGTATTGAGGGAGCACTATCTGAGGTATTGAGGGAGCACTATCTGAGGTATTGAGGGAGAACTATCTGAGGTATTGATCGAGCACTTTCAGAGGTTTTGAGGGAGAACTATCTGAGGTATTGAAGGAGAACTATCTTAGGTATTGAGGGAGCCCTCTCTGTGGTATTGATGGAGCACTTTCTGAGGTATTGTGGTCGCACTTTCTGAGGTACTGAGGGGACACTTTCTGAGGTATTGAGGGAGCACTATCTGACGTACTGAGGAAGCACTATCAGAGGTACTGATGGAGAACTATCTGAGGTATTGGTGGAGCACTTTCTGAGATATTGAGGGAGCACTTTTGAGGTCTTGAGGGAGAACTACCTGAGGTATTGAGGGAGCAATTTCTGAGGTACTGAGGAAGCACTATCTGATGTATTGAGGGGGTACCTTCTGAGGTACTGCGGAAGCACGATCTGAGGTACTGGAGTAGCACATTTTGAGGTACTTAGGGAGAACTATCTGAGGTACTGAGGGACAACTTTATGAAGTATTGAGGGAGCACTTTCTGAGGTATTGAGGGACCACTATCTGAAGTATTGCGGAAGCATCTTCTGACGTATTGAGGTAGCACTTTCTGAGGTACTGAGGGAGCACTTTCTGAGGTATTCAGGGAGCACTTTCTGAGGTATTGTGGAAGCACTTTCTGAGGTATTGAGGGAGTACAATCTGAGGTATTGAGGAAGCACTTTCTGAGGTACTGAGGAAGCACTATCTGTGGTATTGAGGGAGCACTATCTGAGATGTTGAGGAAGCACTTTCTGAGTTATTGAGGAAGCTCTTTCTGAGGTACTGAGGGAGCACTTTCTGAGGAATTGAGGGAGCACTATCTGAGGTACTAAGGGAGGAAGTTCTGAAGTATTGAGGAAGCACACTCTGAGGTACTGAGGGAGAACTATCTGAGGTATTGATGGAGCACTTTCTGAGGTATTGAGGGAGCACTATCTGAGGTACTGAGGGAGCACTTTCTGAGGTATTGAGGAAGCACTTTGTGATGTCTTGAGGGAACACAATCTGATGTATTGAGGAAGCACTTTATGAGGTATTGAGGGAGCACTTTCTGAGGAATTGAGGGAGCACAATCTGAGGTACTGAGGGAGCACTATCTGAGGTACTGAGGGAGCACTTTCTGAGGTATTGAGGGAGCACTTTCTGAGGTATTGAGGGAGAACTATCTGAGGTACTGAGGGAACAAGTTCTGAGGTATTGAGGAAGCACACTCTGAGGTACTGAGGGAGCACTTTCTGAGGTATTGAGGAAGCACTCTCTGAGGGACTGAGGGATCACTTTCTGAGGTACTGAGGGAACAAGTTCTGATGTATTGAGGAAGCACTCTCTGAAGTACTGAGGGAGCACTTTCTGAGGTATTGAGGGAGAACTATCTGAGGTACTGAGGGAACAAGTTCTGAGGTATTGAGGAAGCACTCTCTGAAGTACTGAGGGAGCACTTTCTGAGGTATTGAGCGAGAACTATCTGAGGTATTGAGGGAGCACTATCTGAGGTATTGAGGGAGCACTATCTGAGGTATTGAGGGAGACCTATCTGAGGTATTGATCGAGCACTTTCAGAGGTTTTGAGGGAGAACTATCTGAGGTATTGAAGGAGAACTATCTTAGGTATTGAGGGAGCCCTCTCTGTGGTATTGATGGAGCACTTTCTGAGGTATTGTGGTCGCACTTTCTGAGGTACTGAGGGGACACTTTCTGAGGTATTGAGGGAGCACTATCTGACGTACTGAGGAAGCACTATCAGAGGTACTGATGGAGAACTATCTGAGGTATTGGTGGAGCACTTTCTGAGATATTGAGGGAGCACTTTTGAGGTCTTGAGGGAGAACTACCTGAGGTATTGAGGGAGCAATTTCTGAGGTACTGAGGAAGCACTATCTGATGTATTGAGGGGGTACCTTCTGAGGTACTGCGGAAGCACGATCTGAGGTACTGGAGTAGCACATTTTGAGGTACTTAGGGAGAACTATCTGAGGTACTGAGGGACAACTTTATGAAGTATTGAGGGAGCACTTTCTGAGGTATTGAGGGACCACTATCTGAAGTATTGCGGAAGCATCTTCTGACGTATTGAGGTAGCACTTTCTGAGGTACTGAGGGAGCACTTTCTGAGGTATTCAGGGAGCACTTTCTGAGGTATTGTGGAAGCACTTTCTGAGGTATTGAGGGAGTACAATCTGAGGTATTGAGGAAGCACTTTCTGAGGTACTGAGGAAGCACTATCTGTGGTATTGAGGGAGCACTATCTGAGATGTTGAGGAAGCACTTTCTGAGTTATTGAGGAAGCTCTTTCTGAGGTACTGAGGGAGCACTTTCTGAGGAATTGAGGGAGCACTATCTGAGGTACTAAGGGAGGAAGTTCTGAAGTATTGAGGAAGCACACTCTGAGGTACTGAGGGAGAACTATCTGAGGTATTGATGGAGCACTTTCTGAGGTATTGAGGGAGCACTATCTGAGGTACTGAGGGAGCACTTTCTGAGGTATTGAGGAAGCACTTTGTGATGTATTGAGGGAACATAATCTGATGTATTGAGGAAGCACTTTATGAGGTATTGAGGGAGCACTTTCTGAGGAATTGAGGGAGCACAATCTGAGGTACTGAGGGAGCACTATCTGAGGTACTGAGGGAGCACTTTCTGAGGTTGTGAGGGAGCACTTTCTGAGGTATTGAGGGAGAACTATCTGAGGTACTGAGGGAACAAGTTCTGAGGTATTGAGGAAGCACACTCTGAGGTACTGAGGGAGCACTTTCTGAGGTATTGAGGAAGCACTCTCTGAGGGACTGAGGGATCACTTTCTGAGGTACTGAGGGAACAAGTTCTGATGTATTGAGGAAGCACTCTCTGAAGTACTGAGGGAGCACTTTCTGAGGTATTGAGGGAGAACTATCTGAGGTACTGAGGGAACAATTTCTGAGGTATTGAGGAAGCACTCTCTGAGGTACTGAGGGAGCACTTTCTGAGGTATTGAGGGAGGACTATCTGAGGTACTGAGGCAACAATTTCTGAGGTATTGAGGAAGCACTCTCTGAGGTACTGAGGGAGCACTTTCTGAGGTATTGAGGGAGCACTTTCTGAGGTACTGAGGGAACAAGTTCTGAGGTATTGAGGAAGCACTCTCTGAGGTACTGAGGGAGAACTATCTGATGTACTAAGGGAGGACTATCTGAGGTACTGAGGGAGCACTTTCTGAGGTATTAATGGACCACTATCTGAGGCATTGTGGTAGCAATATCTGAGGTACTGAGGGAGCACTTTCTGAGGTATTTAGAGAGAACTTTCTGAGGTACTGAGTGAGAACTATTTGAGGTACTGACGGAGAATTATCTGAGGTACTGAGGGAGCACTTTCTGAGGTATTAAGGGAGCAATATCTGAGGCATTGAGGGATCCATATCTGAGGTACTAAGGGAGCAGTTTCTGAGGTATTGAGGGAGCACTTTCTGACGTACTGAGGAAGCACTAGCTGAGGTTCTGAGAGAGTACTATCTGAGGTGCTGAGGGATCACTTTCTGAGGTATTGAGCGAGCACTTTCTGAGGTACTGCGAGAGTACTATCTGAGGTATTGAGGGAGAACTATCTGAGGTATTGTGGGAGCACTATCTGAGGCATTGAGGGAGAATTATCTGAGGTATTGAGGGAGCACTTTCAGAGGTATTGAGGGAGAATTATCTGAGGTACTGAGGGAGCACTATCTGAGGTATTGAGGCAGAACTATCTGAGGTATTGAGGAGCACTATCTGAGGTATTGAGATAGAACTATCTGAGTTATTGAGCGAGCACTTTCAGAGGTTTTGAGGGAGAATTATCTGAGGTATTGAAGGAGAGCTATCTTAGGTATTGAGGGAGCCCTCTCTGAGGTATTGATGGAGCACCTTCTGAGGTATTCAGGTAGCACTTTCTGAGGTACTGAGGGGACACTTTCAGAGGTATTGAGGGTGCACTATCTGACGTACTGAGGAAGCACTATCAGAGGTACTGAGGGAGAACTATCTGAGGTATTGATGGAGCACTTTCTGAGGTATTGAGGGAGCACTATCTGATGTATTGAGGGGGTACCTTCTGAGGTAGTGCGGGAGCACGATCTGAGGTACTGGGGGAGCACATTTTGAGGTACTTCGGGAGAACTATCTGAGGTACTGAGGGACCACTTTATGAAGTATTGAGGGAGCACTTTCTGAGGTATTGAGGGACCACTATCTGAAGTATTGCGGAAGCACCTTCTGACGTATTGAGGGAGCACTTTCTGAGGTATTGAGGGAGCACTTTCTGAGGTACTGTGGGAACAGGTTCTGAGGTATTGAGGAAGCACTGTCTGAGGTACTGAGGGAGCACTTTCTGAGGTATTGAGGGAGCACTTTCTGAGATACTGAGGGAACAGGTTCTGAAGTATTCAGGGAGCACTTTCTGAGGTATTGTGGAAGCACTTTCTGAGGTATTGAGGGAGTACAATCTGAGGTATTGAGGAAGCACTTTCTGAGGTACTGAGGAAGCACTATCTGTGGTATTGAGGGAGCACCTTCTGAGGTACTGAGGAAGCACTTTCTGAGGTATTGAGGAAGCACTTTCTGAGGTATTGAGGGAGCACTATCTGAGATATTGAGGAAGCACTTTCTGAGTTATTGAGGAAGCTCTTCCTGAGGTACTGAGGGAGCACTTTCTGAGGAATTGAGGGAGCACTATCTGAGGTACTAAGGGAGGAAGTTCTGAAGTATTGAGGAAGCACACTCTGTGGTACTGAGGGAGAACTATCTGAGGTATTGATGGAGCACTTTCTGAGGTATTGAGGGAGCACTATCTGAGGTACTGAGGGAGCACTTTCTGAGGTATTGAGGAAGCACTTTGTGAGGTATTGAGGGAACACAATCTGATGTATTGAGGAAGCATTTTATGAGGTATTGAGGGAGCACTTTCTGAGGAATTGAGGGAGCACTATCTGAGGTAATGAGGGAGCACTATCTGAGGTACTGAGGGAGCACGTTCTGAGGTATTGAGGGAGCACTTTCTGAGGTACTGAGGGAACACTTTCTGAGGTATTGAGGAGCACATTCTGAGGTACTGAGGGAGCACTTTCTGAGGTATTCAGGGAGCCCTATCTGAGGTCCTGAGGGAGCAAGTACTGAGGTATTGAGGAAGCACTCTCTGAGGTACTGAGGGAGCACTTTCTGAGGTACTGAGGGAACAAGTTCTGAGGTATTGAGGAAGAACTCTTTGAAGTACTGAGGGAGCACTTTCTGAGGTATTGAGGGAGAACTATCTGAGGTACTGAGGGAACAAGTTCTGAGATATTGAGGAAGCACTCTCTGAGGTACTGAGGGAGAACTATCTGAGGTATTGATGGAGCACTTTCTGAGGTATTGAGGAAGCACTTTCTGAGCTATTGAGGAAGCACTTTCTGAGGTACTGAGGGAACAAGTTCTGAGGTATTGAGGAAGCACTCTCTGAGGTACTGAGGGAGCACTTTCTGAGTTATTGAGGGGGCACTTTCTGAGGTACTGAGGGAACAGGTTCTGAGGTATTGAGGAAGCCCTCTCTGAGGTACTGAGGGAGCACTTTCCGAGGTATTGAGGGAGAACTATCTGAGGTACTGAGGGAACACGTTCTGTGGTATTGAGGAAGCACTCTCTGAGGTACTGAGGGAGAACTATCTGATGTACTAAGGGAGGACTACCTGAGGTACTGAGGGAGCACTTTCTGAGGTATTAATGGACCACTATCTGAGGCATTGTGGTAGCAATATCTGAGGTACTGAGGGAGCACTTTCTGAGGTATTTAGAGAGCACTTTCTGAGGTACTGAGTGAGAACTATTTGAGGTACTGAGGGAGAACTATCTGAGGTACTGAGGGAGCACTTTCTGAGGTATTAAGGGAGCAATATCTGAGGCATTAACGGAGCAATATCTGAGGTACTGAGGGAGCAGTTTCTGAGGTATTGAGGGAGCACTTTCTGACGTACTGAGGAAGCACTAGCTGAGGTTCTGAGAGAGTACAATCTGAGGTACTGAGGGAGCACTTTCTGAGGTATTGAGGGAGCACTTTCTGAGGTACTGCGAGAGTACTATCTGAGGTATTGAGGGAGAAGTATTTGAGGTATTGTGGGAGCACTATCTGAGGCATTGAGGGAGAATTATCTGAGGTATTGAGGGAGCACTTTCAGAGTATTGAGGGAGAATTATCTGAGGTACTGAGGGAGCACTATCTGAGGTATTGAGGCAGAACTATCTGAGGTATTGAGGAGCACTATCTGAGGTATTGAGATAGAACTATCTGAGTTATTGAGCGAGCACTTTCAGAGGTTTTGAGGGAGATTTATCTGAAGTATTGAAGGAGAGCTATCTTAGGTATTGAGGGAGCCCTCTCTGAGGTATTGATGGAGCACTTTCTGAGGTATTCAGGTAGCACTTTCTGAGGTACTGAGGGAGCACTTTCTGAGGTATTGAGGAAGCACTTTGTGAGGTATTGAGGGAACACAATCTGAGGTACTGAGTGAGCACTTTCTGAGGTACTGAGGGAGCACTTTCTGAGGTATTGAGAGAGCACTTTCTGAGGTACTGAGGGAACAGGTTCTGAGGTATTGAGGAAGCACTCTCTGAGGTACTGAGGGAGCACTTTCTGAGGTATTGAGGGAGAACTATCTGAGGTACTGAGGGAACACGTTCTGTGGTATTGAGGAAGCACTCTCTGAGGTACTGAGGGAGAACTATCTGATGTACTAAGGGAGGACTATCTGAGGTACTGAGGGAGCACTTTCTGAGGTATTAATGGACCACTATCTGAGGCATTGTGGTAGCAATATCTGAGGTACTGAGGGAGCACTTTCTGAGGTATTTAGAGAGCACTTTCTGAGGTACTGAGTGAGAACTATTTGAGGTACTGAGGGAGAACTATCTGAGGTACTGAGGGAGCACTTTCTGAGGTATTAAGGGAGCAATATCTGAGGCATTGAGGGAGCAATATCTGAGGTACTGAGGGAGCAGTTTCTGAGGTATTGAGGGAGCACTTTCTGACGTACTGAGGAAGCACTAGCTGAGGTTCTGAGAGAGTACAATCTGAGGTACTGAGGGATCACTTTCTGAGGTATTGAGGGAGCACTTTCTGAGGTACTGCGAGAGTACTATCTGAGGTATTGAGGGAGAACTATCTGAGGTATTGTGGGAGCACTATCTGAGGCATTGAGGGAGAATTATCTGAGGTATTGAGGGAGCACTTTCAGAGGTATTGAGGGAGAATTATCTGAGGTACTGAGGGAGCACTATCTGAGGTATTGAGGCAGAACTATCTGAGGTATTGAGGAGCACTATCTGAGGTATTGAGATAGAACTATCTGAGTTATTGAGCGAGCACTTTCAGAGGTTTTGAGGGAGATTTATCTGAAGTATTGAAGGAGAGCTATCTTAGGTATTGAGGGAGCCCTCTCTGAAGTATTGATGGAGCACTTTCTGAGGTATTCAGGTAGCACTTTCTGAGGTACTGAGGGAGCACTTTCTGAGGTATTGAGGAAGCACTTTGTGAGGTATTGAGGGAACACAATCTGAGGTACTGAGGGAGCACTTTCTGAGGTACTGAGGGAGCACTTTCTGAGGTATTGAGAGAGCACTTTCTGAGGTACTGAGGGAACAGGTTCTGAGGTATTGAGGAAGCACTCTCTGAGGTACTGAGGGAGCACTTTCTGAGGTATTGAGGGAGAACTATCTGAGGTACTGAGGGAACAAGTTCTGAGGTATTGAGGAAGCACACTCTGATGTACTGAGGGAGCACTTTCTGAGGTATTGAGGGAGTACTTTCTGAGATACTGAGGGAACAGGTTCTGAGGTATTGAGGAAGCACTGTCTGAGGTACTGAGGGAGCACTTTCTGAGGTATTGAGGGAGCACTTTCTGAGATACTGAGGGAACAGGTTCTGAAGTATTGAGGAAGCACTGTCTGAGGTACTGAGGGAGCACTTTCTGAGGTATTGAGGGAGAACTATCTGAGGTACTGAGGGAACAAGTTCTGAGGTATTGAGGAAGCACTCTCTGAGGTCCTGAGGGAGCACTTTCTGAGGTATTGAGGGAGAACTATCTGAGGTACTGACGGAACAAGTTCTGAGGTATTGAGGGAGCACTATCTGAGGCATTGAGGTAGCAATATCTGAGGTACTGAGGGAGCAATTTCTGAGGTCTTTAGAGAGCACTTTCTGAGGTACTGAGTGAGAACTATTTGAGGTACTGAGGGAGAACTATCTGAGGTACTGAGGGAGCACTTTCTGAGGTATTATGGGAGCAATATCTGAGGCATTGAGGGAGCAATATCTGAGGTACTGAGGGAGCAGTTTCTGAGGTATTGAGGGAGCACTTTCTGACGTACTGAGGAAGCACTAGCTGAGGTTCTGAGAGAGTACTATCTGAGGTACTGAGGGATCACTTTCTGAGGTATTGAGGGAGCACTTTCTGAGGTACTGCGAGAGCACTTTCTGAGGTATTGAGGGAGAACTATCTGAGGTATTAAGGGAGCAATATCTGAGGCATTGAGGGAGCAATATCTGAGGTACTGAGGGAGCAGTTTCTGAGGTATTGAGGGAGCACTTTCTGACGTACTGAGGAAGCACTAGCTGAGGTTCTGAGAGAGTACTATCTGAGGTACTGAGGGATCACTTTCTGAGGTACTGAGGGGACACTTTCTGAGGTATTGAGGGAGCACTATCTGACGTACTGAGGAAGCACTATCAGAGGTACTGAGGGAGAACTATCTGAGGTATTGATGGAGCACTTTCTGAGGTATTGAGTGAGCACTTCATGAGGTAATGATGGAACAATCTCTGAGGTATTGAGGGAGCACTTTCTGAGGTACTGATGAAGCACTATCTGAGGTATTGAGGGAGCACCTTCTGAGGTACTGAGGAATCACTATCTGAGGTACTGAGGGAGCACTTTTCAAGGTACTGAGGGAGAGCTATCTGAGGTACTGAGGGACCACTTTCTGAAGTATTGAGGGAGCACTTTCTGAGGTATTGTGGGACCACTACCTGAGGTATTGCGGAAGCACTTTCTGACGTATTGAGGGAGCACATTCTGAGGTATTGAGGGAGCACTATCTGAGGTACTGAGGGAGCAATTTCAGAGGTTTTGAGGGAGCCCTATCTGAGGTACTGAGGGAGCAAGTTCTGAGGAATTGAGGAAGCACACTCTGAGGTACTGAGGGAGCACTTTCTGAGGTATTGATGGAGCACGTTCTGAGGTATTGAGGGTGCACTATCTGAGGTACTGAGGGAGCACCTTCTGAGGTATTGAGGGAGCACTTTCTGTGGTATTGAGGGAGCACTATCTGAGGTACTGAGGGTGCACTTTCTGAGCTATTGAGGGAGCAATTTCTGAAGGTATTTAGGGAGAACTATCTGAGGTACTGAGGCAGAACTATCTGAGGTACTGAGAGAGCACTTTCTGAGGTATTAAGGGAGCACTATCTGAGGCATTGAGGGAGCACTTTCTGAGGTACTGAGGGACCACTTGCTGAGGTATTGAGGGAGCACTTTCTGAGGTACTGAGCGAGAACTATCTGAGGATCTGAGGGAGTACTATCTGACGTACTGAGGGAGCACTATCTGAGGTACTGAGGGAGGACTATCTGAGGTACTGAGGAGCACTTTCTGACGTATTGAGGGAGCACTATCTGAGGCATTGAGGTAGCAATATCTGAGGTACTGAGGGAGCACTTTCTGAGGTATTTAGAGAGCACTTTCTGAGGTACTGAGTGAGAACTATTTGAGGTACTGAGGGAGAACTATCTGAGGTACTGAGGGAGCACTTTCTGAGGTATTAAGGGAGCACTATCTGAGGCATTGAGGGAGAAATATCTGAGGTACTGAGGGAACAGTTTCTGAGGTATTGAGGGAGCACTTTCTGACGTACTGAGGAAGCACAAGCTGAGGTTCTGAGTGAGTACTATCTGAGGTACTGAGGGATCATTTTCTGAGATATTGAGGGAGCACTTTGAGGTACTGCGAGAGCACTATCTGAGGTATTGAGGGAGAACTATCTGAGGTATTGTGGGAGCACTATCTGAGGCATTGAGGGAGAATTATCTGAGGTTTTGAGGGAGTACTTTCAGATGTATTGAGGGAGAATTATCTGAGGTACTGAGGAGCACTATCTGAGGTATTGAGATAGAACTATCTGAGTTATTCAGCGAGCACTTTCAGAGGATTTGAGGAAGAACTATCTGAGGTATTGAAGGAGAGCTATCTTAGGTATTGAGGGAGCACTCTCTGAGGTATTGATGGAGCACTTTCTGAGGTATTCAGGTAGCACTTTCTGAGGTACTGAGGGGACACTTTCTGAGGTATTGAGGGAGCACTATCTGACGTACTGAGGAAGCACTATCAGAGGTACTGAGGGAGAACAATCTGAGGTATTGATGGAGCAATTTCTGAGGTATTGAGTGAGCACTTTCTGAGGTAGTGATGGAACACTTTCTGAGGTATTGAGGGAGCACTTTCGTGGTATTGAGGGAGAACTACCTGAGGTTTTGAGGGAGCACTTTCTGAGGTACTGAGGAAGCACTATCTGAGGTATTGAGGGAGCACCTTCTGAGGTACTGAGGAAGCACTATCTGAGGTACTGAGGGAGCACTTTTCGAGGTACTGAGGGAACGCTATCTGAGGTACTGAGGGACCACTTTCTGACGTATTGAGGGAGCACATTCTGAGGTATTGAGGGAGCACTATCTGATGTACTGAGGGAGCACTTTCTGAGGTATTGTGTGACCACTATCTGAGGTATTGCGGAAGCACTTTCTGACGTATTGAGGGAGCACATTCCGAGGTATTGAGGGAGCACTATCTGAGGTACTGAGGGAGCACTTTCTGAGGTATTGAGGGAGCCCTATCTGAGGTACTGAGGTAGCAAGTTCTGAGGTATTGAGGAAGCACACTCTGAGGTACTGAGGGAGCACTCTCTGAGGTATTGAGGGAGCACTTTCTGAGGTACTGCGAGAGTACTATCTGAGGTATTGAGGGAGAACTATCTGAGGTATTGTGGGAGCACTATCTGAGGCATTGAGGGAGAATTATCTGAGGTATTGAGGGAGCACTTTCAGAGGTATTGAGGGAGAATTATCTGAGGTACTGAGGGAGCACTATCTGAGGTATTGAGGCAGAACTATCTGAGGTATTGAGGAGCACTATCTGAGGTATTGAGATAGAACTATCTGAGTTATTGAGCGAGCACTTTCAGAGGTTTTGAGGGAGATTTATCTGAAGTATTGAAGGAGAGCTATCTTAGGTATTGAGGGAGCCCTCTCTGAAGTATTGATGGAGCACTTTCTGAGGTATTCAGGTAGCACTTTCTGAGGTACTGAGGGAGCACTTTCTGAGGTATTGAGGAAGCACTTTGTGAGGTATTGAGGGAACACAATCTGAGGTACTGAGGGAGCACTTTCTGAGGTACTGAGGGAGCACTTTCTGAGGTATTGAGAGAGCACTTTCTGAGGTACTGAGGGAACAGGTTCTGAGGTATTGAGGAAGCACTCTCTGAGGTACTGAGGGAGCACTTTCTGAGGTATTGAGGGAGAACTATCTGAGGTACTGAGGGAACAAGTTCTGAGGTATTGAGGAAGCACTCTCTGATGTACTGAGGGAGCACTTTCTGAGGTATTGAGGGAGTACTTTCTGAGATACTGAGGGAACAGGTTCTGAGGTATTGAGGAAGCACTGTCTGAGGTACTGAGGGAGCACTTTCTGAGGTATTGAGGGAGCACTTTCTGAGATACTGAGGGAACAGGTTCTGAAGTATTGAGGAAGCACTGTCTGAGGTACTGAGGGAGCACTTTCTGAGGTATTGAGGGAGAACTATCTGAGGTACTGAGGGAACAAGTTCTGAGGTATTGAGGAAGCACTCTCTGAGGTCCTGAGGGAGCACTTTCTGAGGTATTGAGGGAGAACTATCTGAGGTACTGACGGAACAAGTTCTGAGGTATTGAGGGAGCACTATCTGAGGCATTGAGGTAGCAATATCTGAGGTACTGAGGGAGCAATTTCTGAGGTCTTTAGAGAGCACTTTCTGAGGTACTGAGTGAGAACTATTTGAGGTACTGAGGGAGAACTATCTGAGGTACTGAGGGAGCACTTTCTGAGGTATTATGGGAGCAATATCTGAGGCATTGAGGGAGCAATATCTGAGGTACTGAGGGAGCAGTTTCTGAGGTATTGAGGGAGCACTTTCTGACGTACTGAGGAAGCACTAGCTGAGGTTCTGAGAGAGTACTATCTGAGGTACTGAGGGATCACTTTCTGAGGTATTGAGGGAGCACTTTCTGAGGTACTGCGAGAGCACTTTCTGAGGTATTGAGGGAGAACTATCTGAGGTATTAAGGGAGCAATATCTGAGGCATTGAGGGAGAAATATCTGAGGTACTGAGGGAGCAGTTTCTGAGGTATTGAGGGAGCACTTTCTGACGTACTGAGGAAGCACTAGCTGAGGTTCTGAGAGAGTACTATCTGAGGTACTGAGGGATCACTTTCTGAGGTACTGAGGGGACACTTTCTGAGGTATTGAGGGA
The DNA here is from genome assembly GCF_037043375.1 of Chiloscyllium plagiosum. Taxonomy (NCBI): domain Eukaryota; kingdom Metazoa; phylum Chordata; class Chondrichthyes; order Orectolobiformes; family Hemiscylliidae; genus Chiloscyllium; species Chiloscyllium plagiosum. Next base: position 32,564,226 of record NW_028270186.1, on the reverse strand, counting down.
GCACTATCTGACGTACTGAGGAAGCACTATCAGAGGTACTGAGGGAGAACTATCTGAGGTATTGATGGAGCACTTTCTGAGGTATTGAGTGAGCACTTCATGAGGTAATGATGGAACAATCTCTGAGGTATTGAGGGAGCACTTTCTGAGGTACTGATGAAGCACTATCTGAGGTATTGAGGGAGCACCTTCTGAGGTACTGAGGAATCACTATCTGAGGTACTGAGGGAGCACTTTTCAAGGTACTGAGGGAGAGCTATCTGAGGTACTGAGGGACCACTTTCTGAAGTATTGAGGGAGCACTTTCTGAGGTATTGTGGGACCACTACCTGAGGTATTGCGGAAGCACTTTCTGACGTATTGAGGGAGCACATTCTGAGGTATTGAGGGAGCACTATCTGAGGTACTGAGGGAGCAATTTCAGAGGTTTTGAGGGAGCCCTATCTGAGGTACTGAGGGAGCAAGTTCTGAGGAATTGAGGAAGCACACTCTGAGGTACTGAGGGAGCACTTTCTGAGGTATTGATGGAGCACGTTCTGAGGTATTGAGGGTGCACTATCTGAGGTACTGAGGGAGCACCTTCTGAGGTATTGAGGGAGCACTTTCTGTGGTATTGAGGGAGCACTATCTGAGGTACTGAGGGTGCACTTTCTGAGCTATTGAGGGAGCAATTTCTGAAGGTATTTAGGGAGAACTATCTGAGGTACTGAGGCAGAACTATCTGAGGTACTGAGAGAGCACTTTCTGAGGTATTAAGGGAGCACTATCTGAGGCATTGAGGGAGCACTTTCTGAGGTACTGAGGGACCACTTGCTGAGGTATTGAGGGAGCACTTTCTGAGGTACTGAGCGAGAACTATCTGAGGATCTGAGGGAGTACTATCTGACGTACTGAGGGAGCACTATCTGAGGTACTGAGGGAGGACTATCTGAGGTACTGAGGAGCACTTTCTGACGTATTGAGGGAGCACTATCTGAGGCATTGAGGTAGCAATATCTGAGGTACTGAGGGAGCACTTTCTGAGGTATTTAGAGAGCACTTTCTGAGGTACTGAGTGAGAACTATTTGAGGTACTGAGGGAGAACTATCTGAGGTACTGAGGGAGCACTTTCTGAGGTATTAAGGGAGCACTATCTGAGGCATTGAGGGAGAAATATCTGAGGTACTGAGGGAACAGTTTCTGAGGTATTGAGGGAGCACTTTCTGACGTACTGAGGAAGCACAAGCTGAGGTTCTGAGTGAGTACTATCTGAGGTACTGAGGGATCATTTTCTGAGATATTGAGGGAGCACTTTGAGGTACTGCGAGAGCACTATCTGAGGTATTGAGGGAGAACTATCTGAGGTATTGTGGGAGCACTATCTGAGGCATTGAGGGAGAATTATCTGAGGTTTTGAGGGAGTACTTTCAGATGTATTGAGGGAGAATTATCTGAGGTACTGAGGAGCACTATCTGAGGTATTGAGATAGAACTATCTGAGTTATTCAGCGAGCACTTTCAGAGGATTTGAGGAAGAACTATCTGAGGTATTGAAGGAGAGCTATCTTAGGTATTGAGGGAGCACTCTCTGAGGTATTGATGGAGCACTTTCTGAGGTATTCAGGTAGCACTTTCTGAGGTACTGAGGGGACACTTTCTGAGGTATTGAGGGAGCACTATCTGACGTACTGAGGAAGCACTATCAGAGGTACTGAGGGAGAACAATCTGAGGTATTGATGGAGCAATTTCTGAGGTATTGAGTGAGCACTTTCTGAGGTAGTGATGGAACACTTTCTGAGGTATTGAGGGAGCACTTTCGTGGTATTGAGGGAGAACTACCTGAGGTATTGAGGGAGCACTTTCTGAGGTACTGAGGAAGCACTATCTGAGGTATTGAGGGAGCACCTTCTGAGGTACTGAGGAAGCACTATCTGAGGTACTGAGGGAGCACTTTTCGAGGTACTGAGGGAACGCTATCTGAGGTACTGAGGGACCACTTTCTGACGTATTGAGGGAGCACATTCTGAGGTATTGAGGGAGCACTATCTGATGTACTGAGGGAGCACTTTCTGAGGTATTGTGTGACCACTATCTGAGGTATTGCGGAAGCACTTTCTGACGTATTGAGGGAGCACATTCTGAGGTATTGAGGGAGCACTATCTGAGGTACTGAGGGAGCACTTTCTGAGGTATTGAGGGAGCCCTATCTGAGGTACTGAGGTAGCAAGTTCTGAGGTATTGAGGAAGCACACTCTGAGGTACTGAGGGAGCACTCTCTGAGGTATTGATGGAGCACGTTCTGAGGTATTGAGGGAGCACTATCTGAGGTACTGATGGAGCACATTCTGAGGTATTGAGGGAGCACTTTCTATGGTATTGAGGGAGCACTATCTGAGGTACTGAGGGTGCACTTTCTGAGCTATTGAGGGAGCACTTTCTGAGGTATTTAGGGAGAACTATCTGAGGTACTGAGGCAGAACTATCTGAGGTACTGAGAGAGCATTTTCTGAGGTATTAAGGGAGCACTATCTGAGGCATTGAGGGAGCACTTTCTGAGGTACTGAGGGAGCACCTGCTGAGGTATTGAGGGAGCACTTTCTGAGGTACTCAGCGAGAACTATCTGAGGTTCTGAGGGAGCACTATCTGAGGTACTGAGGGAGCACTATCTGAGGTACTGATGGAGAACTACCTGAGGTTGTGAGGGAGCACTTTGTGAGGTATTGATGAAGCACTTTCTGAGTTATTGAGGGAGCACTTTCTGAGGTTCTGCGGGAGCACTTCCAGAGGTATTGAGGGAACACTATCTGAGGTATTGAGTAAGCAATTTCTGAGGTATTGAGAGATCACTTTCTGAGGTACTGAGGGAGCACTTTCTGTGGTATTGAGGGAGCACTCTCTGAGGTACTGAGGGAGCATTTTCTGAGATATTGAGGAAGCACTCTCTGAGGTACTGAGCGAGAACTATCTGAGGTAGAGAAACAGTCAGAGAGAGAGAGACAGTCTGTCCGTATTTGTGTGTGTGAAAGAGTGGATGCATGTGTATCTCTGTGTGTCTGTATATGTGTGCGTGAGAGAGAAAGTGCATGTTCATGTGAGAGTTTGTGGCTGTGTGTGTGTTTGACGGTGTGTGTGTCTCTGTGTGCATGTGTGTGAGTGAGGGTGTGTGTGAGAGAGTGTGTATGTGTGTGTATGTGTGTGAGAGAGTGTGTCTGTGTGTGAGAGAATATATCTGTGTGTCTATGTGTGTGTATGACAGTTTGTCTTGTGTGCTAGAGAGTGTGTATGTGTGTGTGAGAGAGTGTGTGTTTGTGTGCATGTGTGTGAGAGTGTGTTTTCGTGTATTTGATGGAGTGTGTGTCTGCGTGTGTATGTGTGTGTGAGAGAGAGTGTAACTGTGTGTTTTTGTGTGTGTGAGAAAGAGTGTCTGTGTGTGTTTGTGGGATCGTGTGTCTGTCTGTGTGCATGTGTGTGAGAGAGAGTGTGTGTGTGAGAGACAGAGAGTGTGTGTGTGAGAAAGAGTGTGTCTATGTGTGTTTCAGGGAGCGTGTGTCAGCGTGTGTATGTGTGAGAGAGAGAGTAACTGTGTGTTTATGTTTGTGTGTGAGAGAATGTGTCTGTGTGTGTTTGAGGGATCGTGTGTCTGTCTGTGTGTATGTGTGTGAGAGAGAGTGTGTGAGAGAGAGTGTGTCTATGTGCGTGAGAGTGAGTAGGTGTGTGAGAGAATAAGAATGTGTGTGTGAGTGTAAATGAGAGAGTGTGTGTGTATGTGTGTGTGTGAGAGAGAGTGCGTGTCTGTGTGAGAGAGAGTGTGTGTCTGTGTGTGCATGAGAGAGAGTGTCTGTGTGTGTGAGAGTGTTTCTGTGAGAGAGAGAGAGTGTGTCTGCATGTATGTGTGAGAGAGCGTGTCCATGTGTGTATTTGAGGGAGCGTATGTCTGTGCGTGTATGTGTGTGAGAGAGAAAGTGTGTGCTTGTGTGTGTATGTGTGTGTGAGAGAGTTGTGCCTGTGTGTATGTGTTTGTGAGAGTGTGTCTGTGTTTGTGTTTGAGGGAGTGTGTGTGTGTGTGTATGTATGTATGTAAACGAGCCAATCTTATTGGGTGCCCGTGAATATAAAATCCAGCTGCTGTTTCAGATGAATTGGTCCTTGTGTCTTCAAAGACACAAAAGCTGTAAGAGTGACTTAACTGGGGGAAAGAGAGTGCTGTTCATTCCAGTGGGGATTCATCCGGTAAACCTTCCCCACACACTAACATCCCTCTGGCAATGCAGTGACTAGTCCTGCACACAGTGCCCAAGGTACAAACCAATGTAATGTCACCATAGCCTTACCAGAGCATGGGACAGCTCCTCATTACAGAGCGGTGTCTGGTGGGGATGTAAACAGAGGGTCACCATGGTCCGGCTGAGGGGAGAGGTTTGGAAGGAGAGTCCTCCAGAGTAACTCTAGCTAGTGTGTTAAGCTAACTGCCCAGCCAACTGAGCTAACCAACCTCACTCCAGGGGCATGCCCTGTATAACCCACTCATAGCCAGCCTGCACCTCAATAGGAGCAGGAGCATGGAGCTAGGCCATTCGGCCCCACCCTAACCCAGAAGGGAGAGCACGGGAAGCTGATGAAGGAAACAAGCCCCTCCCATCTGGCCGTCTGAAATGGAGCTGGAGGACAGAGCACATCTGGCCTGCTGTTTGCTTCCCCGAGACTGGCCTGCTCCACCTTACAGTGAGAGACTGAGGGGAACCTCAAGGAGATTTCACTTCTCACAGAGAGGCTGCAACTCCAATCCAAATCAGGCTGGTTCCCTCCGAGACTCATGGAAGAGGGCAGCCCTCTACAGATCAGGCCCTTGTGTCGTCCTAACCTCCAGTGTGGGGGCCAAGAGCTAGGAGGTCGTGTTAAGAACATAAGACCATCCGAAATAGGAACAGGAGACCATCCAGCCCCTCGAGCCTGCTCTGGTATTCAATAGGATCGTGGATGATTCAACATTTGATTTGGGAGCTGAAACTAGGACAATACAGAGACAGAGAATCAAATTATTCTGCCATGAGGAATCATCAGACGAAATCACAAACACATACGGACACACCCACACACACACACACACACGGACACACAGACACACCCACACACACACAGACACACCCACGGACACGGACACACACACACAGACACAGACACAGACACACACACAGGCACACCCACACACACACACACACACACACACAGACACACACACACACACACACAGACACACACACACACACGGACACACACACACAGACACAGGCACACCCACACACACACAGACACACAGACACAGACACAGACACACACACACACGGACGGACGGACGCACACACACACACAGACAGACACACACACGGACGCGCACACACACACACACAGACACACACACGGACACGGACACACACACACAGACACAGGCACACACACACACACACACACAGACACAGACACACACACACACACACAGACACACACACACAGACACACACACAGACACAGACGCACACAGACACACACACAGACACACACACACAGACACACTGACACAAAGACAGGCACACACACTCACTTACACACACACTGACACACACCCACACATACCACGCACGCACGCACACACACACAGACACACAGACATACACGCACACAGACACACATATACACACACACACACAGTGGGATTCAGGCTGTCTGTGGGAACGGGGAGAGACAAAGGAGCAAAATGCTAGGGAGGGATCTGATCCCACAGATTTCACTGCTTCCCTCTCTCTCTGCAGCTCTCATGTCTATTTCTGTGTTCCCAGTTCTCTCTCCCACATCTTTCCTTCAATCCCTATCTCTCAACACCCTTCACATCTCTGTCCAATGTACATTTCCCAGTGTTCTGCAAATCTCTCTCTGCATCTGTCTGACAGCTCTGTGGGATCTTGCTATTCCTGTCTGTACATCACTCTAGCCACATCACAGCCCCCACCACCACCCCACTCTCTCAGCTCTATCTCTCTGCTGCTGCAGCTCCTCTCTCTCTCTCTCTCTCTGTCCTATCTCTCTCCCTGGGATTTCCGTCTTGCTGTCTGCCTGAACTTCTCTCCCTGCCTTTCTCTCCCCATTTTCGCCTTGTATCTGTCTGACATTGTATTTCTCTTCTTGGAGTTTCACTCTCTCTCTCTCTGTCTGTCTCTGTCCTGCTCTCTCTCAGTTCTTCTCACTTCCTCTCCCCTTTCCCCCCCCCCCCCCCCCCGCGCCTGTCTTTGTCTTGTTCTCTCTCTCCCTCACGCTGTCTGTCCGTCCATCTCTCTTTCTCCGGTAGTTTCTCTCCCTCTTTCTCCCTGGACCCCTCTGCTCTGTCCCAGTGACTGGGGAAGGGGCATTGGGAAGAGTTTGCCTCAGTGCCTGATCTCTCCCAGGATTTAACCCGACTGTGGGGAGGGGGTGAATGGAAGGAACATGAAGTACTTTTCTGAGTGCGTCTGAAAAAGAGAAAAAGAGAAAGAGAAAGGGAGAGTGACAAAAAGAGAGAGACATGGAGAGAGTGGAGATGGAGAAAGTGGAGAGAGAAATGGGCAGTGAGAGTCAGGGAGGTGGAGTGAGAAAAGGACAGAGTGAGAGAGACAGGGAGAGAGAGAGAGTGAGAAGGACATATATGGAGGGAGAAGGACAGTGTGTGTACTTGGCGATGGTTTTAGAGTGGGACCTTACTGTGCATTACAGCAGTCAATGTCAAAAGGCGAGTTAGTCTCTGCACTATGTCCTCCAGCCCAGGGGCTGTAAGTCTGCATGGGAAGGGGGAGAGTGGGAGACACGGAGGGAATGGGACAGCCAGAAACAGGAGGAGGGTTTGATGGGGTTTTGTGGTTGGTGGAGAAAGGAGGGGCTGTTGCCATAGAGAGATGGAGGGAGGGATAGCATGTGATGCAAAGTCTGAGACAGGGTAGAGAAGAGGTCTTCACACGAAGGATAGTCAATGAGGCCATTCAGGGGCCAATCCTGAGGATCCTGAAGAGGACCAGGATCATTTAATGGGGCAGGGGGATGATGGGCAGAAAGGACTCCATCTGTGATGCAAACCTTCTGTAATTCTCGGGTTAGGATCTTGCTGTACATTAAAATAAGTCACAGACCAGTCAGTCAACCCAGACTCATTTACCGGTGTGAGAAAGCGAGGACTGCAGATGTTGGAGAGTCAGAGTTACAAAGTGTGGAGCTGGAGAAGCACAGCAGGTCAGCCAGGAGAGTCGATGGTTCAGGCCTGACCTGCTGGGCTTTTCCAGCTCCACACTTTTCCACTCAACTCCCTCTGCCCCAGGGAATGGGTCTCAAAGCAATTTTGGGCGCAGCAAAATATTTGAGGGGGGCACAGTTGGTGAGGTAGGTATTTGGGAGGGAAGGTATTTGGGGAAGGGAATAAATTTGGGAGGAGAGTGAAAATGATGGGCAATTGTTTTTCGGGGGTTCAAAATTAGGTGAGCACTTTCAGGTCTGAAATAAAGAAAAAGAGAAAGGGAGGGTGAGAAAAAGGGAGAGAGGGAGAGAGAGTGGGGATGGAGAAGGGGATGAGAGAAAGATGGGGCAGAGACAGACAGTGAGAGGGAGGGTGTGAGAGAAAGGCAGATTGAGAGAAAGAGACAGACAGGGAGAGAGAAGGACAAAGAGAGAAGGGGAAGTCAGACTGAGAGAAACAGGCGTTGACGCATGGACAGACTGAAGGGGTGACACTCAGTATTCCAGTTGGTTCCAGCTCCCTCTCTCTCAATGGGTTTTCACACTCCCTCTCTCCCATGCTCCTGGGGTTTCCTTCAGTTTGTCTCGCTCCCTCTCTCTCTCCCTCTCTCTGGGTGGTGAGCTGGTCTCTGTCCCTTGCCATGTTGGTCACCTTAGAAAGCCTCCAGAAAATTCAAGAGATCAGTCTGCAGGTGATCCCTGGTTTTGTTCATTTCTGGATGGTTTCCCAGAACCTTCTCTCCTTCTGGCCAATTCGGAGAATCAGTTAATAGTTTGAAGCGTTGCTAATCATTTGGATGTTAGTTTCTTTGTGTAGCAGGACCCGGTGCCTTCCTATCTGGGCCCTCCTTTGTTTGGTGGAGACGTTGTTAGGGATATGTCTGCCCAGGGGAACTGTTGCCTTTGACATTATGCTGATGGGATAACCATCTGGCTGCTGTCTGGCTTTTGTGGTTTGGGAGTATAACTTGTCCAATATACCCAGCATCTCTTGGCTGTCTATCTGTGTTTTAGCAAGGAGGCCGCAACATTTCACCCATTCCCCCTCCCCCACCCAGTCTTTAGAATGGAAAGAAGCTTATACAATGAATTACAAACCTAATTTTAAAAGCCGGTTTTTTTTGTTGTCAGAGTAGCCTGCTGTTTGAGCGAAAGCCATTTTGTACATTGGTCAAACCGATTGTCATATGGCTGATAGGTAATATCATAGAATCCCTACAGAGCAGAAACAGGCCCTTCAGCCCATCGAGTCCACAATGACCCTCTGAAGAGAATGCAACTCAGATCCATCCACTGATGAAATCCCTGAAACCCTGCATTTCCCATGGCTATTCCAGCTAACCTGAATATCCCTCGGCACTATGGGCAATCTGTCAAAAATGTGCACCATTGAACAGTGGGAGAAAACCCATGCAGATGCAGGGAGAATGTACAAACACCACACAGACAGTCGCTCAGGAGTGGAATCAAACCCAGGTCTCTGGCACTGTGAGGTAACAGTGCTAACCACTGAGCGACTGTGGCTCTCCCAACTGTTTCGACAAAACATATTCCGTTCTGAGAATCCATACAGAATTATGATGCATAGCCAACATCCAGTGAGCAGAATAAATGCAAGGGAATGAGACCTACTGACTCAAACTCCTGGAATTCCCTCCCTAAGGACATTGTGGGTCCACCACCTGCAACAGTTCAAGGAGGCAGCTCACCACCAAAACCAGCTCCCGAGCAGCTACGGACAGGCCATCAATACTGGGCCCAGTCAGGAATACTCAAACGCTGCAAATGAATGAAACTAAGGTGATCACCCGGGAAGTTCCATCTACCTTCCAGCCCCTGGGGGTGTATCCAGGTATTATTCACCATGATCGTATCCATCTGTTGTAGCCTGCAATCCTAACGACCGGTATCCCGAGATATATCAAGGTGAGTACAGTTCAGACCACAGCTTGATGTGAGAGGAACCGAATTCGTTAATGACAGGCGGTGGGAATGACGTGGTATGGCCTGTTCCTTCACATTTACGTGCGTGTGGTCCCTATCAATGTCCCCTTTATCTCCACAGCATGTGGGATGGAACCATGATAACCGATCCAAATACTTTTTAAAATATAATTCCGATACTTTCGACTTCAAAGATCCCCAGCCTAACTTTCTCACTTGGGATAATTGGAATTCCTCGTACCAAGCCCAGTGTCCCACCGAAAGTGTCCTTACAGCTGTTACTAACCCAGCCCTTAGTGAGCTGCTGCAACTGACAGTGAGACATGTTAGTGTGGGTGTTCTCCTGGAACAAATATTTCCGCTGTTTGTCACTAACCCGGGATGGGACTTTTCTCGAGCAGTGAGGACCGCTGCCTTCATTTCATCATGGTTGCCCCTCCCTCACTGTTGTCCCTCAGGGAGGGCTGAATGGCCTGGTGGACAAAGTCACATAGTGATTAATTTAGCTTGTTTGTCAGCATCCAGTCCGTGTATGACAGACTGTCGGTCTATCTCATCCGAAAATGTATCTGGGTTTGAGACAGGGTCAAACAGAGTGGCCTTTTTGGTGCTGCCCACCTGCTGGGTGGCTGGAATGGCTGTTGTGTACGGAGTGAGACCATCAGCTGTCTGACACTGTGTAACCAGAGGATTATTGGAATCTGAGTTCGGCTGTGGGTCAGCGCTGGGGGCAAAAGGTGCAGTTACCTGGGAGAAAGGCAGTGGGAGTTTCCATCTGTGCGCGGGTGTGGATGTGTCAGTGTGGAGCCTGTCATTACCTCCCTGGGGAGGTAGAACACCAAAGGCACACATTATCCCACTCTGGAAGGAGCCCTGGTTCCCTTGGAATTGCATTTGCTCCTGGTACCTCCTGCTGGGGCCTGATGTGTGTTGCTCCGTGTTGCAGGTGTACAGGACCCATGCAGCTGCTCGGAGCTCATACACTGTCCGTCCAGATTGTCCATGTAACCTGAGGCTGCTTCCCCATCCCCAGAGAACCCCCTTTCACTGCAATGGGTTCTTCCCAATTGTAACTGGAGTAGTCCCATGTGGGTGAGATTTTCCTGCAACCTTCTGTCCTGCTCATTGTGTCGGAGAACTAGCTCAGTCACACTCTGTAGGTTTCCCTGGGGTGACTGGATCCCAGCTGCCTTATCCCAGCCGGGGATCCTCCAGGCTAATGGCAGTGGAGTGAGCTTTTCAGCTTCCTTCCCCAGTTCTCTATGGGCTTCTCACCACAGCTCCTGTACCAGGAATCCTTCGCTGCACGGCCAGGCTGGCTTCCTGCCAAATTCTGCCGGACTGTTTCACATTTGTACCGGCTCGTGTTCCTATTGTTTTGGCTGCTTCTGTATTATGGGCCACCTGGGTCTACTCATAGAGTCATAGAGTTCTACAGCACGGAGACAGGCTCTTTGGTCCAAACTGGTCCATCCACACGAACCCCGTTTCCCTGCACTTGACCCATATCCTTCCAATACGTTCCTCTCCATGTATTTGTCCAAGTGCCTTTTAAATGTTATTAAATGTATACTCCTTGACCACTTCCGTTGGAAGTTCATTCCATATGTGTATACATTTTGGGTAAAAGCGTTGTCCCCGAGGTTCCCTTTTAATCTTTCCCCTTTCACCTTAAACTGATGCCCTTTCGTCCTCGATTCCCCAAGTCTTGGATAAAGACTGAGTGCATTCACCCTATCCATGACTCCCATGATCTTATACACTCTATAAGGACACCCGTCAGTCTCCTACACGCTAAAGAAAATGTCCTAGCTTGTCCAACCTCTCTCTATAACCGTCTCGTTGAGTTCTGGTAATATCTTTGTAAGTTTCTTCTTCACTCTTTCAGGACAATAGCATCCTTTGTATAGGAACGTGGGCAAAACTGAAAACAATATTCCAAGTGCGGCCTCACCAACATCCTGCACAACGACAACAGCACTTCCCAACTTCGATATTCCATGCCCTGACTGATGAAGGGCTCATTGTGCCAAAAGCCTTCTTCACTGCCCAGTCTACCTGTGACTCCACTCTCAGAGAACCGTGCACCTGGAATCCACCACACTCCTTCAGGTCCTACCATTTACCACGAAACCCCTGTCTTGATTTGTCTTTCCAAAATGCTCGATCTCGCCCTTGTCTGTATTAAACTCAATTTGCAATTTCTCAGCCCAATTCCCCAGCTGATCAAGGCCCTGTGGCAATTGCTGAGATCCTCCCTCACTTACTTTAGTGTAATCTGAAAACTTACTAATCATGCCTTAAACATTCTCATCCAAATCATTGATATCGATAACAAACAGCAATGGGCCTGGCACTGACCAGCTCAGCGGCTCAGTGGTTAGCACTGCTGCCTTACAGTACCTTGGATCTGGGTTCAATTCCAACCTCACAGGATGCTCTGTGTTGGATAGATCCTGTTAGGGTTAGATTTCCTACAGTATGGAAACAGGCCATTCGGCCCAACAAGTCCACACCAACCTGCCGAAGAGTAACCCACCCAGAGCTATTTTCCCTGCCCAATATTTACCCTGGACGAATGCACCTAGCAATATGGGCAATTCAGCCTGGCCAATTTGTCTGACCTGTACATTTTTGGATTGCGGGAGGAAACCGGAGCACCCGGAGGAAACCCACACAGACACAGGGAGAATGTGTAAACTTCACACAGACAGTCACCCGAGGCTGGGGTCGAACCCGGGTCCCTGGCACTGTGATGCAGCAGTACCAACCACTGAGCCACCATTAAACACCAACTGAGTTTGTATGTTCTCCCCGTGTCTGCGTGTGTTTCCTCCGGGTGCTCCAGTTTCCTCCCACAATCCAAAGATGTGCAGGTCAGGTAAATTGGCCATGCTCAATTGACTATGGTGTTCATGGATGTGTAAGTAAGTTGCATTAGTCAGGGGTAAATGTAGAGTAACAGGGTACGGGAATGGGTTTGGGTGGAATAATCTTCAGAGGGCCAGTAGACTTGTTGGGCCGAAGGGCCTGTTTCCACAGAGGATGGATTCTATGATTCTATGACCGCTGAGGCATACCACTAGTCACAGGCCTCCAGTCTGATTGTTACGCTCTGCTTTCTACCATGAAGCCAATTGTGTACTCAGTTTGCTCACGCACCCTGGATTTCATGCGATCGAATCTTCCGGGGTGGGGGCGGGGGGGGGTGTGGGGAGTGGTGAGGGCAGTGTGCAGTGTTGGGTAGGGATCAATAAGGAAGGGGGAGATTGCAGTGTTGGGTTAGCGATCAGTCAGGAAGGGGGTGATTACAGTGTTGGGTGGGGATCAGTCAGGGAGGGGGTGAGTGCAGTGTTGGGTAGAGATCAGTCAGGGAGGGGGTGATTGCAGTGTTGGGTGGGGATCAGTCAGGGAGGGGGTGAGTGCAGTGTTGGGTAGGGATCAGTCAGGAAGGGGTTGAGTGCAGTGTTGGGTAGGGATCAGTCAGGAAGGGGGTGATTGCAGTGTTGGGTGGGGATCAGTCAGGGAGGGGGTGAGTGCAGTGTTGGGTAGAGATCAGTCAGGGAGGGGGTGATTGCAGTGTTGGGTAGAGATCAGTCAGGGAGGGGGACATTGTAGTGTTGTGTAGGGATCAGTCAGGGAGGGGGCGGTTGCAGTGTTGGTTGGGGATCAGTCAGGGAGGGGGAGATTGCAGTGTTGGGTAGAGATAAGTCAGGGAGGGGGTGAGTGCAGTGTTGGGTAGGTATCAATAAGGAAGGGGGAGATTGCAGTGCAGGGTAGAGATCAGTCAGGAAGCGGGTGAGTGCAGTGTTGGGTAAGGATCAGCCAGGGAGGGGGAGAGTGCAGTGTTGGGTAGAGATCAGTCAGGGAGGGGGAGATTGCAGTGTTGGGTAGGGATCAGTCAGGGAGGGGGTGATTGCAGTGTTGGGTAGAGATCAGTCAGGGAGGGGGACATTGTAGTGTTGTGTAGGGATCAGTCAGGGAGGGGGCGGTTGCAGTGTTGGTTGGGGATCAGTCAGGGAGGGGGTGAGTGCAGTGTTGGGTAGGGATCAGTCAGGGAGGGGGTGAGTGCAGTGTTGGGTAGGGATCAGTCAGGGAGGGGGTGAGTGCAGTGTTGGGTAGGGATCAGTCAGGGATGGGGTGAGTGCAGTGTTGTGTAGGGATCAGTCAGGAAGGGTAGAGTGCAGTGTTGGGTGGGGATCAGTCAGCGAGGGCTGAGTGCAGTATTGGATATGGATCAGTCAGGGAAGGGGAGGTTTTAGTATTGGGTAGGGATCTGTCAGGGAGGGGGAGGTTGCAGTGTTGGGTAGGGATCAGTCATGGATCGGGAGGTTGCAGTGTTGGGTAGGGATCAGCCAGTGAGAGGGTGAGTGCAGTGTTGTGTAGGGTTAGAGGGAAATAAGAAGGCCAAAAATGGGACATGAGTTTGCTTTACCAATTACAGTTAAGGAGAATCCAAAGATCTTTTACAAATGTATAAATGCCAAAGGGTCACTGGGGAGTGAATCGTGCCCCTCAAAGTTCAAGACAGCCTGCACGTGGAACTGCAGGAGATTGGGGAGATACTGAACAAGTCTTTCCTGTAGAGAACGGCATGGAAGATATAGAACAGGATGACGGTTTGGGAAAGAACATTGGGAAATATATGATGTCATCTTGCAAAATGTCCACCTTACAGAGGTGGAGGTGCTGGATGTCTTGAAATGGTTAAAGCTGGATAAATCCCCAGGACCTTATCAGGTATACTCTCGATCTCTGTGGGAAGCTAGTGAAGTGATTGTTGTGCCCCATGCTGAAATATTTGTATCATCGATAGACACAGGTGAGGTGCCAGATGATGGAGGTTGGGCGAACGTGGTGCCACTGTTTAAGACGGGTGGTCAGGACAAGCCAGGGAACTACAGACTGGTACGCCTGACGTCAGTCGTGCGCATATTGAAAGACGGATATATGAGGGTCAGGAATTACATGTGTTTCGAAAGGCAATGTCTAATTGGGGATAGTCCGTGGGAAATCATGTCTCAAGGTATTGCGTTTTTTGAAGAAGTAACAAAAGGATTGATGAGGGCAGAGCGGTGGGTGTGAGTGATATGGACTTCAGTAAGGTATTCGAAATGTTTCCACATGGGAGATTGGAGAGCAAGGATAGGTCTCATGGAATACAGGGAAAACCAGCCATTTGGATACAGAACTGGCACGAAGGCTGACGACAGAGGGTGGTTGTGGAGGATTGTTTTTTCAGACTGGAGACCTGTGACCAGTGGAGTGCCACAAGGATCGGTGCTGCGTCCACTATTTTCCATTAATTATATCAATGATTTGGATGTGAACATAGCAGGTATAGTTAGTAAATTTGCAGATGACACCAAAATTGGAGGTGTAGTGGAAAGTGAAGAATGTTCCTTCACATTACAACGGGATGGTGAACTGGTGGGCCAATGGGCGGAGGAGTGGCAGATGGAGCTTCATTTAGATAAATGGGTGGTGCTGCATTTTGGGAAAGCAACTCTTCGCAGGACTTATACACTTAATATTAAGGTCCCAAGGAGTGTTTCTGAACAAAGATACCTTGGAGTGCAGGTTCATTGTTCCTTGAAAGGAGAATTGTGAGTCGATAGGATAGTGAAGAAGGTGTCTGGTACGCTTGTGTTTACTGATCTGTACATTGAGTAGAGGAGTTTGGAGGTCATGTTGTGGCTGTACAGGACATTAGATAAGCCACTTTTGGAATATTGCATGCAATTCTTGTCTCCTCCCTATTGGAAGGATATTGCATAAATTGAAAGGGTTCAGTAAAAATTTACAAAGATGCTGACAGGATTGTAGGATTTGAGCTAAAGGGAGAGGATAAATGGATTGGGGCTGTTTTCCCTGGAATGTCTGAGGCTGAGGGGTATCCATATGGAGGTTTATAAAACCATGAGAGGCATGGTTAGTAATAACAGACAAGGTCTTTTCCCTGGGGTGGTGTAGTCCAGAACTGCAGTGTCTAGGTTCAAGATGAGAGGGGAAAGATATAAAAGGAATGTAAGGGACAACGTTTTGTTGTGGAGCATGTTGCTTGTATGGAATGACCTGCCAGATGAAGTGGTGGAGACTGGTACAATTACTTCATTTAAAAAGCATCTGGATGGGTATACGAACAGGAAGGGTTGAGAGGGATTTGGGCCAAGTGCTGGCAAATGTGATGAGATTATGTTAGGATATGTGGGTGGCGTGGATGAGTTGGACCGGAGGCCCTGTTTCTGTGCTGTACCTCTCTATGACTGTAAATGTTTTGTACTGTCCATTACCAGCCATACACTTCACTGTTTCCCCTGTTTACCTTGGTCAGTTCTCCTCTCAAACACATGTCAATGGCTTTGGTTGTGATTGTAGGGTGTGCTTTCTCGTCACTTTAAAAATCCATCATCTCACTGAATTCCAATATACTGCAATTTCCCAGAGGATATCTCAATGTGACATTATTCCTTCCCTCAGCATCATCACCCAACGGTCGATCTGAGATAGTCACGTCCCTGGCCATTTGCACAATGTGTTATTCAAACAAACACTGACAGAAACATTCAAAGAGGAGTTTGGAGAACATCACTTTTGCCAATGTGACTGTCCCAGATTATACAAAGACTGAAGTGTCCCAAAATGATCACAGTGCCTTTGCAGTACACAGGAATTCATTGGAATGTGTAACAGGGTTGAGCATTGGAATGCTGTTAGGCAGCCTCAAAACTCTTCTCCTGCTTGTGTTTTTGTCATGTGTTACCCAGAAACTGCATTCAGGCTGATTCAGCTGTATCATCTGAGGCCAAAATGCTTTCTCTGTACTGCCTTTGTTACCATTACTGTCAGGGTTACCCATCCTGCTCTCCCTGAGACCCCTCAAGGAGGTGTACCATAGAATATTCATGTTCCACCTTTTGTTCGCCGTGTCACCACTAATTCCCATTTATCTCCGTACCACAGTCCATCCACCTTTTTGCAGAGACTTTAGCCAGTCCAAAAAAAAGAACATTACGACTGACTCTTTCCACAATTTCTTATCACAGTCCAATTCACTGATGTACAGTTTCAGTTAAATTCTGTCTCTCCCTGATCCTTTCTGCTTGTCTTCAGCTACATTGCCATTTCTGTTTGGAGTTGGAAAGCTCCTTTCACCTGAACCCTGGCCCTGCATCCTCTCTGTCAGTGTAATGTCCTGCCCATAAGCCTGCTGACATGATTGGCCAGGACACTGGTCCCACCAATGTTATGTCTAATTCACTCATGGGATGTTGCTGTCTCTGGCTGGGCAGCATCGCGTGCCCACCCTGAGCTGCCCTTGAGCTGAGTGTTTTGCTGGATCATTACAGAGAGTAGTTCAGAGTCAACTCCATCGCTCTGGGTCTGGATCATGTGTAGGCCAGACCCGCTGCCTATAACAGATTTCCCTCCCGAAAGGATATTAGGTAGTTAGATGGGTTATACTGGACACCGGCATTAACATCTGGATGAACAGTCAGGGGAGAATAGCACGAGGCCATCACCTGTCCTACTCATAGCTCAACCGTCAGTGAGTACTCATCCCAGTGCATCATGAATCACAACCCTTTCATCATGACCATTGTGTGATCCTGATACCGTCCTGCACTCTGGTGATATCACTCAGTCTCTCTCCATGTGGTATCCCTCACTGTGTGGGTCTAATTGCTGCCTCTGTCAACTTCTCTCGCTCTTGCAGCTACTCCAGATCCTGAGCCAACAGAATTCTCCACTCCAGAGAGACGCAGCAGCACAGGCCAGGGATGGTGACTGGGATTTTCCAGATCTCTGTGGGATTCAATGCCATTCTCCATGTGTAACCCTCACTGCATCAGTCTAATTTCCCATTCTGTTTGTTTCTCTATCTCCTGCAGGTAATCAGGATGTCCCTGTCTCAGCTGAATTCCTAACTCCTGTCTCGTCCATAACCACAACAAAGACGGTTGGTCAGTCAGAGAGAAATGGAGAGGGAGGTCTGGAACCTTCAGTAAATCCTGCAGCCGGTAAGAGCACTCACAGCAAACAGCACAGGGCCTTCTGTATTCAGACCTGGAAGACAGGCTATAGATACAGAGAGGAGGGTGACAGAGAGAAGGGGGACAGATACACAGCAACATTCTAGGCTACATTCCAACCATCCTGTGAGGGTCCTGCTCTCACCTCTGCTGTACTGGTCCTCACTGAGACATCTCTCTCTGTCTCTCTCTGACTCTGTCTCTTTTTCTCGATCCCCTCTCTCACACCCTCACTCCCTCACTCTCTATCTCTCACCCTCTCACTCCCATTCTCTCTCAGCCCCTCTCTCACCTTCTCTCTCTATCTCTCTTCCTCTCACTCACTCTCTCTCACCCACTCACTCACTCTCCACCTCATCCCTCTCGCTCACCTGACTCTCTCTCTCTCTCTCTCTCCCCCGAGTGCCTCTCACTCATGTCCCTCTCTCTCTAGCTCGCCCTGTATCTCTCCATATCTCGCTCTCCCCCTCTGTCTATCTTTCTCTCTCTCTCACTTTCTCTCCCTTGTCCACTCATCGCACTCTCTCTTGATCTCTCAGACTCTCTCTCATTTCCGTCCCTTCACTACTCACTCACACTTGCACCTCTCTCTCTCTCGCTCAACCCTCTCTCGCCCGTCTCTCTTGCTCGCACCTCGCTCTCCCCATCTCTCACCCCTGACTCTCTCTATCCGCTTTCTCTCATTTTCACCCCCATCTCTGCCTCCTCTCTCCCCCACTCTCTCTCTCCCCACTCTCTCTCCCCACTCTCTCCCTCCTCTCTCTCCCCCCTCTCTCTCCCCCCTCTCTCTCACCCCGCTCTCTCACCCCGCTCTCTCACCCCCCTCTCACCGCGCTCTCACCGTCTCTCTCTCACACCCTCTCTCTACCCGTCACTCTCTCTCTCCCCACTCTGTCACCGAACCTTCTCCCCTCTCTCTCACTCTCCCCCACTCTCTATCCCCTCTCTCCCCTTCCTTCTCCCTTACCCCCTCACTCAACCCCACACTCTCCCCATCTGTCTTCCCCCACTTTCTCCCCACTCTCTCGCCCCCTCTCTCACCCACTGATCTAACCCCCCCACTTTCACCCTCACTCTCTCGTCCGCTCTCACTGTCCCCCTCTCTCTCCCCCTCTCCCCTCTCTCCCCCCACCACACTCTCTCTCCCTCTATCTCTCCCCCTCACTCTCCCGCTCTCTCTCCCCCCTTTCTCTCCACACTCTTTCTTTCTGCCACCTCTCCAACTCTCTCTCCCCCTCTCTTGCCCGCTTTCTCACACCCCCGTCTCGCCCCCCTCACTCGCCACCCTCTCTCGCCCCCTCTCTCACCCGCTTTCTCACCCTCGCCCGACTTAGTCGCCACCGTCTCTCGCCCCCTCTCTCGCCCCATCTCTCTCCACCCTTCTCTCTCTACCCTCTCTGTCTCGCACCCTCTCTCTCTCCCCCTCTCTCACCCCCTCTAGCCCACTCTCGCATTCCTCTCGCGCCCCCACTCTCCCCTCTCTCTCCCCTCTCTCTCCCCGTGCTCTCTCCCCCTCTCTCATCCCCTTTCTGTCCCCTCTCTAACCCCCTCCCTCGCCCCCTTCATCTCCCTCCCCCTCTCTCCTTCCATCTCTCCCCCCTCCCCGTCGCTCTGCCTGTCTCTCCCCACTCTCTCTCCCCCTCTCTCTCCCCTCCCTCTCCCCTCACTCTCCCTCTCTCTCCCCACTCTCTTCCCCTCTCTCTCTCCCTCACTGTCTTCCCCCTCAATCTCACCCCCCGCGCTCTCACCCCCGCTTTCTCACCCCCACTCTCTCACCAACCTCTCTCACTTTCTCTTCCCCCTTTCTCTACACACTCTCTGTCTCTGACCCCTCTTTCTCCCCCTCTCTCCCCCTCTCTTGCCCCCCTCTCCCATCCCCCCTCTCTCACCAAACTCTCTCATGGGCGGCACGGTGGCACAGTGGTTAGCACTGCTGCCTCACAGCGCCAGAGACCCGGGTTCAATTCCCGCCTAGGCGACTCTCTGTGAGGAGTTTGCACATTCTCCCCGTGTCTGCGTGGGTTTCCTCCGGGTGCTCCGGTTTCCTCCCACAATCCAAAAATGTGCAGGTTAGGTGAATTGAACATGCTAAATTGTCCGTAGTGTTAGGTGAAGCGTTAAGTGTAGGAGTATGGGTCTGGATGGTATACGCTTCGGCGGGTCGGTGTGGACTTGTTGGGCCGAAGGGCCTGTTTCCACACTGTAAGTAATCTAATCTAATCTAAGTAATCTAAAAAAAAACCTCTCTCCCGCTCTCTCTCCCTCTCTATCTCTCTCGCTTTCTCTTCCCACTTTCTCTACACACTCTCTGTCTCTGACCCCTCTTTCTCCCCCTCTCCCCCTCTTGCCCCCCTCACCAAACTCTCTCCCCTCTCACTCCCCCTCTCTCTCCCTCTCACTCTTCCCCCTTTCTCTCCACACTCTCTCTCTCTGCCCGCTCTCTCGCGCCTCTCTCTCTCGCCCCGTCTCTCCCCGTCTCTCCCCCCTCCTCGTCAATCTACCCGTCTCTCCCCCTCTCTGCCCCTCTATCGCCCCCCCACTCTCTCCCCATTCTCTGCCCCCGCTCTCTCACCATCCCTCTCTCACCTCCCTCTCTCCACTCTCTCACCCTCTCTTTGTCTCTCTCGCCCTGTCTCTCCCCCTCTATCTCTCCCCCTCAATCTCTCCACCTCTCTCTCCCCTTCCCTCTCCCCTCTCTCTCCCCACCACTCCCTCCACTCTCTCTCCCTCTCTCTCTCACTCCCCTCACTCACATCCACACTCTCCCCATCTCTCTTTCCCCACTTTCTCACCATGCTTCTGCCCCGTCTCTCCCGCTCTCTCTCCCCTTTCTACCCCCTCTCTCCCCTTCCTTCTCCCTCCCCCTCTCTCTCACCCCCTCACTCACCCCCACACTCTCCCCATCTCTCTTCCCCCACTTTCTCCCCCCGCTTTCTGCCCCTCTCTCCCCCTCTCTCCCCCTCTCTCCCCCCTCCCTCTCTCTCCCCCCACTCACCCCCACGCTCTCCCCCACACTCTGCCCATCTCTCTTCCCCCACTTTCTCACCACGCTTCTGCCCCCTCTCTCCCCTC
This sequence comes from Chiloscyllium plagiosum, assembly GCF_037043375.1. NCBI lineage: Eukaryota > Metazoa > Chordata > Chondrichthyes > Orectolobiformes > Hemiscylliidae > Chiloscyllium > Chiloscyllium plagiosum. Next base: position 32,543,944 of record NW_028270186.1, on the reverse strand, counting down.
TTTCCCCCTCCCTCTCTCTCCCCGTCTCTCTTGCCTCTCTCTCACCATCTCTCTCCTCCTCACTACCCCTCTCCCTTGCCCCTTCTCCCTTGCCTCCTCTCCTTCCTCCTTTCGCCCTCCCTCTCTCGCCCGTATCACTCTGCCCCTCTCTCTGCCCCTTTGTCTCCACTCACTCTGTCGCCTCACTCTCCCTCCCTCTTTCACTTCCTCCCTCTCTCACCCCCTTCTCTCTCCCCTCTCTCCCCCCCCCCCGTCTCTCTTCCCCCTCTCTATCTCTCTCTACCACCTCTCTCTCTTCCCTCTCTCTCCCGTCCACTCTCCCCGCCTCTCTCCCCTCCTCTCTCCCCTTCTCTCTACCGTCTCTCTCAGCGCCTCTCTTGGCATCTCTCTCTCGCACCCCCTACCCCTCACTCTCTCTCTCTCCCCCTCTCTCTCTTCACTAAATCTCCCCCACTCTGTCATCTAGTTCTCTCCCACTCTCTCTCACTCCCTTCCTCCCTAACCCTCTCCCTCCACCACTCCCTACCCCACTCTCTCTCCCTCCACTCTCTCTTCCTCTCTCTCCCCCTCTCTCTCCCCTCTCTCTCCCCCTCTCTCTCCCTCGATTCTCTGTCCCCCTCCTTCTGGCACCCGACTCTCCCCTCTCTCTCCCCCACGCTCCCCCTCTCTCTCCCCCCTCTGTCTCCCCTCTCTCTCTCTCTCTGTCGATTCTCTGTCCCCCTTCCTCTGTTCCCCTCCCTCTGTCCCCCTACCTCTGGCCGCCTCCCTCTCTCCTCTCGCTCCTCTCTCTCTCCCCCCCGACTCTCCCCTCTCTCACCCCCACTCTGCCCCTCTAACCCCTCTCTCCTTTCCCCTTCTCTCCCCTTCTCTCTCCACTCTTTCTACCCCATCTCTCATCCACTCTCTCTATCCCCGTCTCTCTCTACCCCGCTCACCTTCTCTCTCTACCCCTCAAACTCTCTCTTCCCCCCTCACTCTTCACCAAGTCTGTCGCCTAAATCTCTCCCCCTCTCTCTCTCCGTCTCTCACTCCCTAACTCTCTCACCCTCTCACTCTCCCCTCTCTCTGCCCCTCTCTCTCCCCCCACTCTCACCCTCTTTCAGTCCACCTCACTCCACCTCCCTCGCCCCCTTCCTCTCCTTCCCACACTCTCTCCCCGCCTCTCCCCCTCTCCCCGTCACTCTCCCCGTCGCTCTCCCCGTCTCTCTACCCTTCTATCTCCCCTCCCTCTCCCCCTCTCTCTCCCCCTCACTCCCCACTCTCTTTCCCCACTCTCACCCCCATCTCTCTCCCTTTTCTCTCCCCCCGCTCTCACCCCCTCTCTGTCCGCCTCTCTCCCCCTCCCTCGCACCTTCCTCTCCATCCCCCTCTCTCGCCCCGTCTCTACCCCCCTCTCTCCCCCTCACTCTTCCCTCTCTCTCCCCCACTCTCTTCCCCTACTCTCTCCCCATCTCTCTCCCCTCTCTCTCACCCCACTCTCACCCCCTTTCTGTCCCCCTCTCTCACCATCCCTCGCACCTTCCTCTCCCTTCCCCTCTCTCTCTCCCTGTCTCTCCTCCTCCCTCTCCCCATTCTCTCCCCCTCTCTCTCCCCATCTCTCTCCCCCCACTATCTCTCCCTCTCTCTCCAGCCCACTGTCTGCCCTCCCTCTCACACCCCGCTCTCACCCCCGCTCTCTCATCCCCCTCCCTCCCCCTCTCTCCCTCTCACTCTCCTGGTCTCTCTTCCCCCATTTCTCTCCACACTCTCTCTCTCTGCCCCCCTCTCCCCCCTCTCTCACCCCCCACTCTCGCCTCCTATCTCGCCCCCCTCTCCCCCCCACTCCCTCTGTCTCTCTCCCACCTCTCCCCGTCACTCTACCCGTCTCTCTCCCCCTCCCCCTCCTCCTCTCTCTCCTCCTCTTTCACTCCACCACTCTCTCCCCTCTTGCTCCCCCACTCTCTGCCCCCTCTCTCTAACACCCCGCTCTCTTAACACCGCTCTCTCACCCCGTCTCTCTCACCTCCCTCTCTCACCTCTCTCTCACCCTCTCTTTCTCTCTCTCACCCTGTCTCTCCCCCTCTATCGCTCCCCCTCTCTCTCCCTCACACTCTCCCGCTCTCTCTTCCGCCTTTCTCTCCAAACTCTCTCTCTCCCCCATCTCTCCCCTCTCTCTCCCCTCTCTCTTCCTGCTCTCTCTACTCCACCTCCCCCCTCTCCCCCTCTCACCCCCTGTCTCGCCCCCTCTCACCCCCTGCCTCGCCCCCTCTCTCGCCACCCTCTCTCACTCCCCTCTTTCTCTACCCATCTCTCTCGGATCCTCTCTCACCCCCTCTCACCCCCCCTTGCCCGCCTCTCTCGCCCCTCTCGTGCTCCCCTGTCCCCTTTCTCTCCCGCTCACTCTCGCCGTCTCTTTCCCCATCACTCTCCCCATCTCTCTCCCTTCTCACTCCCTGAGCTCTCTCACCGCTCTCTCACCCCCTTTCTGTCCCCCCTACACCTCCCTCGCCCCCTTCGTCTCCCTTTTCATCTCTCTCCCCGTCTCTCTCCCCCTCTCCCTGTCGCTCTCCCCGGCTCTCCCCCCTCTCCCCCCTCTCTCACCCCCTCTCTCTCCCCCTCTCTCTCCCTCTCCCTCTCCCCCTCCCTCTCTCCTCTCCTCTCTCTCCCCCTCTACCCCCTCTCTCCCCCTCTCTCTCTCATTCCCTGCACTCTCACCCCCGCTCTCTCGCCCCTGCTCTCTTACCACCGCGCTCTCACCCCTCTATCTCACCTCCCTCTCTCCCCTCTCTCACCCTCTCTTTCTCTCACTCGCCCTGTCTCTCCCCCTCTATCACTCCCCGTCTCTCTCCCTCTCACTCTCCCGCGCTCTCTTCTGCCTTTCTCTCCACTGTCTCTCTCTCTCTCCGCCCCTGCCTCACCCCTCTCTCTACCCTCTCTCTCCCTGCTCTCTCTACACCCCCTCTCCCCCTGTCCCGCCACCCTCTCACGCCCCCTCTCTCTCCCCCTCTCTCGACCCCTCTCTCCCCCTCTCTCTACCCTGCTCTCTCGCATCCTCACTCCCCCTCTCTCTCCCCTCTCTCTCACCCCCTCTCGACCCCTCTCTCGCCCCCTCTCCACCCTCTCTCTCCCTCTCTCTCCCCCACTCTCTGCCCCCCTCTCTCATTTCCCGCTCTCTCGCCCCCGCTCTCTCACCCCTGCTCTCTCGCCCCGTCTCTCCACTCTCTCTCCCCCTCTCTCTCTTACCCTCTCTCTCCCCCTCTATCTCTCCCCCACTTTCTCACTCTCACTCTCCCGCTCTCTTTTCCACCTCCCCACACTCTCTCTCTCTCTGCCCCCTGTCTCTCCACATTTCTTTCACCCATCTCCCTCTTTCTCGCACCCCTCTCTCACCCTCCTGTCTCGCCCCACTCTCTCGCCACCCACTCTCATCCCCTCTCTTGTCCCTTCTATCGCCCCCCCAACTCTCCCCTGTCTCTCCCCAATCTCTCCCCGTGTCTCCCGCCTCTCCCCCTCTCTCCCGCCTCTCTCTCCCCTCCCTCTCCCCCTCTCTCTCCCACCCTCTCTCTCGCACCCTCTCTCTCCCTCTCTCTCTCCCCCGCTCTTTCTCCCCTCTCTCTCACCCCATCTCGCCCCCTTGCCCGCCTCTCTCGTCCACTCTCGTGCGCTCTCTCTCCCCTCTCTCACCCCCTTTCTGTCCCCCCTCTCCCCTTCCCTTGCCCCCTTCCTCTCCCTCCCCCTCTCTCCCCCTGTCTCTCCCCCCTCTCCCCGTCGCTCTCCCCGTCTCTCCTCCCTCTCCTCCTGTCTCCCATTCTCTCTGCCCCTTCCCTCTCCCCTCTCTCTCCCTCTCTCTCTCAACCCCCTCACTCACCCCTACCCTCTCCCCATCTCTCTTCCCCCACTTTCCCTCCCCGCTCTCTTCCCCTCTCTCCTCTCTCCCCCTCTCTCTCCACGCTCACTCTCTCTCCCCCTCTCTCTTGCCTCTCTCTCTCCCCGTCTCTCTCCTTCTCTCTCCTCCTCTCCCTTGCCCCTTCTCCCTTGCTTCCTTCCCACTTTCACCCTCCCTCTCTCGCCCATTCTCTCTGCCCCTCTCTCTGCCCCTCTCTCTCCCCTCACTCTGTCACCTCGCTCTTTCTCCCTCTCTCACTCCCTCCCTCTCTCACCCCCTCTCTCTCCCTTCTCTCTCCCCCTCTCTCCCCCATCTCTCTTCCCCCTCTCTATCTCTCTCTACCGCGTCTCTCTCTTCCCCCTCTCTCCCCCCTCTCCCCCTCTTTCCCCTCTCTCTTCCCTCCTCTCTCCCCTTCTCTCTACCGTCTCTCTCAGCCCCTCTCTCGGCACCTCTGTCTCGCACCCCCTCTCTCTACCCCTCACTCTCTCTCCCCTCTCTCTTCACTAACTCTCTCCCCCACACTGTCACCTAACTCTCACCCCTCTCTCTCACTCCCTCCCTCTCTCCCTCCCTAACCCTCTCCCTCCACCATTCTCTCCACCACTCTCTCCCCCCACTCTCTCCCCACTCTCTCTGCCCACTCTCTCCCCCACTCTCTCTCCCCACTCTCTCCCCCACTCTCTCCCCCCCACTCTCTCTCCACTCTTTCTCACTCCCTCCCTCCCTAACCCTCTCTCTCCTCCATTCTCTCTCCCCCACTCTCTCTCCCACTCTCTCTCCCCCACTCTCTCCCCCCACTCTCTCCCCCTCTCTCTCTCCTATCTATCTCCCCCTCTCTCTCTCCCTCGATTCTCTGTCTTTCTCCCTCTGTCCCCCTTCCTCTGCCCCCCTCCCTCTGGCTCCCACTCTCTCCTCTCTCTCTCCACCCCGACTCTCCCCTCTCTCTCTCCCCCACTCTCCCCTTCTCTCTCCCCTCTCTCTCCCCCCCTCTCTCCCTCCATTCTCTGTCCCCCTCCCTATGTACCCCTCTCTCTGTCCCCCTCCCTTTGTTCCCCTGCCTCTGGCTCCCTCGCTTTGTCCCCCCCTCTCTCCTCCTCTCTCTCCCCCACTGTCTCCCCTCTCTCTCTCCCCCCTCTCTATCTCCCCCCTCTCTCTCACTCCATTCTCTGGCCCCCGCCCTCTGTCCCCCTCCCTCTAGCCCCCTCTCTCTGTCCCCCTCTCTCTCCTCCTCTCACCCTTCCCCACTCTCACCCCACTCTCACCCCCACTCTCTCTCTCCACTCTCTCACACACTCTCTCTCCCCTCCCTCTCTCCCCCTCTCTCTCCCTCCATTCTCTGTCCCCTCCCTCTGCCCCCCTCCCTCTGTCCCCCTCCCTCTCCCCCACTCTCTTTCCCCACTCTCTTTCCCCACTCTTTTTCCCCACTCTCTCCACCACGCTCTACCCCCACTCTCACCCCCATCTCTCTCCCCTCTCTCTCCTCCGCTCTCACCCCCTTTCTGTCTCCCTCTCTCCCCCTTCCTCGCACCTTTCTCTCCATCCCCCTCTCTCGCCCTGTCTCTCCCCTCTCCCCCCGTCGTTCTCCCTGTCTCTCTCCCCCTCTCACTCTCCCCTCTCTCTCCCCCACTCTCTTCCCCCACTCTCTGCCCCATCTCTCTCACCGCTCTCCCCCCGCTCTCACCCTCTTTCTGTCCCCCCTCTCTCACCCTCCGTCGCACCTTCCTCTCCCTCCCCCTCTCTCCCCCCTCTCCCTGTCACTCTCCCCATCTCTCTCCCCCTCTCTCTCGCCCTCTCCGTCTCTCTTCCCCCTCCCTATCTCTCTCTCTGCTGCCACTCTCTCTTCCCCCTCTCTCCATACCTCTCTCCCCCCCTTTAACTCCTCTCTCCCCCTCTCCCCTCCTCTCTCCCCTTCTCTCTACCCTCTCTCTCTTACCTTCTCTCTCTGCACCTCTCTCTCTCACCCATTCTCTCTCTCTCTGCACCTCACTCTCCCTCCCCTCTCTCTTCACTAACTCTCCCCCGACTCTGTCACCTAAATCTCTCCCCTCTCTCTCCAACCCTCTTCCTCCCTCACTCTCTCCCTCGCTCTCTCCCCCACTCTCTCCCCACACTCTCTCCCCGTCCCTCTCTCCCCCTCTCTCTCCTCCTCTCTCTTTCCCTCCACTCTCCGTTCCCCTTCCTCTGTCCCCCTCTCTCTGTCCGCCTCTCTCTCCTCTCTGTCCCCCACTCTCCCCCTCTCCCCGCCTCCCCTTCTCTCCCCCTCCTTTCCCCCTCTCTCTCTCTACCCCACTGTCTCACCACCTCTCTCTATGTCTCTCTCTCTACCCCGCTCACCCCCTCTCTCGACCCCCAATCTCTCTCTCCTATCTCTCTTCACTAACTCTCTCTCCCACTCTGTCGCCTCAATCTCTCCCTCTATTTCCCTCTCTCACTCGCTGCCTCCCTCATGCTCTCACTCTCTCCTCTCTTTCACCACTCTCTTTCCCCACACTCTCCCCTACTCTCTTCACCCACTCTCACACCATCTCTCTCCCCTCTCTCTCTCTCCCTCTCTCTCTCGTCCCCCTCTTTATCTCTCCACTCTCTCTCCCCTTCCTCTCTCAACATCTCACTCTCCCCCCTCTCTCTTTCCCACTCTCTCTGCACTGTCTCTCCCAATCTCACTCCCCCTCTTCCTCTCCCCCTTTCTTTGTCCCCGTCTCTTCCCACACCCCCCTGTCTTTCCCCTTTTCTCAACACCGACTCACACCCTCTCTCTCACCCCCTCTCCCACACCCTCTCTCACCCTCTCTCTCCCCATTCTCACTCGCCCCCTGTCACCCCCTCTATCAAACCCCGTCTCACCCCACTCTCACACTCTATTTCTCCCCCTCCCTCCCACCTCACGCCAACCGCTCTCTCCCTAAACTCTCTCCCCTTTCTCTCCCCATCTCTCTGCCCCTTTCTTTCGCCCCCTCTCTCATCCCAGTCTCTCTACCTTCTCTCCCCTCTCTCACTCCCTCTCTCTCCCCATTCTCTCTCTCTCCCCACTTTCTTTCAACCCCTCTCTCTCGCCCCACTCTCTCTCGCACCCGTTCTCTCCCACTCTCTCTCTCCCCACTCTCTCTTACCCCACTTTCTTTCAACCCCTCTCTCTCGCCCCACTCTCTCTCGCCCCCTCTCTTTCAACCGCTCTCTCTCGCCCCCTCTCTCTCACCCCCCTCTCCTGCCCCCTCTCTCTCGCTCCCTCTCTCTCGCCTCACTCTCTCTCGCCCCACTCTCTCTCGCCCCCTCTCTTTCAATCCTTCTCTCTCGCCCCACTCTCTCTCACCCCCTCTTTCAACTCCTCTCTCGCCCTCCCTCTCTCGCCCCCTCTCTCTCGCCCCACTCTCTCTCGCCCCCTCTCTTTCAACCCCTCTCTCTCGCTCACACTCTCTCACCCCCTCTCTTTCAACCACTCTCTCTCGCCCCCTCTCACTCAGCCTTTCTCTCCACCCATTTCTCACCACCCATCTCTCTTCGCACATCTCTCTCCCCTCTCTCTGCCCCTCTCTCTCCCACCCCTCTCTCCCCTCACTCTCTACCCCATCTCTCCCCCTCACTCTCTCCTCCCACTCTCTCCCCTCTCTCCCCCTCTCTCTCTGCACCTCTCTTGCCCCTCTCTCTCGCCTTTCTCTCTCACCCCCTCTCTCTCCTCCCACTCTCTCTCCCACTCTCTCTCCCCCCTCTCATAGCTTCTCTCAACCCCTCTCTCACCACCTCTCTCACACCATCTATCTCCCCCCCCCTCTCTCTCTCCCCTCTCTCTCTTCCACTCTCTCTACCCCCCTCTGTCTCTCTCTCCCTCGGTCTATACCCCTGTTTCTCTACCCTCTCTCTCTCCCCTCTCTTCCCACCCCTCTCTCTTCCCCCTCTCTCCATCTCCCCTTTTTCTCGCCCCACTCTCTCTCCTCTCTCTCCTTCCCCTTTCTTTCTCCCTCCCCTCTCTCCTTCACCTCTCTCTCCGTTCTCTTACCCTGCTCTCTTACCCCGCTCTCTTACCCCAGTCTCTCTCCCCCTCACCCAACGCACTCTCACCCCCACTCTCCCCACCCACTCTCCACCCCCACTCTACCCACCCACTTTCCCTCCCCCACTATTTCACCCCAGTCTCTCCCCATCAGTCTCTCCCCATCAGTCTCTCCCTCACTCTCTGCACCCTCTCTCCCCTCTCAATCTCCCCCTCTCTCCCTCTCTCTCAACGCCTCTCTCTATCCCTCACTCTTTCCCATCTCTCTTTCCCCCCTCTCTCCCCTCTCTCTCTTCCCCACTCTTGCCCCCTCACCCCCTCTCTCTCCCCGCTCTCTCCCCTACTCTCTCCCCACTCTTTATCCCCCGTCTAACCCCCCTCCCCCTCTCTCTCCACCTCTCTCCCCTCTCGCACCGTCTCTCCCCACCGCCCTTGCCCCTGTCTCTCACCCTACTCACCCCCCTCTCTTCCCCCTCTCTCTCCCCACTCTCTCCCCTACTCTCTCTCCCCCACTCTCTCCTCCTCTCTCGCGCCCTCTCTCTCCCTCTCCCCTCTCTCCCGCCTGTCTCTCCCCCTCTCTCTTCCCTCTCTCTCTCCCCTCTCCCCCCTCTGTCTCGCCCAGCTCTCGCATCCTCTCTTTCGCCTATCTCTCGCCCATCTCTCGCCCGTCTCTCGCCCCCTGTCTTGCCCTCCTGTCTCGCCCCTCCTCTCTCGGTCCCTCTTTCACCCTACCCTCGCCCCCTCTCTTGCTCCCCACTCTTGTCCCCACTCTCACCCCACCATTGTCTCCACTCTCGCCCCTCTCTCTCCCCCTCTCTCTCACCCCTTCTCTCTCCCCTCTCTGCAGATCTCCCTCTCCCCTTCTCTCTCCCCTCTGTCTCTCCACCTCTCTCTCCACCGTCTCTCTACTCTCCTCTCTCTTCCCCCTCTCTTTACCTCCCTCTGTCTCTCTCCCCACTCTCTACTCTCTCTTCTGATCCCACTTCCCTCTCCAATTCCCCTCTCTATCTCCCCGCTCTCAATCTCCCCTTTCTCCACTTCTCCCCTCCCCCTGCATCCCCCTCTCTCCCCACTTTCTCCCCCACTCTCTCCCCGCGCTGACTCCCCTCCCTCTCACCCCTCTCTCCCCCTCCACTCACCCCCTCCCCTTTCCCGACCCCTCTGTCGACCCCACTCTCGCCCCCCTCTCCCTCTGCCCTCTCCCTCTTCCCCCTCGCTCTGCTCCCCTCTCCCAGTCCCTCTCCCTGCCGCTCTCTCTCCCCCTCTCTCTCTCCCCCTCACTCTGTCCAGCTCACTTTCTCCCCTCTCTCTCTGTCTACTCCCTCCCGCTCTCTCTCCCTCTCCCCTACTTCTCCCCGCTCTCCCACACGCTCTCTACCCCCTCTCTCTCTTCCCCTTCTCTCTGCGCCCTCTCTCTCCACGCCTCTCTCTATCCCATCTCTCCTCCTCCCCCTCCCTTTCCCCCTCACTCCCTCTCTCTCTCCTCCTCACTATCTCTCTCCCCCTCATTCTCTCTTCACTAACTCTCTCCCCAACTCTGTCACCGAACTCTCTCCTCTCTCTCTTCCTCTCTCACCCCTTCCCTCTCTCAATCCCTCCCTCACTCACCCTCTCACTCTCCCCATCTCTCCCTCTCCCGTCTCCCCCTCCCGTCTCACCCGCTCTCTCTCCTCTCTCTCTCCCCTCTCTCTCCCCTCCTCTCTCTTCCCTCCTCTCTCTCCCCTCCTCTCTATCCCCTCTCCCCCTCTTTCTCCCCCTCTCTCTCCCCTCTCTCTCCCCTCCTCTCTCTCCCATCTCTCCACCATCTGTCTCCCCTCTCTCTCCCCCTCTCTCTCCCCCATCTTTCTCCTCCCTCTCTTGACCTCCTCTCTCTGTCCCCCTCTCTCTCTGTGCCCCACTTTCATTGTCCCCACTCTGTCCCCCTCGCAATGTCCACGCGCTCTCTGTCCTACCTGTCTCTCTGTCACCCCTCTCTCTGTCCCCACCCTCTCCGTTCTCCTCTCTCTGTGCCCCCACTCTCTGTCCACCCTCTCTGTCCCCCCTCTCTGACCCCGTCTCTCTGTCCCCGCTCTCTCTCCATTCCTCCCTCTGTCCCCGTCTCTCTGTCCCCCCTCTCACTCCATTGCATTCTCTCTGTCCCCCCTCTCTCTGCCCCCCCCTCCCTGCCCCCTCTCTCTGGCCCCCTCTCTCTCCGTTCCCCTCTCTCTGTCCACCTCCTCTCTGTCCCCTTCCTCTCTGTGCACCCTCCTCTCTATCCCGCCTCTCTCTGACCCCTCTCTCTGCCCACTCTCTCTGGCCCCCTATTCACTGTCCCCCTCTCTGTCCATCCTCTCTCCCCCCACTCTCTTGCCTCCCTCTCTCTCTGCCCCCTCTCTCTCTGACTGCCCCTCTCTCTGTCTCCCACTCTCTCTCCCCACTCTCTGTCCCTTCATTTCTCTGTACCCCTCTCTCAATGCCCCCGTCTCCCTCCGTTGCCCTTTCTCTGTCCTCCTCTCTGGCCCCCTCCTCTCTGTCACCCTCTCTCTGTCCCCCACTCTCTGTCCCCCCTTGCTCAATTCCCCCCTCTCTGACCCCCTCTCTCTGTCCCCCCTCTCTCTGCCCCCCCCCCGACCCTCCTCTCTGTCCCCACTCTCTGTCCCCATCTCTCTGGCCCCCACTCTCTCCGTTCCCCCTCTCTTGCCCCTGCTCTCTCTCTGCCCCTTATCTCTCTGACCGCCCCTCTCTCTCTGTGCCCCTCTCTCTCCGTTCACCTCTCTCTGTCCTCTCTCTCTCTGTCCTCCAATTCTCTGTCCCCCTCTCTCTGTCCCCCTCTCTCTGTCCCCCTCTCTCCGTTCCCCTCTCTCTGTCCCCACTCTCTCTATCCCCCTCTCTCTGTCCCCCCTCAGTCCGCTTCTCTCTGCCCCCGTCTCTGTGTCCACCCTCTTTCTATCCCCCCTCTCTCTGTCACCCTCTCTCCCTGTCACACATCTCTCTGTCCCCCCTCTCTCTGTCCCCCCTCTCTCTGTCCCCCTCTCTCGCTGTCACCCACTCTCCGTCCCCCTTCTCTCTGACCCCCTCCTCTCTGTCCCCTCCTCTCTGTCCCCTACTCTCTGTCCCCCCTCTTCTCTGTCCCCCTCTCTCTCTGCCCCCTCTCTCTGTCTGCCCAATCACTGTCCCCCTCTCTGTCCACCCTCTCTCTCTCTTCCCCCTCTTTTTAAGCCCCTTTCTCTCCCCATCTCTTCCCTCACTCTCTCCCACCACTCTCTTGCCCCCCTCTCTCTGCCCCTTCTCTCTCTGACCGTCCCTCTCTCTCTGTCCCCCTCTCTCTGTCCCCCCACTCTGTTCCCCATCTCTCTACACCCTCTCTCTCCCCTCTCACTCCATCCTCTCTTTTCCCCATTCTCTTGTCCCCCTCTCTGTCTGTCCCCCCTCTCTCTCTGATCCCCTCTCTCTATCCCCCTCTCTCTTTGATCCCCTCTCTCTCTGACCAAGCCCTCTCTGGCCCCCTCCTCTCTGCCCCCTCTCTCTGTCCCTCTCTTTCTCTGTCCCTCCATCTTTCTGTCACCACTCTCTCTGGCCGCCCGCTCTGTCCCCCTCTCTCTTTCCCCCCTCTTTCTTTCCACCCTCTCTCTGCCCCCCTCTTTCTGTCCACCCCTCTCTCTGTACCCTCCTCTCCCTCTGTCCCCATCTCTCTGTCCACCCCGTCTCTCTGTCCTCCATCTCTCTCTTTCTCCTCTCTCTCTGGCACCCCCTCACTCTGTCCCCTCTCTCTGTCCCCACTCTCCCTGCCCCCCCTCTCTCTCTGTCCCCCTCTCTCTCTGCCCCCCTCTCTCTGTCCCCCTGTCTCTCTGTCCCCCTCTCTCTGTACAGCTCTCTCTGCCCCCTCTGCCGCCCCTCTCTCTGTGACCCTCAATCTCTCTGCACCGCCCCCACCCCACCGTCTCTCCCGCTCTCTGTTCCCCTCTCTCGGTCCCCCTCTCTCTCTGCCCCTCTTTCTCTCTGTCCCCCCGCTCTCAGTACGCCCCATCTGTCACCCTCTCTCAATCCTTCTCTCTGTGCCCCCTCTCCGTCCCCCTGCCCCCCTGCTACGCCCCCGTCTCTCTGTCTCCCCTCTCACACTGTCCCGACTCTCTCTGTTCCCCCTCTCTCTATCCCCCTCTCTCTGTACCACCTCTCTCTGTCCTCCCTCTCTCTCTGTCCGCCTCTCTCTCTCCCCTCTTCCTCTGTCCCCCTCTCTCTGTCCCCTCACTCTGTCCCCCTCTTCCTCTGTCCCCCTCTCTCTCTGTCACCCCTCTCTCTTCCCCCTCTGCCCCCTCTCTCTGACTCCCTCTCCCTGTGTTCCCTACTCTCTCAGTCCCCCTCTCTCTCTGTCCCCACTCTCTCTGTCCGCCCACTCTTTCCCCCTCTCTCTTCCCCCCTTTTTCTTTCCACCCTCTCTCTGTCCCCCTCTTTCTGTCAACCCCTCTCTATGTACCCTCCTCTCCCTCTGTCCCCACTCTCTCTCCACCCCCTCTCTCTGTCCCCACTCTCTCACTTTCTCTCCTCTCTCTTTCCCCCCGCTCTGTCCCCCTCTGTCTGTCCTCACTCTCTCTATCACCCTCAGTCTGTCCCCATCTCTCTGTCCACCCCCCTCTCTCCTTCCCCACTCTCTGTCTGTCCCCTATCTCTGTCCCCCCACTCTCTGTCCCCCATCTCTGTACCCCCTGCTCTGTCACCCACCTCTCTGTCCCCACTCTCTCTGTCACCTTCTCACTCTGTCCCTTCCTCTCCCTCTGTTCCCATCTCTCTGTCCACCCTCTCTCTCTGTCCGCCTCTCTCTGTCCCCCTCTTTCTCTGTCCCTCCCTCTCTCTGTCCCCACTCTCTGTCCTCCCCCTCTGTCCCCGTTTCTGTTTCTCCCTTCTTTCTTTCCACCCTCTCTCTGTCCCCTCTTTCTGTCCACCCCTCTCTGTGTCCCCCTCTCTCTGTACCTCCTCTCTGTCCGTTCCCCTCTTTCTGTCCCCTCTTCTCTATCCCTCCTCTCTGGCCCCCCTCTCTCCGTTCCCCTCTCTCTGCCCCCCCTCTCTCTATCCTCTTCTCTCTATCCCCCTCTCTCTATCCACCTCTCTGTCTCCCCTCTCTCTGTACCCCCTCTCTCTATCCCCCTCTCTCTGTCACCCCTCTCTCTTCCCCCTCTGCCCCCACTGACCCCCTCTCCCTCTGTTCTCTCCTCTCTCCGTCCCACTCTCTCTGTCCCCCACTCTCTGCACCCCCTCTCTCTCTGTCCCCCCCCTCTGTCCCTAGCTCTCTCTCTGTCCACCTCTCTGTGTACACCTCTCTCTGCCCCCTCTGCTGCCCTCTCTCTGTGAACCCCACTCTCTCTGCCTCCCACCCCTGTCTCTCCCCTCTCTGTCCCCCTCTCTCGGTCCCCCTCTCTCTGCCCCTCCTTCTCTCTGTCACCACGCTCTCAGTCCGCCCACTCTGAACCCCCTCTCTCATTCCCTTCTCTCTGTCCCCCCATCTCTGTCCCCCTGCCCCCTCTACTGCGCCCCAGTCTCTCTGTCTCCCCTCTCTCACTGCCCCCACTCTCTCTGTCCCCTTTCTCTCTGTCCCACCTTCTCCCTGTACGCCCCTCTGTCACCCCTCTCTCTCCCCCCTCCCTCTGTCCCCCTCTCTCTATCCCCCTCTCTCTGTCCCCCCTCTGTCCCCCCCTCTCTCCGTTCCCCTCTCTCTCTGTCCCCCTCTTTCTATCCCCCTTCTCTCTGTCGCCCCATCCACCTCTCTCTGACCCCTCACGCCTCTTTCTGTCCCTCTCTCGCTGTCCCCCCCTCTCAATCCCCCCTGTCTCCACTGTCCCCCCTCGTTTTACCCAACTCTCTGTCCCCCTCTCTCTGTCCCTCTCTCTCGGTACCCCTCTCTCCCTGTCACCCCTCTGTCTGTCCCCCCTCTTTCTGTACCCTCCTCTCCCTCTGTCTCCATCTCTCTGTCCACCTCTCTCTCTGTCCCCCCACTCACTATCACCCTCTCTCTGTCCACACTCTCTCTCTATCCCCTCTCTTTACCCCCTCTCTCCCCATCTCTCCCCTACCTCTCTCTCGCCACTCTCTTGTCACCCTCTCCATCTCTGTCCCCTCCCTCTCTGACCGCCCCCTCTCTGTCCCCTCGTCTCTGCCCCCCTCTCTCTGTCCCACCCTCTCTCTGTCACCACTTTCTCTGTTCACCCCCCTCTCCCTGTCCCCACTCTCTCTGTCCCCCTATCTCTGCCCCCCTCTGTCCCCCCGTCCCCCCTTCTCTGTACGCCCTCCTCTGTCATGCTCCTCTCTCCCCCACTCTCTCTGTCACCTCCTCACTCTGCCCCTCCCTCTCCCTCTGTACCCCTCTCTCTGTCCCCCCCACTCTCTTCCCCATCTCTCTATGCCCTCTCTCTCTCCTATCACTCCATCCTCTCTCTTCCCCATTCTCTTGTCCCCCTCTCTGTCTGTCCCCCCTCTCTCTCTGACCCCTCTCTCTGACCAAGCCCTCTCTCTCCTCCTCTCTCTGACCCCTCTCTCTCTATCCCCCTCTCTCTTTGACCCCTTCTCTCTCTGACCGCCCCCTCTCTGTCCCCTTCCTCTCTGCCCCCTCTCTCTGTCCCTCTCTTTCTCTGTCCCTCCATCTTTCTGTCACCACTCTCTCTGTCCGCCCGCTCTGTCCCCATCTCTCTTTCCCCCTCCTTCTTTCCACCCTCTCACTGTCCCCCTCTTTCTGTCCACCCCTATCTCTGTACCCTCCTCTCCTTCTGTCCCCATCTCTCTGTCCACCCCGTCTCTCCATCCCCCATCTCTCTCTTTCTCCCCTCTCTCTGGCACCCCCTCTCTCGGTCCCCACTCTCTCTCTGTCACCCTGTCTCTGAACCCCTCTCTCTCTGTCACCCCTCTCTCTTCCCCCTCTGACCCCCCCTCTGACCAGCTCTCCCTCTGTTCCCTCCTCTCTCTGTCCTTCTTTCTCTGTCCCCCCTCTCTCTCTCGGTTCCCCCGCTCTGTCCCCCTCTCTCGGTCCCCACTCTCTCTGCCCCCTCTCTCTCTGTCCCCCTCTCTCTTTCCTCTCTCTCTCTCTGTATCCCCCTCTCTCGCTGTCTTCCTCTCACTGTCCCCCCACTCTCTGTCCCCCCCCTCTCTGTCCCCCCTCTCTCTCTGTCCCCCCTGTCTCTCTGTACCCCTCTCTCAGTACAGCTCTCTCTGCCCCCTCTGCCGCCCCTCTCTCTGTGACCCCCAAACTCTCTGCACACCCCCCCCCCGACCCCACCGTCTCTCCCGCTCTCTGTCCCCCTCTCTCGGTCCCCCTCTCTCTCTGCCTCTCCTTCTCTCTTTTTCCCCGCTCTCAGTACGCCCCATCTGTCACCCTCGCTCATTCCCCCTCTCTGTGCCCCTTCTCCGTCCCCCTGCCCCCCTACTACGCCCCCGTCTCTCTGTCTCCCCTCTCTCACTGTCCCGACTCTCTCTGTTCCCCCTCTCTCCATCCCCCTCTCTCTGTACCACCTCTCTCTGTCCTCCCTCTCTCTCTGTCCGCCTCTCTCTCTCCCTCCTCTTCCACTGTCCCCCTAACTCTGTCCCCCCGTCTTCCTCTGTCCCCCTCTCTCTCTGTCCTCCTCTCTCTCTGTCACCCCTCTCTCTGACCCCCTCTCCCTCTGTTTCCTCCTCTCTCAGTCCCCCTCTCTCTCTGTCCCCACTCTCTCTGTCCGCCCGCTCTGTCCCCCTCTCTCTTCCCCCCCTCTTTCTTTCCACTCTCTCTCTGTCCCCATTCTCTCTGTCCACCCCTCTCTCTGTACCCTCCTCTCCCTCTGTCACCACCTTTCGGTCCACCCCCCTCTCTGTCCCCACTCTCTCACTTTCTCCCCTCTCTCTGTCCCCCCCTCTCTGTCCCCCCGCTCTGTCCCCCTCTGTCTGTCACCCTCCTCCCTGTCCCCATTCTCTCTGTCCACCCCTCTGTCTGTACATTCCTCTCAGTCTGTCCCCATCTCTCTGTCCACCCCCCTCTCTCTGTCCCCACTCTCTCTCTGTCCCCTATCTCTGCCTCCCCTCTCTCTGTCCCCCTCTCTGTACCCCCTGCTCTGTCACCCTCCTCTCTGTCCTCCCTCTCTCTGTCCACCCTTTCTCTGTCCCTCCCTCTCTCTGTCCCCACTCTCTG
This sequence comes from Chiloscyllium plagiosum, assembly GCF_037043375.1. Taxonomy (NCBI): domain Eukaryota; kingdom Metazoa; phylum Chordata; class Chondrichthyes; order Orectolobiformes; family Hemiscylliidae; genus Chiloscyllium; species Chiloscyllium plagiosum. The sequence continues at coordinate 32,527,969 of NW_028270186.1, read as the reverse complement.
TCCGCCCCCTCTGTCCCCCTCTCTCTTTCTCCCTTCTTTCTTTCCACCCTCTCTCTGTCCCCTCTTTCTGTCCACCCCTCTTTGTGCCCCCCTCTCTCTGTACCCCCTCTCTGTCCGTTCCCCTCTTTCTGTCCCCACTTCTCTATCCCTCCTCTCTGTTCCCCCTCTCTCTCCGTTCCCCTCTCTCTGTCCCCCCTCTCTATCCCCCTCTCTCTATCCCCCTCTCTGTCCCCCCTCTCTCTGTCCCCCCCTCTCTATAACCCCCTCTCTGTCCCCCCATCTCTGTCCCCTTGCCCACTCTACTGCGCCCCCGTCTCTCTGTCTCCCCTCTCTCACTGTCCCCACTCTCTCTGTCCCATCTCTTTTGTCCCTCCTTCTCCCTGTACCCCCCTCTGTCAACCCTCTATCTGTCCCCCTCTCTCTGCCCCCCTCTCTCTGTCCCCCCTCTCTGTCCCACCCTCTTTCTGTCCCCACTCTCTCTGCCCGTCCACTCTGTCCCCCTCTGTCTTTCCTCCTCTTTCTTTCCCACGCTCTCTCTGCCCTCTTCTTTCTGTCCCCCTCTCTCTGCCACCCTCTCTCTGTCCCCCTCTCTCTGTCCTCCGTTCTCTGTGCCCCCTCTTTCCACCCCCCAGTCCCCCCTCTCTCCGTTCCACTCTCTCTGTCCCCCCTCTTTCTATTCCCCTTCTCTCTGTACCCCATCCCCCTCTCTCTGACCCCCACGCCTCTCTCTGTCCCTCTCTCACTTCCCCCCTCTCTCAATCCCCCCTGTCTCCCCTGTCCCCCTCGTTTTACCCCTCTCTCTGTCCCCCTCTCTCTGTCCCTCTCTCTCTGTACCCCTCTATCCCTGTCACCCCTCTGTCTGTCCCCCCTCTCTCTGTACCCTCCTCTCCCTCTGTCTCCATCTCTCTGTTCACCTCTCTCTCTCTGCCCCCCCCACTCACTATCCCCCTCTCTCTGTCCACACTCTCTCTCTTCCTCCTCTCTTTACCCCCCTCTCTCCCCATCTCTCCCCTACCTCACTCCCGCCACTCTCTTGTACCCCCCTCTCTCTCTGTCCCCTCCCTCTCTGAACGCACCCCTCTCTGTCCCCTCCCACTCTGACCGCCCCCCTCTCTGTCCCCCCTCTCTCTGTCCCACCTTCTTTCTGTCCCCACTCTCTCTGTCCGTCCACTCTGTCCCCTTGTCTTTCCACCTCTTTCTTTCCCACGCTCTCTCTGCCCTCTTCTTTCTGTCCCCCTCTCCCTGCCACCCTCTCTCTATCCCCCTCTCTCTGTCCTCCGTTCTCTGTCCCCTCCCTCCCTCTCTGCCCCCCTCTCTCTCTGCCCCTCTCTCTCTGCCCTTTCTCTCCGCCCCCCTCTCTGTCCCCCTCTCTCTGTCCCCCTCTCTCTGACCCCCTCTCTTTGTCCCCTCTCTCTGCGTCCCCCCTTCTCTCTCTGTCCCCTCCCTCTCTCTCTTTCCCCCTCTCTCTGTCCCCCGTCCCCTCTCTCTCTGTCACCCCCTCTCTGTTCCCCCCTCTCTGTCCCCCTCTCTCGGTCCCCCTATACTCCTCTCTCTGCCCCCCCTCTGTACCCCACTTTTTCTGTCCCCACTGTCTCTTTCCCTCCTCTCCCCGCTCTGTGTTCCTGTCTGTCCCCCTTCTCTGTTCCGTCACTCTCTCTCCACCCCTCTCTCTCTGTCCCCCGTCTCTCTCTGCCCCTCTTTCTCTGTCACTCTCTCTCTCTGTCACCTCCCTCTCTCTGTCCCACTCTCTCTGTACCCCCTCTCCCCACTCTGTCCTGCATCTCTCTGTCCCCCTCTGTCTCTGTCCCCCTCTCTCTGTCCCCCTCTCTCTCTGTCCCCTCTCTCTGCCCCCTCTCTCTGTCCCCCTCTCTCTGTGCCCCCTCTCTCGGTGTCCCCCTCTCACTCCCTCCTCTCTCTGTCACCTCCCTGTCTGTCCCCCCGTCCCCCTCTGTCCCCCACTCTCTCCATCCCCCACTATCTGTCGCCTCTCTCTGTCCCCAACTCTCTGTCCCCCTCTCTCTCTGTTCCCCACTCTCTGCCTCCCCCTCTCAGTCCCCCTCTCTCTGTCCCCCTCTCTCTCCCGTTCTCTTTGTCCGCATCTCTCTGTCATCCCTTTCTCTCTGTCCCTCTCTCCCTGTCCCCTCTCTCTGCCCCCATCTCTCCGACCTCTCTCTCTGTCCCCCTTTCTCTGTCCCCCTCTCTCAGTCCCCCTCTCTCTGTCCCCCTCTCTCTCCCGTTCTTTCTGTCCCCATCTCTCTGCCCCCCCTCTCTCTGACCCTCTCTCTCTGTCCCCCTCTCTCTGTGCCCCTCTCTCTCTGTCCCCCTCTCTCAGTCCCCCTCTCTCTGACCCCTCTCTCTTTCCCTCTTTCTCTGTCCCTCTCTCTCTGTCCCCCTCTCTCTGTTCCCCTCTCTCCCGTTCTCTCTGTCCCCATCTCTCTGTCCCCATCTTTCTGTCCCCATCTCTCTGAACCCCTCTCTCTGTCCCCCATTTCTCTCTGTACCTCTCTCTCTGTCCCCCTCTCTCTGTCCCCATCTCTCTCTGTCCCCCTCTCTCTCTCTGTCCCCCACTCTCTGTCCCCCTCTCTCTCTGTCCCCCCCTCTCTATGTCCCCCTCCTTCTCTGTCCCTCTCTCTCTGTCTCCCCTCTCTCTGTCCCCTACTCTCTGACCCCTCTCTCGTTATGTCTTCCACTATTTCTCTCTCTCTCTCCCTCACCTTTTCTCTCCCTTGCACCCCCCCCCCCTCTCTCTCTCTCTCTCCCTCTCTCCCTGCTCCTTCACTCTCTCTCTACCTTCTCTCACTCTCGATCCACCTACCTCGGTCTCTCTTTCTCCCCACCTCCCTCAGTTTCTCTCTGACTAAATATCTCTTCCACCTGCCCCTCCCTCCCTCTCTGACGCAGCCTGTCTCCCTGACGCGTCCACCTCCCTCTGATCCAGAAACTGGGAAGGCGGGTAGTGGGTGGTGCTGTGGCTGCATGTGGTTGGAGGGGCGGTTGTGAGATGATAGAGAGATGTGGGAGGTGACAGGAGGGGGAAAAATGGAGTAGAGACGGAATTGCGGGAGGGAGACAGCCGGCAGGACAGAGAGAGAGAGAGAGTGCAGGGGAGGGGGAGAGGAAAGAGTGGAAGCAGGTGGAGAGAGTGGGGGAGAGGAAATGGGGAGGCCACGTTGGAGTGGGGGGGTGCAGAGTGAGTTAAACTCAGCTCCTGAGCTCAGGGCCCGGTGCCCTCCACTTCCCTGAGGACCAGGACTTGGGGCTGAGTCTGTCTCTCTCCAGCTCAGCTTCTCCAACACAAAGACACACAACAACATCAGTCACTCTGCTGCTCGGCATGCTTTAATCAACATTTTTATTGGTTACAAATGGAAGTGATGGATACAGTCAGTGGGATGGTGCCTTTTCTCACTGGCCCCTGAGTTGTGAGAAACATTGAAATGTTTCCCTGTAACCCCCCTGTGGGATAAGGATGGACAAACCAGCGCTACCCTCAGTCTGTTACCATAGCGACAGGCTGCCCCATCGCTGAAACACTGAACTGAAATGAGAAAATCCCGGATGGATTGATTAATGCGGGAATTTGATGGATGGATGGATCTGGGTGAAGGGATATTTCAGCACATTCTTCAGCTGCTGCCTAAACTTAGTCTGGGTCACGGCATAAATCACGGTGTTTGTGCAGCAACTGAGGAGCTGCAGCATGAAGCCCAATTCCTGCACAAAGTCATCGAGATACACAGAGTCATACCCAAACACCCACATCCGACTCCATATAGAATACAGCATTAACATTGACCATAACAGGATGAAATTGGCCGAGATCACAAACAGTAAAATGATGGATTTTTTTCGGTTTCTCATTTCTGTGTCAGACTGAGCGTCCCCATTGGTGTGAGCGCGGAGTCTCCTGCGGGCTCTGCTGGTCACTACAATGTGTCTGACGGTGAGAACATTGAGCAGCAGAATCAGGAGAAATGAGACACACGGGGTTAGAATGTGGTGGAGGGACTCGATTGTGACCCAGACACTGGAGGATCGAACAGCGACTGTTCCAGCACAAAACCAGGGGTCGTTCCCCAGTGAATACCAAGCCGTGAGCATAAAATACCAGGAAATGTCCTTTAAACAGCTCAGCACAGTCACTGCTCCCAGAACCACAGCCGCCGTCTTCTCACTGCAATATTTACTTTTCAGCTTCTGGCAACAAATGGCCACAAACCGATCAAAGGTGAAAGTGACGGTGAACCAGATAGAGCAGTCAGTGGCTGCATAAACCAGGACGGCATGGATATTACACACGGGGACGGATTCCCTCAGGAAATAAAACTGTTCCCAATAAACAATGGGAATGTGTCTCAGGATCAGGTCGAGGATAATGACCAGGAGATCCGCCGCTGCCATGGCCACCAGGTAACGTCTGACACATGGAGACAATCCACAATCTTTATAAAGCAGGACGTAGATGGTCACTACGTTAACTGTGAGGAAGGAAAACAAACCCATTATCCATCAGCCTGGAGGCAAAGGGACCCGTTTGATCGGGGACCCAGTGAGATTTTCAAATGTGTCCCTGTATTCAGGGATTTATTAAAATAATTGGAGCTGGAATAACAAATGGGAAGGTCGGCATTAATGACAAAAATGGCAGTTATAGAATGTCGGGGACAGAACGTTCCGGGGAATGTCAGTTATGGAATGTCGGGGACAGAGAGTTCTGGGGAATGTCAGTTATAGAAGGTCAGGGACAGAACGTTCCGGGGAATGTCAGTTATAGAATGTCAGGGGCAGAACGTTCCGGGGAATGTCAGTTATAGAATGTCGGGGACAGAACGTTCCGGGCAATGTCAGTTATAGAATGTCGGGGGCAGAACGTTCCGGGGAATGTCAGTTATAGAATGTCGGGGACAGAACATTCCGGGGAATGTCAGTTATAGAATGTCGAGGACAGAACGTTCCGGGGAATGTCAGTTATAGAATGTCGGGGACAGAGAGTTCTGGGGAATGTCAGTTATAGAAGGTCAGGGACAGAACGTTCCGGGGAATGTCAGTTATAGAATGTCGGGGGCAGAACGTTCCGGGGAATGACAGTTATAGAATGTCGGGGACAGAACATTCCGGGGAAAGTCAGTTATAGAATGTCGGGGACAGAACGTTCCGGGGAATGTCAGTTATAGAATGTCGGGGGCAGAACATTCCGGGGAATGTCAGTTATAGAATGTCGGGGACAGAACGTTCCGGGGAATGACAGTTATAGAATGTCGGGGACAGAACATTCCGGGGAATGACAGTTATAGAATGTCGGGGACAGAACATTCCGGTGAATGTCAGTTATAGAATGTCAGGGACAGAACGTTCCGGGGAGTGTCAGTTATAGAATGTCAGGGACAGAACGTTCCGGGGAATGTCAGTTATAGAATGTCGGGGACAGAACATTCCGGGGAGTGTCAGTTATAGAATGTCGGGGACAGAACGTTCCGGGGAATGTCAGTTATAGAATGTCGGGGACAGAACGTTCCGGGGAGTGTCAGTTATAGAATGTCGGGGACAGAACATTCCGGGGAATGTCAGTTATAGAATGTCAGGGACAGAACGTTCCGGGGAATGTCAGTTATAGAATGTCAGGGACAGAACGTTCCGGGGAATGACAGTTATAGAATGTCGGGGACAGAACATTCCGGGGAGTGTCATGTATAGAATGTCGGGGACAGAACGTTCCGGGGAATGTCAGTTATAGAATGTCGGGGACAGAACGTTCCGGGGAGTGTCAGTTATAGAATGTCGGGGACAGAACGTTCCGGGGAATGTCAGTTATAGAATGTCAGGGACAGAACGTTCCGGGCAATGTCAGTTATAGAATGTCGGGGACAGAACGTTCCGGGGAATGTCAGTTATAGAATGTCGGGGACAGAACGTTCCGGGGAATGTCAGTTATAGAATGTCGGGGACAGAACGTTCCGGGGAGTGTCAGTTATAGAATGTGGAGGACAGAACGTTCAGGGGAATGTCAGTTATAGAATGTCAGGGACAGAACGTTCCGGGGAATGTCAGTTATAGAATGTCATGGACAGAATGTTCCGGGGAATGTCAGTTATAGAATGTCGGGGACAGAACGTTCCGGGGAATGTCAGTTATACAATGTCGGGGACAGAACGTTCCGGGGAATGTCAGTTATAGAATGTCAGGGACAGAACGTTCCGGGGAATGTCAGTTATAGAATGTCATGGACAGAATGTTCCGGGGAATGTCAGTTATAGAATGTCGGGGACAGAACGTTCCGGGGAATGTCAGTTATACAATGTCGGGGACAGAACGTTCCGGGGAATGTCAGTTATAGAATGTCAGGGACAGAACGTTCCGGGGAATGTCAGTTATAGAATGTCATGGATAGAATGTTCCGGGGAATGTCAGTTATAGAATGTCGGGGACAGAACGTTCCGGGGAATGTCAGTTATAGAATGTCGGGGACAGAACGTTCCGGGGAATGTCAGTTATACAATGTCGGGGACAGAACGTTCCGGGGAATGTCAGTAAAAGAATGTCAGGGACAGAACGTTCCGGGGAATGTGAGTTATAGAATGTCGGGGACAGAACGTTCCAGGGAATGTCAGTTATAGAATGTCTGGGACAGAACGTTCCGGGGAATGACAGTTATAGAATGTCATGGACAGAACGTTCCGGGGAATGTCAGTTATAGAATGTCGGGGACAGAACGTTCCGGGGAATGTCAGTTATAGAATGTCGGGGACAGAACGTTCCGGGGATCTCCTTGACCTGTCCATCACCTTTCCCCCTACCCACCCCACCAACATGATGTACTGTACCTGGACACACTTTAACATTAATGTGGTGAGAGACGGAGGGTCCAATCACAGGAATGGGAACTAAAGGCATTGCCAGATCAGCTGAAATGGTTAGATATCCCACATTCTCAATCCACCACACAGAACCAGCCCAGACACCAACCCAGGGGAGATATCTGTTCACCGTGGAACACTGTGCAGACCAGGCCAGTGTCCTGCTCAGTCCAACCCAGCAATCTGTCCAGATTCATCCATTGCACTGGTCAATACAACGCAGCAATCTGTCCAGAGTGGAGCACTGCACAGATCAGATCAGGGCATTGACCTATAATCCCAGACCATATATCTGTCCACCGAGGTGAGAAGTGCAGACCACAGCAGTGCTCTGATCGATAACCCCGTAGTAGATATCTGTCCAACACGCGGAGCTGTGCAGACCACAGCAGTGCATTATCTATAAAACTCAACCAGATAGTCTGACCAGCACAGCGACCTGCGCAGTGATCACCCGGGAATTAATCTGTAACCCAGGAGCAGTTACCCTCCCAGCATGTAGGGCTGTGTACACCAAACCAGGGCATTGATCTGTAACCCAGGAGCAGTTACCCTCCCAGCATGTAGGGCTGTGTACACCAAACCAGGGCATTGATCTGTAACCCAGGAGCAGTTACCCTCCCAGCATGTAGGGCTGTGTACTCCAAACCAGGGCATTGATCTGTAACCCAGGAGCAGTTACCCTCCCAGCATGTAGGGCTGTGTACCCCACCCCTGTGCTTTGATCAGTTACTGTGTGTTCGATCACTGCCCAGTGTGGGGAAACTTTCAGCGCGGGCTGGAAGTGACAGGATGTACAGCTCACATCCATTTCCAACTCCATATCTCCATTGTGCCCTAACAAGGGTGTGCTGTGAGTGTGAACATCACTGCCACAGAGATACAGAAATGGAGGGGGAATCAGTTTAAACAATAACAAATGGGAGGGGTATGGGAATTAGACAGAGAGGGGGACACTGAGAGACAGTGTTATGGAAGGATGTGTTCCCAGGTTTCAGAACGCAGAAATGAAAACATTTTAACTGCATCCTGTAAGGTAAGTGTTTCCAGGAATTGTAGGTGAACATGATATTGGTGGGAGTTCAGATGATGCAGAGTTTTGGATGAGTATTTGGTCTGCAGCTTTGTATCTGGGTGTAGGGTCAGCAGAGTCTTTGGCTCATTGAGCTAAATCTAACAATAATTTGTCTCAGTGCCATTTCCATTGACTGTGACGGAGGGATCATCTACACTGGGCCGAACTAGTTTTCTGGTGCTATCTTATCGAACTCACCTCATTAACCACCCACCCCATGGTGTCCCTCTCATTCAATACCAGCCCGATTCTCCCACCCAATATGGCTGGAGGTACTCACCATCGCCCGGGTGTCCCTGGATATTCCATGATCCATGACACTGGCACCATCTTTAAAAGGCCACTGAGCACACGGTTGAGCTTTCTCTGTTAGGAACTGCCCTGCACAGTTTACCTCAAGCATGGCAGATAAGGGGTAATTATACCACGGTTTGTCGACAGGAACACGGAGGTCCTGGTGAATGGGCTAGTACAGAGGGGGACCATTCTCTTCCCAGAGTGGGCCACACCACCAGACCCACCGAGCATGGTCTGAGCTCACACCCAGCTCAGTGCAGTATCTGCGGTCTGAAGAAATGCCCAGCAATACAGGACAAGCATCAATAACCTTCCCCGCTCTGTCAGGATAAGGCTCACCGTAATCTCTCTGCTCCCTCACACTCACTGTATATCTGTTATAGCACCGACCCCCGAACAAGGCTCATGGTCCATCACTCTCACTGCCGCATGCTGCAACTTCTCGCTCTCTCTATGTCTCTGTCTGTCTCTTTCTCTCTCTCTCTCTCTCTCTCTCTCTCTCTCTCTCTCTCTCCCCCTCCACTTTACCCCCCCCCCACCACCACCATATTAACAACACCGCATGGATACAACAAAGTGGACTGACTCCCTCCAGACACCTCACCATGACCATGTCCCTCACCTACACCAGCACTAACAGCAGGGCCACCCACTCCCACACTCCCTCTCTCCTCCCTTTCTCCCTTTCCAGGAGAAACTACCTGGAATAGGACAGGAAGGGCCTATCCGGGTGGTGGAGTGCCCGATATCCGTTCCCTCACCCCCTTCCCCTGCCATGTGGGGAGGACCCTGGTATAAGCTGGAGAGGATCGGGACACCTCGTGTGGAGATTCTGAAACATCCACGTCCCACCGACCGAGTAAGGAGCAATGTTCAGTGAAGGTCAATTCTCACTTTAAACCCCCTGGCAGCTCCGTTTCCCCCCGGCACAACCTCGAAGCCGTGGCCCTGATGCCATCTCCCTTTTGTGTCGAGCTGGTACAAATGGAATCCCCCCGGTCTCGGTGGGCAGGAGGGTGGGCTCACAACACATCGTCACCACCACCTCCCAGGAAGGGAGCACGGAGGCTCCCTCCTACACCTCCCCCTGCAACCAGCTCAGATACTGAAACTAATCTTTGATAGTTACTGCTCTCCCCACCTGTCCTGACATCTTCAACAATCTGTGCTCATATACACCCAGCGCCCTCTGCTCCTGCAGTCCCTTTATAATGGCACAGCCTGTTTTAAACTGTCTTTCATTGTATTTCCTACCAAAGTGTATCACCTCACACAGCTCTGCACTGATCCCCATCTGCCTTAAACCTGAACACTACACCAACGTGTGATTGTCCTGTTAGAGTTCCACACTGTCCTCCATAGACTGCAGAGTTCTTCCAGGTTCGGTGCCATCTACAAACATTGAGATTGTTACAGCGTCACAGTCCCCATGTAACACCTGAAATCCTACCCCACACACACGAGTGTGAGCAAGTGAAATACTGATATATTCCTATAGACAGAGTCGACATACTGTCAATGGAGCAACAAAAATCCTGCACACACCAGACGGAGCAAATGAAATATTGACAAACCACAGAGCAAAAGAAATCCGGATAGGTCCCACTTATCGATATTCACCAGGGTATAATGTGATGAATTTGAAAGCGTTTACTGTACCTCTAAGCGAGGGTGAATGCTGTTCTGAACGGAGAGCTTACAAGCTCCTGTGGTATGAGGAGGATGGCAGACCCAGACACAGTATATTACTGTAGAGCTGGAGTCGGGTAATAAGCAGTTAAGAGAAGGGGGGGGGGAGGTCCCAGAGTTGTGAATAGTTGATATAAAATGTTCACTTTCAGAGTTAAAAAATAAATTGATGTTTTTATTTAAACAGTGGGATTTGGTAGATCTGACACTCATATTTTAACAGTTTACGAGGCGAATTGAGCATTTCTTTATGCTTCATTTAAGTTACCAGATGAGCTGCACGTAGTGCCCTAACCATCCCTGTGTGTGTATCTGTGTGTCTGTGTGGGGCAGGTCTGGCAGTCTCTGTGGTGCTTCAAGTGATGCAATGCCACCCTCTGCTGGCCTCCCCACGCCACTGCACAGACATTGGCAGAGGGTGAAAACCAACAGGGATTCATTCAGAGAGGGGGAGGGCGAGGGCAGCTGCTCACAGCACCATCCAAACTGATGTCTTATCCATGGACTGATCTAAATGTCCTTTAAACGTTGTAACTGTTCCTGCTTTCACCATTTCCTCTGGAAGTTCATTCCACACACAAGCTAGATTCTATCTCAAATAATTACCTCTCATGACTTATGTAAATCTTTTTCCTCGCACCTTAAAATATCCCTCAGTTTTGAACCCCCAACTCTAGGGAAAATACATCAGCCCTTCAGCTTATCTGTGCCCTTCATTATTTTATAAATCTCTGTAAAGTTTCCCCGTCATCTCATCCTCTCCAATGAAAAATGTCCCAGCATACCAAGCCTCTCCTTATAGCTCACTCCCTCCTTTCCCAGCAACATCCAGGTTAATCTGTTCTCAACCCTCTCCAGCTTAATTATATCAAGGTCAATAATATCAAAGTGAATAGTCAAGGTGTTTTCGAAGGGTACGGGAAGTCCAAAACTAGAGGACTTAGATTTAAGGTGAGAGGGGAAACATTTAAAAGTGACCTAAGGGGCAGCTTTTTCATCCAGAGGGTGGTGTGCCTATGGAATGAGCGGGCAGGGTGACCAGACTGGACACAGTATTCCAGAAGGGGGCTCACCAATATCCTGTACAACCACAACATGACGTCCCAATTCTGATACTCAAAGGTCTGACCAATGAAGACAAGTGTGTTAAACACCTCCTTAACCACACTCTCTGTATGAGATGCAAATTTTAAAGAATTATACCTGACGGCCTAGGTTTCTAGGCCCTACTTTTAATTGTATAGATTCTGCTCTTGTTTGATCTACCAAATCCAATACCTCTCATTAATCCAAACTAAACTCCATCTGCAACCCCTCAGTCCAGTGTGTGATATTATTGCCACCTCACCCACCCCCTTCAGTTTTAAAATGCCCATCCCCCTCTCCAGGAGGCCTGCACACTCCGGCCTTGATTTTCACAAAGACCCCGAGCTAGGGTTGCCTTAGTGGATAGGGGGAGGTGGGACAGATTGAAGACCCAGTCAGTGAGGAGGAGAGGTTGGACAGTAACAACTGGCCTGGTATCATTTCATTGTTTTAGGAAGAAGGCAGTCGCACATTAGAGTTGGTTAAGAGTGATCGGTGTTTTGGGACCAGAAATTAAGCTCTTCCTTTGTCTCTGGTGTTCAGTAATAAATATCTATTTCAGATCCTTCATTGGGCAGAGTGTGTCTGCAGGATTTCTTTCCCTAATATTGCAGACTACAGATAATAGCGATTAAAGATGGTCATAGTTAATTTCGATGGCACAGCACGTGGACGCAACATCCTACAGTTGAGACAAATATCTTGCATTTGATTAATAATACAAAGTGTTGTTTGTAATTCAGTAATGGTAACCTGATTGTAATACATACACACCGAGCAGAAAGTGGGCTCTAAAATATGACTCAAAATCTGTGTATGGTAGTGTGCTGGGTAGTGTCCCTGCCTCTGAGCTAGATCTCTGGATTTGATTCCAATTCCTGAACTTGTGTGGTAGTGCTCCAAGCTCTGGACTAGAAGGACTGGATCCAAGTCCTGCCTGTTGCAGAGGTATGTCCCAGCATGTCAGAACGGGCTGATGAACAAACACACAGGAGAACAATGGTACAGCTTTATGGGTATTGCTCAGTGAGTCTAGTGTCCCTACCTCCGGGCACAAAGGTCTAGGGGTAAATCCCACAGAAGTGTCTCATAATGCACCTGAACAAACTGATTAAAATGGATTTAGAATTGTGGCTTGATGGAGAAGGAAGAGGTATCAGTGTTGAATTTCTGAATTTAGGCCCAGGATGACTGAAAGTACAGCCATTCGTGTTGATTGGAGTCACATTTCGCAGCAGTAAAGGTTTATAAAATCAAAATGGCCATGGATAGGGTGAGTAGTCAGGGGTTTTTCCCCAGGTTCGGGGCGTCCAATACGAGAGGGCATTGTTTGAAAGTGAGAGGGGAAAGGTTTTGATGAGGCCTAAAGAACACCTTTTCACACAGAGGGTGGTGAGTGTATGGAATGAGCTGCCAGAGGAAGTGGTGGAGGCTGGTACAACTACAGCATGTACAGCATGTAAAAGGAGCATTTCCAGCAATTTCTGTATTTGTTTAAAAAAACATTCATTTTAACACAGGTATTCTGAATAAATTAAACATTTTATTTTTTTAATGACGCAGGGACATGTAAACATATTTCAAAGTGACCGAGACCATTTTCTGCTAAGGGTATGGCTCTGTGTATGTATGACAGCAGCAATGGTGCACCGACATGGAACAGGGAATGTGATGGGGACATAGTTTGGACAATATACAAGGAAAGCTCACATGGTACAGTTTGGGAGAGGATGGCATTACTGTGTGATTCAGCTCAGAGAGGGAGACAATGTAATCTGCCTGAGAAGGAACGGCCTCTTGCACACTCACTCCTTCATTGTTCCTCATCACAGCAATGTTTGCGATCTAAAATAGAACCTCTAAAGTCATCGTTACCATTCTTAATTGAATGGAATCCCTGCAGTGTGGAAACAGGCCTTTTGGGCCAACAAGTCCATATCCACCTTCCCAATCCATTTCCCTATATTTACCTCTGACGTATGTACGTAATCTAGATATCCCTGAACACTACAGATAATTTAGCATGACCAATCCACCGAACCTACACAGTTTGAGCTGTGGTAGGAAACTGGATCACCCATTAGAAGCTCACACAGACAAGGGGCGAATGTGCAAACTCCACATAGACAGTCACCCAAGGCTGGAATCAAACCCAATTCCCTGGTGCTGTGAGGCAGCAGTGCTAACCACCGTGCTACCCTTTGGGTGATCCCTAACCAGAATTCACTGGAATCTCCTCACTGCCTAAAGCAAAGGGAATTCAGCCAAATCCAACTCTCCCAGGATGTTGGTGAGGCCACTTTAAGAATACTGTGTACAACTCGGTTGTCTGCAGAAAATATTTATACAGATGACCCAGGACTGGAGGTTTGAGCTTCGGGGAGAGGTTGATTAGGTTGAGGCGTTTCCCCCTGGAGTGTAAGAGGCTGAGGGGTGACATTATAGAGCTGTATAAAATCATCAGGGGCATGGATATTCTGGTTAGCCACGTTCTGATCCCAGTATAGGGGAGTCCAGAACAAGAGAGCAAAGGTTGAAGGCGAGAGGGCGAATGATTTAGAAAGGACCTGAAGATAAATGTTTCACAAAGAGAGTGTTGTGTGTACAGAAATTGCTGTCAGAGAAAGTGGTCAAGTTGGGTACAACCACAGGAGGAATATTGGCCAAATGCTGGCAAATGGGACTAAATCAGATTTGATATCTGACCGGAGTGAACAGATGGACTAACGGGTCTGTTTCCGTTCTGCAGGGCTCTCTGCAGGATTCTATAAGAAGAATGATGAAAAATTCTTAAAGGACCTTTCAAGTGGGAAATCTCTTCACTAGAAGTTTTTATTGTGCCTCGATGTTCACATGGACTGAAAACTGCGTTAGTTAAATATTTGACAGGGAAGTGAGTCACGGATAATGGGACACAGACAGGAAAGTGGGGCTGAGTCCACAACCTGATCAGCCACAGTCTTACTGCCTGGTGGAGAAGGCTCAAAGTATCTAATGACCCACTCCTGCTCCTCAGTCCCATGTTTCTGTGTTCCATTCAGCCCCTCAAACCTGCTAGACAGGAGCGGTTGGAGGCTACTTACATCTATAACCTGATGCACAGAAACAGAGGAGACCATTCAGCCCTTCAAGACAGTCCCACACGCTTTGATGTGATTTGGGAAATGTAATTGGAAAACCCAGGCTGGGTATGAAAGAGGCCCCTCATCTCGCTTCACAAAATTTCCCCTCTCTGCAACTTGTGCTTCATTTGTTGGTCATATTATAGACCCAAATTCACTGAGAATATAGACAACTTACCTCACCCACAGATGACTCACAAAATCCTCTGGTCTCCTTGGCTGCAATATTCAGTAATTGCACATTCATGAAAATAACACCCACTAACTTTCCAATAACAGAATGTGAGTACATTAGAAACAGGGGCAGGTCGATCACTCCCCAAGCCTGCCTTGTCCGTCCCTGAGATCATGGCTGATATGCTCTTGGTCTCAAATCCTCTTTCATTCCCAATTCTTCATCGCCCTCAATTATCTGACAGGTCAATATCCATCGACCTTGTCTTGAAATACTTTCAGTCATCTAGCTCCCTGAACAGTGTTGAGAACAGAAATCCTGACATTCAATACCACCTGTTTGAAGAAAGCACTCGCTGCTCCTATATCATGGCTTCTTGATATGAACAAAAGAGGCTGACACAAGGGTTCAGGCAAAAATGACTGGCCCTGATATCAAGGCAGTGGTTAACTTCTGAAGCATCAAGGAACGTAACAAAACTGGACTTAATGGGAATCAGAGTAAACTCTCCAGTGTTTGGGGTCAAACATGGCACAATGGAAGATGTTCATATCTCAGTCATGTGGTCAGCTCTGTGGGAGATCCTCAGGGTAGCTTCCTCTTCACAAACATCTTTAGCTTCTTCATCAATGTCTCCCCGCCCCCACCCTCCCCACCATAAGATCAGAATGTGGGGATGGTCACTGAAGATTCCACAATGTTCAGAGGTTTGTTCCGGTAAAGTGTCTGTAACATTCATGTAACAGCACTGCCTGACGCTGCACATTGCCACAGTAAAACAAGAGTTCATTCAGCACCTCACTCTGGTTTCACAGGAATATGAGGAAGTCATTCAGACCATTGGCAGTATTGGAGAAGAACAGGGACAG
This sequence comes from Chiloscyllium plagiosum, assembly GCF_037043375.1. Lineage (NCBI taxonomy): Eukaryota > Metazoa > Chordata > Chondrichthyes > Orectolobiformes > Hemiscylliidae > Chiloscyllium > Chiloscyllium plagiosum. Next base: position 32,512,802 of record NW_028270186.1, on the reverse strand, counting down.
CCCATTCAGTGCCTACCGCATATAACTCAGGAAGAGAAGGAGTCTAGTCTGATGGACCACGCCAGAGGCCCTCAAAAATATTTGAGGGCGGTAACCTAGACTCTAATATTTTCATATTTTAAATGAAATGTAAACTGTCTGTTCCAGATGCAATGTGACTGGTCAAACTACTCGTTGTGAAGCAAAACATCATTTATTTAAACACGGAAGATAAAATGAAACCATGGAAAGGGAAATTTAGAATAACTTAATTCTATTGGCCAAGTTAACAGAATAATAGATCGTGGAGCTATTACTAATGAACTGTTCCAATACAGGAAAATCGCATAACCACAGCCCTTGGCAAAAAGGAATATTCAGACACAGAATGTCACAAATATTTCTCCAATCCAGGAATTAAAAACAGCAGCAAGAGAAAATTCAGAGAGTGTAGCAGCCAGGAGATAGTCACTGAAGCTTCCAACTCTATGGAGACCCCAATAGTTTCTGTTATTACTGAGAAAGCAAAACCCAGAGATCCTAATCTGTGAGAGCTGGCCACACCCACTCAGTCTTTATTAAAATAAACACAAGGCTTCCCTCGCTGTTTACTCAAGTGGTCTTAACTAGCCAGCTTGGTAACGATCATTCAATCTCTCTCTTAAAAGAAACCAGGACAAAATAACCTCTTAAAGCTGCAACATCATCACACTTGTCAGCACATCCAGCTGTCAAACAGGAACCAGGGGTAACCCAATCAGGCTCTTGGCCCTGTCCAAACAGACGATGAAGAAGCCATTCAATCCCTTGAGTCACTTACACAGGAACAGCAGGAGGCCATTCCCACCTCAGTGCACTTACACGGGGACAGAATGAGATAATTGATGCTGATCCTGATGAATGGCTTATGCCCAAAACGTCGACTCTCCTGCTGTGCGTTTCCAGCAAACCACTGTCTACTCTGATCTCCAGCACCCACAGTCCTCACTATCTCCTATAGATGCTCTAGTATGATGACCAAGTGGAGCAGAGGCTGCACAAACAGATTGTTCCACGCTGTTCCTCGTGAGGCCGTCGCTCATGATACACACTTAACGTGGTGTTCTAGTGGTGAGGAGGGAAGCCATATGTCTTGTGTGAAGTATCAGAAAGGCATCTTTCATCTCCGAGAAGACAGCCTGGTGTTTCTATGTAGGGCGGATGCTGGTGGGAATGGCTACCTGTTTCAGATGGAATGTATTGTGGCTGCTGTTAGGGATTGTGAGCAACATGGCGTTCAGTACGGGTTCACACACCGACTGCACAATAACGTGGGGAGAGTTAATTAAGACATATAAACTATTAGGAAAGTCACGTTAGACTGATTAATGGACTCTCTAAGTTCAAATAATGATGGTATTACTCATGTTGATCTTGTCTAGTGCACGTCCTGTTCAGTGTAACCTGAACGCCTTATTCTGTCCAAGCCTATTTCCACCCTATGATCTGCCAGTTCATCCTTACGATGACCTGCCTCCACTGCTCATAAATAAAGTGTTTCCCTGTACTGAGGTACGCGTGACAATAAATCAAATTAATCAATCCTGGGTAAAGTATGGAATTTCTCACCCTATCAATGTCTCTTTTGGAAATAAGTGATCGCTGCCACTCCTCATGTTTCAGCATCACCATTTCTTCGTCTCTCACAGCTCTACAGATTAAACACTCAGCTTCTTCACTCTATCCTCATGTTACTATCACCCGTATCTTTGGTAAGGAGATAATTTCTTACAAAGGAGATCAAATCTGCACAGAGTGCCCCAAATGATCTCTCAGCAAGGCTATATAATAGCAGGAAGATGGCTTTACTTATGTACTCGAATCATCTTACAATGAAGGACAGCATACCATTGACTGTACCCATTACTTACACAGGGTTTGATTCGGAACAGTCAGCACAGACTTGTGAGTTGGAGATCATGCTTCCCAAATTTGTTCGAGTTCTTTGATGAAGTGACCAAGAAAGTTGACGCAGGCAGAGCAGCAGCCATAGTCTCTATGGATTTCAGTAAGGCCTTTGATAAGTTTCCACATGGCAGGCTGCTCAGGAAGGTTACATCACATGGAATGCTGAGGGAAGTGGCCAATTGGATACACAGTTGGCTTGTTGATAGGAAGCAGAGGGTTTAGTGGAAGGGTGCTTGTCAGACTGGAGGCTGGGACCATTGCTGTTTGTTATCTATGACTTGGTTGAGAATGTACAAGATATGATTAGTAAGTTTGCAGATGACATTAAAGTGAGTGGGAATATGTTCAATGAGGAAGATTATCAGAAATTGCAGCAGGGCCGTAATCAGGTGGGAAGTGGGACGAGAAATTGCAAATGGAATTGAATATAGAAATGTGAGGTCTTGCATTATGGAAAATCAAATCAAGGTAGGAGTTTCACGGTGAATGAGAGGGCCTTAAGGGTTGTAGTGAGCAGAGAGACCTTGGTGTTCAGGTGCACTGTTCTCTCAGAGTAGAGTCACATGTAGAGAGGGCAGTGAAGAAGGCTGTTAGCACACTGGCCTTCATCAGGCAGGATATTGAGTATAGAGTTGGGAATTTATGTTGCAGTTACACAGGACTTTGGTAAGGCCGCACTTGGAGTATTGTGTTCAGTTTTGTCACCTTGTTATAGGGAGGATGTTATTAAACTAGAAAGAGTGCAGAAGAAATTCACAAAGACGTTGCCAGGACCCGATGGTCTGAGTTATAGGGAGATGTTGGACAAGCTATGACATTTTCCTTAGCGTGTAAGAAAATAAGGGTGTCCTAATAGAGCTATATAAGATCACCAGTGATATGAATAGGATCAATGCTCTCAGTCTTCTTCCAAGGTGTAGAGAATCGAGGACTGGATGGGATCAGTTTCAGGTTAAAGTGGAAGGAATAAAAGGGAACCTGGGGGGGGTCACTTCTTTTCCCAGAAGATGTGGTTGAGGGGGTACATTAACAATATATCAAAAGCATTTGAATAAACATGTGGATAGGAAAGGACTGGAAGGATATGGGCCAACTGCAGGGAAATGGGGTGAGCGTGAGCGGACATTTACCAAGTAGAGTTGAACCCCTATGTTAATTAAAGCCAAACACCCAGAAAAGCTCGTAATCTTTTAAAATATGAGCAACACAGATCTCCTACATTCCACTACTTAAACAAAAAATAACAAGTTAATTTCTTATATTTAATAGTGAATACTAAACAACAACTATTCTCAAATACACGCCCCTCTTTTCTTAGCTACTTAATATCTGACTCCAACTCTGTAAAAATATGCTGTTCCAACAACCCACGTAATAAACATTGCAATCTCATGACCACACAGAATCCATCTTCCCCGCTGTGTTCACTCTTCCAGCTGCTGATCTCCCTGGATCATTTTTTAAATATATTGCAAGTAGCTTTTAAATGGACATGTATATTTGATAGAAAGTGTTTGAGATGGCCAGTTAACACTCCTGCTCTACAGCAGTTACACTGCTGTTGGATGGCAGTGGCTCTCCCCTCTAGTGTTCAAAATGCTGGGATAATACACTCCCCATGATACAATAATTCTCATAATTTGATTGCTTTCCAGGTGTCCAAACAATAATATTCAAATTGCGTTGGCTTCTGGTATCCTGAGCGTTATTTAAACTATTTGGTTTTATTTGAATTGTTGTCAATACAGAAACCAAATCTCAGGTAACCATTTCCCAGCTAATGGTGACATGTGGAACAGAGTGACCTTTAGCTGGCATCTGTGGCTGTACTTTCTATTCAGCAAAACCCGTTCTGTCTGAAAGTGACGGGACATGCCTTCGGCGTCATAAGAACTCCATGCTTCAGAAAAAATAAACATGAACCAGCAGAATGAAAAAATGGTTTCATTTCTTTTCCTATAATTCTTAATCCCATTATTATGAATTCCAAAAGTATTAATCTCAGCCATACCATACATATTAATTCTGCACAAATATACGGCACTGCAATAAGTCAAATCTTATTGAAACTTTTTCCTTTAAATCTGGGATAACACATCTGCTATCACATTTTAGGACCCACTGCATGTACGTTTTGTAAGGTTAAATTCGGTAACATAAGACTCCAATGAAATAGTCTCATATTCTGTTCTTTAAATATTAAAAAATTGCGAGAGGGTTGTCGTTGTCCACAACCATCTCTGACAATTTGTTTGTCATAAAAACATCATAATATTGTGGTAAAAACAAAGCATGCAGATGCTGGAAACCAGATTCTGGATTAGTGGTGCTGGAAGAGCATAGCAATTCAGGCAGCATCCGAGGACAGGCAAAATCCTCGGACTGCCTGAATTGCTGTGCTCTTCCAGCACCACTAATCCAAACATCAAAATATTGTCAGTCCCGTGCGAAACTTAATCATTCTTTTACAATAAGGGAGATTTTGTATTTTTCTTCTGGTGGATATTGTTTTTTCCGACAAGTAGCTAATTGGCCATTCAATGCCAACATCATCTTGCTGTATCAATACTTCTCCGACACCTACACCCCTAGCATCAAATACAATTTTCATTTTTTTCAAAATATTTGGTGCAGCTAAAACTGGAGCGATGATTAATCCGGCTTTAAAATTCTCTAATGCCTCCTGGCATTGTTCTGTCCACCACAATACTGTGTTCTTCTTTAATAAATCCATCAGGGGTGCCAATATGCTGCTGAAGTTTGCAATAAACTTCCGATAGAATCCACTCAGTTCCAAAAATCGAAGCACCTCTTTCTTCGAGGATGGTCGTGGAAATTCATCAAAGCCGTTCGTCTTTGTGTTCCGTGGGGTCAACCTTCCATGTCCAATGTAATGTCCCAAGAACATCACTTCTAACTTCGCGAATTCTGTTTTCTTTAAGTTTATTACCAAGTTTGCTTCTTGCAATCATTCAACATGCTCTGCCAAATATAACACGTGAGCTTTCATTCACTTGCTAAAGATCACTACATCATACAGATACACTGCACAATTTATTCAGCTGGCCATAACTCTGTTCCGGAGTCATCAATGTTTCTGGAGCATTATTCATTCACATGACAGTTTCTAGCATTTTTGTCATATCCAGTACCTTTACCAGATAGTTTAACTGACTCAACATTTTTTTAAGTTGAAAGGGGCCACTAAACCTGGCTTTGAAGGGATTTCCTACCACTGCTGGCAATACAAATATGTCATCCCCACGGGAAATCGTCAAAGATTCAGCTTTTTTATCTGTCACCTGCTTCATTCGATTCATTATTACTCCCACCTACATCTTCTTATCGCCTCCCCAGTGACCCTCCCACAGGCCCAGCTGCTACGCTCATATTTATCTTTCAGCCCCATTGTCCCCCCACCACATTCCTGATATTCGATTGTTCTGCTTTTCGGATGCTGCAAGATCTGTTGTGCTTTTCCGGAACCTCACTTCTCAACTATGAGAGACTGAGCAGATCCCATATCTCACAAAATTATAACTTCTTGTCCTTCTCCCCCTGATCTTTCTGAGTAAACGTTATCTGCAGAGGATAACGATCAGGTATATAGCGATCAGGTACTGACTCCATACCCAGCCCCTGCCTTGGCTGTATACTCTCCTGCAGCTCCTCAGCTCTACTTGGGGTCTCCTTTACCAGTTTCACTAATGCCACTGGGCTTAGCCTCTTCTCCCACATCTTTCCCCAAAATGCCTTCCTTCAACTACCATCACAGTGTGTCCTACTTACTGCAGTGAAAACACCTTTTCCCAGCGCCCTTCTTAAACCATCGGCACTGTCATTTTATGTATTACATTGCCTTATACTGAGAACACCTGAGGCCTTTCACCGCCTTTCAATCCCTTTGGGCTTCTTTTTTCACTTGTGGTAAACTATTGTGCGCTACTGTTCGCTTTGTAATGTGTGAACTTCCCTTCTCCCAATTTCTATCCCTCATCGCATGAAAATTCTCCCGGAAGCTCAATTTCATCTCATGCACCAACGCATATTTACCTGCCATTTTTGCCGCGCTTCTCACTTCTTGAACTTCCTGTTCGTGCACATGAAATCTTACCATCTCTGGAAGTGAGTCTTTAAACTTCTCCAGCAGAATAATCTCCCTTCGAGCCTCACAGGTCTTACCTATTTTTAAATCCAACACCCATCTATCAAAATGACTGTAGTTAATTCTTTCAAACTTAACATAAGTCTGACCAAGGTCCGTCTCAATTTTTATGAACCTCTGTCTATGTGCTTCTGGTACCATTTCGTAGCCAATCAGAATAGCTAATTTGACATTTGCATAATCTCTTGAACCCCCATCAGACAGCGCTGCACATGCCTCACCAGCTGTGCCCACCAGCTTAGTCTGAACTAGCATTACCCGCAAGTTCACTGGACACGTCATCTGCCGAGTTATTTTTTCAAATGAAATAAAAAAGGTTTTGACATTTTTCTCACCGAAATATGGCAAAGTACTAACATTGTTGTATATATACCGATGTTCTCCCTTCATCTCCATCCTGTTAATTTAACTTTCTTGTCTAATTCACAACTTCTAAATCTCAAATACTCTCTCTCTTTCTTTTTCCTCTCCTTCTCTTTTTTCTAACTCTGTTTCTTTATCTTCTAACTTCAGTTGCCATATTTGCAATTTAAGTTTTTTCTAACTCGATTGCACTTGTCTGTTTCTCTGATACATTAATGTGCTTGACCAACTACATTATAATTTCGGCTTTCCTTCTGTCCGTGGTTAAACCCAATTCCAACCTATTTGCTAATTCTAATAAATGTCCTGCTTCTGTCTTTCTCAACTTTCTTGGCAAATTTGGGAACCTCTTTACTAATGTTAAGAGCCATTTCCATCAGTTTTAATTTAAACAACCACCAGTAAACAAAATTAAACAGATTTTATTTGAAGAACTAGGTCACTAATTGCAACGTGTTGGAATTTGCTGGGACATTTTGTACCCGAAATCTGTTCAAATCTACCCAAGTCCCTTATGGCAGGGCCCCGAACTATGAAGACATCTATGTCGAGTACTTCTGTTAATTAAAACCACAAACCCAAAAAAGCTCACCTCACCTCGTAATCTGTTATACATGAGTGACAAGAACTCCCAAATTCCACTAATAAAATAAAAATAACAGTTTACATGTATGCAAGTTAGCTCGCTGTGCTTGAAGGTTTGTTTCCTGACGATTCGACACTATGTCTAATTAACATCATCAGTGAGAGGCTCTGCTGAAGCGCTGCTGGTATGTCGTGCCTCTCTATTTATAGGTCTTGGGTTCTTAAGATGGGTGATGTCATTTCCAGTTCTTTTGTTTTACAAGGAAAGGTAGATAGGATCTAAATTGCTGTGTTTATTGACGGACTTCTGGTCAGAATGCCATTCCTCTAAGAACGTCCTTGCATGTCTTAGTATGTGCGTGCGTTGTCCCAATCAAAGTAGTGCCCTTCTTTGTCTGTATGTATGGAACATAGTGATAATGGGCCATGTCTTTTGGTGGACAGTTGGTGTTCATGTATCCTGGTAACACGACAACAGGACAGTTTCAATGGCGGACAAATGATTTTATACACACTGTTTAATTAATGTGTGTGTGCAGATATGTAACATTTTTCATATGTGCACAACACATTCTAAATGAACAACGGAGACACAGTTAACGAAAAGTGATGCATATGATGTCTAAAATTTATAAAACATTAAAACATCATTTGATTCTCATCTAAAATGATATGTTCCCCTTCCCTCAACGTTCCGTCCTTTTCTGGAAATCTCCAGTCCAATCTCTCATTCTTATCAGGATGTGTATTATAAATTCTTGCTTCTGGTGTCCCAGGTTATTTCAATTAATCCTCTTTCTACCAGAATTCAATATATTGGCCTGTTGGGTTCTTTCCAAAGCTAGTGTCTGTCATATTATTGGAGATGACATTTCTGGCATCAGACTCAGCATTTGAACATATTGCTCTGTTGTACATGTACTGTACAAAGGACCACAGCACACGGATGTTTCCAAAACATTGGGGATGTTCTACTACTTCTTTTAATAATCTAGTTTTCTCATATTTCACATGTCATCATCTATATCCCCTCTCCATCTCTTTCTCTCCTTGTAGCGAGTTAAGAAATTTACCAATTATTCTTTGCGTCCCTTCTCTTAAAGTTCCTTCTTCAGGTTTATATCTATTGCTCTCTTCTTGATGTAATGTGATTATAATTGAGCAATGTAACTACAAAGACATTTGGAAGGAGCTGGTCACAGTCAAGTGGAAGGAGAACTGAGCAGGGCAGACCATGCAACAACAAAAGCTGGAATTTCTGGAGATATTTTGGAGGATATCAGATATTCTCCCAAAGGAGATGAAACATACTCATGGCAGGACAAGGCAACTATGAGTAGTAAGGCATCAAACCAAAAGAGGAAACATACAATGTGGTGAAGATGATTGGGAATCCAGAGAATTCATTGGCTCTGAAACATCAGAAGGCTGACATCACTGACACTGCAGAGCTCTTAATCATGGTCAGGGAGAGAAACAGAGGGAAAGGCATTCACTTTAAACACAGAAGATGGTATTACTAAGGAAAAAGATTCAGATGAATTAAACAATTGAACTAAAATGATTTAATTGGTTTTGCAGAATGTGTCAGATTGAAGGCATGACCCGGGGAGAGACCCTCAGCAGAATGAAAGTATGAAAATGGAAGTGTTACCACATTGGAAACCAGAGTAGGTCACTGAGTACATGGCTGATGGGTGAATGGGTCTCGTTGTGAACTAAGTGACAGAGAGCAGAATTGCATTGCAGATATTGCAGCTCAAAACTGCGTATTTATGTAGTGCTGCAGACTACAACAGCAGGAGAAGCAGAACAGCATTCAACCACAACCTGTAACTTTTAGCCTCGAATAATTTCCTCAGTCTGCCATTGCCATCAATACGATCTATGTTTCAGTAATGACTGTGGGTGAACATGACTGGATCAGAACCACGTAAACCTAAACCTGATGCGAACCCATTAAAGCTACAACACTTGACTAACAGATCTGATCGAAGCTCCGCAATCCTGTCACGTTCTGTCATAAATGGTGGTGAATGATTAAACAAATGACTGGAGCAAAGGGATCCACAAATATCCCCATCCTCAGTAATCAAACAGCTCTGCACATCAGTGTAAAAGACCAGGATGTGGTAGCTGCACCAACCTCAGCCAGAAGTGTTGGGTTGATGAACCACCTCACCCTCGCCATGATACCAACAGAATCACAGATGACAGTCTTCAACCAAGTCAATTTGCTGTACGTGACATGAAGAAACAGCTGAACACAGTACGTACGAAAAAGACAATGGTCCCTGACCCCATTCCTGCAATACAACTGAAGACTTGTGCTGCACAACAAACCGTGTCTCTGGGGAAGCTGTTTCATTCCAGCTCCAACTCTGACATCGCTCTGGTAATGTGGAAAATTACTCAAAAATATCCAGTTCCTAAGAGAATTATAATTACAATCTGAGCAGTTACCTCCCCCTCAGACCCACCACGACAGTCAAATTGGTGTGAGTTCTTTTTGACAGAGTTATCAAACAGCACAGAAATAACCTGCTCAGTATGATTTCAGATAGATCCCCATGTCGAGATGGTGCTACTGTGGAAAGGTCACTGGATTACTAATCCAGACCAGGCTAATGCTCTGGCAGCTGGTGGAAGTTAAACACAATTGACAAAATATTAAGATGCAAAACCTGGTGTCCGTAAAGGTCGATTGTACACACCAATTTGCTTCACAAATGTACTTTCAGAAAGTGAATCTCCCGTGCTTTCCTGGTCTGGCCTAAACGTGACTACAGACACACAGACATGTGGTAAACATTTCAATGGTCTCTGATTCCGCCAACCAGGACATTCTATTGCATCAAACTGTTCCGAGGTCTAAAGGATAAAACCAGAAAGAACACCCGGGCCCAGCCTCAGTATCGGAAAAGGCAATGAGAAACACAGTCCTGTTGACCTCCTTCATAATATCTGAGAGTTTGTGACAACATTTACAGACTATATAGAAACATCGGGAATGGAGTAGGCCATACAACACATTGAGCCTTCCCCATTACAGTTCATGTTCAAACATCTCCTCAACGCACTATTCCCACACACTGTACACGGTTAATGTGTTTAACCGTGGGAAGTGATAAAGTGGGAAGTGCAGTAGTCCATTTGGTCTGTCGAGTTTCCTACCCAATTCAATATAATGATACCTGACCCTTTATTTCCATATCGTTCTCCTTCTCTCCCACCATTCCTTTACTGTCTCTACGCCCGTATTTATATTCAGTGTCTTGGCTTCCAGGTTCGAGTACATTCCCCAGGTTCACCAGACGCTGTGGGCAGACATTTATTGTCATCTCATTGCAGAATGGTCGGTCTGTACCTCATACTGTGGACCCTTGTTTTAGACACCCGAGCCTGGGGAATTATTATCCCTGCTTCCAATCCGCCTCACCCTGTCAGAGCTTTATATATCTCACTGAGATCTCCACCCATTTTCCTAAACCCCATGGAATACAGGCCCAGTCGCCCCAAACTCTGCTCCCACAACAAGCCTGTCATCACAAAGATCCGTCTGGTCTTCCTTCACTGCAGTCCGTCAATGTCAGGTTTGTCCTATATTAGGTACTGAGACCAAACCTGCACACAATAATGCACAGTGGTTGAGACGGTGTCTCAACAACACTCTGTACAGCTGCAGTTAGACACCCTTACTCCTGGATTCAAATCCCCCTGAAATGAAGGTCAGAACATCATTGATCTTCCTAACTGCTTTCTGTTCCTGCAATATTGCTTTCATTGACTGCTCCACAGGGAGATCCAGATCCTTTGCAATGTTACAGCTCCCTACTTGGTGGGTCTATGTTCACTGGGCAGCGTGTGAATGCCATTCCCAGTATTGACTTCTGGCTTCAGACCTCACTGTGCTGCAGGGACCTCGGAGGTCTGCGCAGAAAGAAACAACAAAAAGGAGCATATGTCGCTTTTTAGATCAACATGTTTCAAACAATCCCTTTTCAAATGAAAAGCTGCCAATCTCTTGTTCCCACCAAAGGGCACACCGTCATCTCTACCCATGTTGCTCTACATCTGCCACATATTTGCCCATTCACTCCACTTGCCTTAGTCACCTTAAAACTTTTTTACAACCTCCTCACCCACTCACAATGCAACATCCTTTAGTTTTCTCAGCAGGTTGTGATATATTGCATTTGATTCCCACAACCACATTTTAATGGATATTGTGAACAGCTGGTACCCGAGCACCGATCCCTATGATACCTCAGCAACCTTCCTCTGTTAAAAAATAATCTGTTTTTTCAATTTATTTATTTCGTGAATCTGGGTGTGACTGGCTGGACCAGAATTTATTGCCTGTCCCTGGTTGCCCCTTGAGAAGGTGGTGGTGAGCTGCCTTGTTGAACCGCTGCAGCCCACTGTGGATTCAGTGATGGTAACACCAATGAATGCCAAGGTACGGTGGTTAGATTGTATTTTAGTGGTGATGGTCACGGTCTGGCATTTCTGTGACGTGAATATTACTTGCCACTTTTCAGCCTGGATACTGCCCAGATCTTGTTGCATTTGGACATGGACTGCTTCAGTATCCTAGGAGCCACAAATGTTGCTGAATATTGTGCAATCATTGGTAAACATCCCCACTTATGACCTTAGAATAGAGGCAATGTCATTGATGAAGCAGCCCTGAGGATGTTTGGGCCTAGGCCACTGCCCGAGGGACTCCAACAGACTTGCCCTGGAGCTGAGTTGACTTGCCTTTATCAACCATGACCATCTTCCTACGGGTCAGGTATGAATCTAACCAGCGGGGAGTTTGCCCCTGATACCCATTGATTCCAGTTTTGTTTACGCCCCTTGATGCCACACTTGGGAGAAGACAGCCTTGTTTTAAAGGACTGTCACTCTCACCCCACCTCTGGAATTCAGCTCTTTTGTCCATGTTTAACCAAGGTAAAGAGGTCAGGAGCTGAGTGGCCCTGGTGGGACCCAAACTGGGTGTCATTGACCAGGTTACTGCTGAGGAGGTGCAGCTTGAAAGCACTGAGACATTCCACCACTTTACTGATGGTCGAGAGTAGACTGATGGAGTGGTAATTGGCCGGATTGGATTTGTTCGACTTTTTATGTACAGGAGATACTTGGGGTAATTTCCCACGTAATCGGGGAAATGTAATTGTGACGGTATTGGAACAGCTTGGTGAGGGCAGTGACAAGGTCTGGAGAACAACTTTTCAGTACTATTGACAGAATGTTGTCAGAGTATGTCCCCTCTGGTGTATCCAGTATCTCCAACTGATTCTGGATATCGCGTGGAGTTAATCAAATTGGCTGATGGCTGGTAACTGGATTGCTGAGGACCACTGGAGGAGGCTGAGGTGCATCATCCACTCAGCACTTCTGACTGAAGATTGTTGTGAATGCACCAGCCTAATCTTATACACTGAAGTGCTGGACTTTTCCATCATTAAGGATCGGGATACTCGTGGAATCTCCTCCTCCAATGACTTGTTTAATTGTCCATAACTATTCTCATCTAGAACTAGAAGGACTGCAGAGCTTAGATCTGATCCGTTGCTTGTGGGATCACTTAGCTTTGTCTATCACTTAGTGGGTATGCTGTCGCACAAGTTGTCCTGTTTGGTGACTTCATCAGGCTGACACCTCATTGTCAGGTATGCCTGGTGCTGCTCCTGCCCTCCTGCACACTCCATTGAACCAAGGTTGGTCCTCTGGTTTGATGGTAATTGTTGCCAGGCCATGAGGTTGTGCTGGAGTACAATTCTGCTGCTATTGATGACTTGTAACATGTTATGGAAACCCAGATAGATCTGTTCGAAGTCTGTCCCAGTTAGCATGGTGATAGTGCCACCCGTGCTGGTGGAGCTTATTCTCAATGTGCAGGTGTGACTTTATCTCCACAATGACTATGCAGTGGTCACTCGTAACGATAATGTAATGGACAGATACTTCTGCAATTGGCAGATTAGTAAGGCTGTGGTCAAATATGGCTTTTCCCTCTTGTGGGTTCCGTCACCATCTGCCATAGACCCAGTCTATCTGGCATATCCTTTAGGACTCGGCCAGCTCAAGCAGGAATTCTGCTGCTGAACCACTCTTTTTGTGGACATTGACATCCCCAACCCAGAGTACATTTTGTGTCTTTGCCACCCTCAATGCTTCCTCTAGTGTTGGTCAGCTTGGACGAGTACTGACTCATCAGTTGGGAGAGGCTGGTACATAGTAATTAGCAGGAGGTTTCCTTTCTCATGTGTAAACTAATGCCATGAGTCTTCCTGGGATACAGTTCACTGTTGTGGACTCTCAGAGCAATTCCCTTCCAACTGTATGCCACTGTGCCACCATGTCTGCTTTGTCTGTCCTGCTGGTGAAACGGTAGATATCCGGGAAAGGTGATGGGGTGTCTGGGACATAGTCATACTCACAGAATCAGACCTTAAATACCAGGTCAGGCTGTTGCTTCACGTGTCTGTTTTTTTCTATTCACTGTTTCCTGCCAGCTGTCCCATTCTAGAAACCTGGCCATATATTCGCCCCAATCCACTAAGATTTGATTTTTGCAAACTATGCTGGGAGATTTATCAACATTTTTCTGAAAATCCACGTGTTTTACATCCATTGTTTCTCTTTCATTTGTCTCCCCGTCCGTTTCTCAAACATAATTCCCATTTCATAAATCTATGTTAGTGTTGTCTATGACCATTACTTTCAGTCCCGTTAATTTCTCCCAAACAATTTACTTACTATATTCTGTGTTTCATGTACTATTTCGTTTTCCCACACCTTACTTGGTTGTCCTGGTATTGTCAGAAAGTTCTGTGAAGACAGAACTGAAGTTGTGGATTCATAGTTTTGCCATTTCCCGGTTGCCCATTCTCCATTCTCTGGTTTCAAACATGGAAAAAAATTGCACTGTTTTTTCATACTGCTCACATTGATATAATTTGACAAGCTATAACAGTTCATTCTTATAATCTTTGTGAACATTATCTTCAGAAACCCACCACTTCATGTCTTAAGCTGCTCAGCTCCACATCATACACTCACAGAAGCATAGTTTCTGTACCAACAGAAATACAGCACGATCTATATTAGTCCCACTTTCCAACACCAGGCCCATAGCCTGGAATGTTAAGAAACTTCCAGGTACGTTTAACGGTTGAGAGGTTAGCCGTGATAACTCCCCTCTCATGAAGTTCATTTCAGACCTCAACACACTCTGGGTAAAAAAGGTAATCTTTAAATCCTCTCTGAACCTCGAACCCTTCACTTTTAGATTAGCTTTCTTACAGTGTGGAAACAGGCCTTCGGCCCAACAAGTCCACACCTCCCCGCAGAAGTGCAACCCACCCATACCCTTACATTTGCCCCTTACCTAACACTACGGGCAATTTAGCATGGCGAATTCACCTGACCTGCACATCTTTTGTGGCTGTGGGAGGAAATCGGAGCACCCGGAGGAAACCCACGCAGACACGGGGAGAACGTGCAAACTCCACACAGTCAGTCGCCTGAGGCGGGAATTGCACCCGGGTCTCTGGCGCTGTGAGGCAGCAGTGCTAACCACTGTGCCACCGTGCCGCCCACTTTAAAAGTGTGCTCCCTGGTTCTTGACCCTCTGTCTAACAGGAAAACCTGCTGTCTATCCACCCTGTCCATTCCCCTTGTTAACTTATCCTTCTGAATCACATCCCCCGCAGCCTCTCTGTCCAAAGTAAACAACCCGAGCTTATCCAGCCTCTCTCCATAGCTGATATGCTCCATCCCAGGGATCATCCTGGTGAATCTCCTCTGCAACCACTCCAGTACAATCACATCCTTCCTGTAATGTGGCTCCCAGAACGACATACAATACTCCATCATGGACTAAACCAAGCCCTGTATAGCACTTATAATCTACACCCTGATTAATAAACGCTACACCCAAGGTTCAATTTTTAGCTAGTCCAATACCCTGTTCGGTCACGTTCAGGCATGTGTGGAGAAACACCCTGTGAGCTTCCTAGTGTGCTGCCAATCATTGTGTACACCCCATGTCTGGTTCCTCCTTCCAAAGTACATCACCTCATATTTATCAGTGTCACATTCCATTTGGCATTGATCTGCCCATCTGATCATTGCACTTGTATTTTCCTGTAAAATCAGAACTTCCTCCTCACTGCCAACCACCCGGCCAATCTTTGTTTCAAACACAAACTTACTTATCACAACTCCCACCCTCCACCCACCCCCTCCCACTCCCCCTCCAGATTCACATCTATACCATTTATGAATGCTACAAATAATAAGGGACACAGCACTGATCTCTGTGGTACACCAGGGACACTGGTCTCCAGTCACACAAACAGACTTCTCCCAGCACCCTCTGCCTTCTGACACTAAGACAATGTTCGTTGTAACTTGTCAAGTTATCCTTGATATTGTGAGATTTTACATTATTTTTCCAATTTTCCATGTGGAACGTTGTCAAAGGCCTTGATGCAAAACTAAAGAAGCGACCTTCTCAGGCTAATTCAATCAAATTCATTAGCTGTGACTTCACTCTGATAAAGTCCTGATGATTATCCCTGATCAAGCCTTACGATTCTGATTGGACTTCGATTTTCTCCTTCTCTATTTTCTCCCGTAGTTTCCCGAACAGTGATCTAATACTTGCTCATCTGTAGTTACCTTGGCAAATATCTACCACGCCTACTGTGAAGTGGAATCATATTAGCTACTCTCCAGTCCTCTGGCACCTCCCCTGTGGTCAGATTCCAATTAAAATTTTTTCCCTTGACTCCAACAGTGTCCTGCGGATTTGTTCAATTTTATACCAGACAAAGCCTCAAACCCCTGCTCGTATTTTACATCAATCTCTTCAAGAGCTTTCCGGTCCATCTTCTTGAATTCTGTACCTGCATCCTCCTTCTCCCAAGTAAAACAGCTGTGATGTGTCCATGTACCAATGTTCTCCGAGTTGACGCACTGATTGCCCCTTTGGTTTCTAATGGACACTAACTGTTTGCTGATTATTCTGTTCTACTTGTCCGTGTAGAATACCGTGGGATTCTCCCTAATATCGCCTGCTTGCACTTCTCCATGTCCCTCTGTTATTCAGTCCCCTCTATGTTCCTAAGCTTCTAAATTTCACTACAATCACCTCTCATCTTTTGAAACTCGAGATCACAGACTGAGTTTCCCCATCAGACAATCTTGCCATTTTATGGATTAGTCTGGAGAATACCTTTTGGAGTTCCTCTGTAGTCAGTATATTCTATCTTAGTTTGGGACTCCAAGTGGTACGCAATACTCGAATTTCAGTCTCAGCAACACTCTATGCAGCTGGTGCATGACATCTTCTATATGGCAATTACATGCACATGAATGTAAATCTAATTGTTCGTTTCCTATTTGTACGCGTTCTTCCCAATTGATTTCAGTTTAACTTTTCTTATGAAGTTAGTGGGAGAGTTCTTAAAAAAGATCCTCCTGAATATCCAACCATACGTTATCCATTAGCTCCGCGTTGCCTACGTCCACAAGAATCATCTTCAAACCGTTCCAAAAAATGTTTGCCACGTATGGTTTTCGTTTCATCGATGCATGATCATCCTCCTCAGCTTTCCCATTACCTTCTGTATATCCGGTAACACGTTCTTTGTAATTCAGCCCAGGAGACACCCGACCGCGGATTACAAGTTAACTGATCTGTAGTTCACCACTCTCCAACTTCATCCGTTCTTAAACTGTTGGATAACATTTATAACTTTTGCCATATACAAATTGGCTAAATATCGTTCAGGAATATATTGGAAAATAACATGAAAATTCGCAATGCAATCAATACGTCTATTGCTGCTTCCTCTGATATTCTTGTATGAAGTACATCTGATCTGTCAGATTTACAAATACTCAATCCAGTTTTCTTTTCAAAGATGACCTCAACACTGATAAGAATGATCTTTAACTTTACTTACGCAAGTCCCATGGTCACTTGGTATTTCTGGGAGAATTTCTGGATATTCTGCCTTGAAGATAGACACAAAGAAACTGTTTCTTTCCCCTGTGATTTCTCTGTTCTCTACAATAAATTACCCTGCCCGCACGCATACGGTTCCATATTTGACCTTGTTTTTACATTAGTTTCATACACTGATGTACTTTTTTATTAGCAGTCTTTATTTTTTTAGCAGTCTTTATGTTTTTTTAGCAGTTTGTATGTTTTTCTTTTGTTTGCATTCTGTTTCGCTTTTTGATTTCCTTCTCGGTTTCTTGGTCATCCGTTGCTGGGTCCTACATTTCTCTGAATCCACTGGCTTACTACGACACTTGGCATTTTTCTAAGCTGCTTTCTTTGACCTAATAGGTAGGTAAAGGTGAGGTTGAAGGGGTTAGGTCGGAGAGGAGGGTGGACCAGATTTATGGAAGGAAGATGAACACATAGAAACGTTCAAAAGGGGGGAGTGTGCTGAGTTGGAAGATTGGACTGGGATAAAGTGGAGATATGGGAAATGGGAAAACTGGCGAAATCTACATTAATCCCCTGTGGAGGGTCCCAAGGCAGAAGAACAACCTTTCTCCATCCATGCTTCGGGCGGTTAGGGTTTGGCGATGGAGGAGGCCAGGACTCTGATGTCCTTGGCAGAGTGGAATGAAGAGTTAAAGTGTTCAACCACAAGGTGGTGGAATTGGTCAATGTGGCTGTTCCAGCGATGTTCTCTGAAATGATCCACGTGTGTCTCGCCAATGTGGAGAAGACCACACTGAGTTTAAAGGATGCAGTAGATGAGGCGTTCTGTCTCCCTTCATCACCTATCACTTTCAACACCACCTTCATCTACCTATCGCATTCCCAGCTACCTGCCTCCTGCCACACCCCCTTCTCATTTAACTCTCAGCTCCCTTGACCCAGAAGCCTCATTCCTGATGAAGGGTTGTGCCCGAAACGACAATGCTCCTGCTCCTCGTACGCTGCCTGACGGTGCTTTTCCAGCGCCACTGATCTCCAGCAGCTGCAGTGCCCACTTTCTCCTCACACCTTCAGGGTTTGCATGATTCAGATTTATAACAGTTACTTCAAATAAAACAAAAAGTACCGTGTACTCAAACAGCATAAAAGAAAACCAATGCATTGTGGTCACTGTTCCCAAAAGGCCCTTTTAAAGTAAAGTTTTCAATTAGCTTTTCTGATCATCCAACATCAATTTCTAAATAACCTGATCTCTAGCTCTGTGCTCAACAAAATGTTAATGCCAGCTATCTAACACATGCTCATGAAATCCATTTTTCCCAGCATTAGCATTCAGTTTGGTTAACACAGTTTAGATATAATGGAAACAGTACATTATTACTGCAGTAGTCACAATTGTGTATATCTCATTTTCCTGTTTTATAACCTGCCCAACATTTGTATTGCAGCTTTCACTTTGATATATAACCCCCATCAATGTTTCCTGCTCCTTGCTGTTTTTACGCTCCACCTTACAAGATTCTGTAGAATCTGAGTGACGTGGACTTTGGGGAGATTAATGGTAGAGATAATCTTGCCACATCATCTATGATCTTCTTAAGCATCATCGTGACATTTTCTCCAGATCTCCCGTTATGCTGATGGAGTAGAGAAGGACAATGATCGTTCAACAATGCTCTACATTTCCTCCAGAGAGCTGAGACAGCTCTAACCTGGGTTGGAACCTTACAGCAGGCTGGTAAAGCATTGCTGCTGCTGTACAGGACCTTAGTGAGATCACATCTGGAGTAGTGTGTACAGATTTGGTCTCTTCGATGAAGAAAGGATGTTATTATCTTGGAAGCAGCTCAGAGATGGTTCCCTCAACTGATTCCTGCAACAAAGGTGCTAACTCATTACGAAAGGAAGATCAGGTTGACCCAGTAGCCATTGGAGTTTACAAAAATGAAAGAAGATCTTATTTCAACATAGATGACAGGAAGGAGTCAACAACTGAAGCGAATTACACAGATAATGGAGGAATCCATTCCGTTCTCCAGCCTGTTACACACGAACAACAGAAGGATATTCAGGCCTTTGACCCTGTTGCACCAGAATAGGACGAGGCTGT
Organism: Chiloscyllium plagiosum; assembly: GCF_037043375.1. Classification (NCBI taxonomy): domain Eukaryota; kingdom Metazoa; phylum Chordata; class Chondrichthyes; order Orectolobiformes; family Hemiscylliidae; genus Chiloscyllium; species Chiloscyllium plagiosum. The sequence goes on along the minus strand of NW_028270186.1, from coordinate 32,493,677 downwards.
TCAGCCCCTGGAGCCTGATGTATATTTACAGGAGGAGGCCAATCGGCCCCTGGAATCTACAACACTGGCCCCAGAGTAGGCCATGCTGCACCAGTATCCTATTACACAGCAACAGGATCAGTCCATTCAGCCTCCTCAAGTCTGTAACATAGGAACTGAAAGCGGTCACACAGTGACTGGATATTTGTTACACTGGGATAGCAGGAAGCCATTCATACCCACCGAGTCTGTTGCAAGAGAATTGGATAAGGATAAAAACTATTTGAGACTTATTTCATGAGAAAGGAGGAGGTAATTCAGACACGTGTCTGTTTTATGGGAACAAGACAAGACCAATCGCCATCTTAGTTCCATCTCTGGGATACATGAGGAGACCGTTCAGTACGTACACCTTTTATGGAGAAATATGAGAAGACCCATCAGCCCATCAAAATGTTGCACAGCAACGGGAAGTTTCCATAATCCCCCACTCCTCTAACGCATCAACAGGGGGTGGTCATTCTGGCCTTGGAGATGATAACATGGGAACGCCAGAAATACTTCATCCCATCGATTTTGTACACCAGCGGGAGGATGGGTCCAGTCAGCCACACACACCACTTATGCAGCAAGTGGAGAACATCTCTTAAAACCCTTTTGCCAATCAAACAGGAATTCAAAGAAAACGTAAATGTTTTAGAAAGGGAAGAACTTATAATAACTGCATACATTAGGGAGTAAAATGTAACAATAAATTATTGTAATTTAAGGCAAATTATTAGAATCCGTTGTTGTGGACATTTGCAAAGGTAAACCACAATTCATCGGAGTCAACGTGGTTTTACAAAGGATAAATCATGATTGAAGTGTTTTCTTGAGTTATTCAAAGATGTGACAAACAAGGTGAATAGTGGGAATCCTGGAAATGGAATATATCTGGTCTTCGTGAAGAATTCAGATACGTCGCTTCTCCAAAGAGTGCGTGGTAAGATCAGACAGCATCGGTTTAGGAGTAATTTATTGGCTTGGATGGGGGATTGGTTAATCAACAAAATGCAGTCAGATGAATTAATTGTGTGATTTTCTATTAGAAAATGCAATTTGTTGGGTGCCATAGATTTCAGTTCTCATGCTTCAACCATTTGTGATCGACATTATTACTCGGTTGACGGGATAGAAAATGCTATAGCTACATTTTCAGATGACACTAACATTGGTGGGAAATTACATCGGAATGATGATGCAAGAGATTTAAAAACTATATGTATAGATTGGGTGAATGGGCAAACATTTGGCAATGAAACTTAAAGTGGATAAATATGGGGTTATTCAAGTTGGCCAACCTAATAAAAAGGCAAATTATTATCTAAATGGAGAGAAACTTCAAAGTGCTTAAGTGCAGAGGGATTTGGGTGCCTGCTTGCATATCACAGCAAACTTACTTGCGGGTACTTGAAGTAATGAGGAATGCAAGCATAACTTGAGCGTTTATTTGTAAAAGGATAGAGTAGAAAGGTTGCTGTAGCTATGCAAGGCGTTAGTGAGGCTGCAACTGGAGGACAGTTTGGGTGTCCTGCAGAATGAGGTATTTCCATTGGAGGCAATTCAGAAGAGCTTCATCAGATTGATTCCATATTTGATGTGTTTGTCTTATGAAGAGAATTGAGCAGTTCAGGCCTATACTGTCGAGTTTATAAAAATGAAATGAGATCTCATTGAGGTCTGTAAAATGCTAAACGTAATTGAAAGTGTAGATGTGGAGTGGATATTTTTTCATGTGGCGCAATCTCCAACAAGAGACTACAGTTTTAGGATTGAGAGATGGCAGGGAAGTGGAACAGAGGCCGCAATGACATCAGTCATGATTGTATTCCATAGCAGAGCATTTTCGAAGGGTTGGATTCCTGACTGATTCTCCTTGTTCATATTCAGCTTTATGGCTGTGTTACACAGTAATGGGGTAGAATTATGTATCAAACAGGAAGCAGGCACTCCGGATAAATCAGTCTAAATCAGTTTGACACAACGTCGCCAGAGGAGTCACACAGTGACCAGTGCTGGGTCCTCAACTATTTGCAATCTATATCAATGATCAGGAAGATGGAGCAGATAGAGAGATACTGAGTTTGGTCATGTTGCTGTGATAAGCAAGAGATTAAATTATCAAGAGAGGGTGGAGGGTCTACAGATAGATGCAGAGGTAAAGGCAATGGATAATAATTTGGCAGTTGCAATATTACATGATATAATCTGTCATTTCATTTACAGGAATAATGGAAGGCAGTATGTTACTGAAATGGAGAGGGATCACAGGGATTAATAATACTGTGTATTGGGGGGGTTCACTCTGACCCGGTCAGATATGGGAGGTTTTACTCCATCCCTGATTGTCTGCTCCTTGACGCTCCAAGTGACCCCATTGCTCTCCGTGCACATCGAATACTTTAAAGTGTTTGGTTGGTGATGGGGGATGCTGTTATCAAACATGTATCAAGGGGATGGTCTTTACCCAAGATACATTCATTCCTTTCTACATGGAGATCTGAAGACGATGGGAATGGCTGCCTGCTTGTGAATGAAGCGGCTGTGGCTGCTGTCAGGACAGGGGTATTCACCCCAACATGATGTAGTGTGATGGGCACGCTGCAAGATTAATACAGAGAGTGTGCCTTCAATTCCTCTACATCTCCCCATTGAAACGGCTACTCTGCAGATGCCATGTAGACCATCGGGAATCCCACTATACTGGATACACCCGGCAGCTCCCTGCTGAGGGAGAAACAACGTATTTACCTCACCATATATATTCTCCGTCACTGAATGGTTACATTGATGGCAACATACTGGAGATGAAGAATATGTCACCCAGTCCTGTTAGAAAAGTTCCAGAACATAGAAGCTAAATGAAACTGTGACCCGAACAGCCACTGGCAGCACCGTCCTTCCCCCTGGGGTAAAGCTGCAGGACGTGTTAAAGGAGGTGACACCGCTCTGTGACTAGCTCCTTATTCAATCAGAGTCCCCTCACACTCTGCTACTGGGTTAAGTGGAGCTTGGGAAGCTGTTCCAGAAAAATCCGGGGTGGACGCAGCAGTTCTCTTTCCCCACACACACTCACTGCGTGGTTTCAGAGCCCCCCCTCTCTGCAACCTCTGCTCCATTTGTTGTTCATGTTGCAGACCCAGATGTTGTAACTCCAGTCCCCAGGCTCCATCCAAGACACCCCAGGGTCACCAAATCCTCAGGTCTCCCTGAATGTCTGAGGCAGCTCACAGCATAACTTCCAGCAAACCATCCCCAGCTGCTGCACTAACTTTTCAATAACAGGAGTCAGTTAGGAACCCCTTGGCTACAAGTTTTGTGGACCGGACCAGATCCCACCAAAATATTTTAAGAAGGCCGTTTCCTTATTTTGAATATAGATGGGAAGTGTGCTTGCCAGATATGTTGTGATTGGTCAAACCACTCGACATTAGTCAAAATATAATCTATTTAAATGCTTTAGTTAAAATGCAATCAAAGAAAAGACCATTTCGGGATGACTTATATGTTGGAACAATTATACATAGAATAGATACCATACCTTATTGGTATACACCGCTTGGCACAAAGATATATTCAAATACAGATCCTTACATTGTAGTTTTCTGAAATCAACATAAATAGAGATCTCAGAGAGAAAGGCAGCTGGGAATCAAGTATTGACACTTCCAACCATTCTGGGACCCGAACAACTTCTGAATGCTGCAGCTAAAAACAAAACGAATAAACCTGGTGTGGGAGAGCTGGTCACTGCCCTTCCATTGTTACCACCGTTTTAATAAAACCTAAAGGATTTCTCAGTTATTTACTTAAACTGTTTTCAGACAGCAGTTCTGCACCTCTGCCTTTAAAAGCTCTCATCAAAAAAAAAAACCGGAGAGAAAATAACGTTTTTACAGTGATAGTATTCTCACAACTCCACTTTTAATAAAATGATCCATCAATATACACAAATGGATTCATTTTAGACCGCCTAATCTTCCACTATTAGTAGACTGGAATGAACATATATTACATTGACACTGAGCATACAAATGTTCACAACTCGATTCGATTTCAGTCATTTCACTCCTGCCACAGAATGCCTTTTGTCTTTCTTCATCCAAGTCTCCACAACATGTCAAAACTTAGGTTTTCTCGTCCTGTCAACTTTATAATTTCAATAAGCTCAATAAAAACGGACTGGCATTTTTCTCCCTAAACTTCTCCAAAATCTTTAAGGGTCACGATCAGTGATAAAGTGTTGTCTCATGTATGTTATTCTCAATGTAAATGCTGAAATGTTGTAACGCCAACGCCAAGCTCAAGGCCTCCTTCCCCATTGTGGAATAAATCTGTTGATGCTTCTACTGTACACTCCAACCACACGTTACATAATGGAGCACTTCTGATCTCTCCAATAGTCCTTCCGAATGACATAGCTCCTCATGTCTCAGCATAAAAATATTACATCCTTCTGTACCACTTTATAATGTAACCGCTTCACCTGCTAATGCTGGCCTACGCCAGTAAACCTTACTCTCACAGGGATATGTTTTAAGAAGATCTTGCACATTCTTCTCAGTCCCTCACAGAAACCAAACTTTGATTTCTGAACCCAATCATCATTATCAGCCATTTCAGCTTCTCATCTTGCCATAGTAACTCTCTGCTCTTCCACACGAGTTCTCACGGCTGCAGGAAGTGAATTCTTGAACTTCTCCAAAATTAGAGTCTCTCTCGAGTGCCATAACTTTGCTCTGTTTTAATACCCTTCCCCACCTTTCAAAATTACTTTGTTTAATTCTTTCAAACACAACGTGCGTTTAACCAGGAATGCTCTTTTAGATTCCTGAAACACTGGCGGCTTTTGGCACAAGCTCCTATGCACTTCAGATGGCTTTCTTCACCTCCTCCGATAAGGGATGCAAATACCTATCAGCTTTGTTTGGATAAACTAAATCCGCATGTTCTCTGGCCACTGCACTTGTTTAGCCACTTTCTGAAATGAAATTAAAAAGGCTCCCCCATCATTCTCATCAAATTTAGATAAAGCCTGGATATATTTAAACAGATCCTGATCAGACCTTTGGCTACTATATGGTTGCTCAACCTCACTATCCTCTAATGAAAATCCATACAAAATGAAGAGGAATTTAGAATAACTTAACTATTGTAAACCTTAACCGAATAATGGATACAGTACGTTCTACAAATGAACTGTTCAATCTAGTAACATCACCTAAACACAGGCCTTGGCAAAAAGGAACATTCAGACATGCATTCTTGCATACAGTTCTCCAATCCAGGAGGAAACACTATCAAGTGAGGCTTTAGAGAGAGTAACAGCTAGGGATAATTTACTAAAACTTCCAACCCCTCTGGGACCCCAAACACCCGGTGATTGTTACAGCTGCAAGAAAAAACAAACTAGAAAACCTGGTCTGTGCGAGCTGTCCATTGTTACTACTCTGTATTAAAAGCCCTAAATGCCCCATAAATTACTTACTTGAGCCGTTTTCAGTAGGCACTTTGGCCTTTAAGACCTCTTACTAAAAAAAAAAGAGAAACTAACGTTTTATTTAAAAAGTAACAACATTGTCAGGCAATTTAGATGCCTGGTCCTTCACTCAGTGGGCTTGCTCCTGTTACTGATTGCAAGGTCACCTGAGAGGGACAACCGCAGGTACAGACCAAGTTACAAGGATGTGTCTCATAACTTCTGAAACACACCTGCCCATGGACCATAACATGGAACATACCAGGAAGTGAACAACAGTTTGACACACACCATTTGAGTATTTCTGAGCGACACAATGTCAGCACTCGATACACTCGGGAGCCAAAACCCAAGGCCAGGGAAAGATACAGAGGGACAGAGAGATTCACATTAAAGACAGAAACAGACAATGAATTAACTGAAAAGATGTTGTGGAAATACGGGGAAAAAGACAGGGCAGTGGGACTAACTGGGGAAGTGAGATCTTCGAGAGTAAAATGACAAGAATGAGAACATTGAATAAAGGCATTGTCAGATCAGCTGGAATGGTTTGTTACATCAAATTCTGAATCTGCTTGACAGAACACCACAAACAACATAAACTGGGACAAGATGACAGCCCAGCATGGAGAGCTGTGCAGACCATGCTAGTGTGTTGTTCAGTGAACTGCACTGTCTGCCCAGCATAGAAAGTATTGCAAACTTTGCTATCATATGCTAACTTTCCTCGCATCAGATTACTGCTTGCAATGGGAAGGTTTGCTCTCTGTGTGTGTGTGTGCGCGATTGGCGTGGTTGAATGCGAAACTCACTGTTTGAGAAGGAACGCGCATGTAGGAAACTTTTAAATACGAACAACTGGCAGGCTTTTTATTAATCAACAGAGAGAACGAGGGAGGTTTCATGGACAGATGAGATAAAGTGTTTGAGAATATTAAAATAAAGTCATTGCCAGACACAACAGCAATATACATCGGCGTGCACATGAATGACAGATGGATGGGGGTTTGGTGTGAATTCGAATCAGATTTGCTTCGGCAGGTTTGAAGCCGGGACCGTCAGCAGCAGATTATTCGCTTCATTAAGCCTGTATTTCATAGCTCAAGATTCAAACAGCAGATGGAATAAGCAGTGAGATATATTCTGGAGTGGTGAGTATTACAAGTTAGAAATGGTCAGGACATGGTGTCAGGAATCAGCGCATGGTCAAAGGGATCACCCACAGTTGTGACTTGTCTGCTTCAGCTGTAGATATTGGCCAGGGATGGGATGGAAACAGTGGAATGAAGTGGAATTTATAACCAGAGCAGTAGACGGTGACCTCTATACTCTTAATAGCAAAGGCAATGATACAATGCATTATGGTTCTCCCCTGAAACTGAATAATTAACATAAAGGCCCGGAGTAACACTGCCAGAGCAGAGAGCGAGACAGTAATTGAACGCATTCATTCATGTAGTTAGTACTGGTTTGTAGAGTGAATATCTGGATTGAGAGATTCAACAGGAACAATAATAGTGGCAGGAAGTGTAGACTATATGAAATAACAGTAATACAGTCATAACTGGTTTATAGAAACAACATCTGGACAGTGACACTCACCAGGAACACCAATGATAGCCAGGAAGGGATAATAAAAGTATTGAATAATGAGAAGAGCGTAATAGATCCGCAATGATAATGGCAACCAATCAAATGCAGAAAGATACCAAACATAATTGGATAAGCGCCTGTCTATTGTTGGAACATGCCAGTCTAATGTTCTCAGATTCTGATCCATTGTTTGAATATTCCAGTCTAATGTTCTCAGATTCTGATCCATTGTTTGAATATTCCAGTCTAATGTTCTCAGATTCTGATCTCTCCTTCCCCTCTCTCTGGATCTGCTGATCCTGATCAGTGCTGTCGGTGATGCTCCCGCTCATGTTATGGAATAACACTTTGAATGGAGCCCATTTATCATTAAAAGATGGAAACCCTCCACTGGCATAATTAGAATCCATGGAGATTGGCATTAATCGCAGTCACTGAACAAATAGGCTCAGTTAATCTGTTCAAAACATCACTTTTCATTTATTGGGTTTGGATGGAATGGATGAGGGTTGCTGAGGGATGGATCATAAACCTTTCAATCTTTTAACTCTTTTTATTAATTTGTGTGTGAGAGTATTAACAGGACACTGCAGGGGTCTATATATGTTCCACTCTGTTTATGAATGGAGGCAGTTATAAAATAACAGATCAGCTGCATAAAAAAAAGTCTGGTGGGCAAGTTTCTCGATACCTGAACAAAAAGTACGGTACTTATTGACCAGTGTGAGGCTACTCCTGGAGTTAATGCCCTGTTGTCAAATCCTTTCATACCCTTGAGACAGTGCATTGAGACTGCTGCTCAGGAACAGACCGAAGTAATTCTGTCCCTATGGGCCTCTTGCAGAGGGATAAGAGAAGGCCATTCAGCCCATATTAGCCTGGTGCTACTTGAAAAGGTGGTAAGCTGGAATATTGGTACATTTTGCCGAAAGATTCATTCAAAACAAAGAGATGTGTCGCTGCAGCTGTATAAAGTGTTACTGAGAGGGCACCTGGAGTACATTATGTTGTTTGTGTTTCTGTAACTCCATCAGATACAGTTTAACGGCTGCTCATAATCCACGGGTTGCTATCTCATTTAATGTCTCGGATCTGTTACACAGGGTCAGGAGGAGGCCATGAAGCCTCGTGAATCTATTTCAGAGGGACAAGAGGAGGTCATTTAGCCTTTCCATTCTATTACAGAGGGACCCAAGGAGACCACTCAGCCTCTCGAGCCTGTTGCAGAGGGGCAGGAAATGTTTATTTAACATTCAAGTCTGTTACGCATAAATATTCGTTTCAAACTAGTTGTGGAATAGGAAAGACTTGATGTAAACATTAAAGTTCTAACTTTGAATAAGGCCAATTTTGAAAGTGTTAGGCGAGCCCTGTGAAAGGGAGATTGGAATACGCTATTCACAGGTAAAGGGATGGTTAGAAAATGCAACGCCATCAAAACGTGGTTTCAGAGAGTCCAGAGCCAACATGTTCCTATTAGTGAGATGGGCAAGGCTGGTGGGTGCAGGGAGTGCTGGATGGCTAGATATATTGATGTTATGGTCAAGGTAAGGAAGGAGGCATATGTCAGGAAAACAGAGCTAAGATTAAGTGAATCCCGAGGGGAGTATAAGGGCAATAAGTGTATTGTCAATGGGGAAATTGGGCCAGAAAAATGTGGACATGAGATGGCTTCAGAGATAGTATTAATGAGGCATTGAAGAAATTCTACAAATCCTTTAATGGCAAAATATTAACTAGGGAGACAATAGGGCACCTAAAGGTCAGTAAGGCTACCCATGTGTGGAACCATAGGAGATGGAAGGGAAAGTAAACAAGTATTTTGCCTCGTATTTAATGCAGAAGAGGTCACAAGAGCGAGAGAATGAAGAAATACATAGTGATATCTCATAAAAGTATCTATATTACAAGGAGATGTTGGACATTTAAAAACTTATAAAGGTGAACAAAGCCCAGGGACCTGATCAGTTGTATCAGAGAATATTGTGGGAAGCTAGGAAAGAAATTGCTCAGCCTTTTGCTGATTAAGCTGAAACATTGATTTCCACAGGTGAGGTGGCAAGAGACTGGAGAGTTGCTAACATAGTGTCATTGTTTCAGAAATTAAGGAAAACCCAGGTAACTATAGATCAGTGAGCCTGACGTCAATGGTAACTAAATTGTTGGAGGGGATTTTGAGGGAAACGATGTATATGCATTTGGAAAGACAAGGACTGAAGAGGGCTTTGTACATTGGAGATCACGTCTCACTGACTCGGTGGAATATTTTGAGGAAGTGATGAAGATGGTTGATGAAGGCAGGACAGTGAATGTTGTCTTTATGGAATTCAGTAAGAAAACCAAAATGTTCTACATGGTAGACTGGTTAGCAACGTCAGACTGCCTGGAATCCAGGGAGAGCATGCAATTTAGATCCAAACTTTTCTTGAATATCGGAGACAGGGTGTGACAGTTGGCATTTGTTCATTAACTTGTAGACCTGTGACCAGTGGTGCTGCTCGCAAAGATCAATAGTGGGTCCACTGCCTTTTGTTACTTATACAAATCATTTGCACTTGGGTATATGAGGAATTGTCAGTAAGTTTGTCGATAATTCCAAATTTGGTCGTGTAGTCGACATGAAGAATGAGCTCTCAGAATATAATGGGAACTTAGTTAGATGAGCTGAGGAGTGGCAGATGGAGTTTATTTTAGATAAATGTGAGGTGTTGCATTTTGGCAAGAAAAGTCAGGGTCAGACATATAGGTAGGGTCCTGTAGAAAGTTGCCAATCAAAGAAAAGTCCATAGAAATTATAGAATTCCTACAGTTAGGAGACAGGATTTTCGGCCCATCGAGGCCGCACCGTCCCACTAAACAGTATCACACTGGACAAACCCCTACCCTATCCCTCTCAGCCTGCATTTCCCATGGCTAATGCACGTTGCCCACCCATCTAAGAGTACTATGTACAATTTAGGATGGCCAATCTACCCTTACCTGTATATAGTTATACTGTCGGAGGGAAACATAGCACCCGAAGAAGCTCACACAGACATGGGGAGAATGTACAATCTCCACACAGCCAGTCATTCAAGGATGGAATTAAACGAAGATCGCTGCGCTCTGAAGCAGCAATGGTAGCCACTGTGCTACTGTGTCACCTTGTGGTGCAGGTTCTCCGTTCCTTGAAAGTGCCATCACAGGTAGACAGTGCAGTGAAGAAGGCACTTGGTGATCTTCCCTTTTTTGGTGCGTGCTTTGAGTTTAAGCAATTGCGTGAAACGTTGCATTTTGGTTTGGTCACTTTTGTAATATTGCCTTTAATTCTGGTCAACCTGCTGTCGGAAAGATGTTGTCAAACTTGAAAGGGTGCAGAAGAGATTTAATAGAATGTTGCAGGTGTTAGAGAGTTAGAGTTACAGGGAGAGTTTGAATAGGCTGGGGCTATTTTCAAATGTTGAGGCTGAGGGTGGACCTTAAAGAGGTACATAAAATCATGGGGAGCATAGAAAAAGTAAACAGTCAATGTATTTTCCCAGGATAGACGATTCCAAATATAGAATATAAAGGCTTAAGGTGAGAGGAGAAAGATTTAAAAAGGGACGTGAAGGACAACATTTTCACACAGAGACTGCTGCGCGTATGGATTGAACAGCCAAAAGAGGTGGTGGAGGCAGGTACAGTTCCAGCATTTGGATGGGTATGTGTACGGGAAGTGTTTGGAGCGAGATGGGCCAACTGCTGGCTATGGGGACGAGATAACTTTAGGATATTTGGTTGGTATAGATGACCAGATTCGTAGGATCTTCTTCCATGTTATACATCTCTGAGAGTCGATTGACTCTTGAGTGTTTAACATGGGAGCAGGAGGAGGCTATGCAGCTTCTGAAGTTTATCAGTCAGCGTGTTTGCTCAATTACTGACAGTCAAATGCAAAAATACATCATTCACATTTTGATGGTGTTTTACAGAAACAGGAGAAAGTCTTTTAGTCAAGAAAAGCTGTAAAGAATGTGAAGAGGCCATTCAGTCCCCCAATTCCATTCCACATGAGCAGCAGTTGAGCACAGAGCTATTGGAGCCTGTTACTCAGGAGCAGTTGGAGGACATCCATTTTCACAACTTGGGATCAGGAGGGAATCATTCAACTGCTTGAAACTGGCACACAGGAGCAGGAGGCAGTCATTCAACTGCACGAGACTAGGTTAGGCAGGGGATTGCAGGGGATGATTGGAGTTGTTTGTTTCCAGGTAAAAGGATCTTGGGCAAGTGGGAGGACTTTAAAAGTAAGATAGCTCGAGATCAAGGTTTCCATTTTCCTAAGAGGGTGAAGGTTATGTGAGGCTGGAAGAGAGAACTGTGGATGTCAAGAGATATTGAGGCTTTGACCTGAAAAAAGGAGGCGTGGCTCATGTTCAGGCACCTCGTATCAAGGGAATCCCTGGAGTATTACAGGGGATAGAGGAGATTTCTGAAGAAGGAAATCAGCAGGACCATAACGGGGTATGAGGTAGTCATGGCTGAGAAGATTATAGTGAATCCAAATTCAGTATAGAAAAGATAAAGAGCATCTAGAGAGAGAATAGGATGCTTTAAAATCTAAAACCGGCATGCATGTGTAAAACCTCAGGAGGTGGGTAAAGTCCTCAATTTCCCCTCTGTGTTTATCATGAAGAAATACATGAAGATCTGTGACCTTTAGGAGGTTAGTTGCCATATCTTGGTACTGTCCATATCACAGTAGTGGTGCTGTTGGACATATTAGAACGCAGAAAGTCAGACAAATTTCTTGGTCCTGACCAGATATATCTAAGATCACTGTAAGAGGCGAGAGAAAAAGCTTAGGGACCAAGATCTTGGAAGACTGGGCGGTAGTAAATGTTGTGCCCTTATTCAAGAAAGGCTGCGAAGAAAAGCCTAGGAAATATAGACCAGTCGGTTTCACACCTGTTTTCGGTGAACCACTTGATAAGGTTCTGAGAAAGAAGATGTGCATGCATTTGGAAAGACAGAGTTTGACTTGGATCAGTCAGCATGGCATTGTGCGTGGCGGATCATGCCTTACAAATTTTGTTAGAGATTTTTGAGAAAGTGACCAGGAAGGTTGATGAGAGCAGGGTTGTAGACATATTATATATGGATTTCAGTGAGGCCTTTGATAAGGTTTCACATAGTAGGCCGCTCGAGAAGGCTCGATCGCACGGAATCCAAGGTGAACTGTCAGATTAGACTGAGATGCCAGTGGAAGTAGATGAGGTGGGTACAATAACAACATTGAAAAGGCATTTGGACAAATACAATGATAGGAAAGGATTAGATGGATACAGAGCAAAGACAGGGAAATGGCAAATTGGTAGATAACGTGCAATTACACCATGGTTTGTTGACAGAGCATGGTGGGCGTATTGGATGGGCGAGTACAGAGGTGGAACATTCCCATGCCAGAAGGTGCCACACCACCAGACCCACCGAGCATGGTCTGTGCTCACTACCGAGTTCAGTGCAGTATTTGAGGTCTGAAGAAATGTCCAGCAATACAGGATAACATCAATAACTTTCCCGCTCTGTCAGGATAAGGGTCACCATAATCTCTCTGCTCCCTCACAATCACTGTATATCTGTGGTTGCAACTACCCCCGAACAAGGCTCATGGTCCCCCACTCTCACTACTACATGCAACACCTTCTCTCTCTCTCTCTCCTTTGCAATACCTCCAACACAGTCATAGAATATTCTGGAGAATGCCGATTATAGAATGTTCCAGATAATTTTCTAAATATTTCCCAGTTTCAGGAAAATGGTAGTGTGCCACTTTGTAACACATAAGAGTTACTTGACTCACCTTAATGATATTAAACCAAAAACAACTTCTAAACACGTCTCGTTATAAATACAATTTCGAGCAAAAAAACATTTTTACCCTCAGGCGTTATCTTGACCGTTATCTGAACTGTACCACTTTCCTTATTATGCATGTTTCTCTTAAAATCTGTCTGTGACTGTTTCTGTTTGTAACAGTTACACGGTTTGCCATTCAGTTGACAGGACGGGCAGGTTTTTGATGTAGAGGCAGAGCAACAGCGCAGGTTGAATCCCTCACACTGACAAAGATTACCATGAATGGGACAGTCTCTCAGCCTCACCCCATCATCTGAGATGTGATGATCCTCAGGATGAACCACCATGAGTGTTCTTTCTCATGAGAGTTTTTTTGGGTCTGTATTCTATCAATGTTAGCATTTTAATTTAAAAAAAAATAAGAAGAAATTTTTAGTGTTATAATAAACCAATAACAACACAACTCAACGAACGGAAAACAAAAAAACATCCAATTTCATGTACATACAAAACAAATTAAAACACTACACAGAGAGAAGAAAAAACAAAACTAAACAAACAATAATGAATAAATAATACAGCTCAGCATAACAAAAGGACAGCTCTTGTTCATCAAGAGCATTAACTGATACACATTTTTATGTACATAGTTCTTCGTCTCTGCGGGTGGGGGAGTTCAGGCATCCATCGCAACAGAATATTTTTCCTAGCACGCAAAGTACAGAATGATAGGATATAAATTTGTTCCCATATTCATCTGTGGAAAGTACCCTGGGAAGGCCCAGGAAAACAGAAACCAAGTCCATCTCCAATTCAGTCCCCAATACACACTCTGTCACATCTGACACAGTGCTCCAATATAGATGAAGTCTGCAGGAGGACCACATGCAATGAGTAACAGTGCCTGTAGACATTCTGCATTTAGGACATGCTGATGATAATCCCACTTTGCATTTTGAGAGACACTACGAATAATTTTCAACTGCATGGAATGGGTCCTATTACAGATCAAAATCCTTCTATCATTTTCACAAATATGCTCCCATGTCTCCGAGTTGTTCTGAACCCCAACACTCTCTCGCAGACATCACAACGCTGCACAGTCTTATCTGAGGGGACACTCTCCAACTAATGATAAAGGGTACTGACAGAGAGTGTATTCTAAGCAAGAAGCGCCCTCTTCCCTTTATCGGATCTGTAAGAGTGTGGTAAAAGTGTGTTTTTCTTTAATCAAATCTGTGATCTGGAAAAGAAAACAGAAGAAATAACACGTGTTATTTGATCAAATGATATCATTGTTTCTCCATCAAATAACACGTGGTGGCTCATTTGTGAGCATTGTTGCCTCACAGCACCAGGGTCTCGGCTTTGGTTCTGGCCTTGGGTGACTGGCTGTATGGAGTCAACATTTTAGCCGTGTCTGTGTGGATTTCCTCCCACAGTACAAAGATGCGCATGTTAGATAAATTGGTGATTGATGAATCACCCATAGTGTTCAGGGATGTGTAGGTTTGTGCATTAGTCATGGTAAATATGGGATGGTAAGGGAATGCGTCTGGGTGGGTTACTCTTCAGAAGGTCGAAGTTGGGCCCAAGGGTTTGTATCCACACTGTAGGGATTCTACTAATTCTAAATCACTCCAGCAATGTACATCCCTTGCTGTCGACAGTTTAAACCTGGATTCCAATATTCCCGGATGACAACCCGGTGTGCCAATGACAGGGGTAAGAAACATGGTTTTGGCTGTATTGCCCCAATCTGACGAATTGTCATTCATGTTTTAACAATATTGATAATTATTAGGTTATGACAATGCTTCATAAATGTTGTCAATTTAGTTAAGAAAAACAGACTAATAAGAGTTCACTTTATCTGATAGGGTTCAATATCTCACAGTATTGAAGCCGAGTCCTCAGCAGCCCAGTCACTAACATAGGATAAAAATGAGCATAATTGATAGCTTTTATCTGGGCGATCTACTCCCCACAATCTGTGGGGTAGTTGCAATTTGGTTAGCTTGATAAAGAGTCGCTCATGCTGCCAAATAGAAGAGCTATACAAGCCATTATGTCTCCTAAATACCCATGTGGGAAATATTAAAGGAAGCATTCACACGGGGTACAGTAAATGAGGAAGGACATTCTTTAATAAGACCTATCCGACCACGCCAGGATAATGGAAGTGCCTCCCATCTTCGAAGGTTTTGGTTAATTTTGTCAAACAAATGGACATAGTTCACGTTAAATATATGATCGAAGAAGGACGTAATAAATATACTGAAATAGAGAACCTCGCCCCCCTACACCACCGTGACCATTTAAAAGGAAACCAGGGTTTGCCCTCATCAGGAATTTCCCCAAGACTTCCCACAGGCATGGCCTCCAATGTTGTAAAATTAATCATAGAGCCCGAAAAGGCGGCAAGCGAATTATTGCATTGCATCACGTGAGCTGCCGAAATTGCGGGATTTGAAAAAAACTTAAGACAATCTGAATACAAGACAATTACATGTGACTTTTACCCCACTTCTGGGGCAGGCATGTTGGGGTAATATTCCCAATTGTGCATGATGCCACCGAATCTAAGATTGTTGCAGGGATGGGGAAGAGATCAACCCTCGTGTGCCATTTCTGCGTGTTAAAGAAGAAAATAAAATCCCTACTTGTGAGGTAGATCTGCCTCCAGACATCCACCAGCTCTAGTTCTAGACAAATCCATTAATTGCTTACATTATAACGAGGGTATTGAGGGAGATTTGGACATTCAGTCCATCGTGGGGCCATAAGACAGTCGAAATTTCCTTCTGCAATCATGTGCCAAGATGCAAGATAAGTGAATGTAGAAAATGCATCTACCAGGATTTTAAAAGGGTGCACCGGGTGCCAATAAACATTTAAAATACTGTATTAATTCCCGTAGTTCAAGACTTTGCGATTATGTTCCTTCCATGGGTGTTTAAATCAATCTAGTAATTTAAATGGAAGATTCCTCACATCCATTCCCCCACTCTTAGTATTAAAAGACGAGAAATAAACCCGATCGAACCTGCCCTGCTGTAATGTCAAATGTTTGTGTCATCAAGGTGCATCTCCTGCAATAGGACAACTCTCTCTTTTTTAAGATGAGAAAGAATATTTTTCCTCTTTACTGGCAGATGGCTCCCCTTAATGTTCCAGGTACACCATTTAAGCACATCATTATCCATAATACACTGCAGCAACATTTGAACTCCAGAGAATTCATAACGAATGAGCATTAATGACAAAAGACTCATCGAACCTTAAATCTGTACAAACTAAAACTACTGCAACTCACAAGCTCTCAAAACTTTCCAAAGCTAAAACCATAAAAAAAGAACGAAACAAAATCCAAAGTTCATAGTTAACTTCGATGGCACAGCACGTACACCCAACAAGGTAAAAGCAATTACTTCAGATGCTGGAAACCAGATTCTGGATTAATGGTGCTGGAGGAGCACAGCAGTTCAGGCAGCATCCGAGGAGCAGTAAAATCATCAGGAAGTGCTTTTGCCCGAAACGTCGATTTTACTGCACCTCGGATGCTGCCTGAACTGCTGTGCTCTTCCAGCACCACTAATCCCGTACACTCAACATCCTACAGTTAAGACAAATATTTTGCACTGGTTTAATACAAAGTGTTTTGTGTAATTCTGTATTGGTAGCCTGATTATAATAAATCCACACCGAGCTGAAAGCTGACGCTTAAAATATGACCCAAAATCTGGATATGGTAGTGTCTTGGGTAATGTCCCTGTCTCTGAGCCAGAGGTCTGGATTTGATTGCTGAACGTGCGTGCTGGTGTTCCAAGCTCTGGACTAGAAGTTCTGGATTCAATTCCTGCCTGTTGCAGAGGTATGTCACAGCATGTCAGAAGAGGCTGATGAGCAAACACACAGGAGAATAATGGTACAGCTTTATGGGTATTGCTGAATGGTGCTAGTGTCCCTACCTCCGGGCACAAAGGTCCAGGTGCAAATCCCACAGAAGTGTTTCATAACATACCTGAACAAACTGATTAAAACGGATTTAGAATTGTGGCTTGATGGAGAAGGAAGAGTCAGTATTGCATTTCAGAATTTAGGCCCAGGATGTCTGAAAGAACAGCCATTCGTGTTGATTGGAGTCACATTTTGCAGCAGTAACGGTTTATAAAATCAAAATGGTCATGGATAGAGTGAGTAGTCAGGATTTTTCCCCAGATTGGGGCATACAAAACTAGAGGGCATTGGTTGAAATTGAGAGGGGAACGTTTTTGACGAGCCCACGAGTACCATTTCACACAGAGGTTGTGCATGTGGAATGAGCTGCCAGAGGAACTGGTGGAGGCTGGTACAAATACAGCATGTAAAAGACGTCTGGATGCTGACAGACCTGCCGAGCTTTTCCAGCAATGACTGTATTTGTTGCAAAATGCATTAATTTTAACACAATATTCGGAATACATTAAACATTTCGTTTTTTAATGACGCAGCGACATTTAAACATATCTTCAAATAGACCGAGACCATTTTCTGCTAAGGGTATGGCTCTGTGTATGACAGTAGCAATGATGCATCAACATGAAACAGGGAATGTGATGGAGACATAGTTTAGACAACGTACAAGGAGACCTCACATGGTCCAGTTTGGGAGATGATGACATTATTGTGTGATTCCGCTCAGATAGAGAGAAAATGTAATCTGCCTGAGAAGGAATGACTGATTACACTCTCTCTCCTTCATTGTTCCTCATGACAGCAATGTGTGCGAGCTAAAACAAAACATCTACAGTCATCGTTACCATTCTTATTTTTATAGAATCCCTACTGTGTGCAAACATGCCCTTCGGCACAAAACGTCCATACCAACCTTCCCAGGCCCGCTCACTTACATTTACTCCAACCGATGCACCTAACCTAGAAACCCCTGAACACTTCGGACAAATTATCACGACCAATCCATCTAACCAGCACAGCTTTGGGCTGTGGAAGGAAACTGGAGCAACCATTAGAAGGGGAGAATGTGCAACCTCTACACAAATAGTCACCCGAGTCTGGAATTGAACGCAAGTTCCTCGTGCTGTGAGGCAGCAGTGCTAACCACTGAGCCACTGTGATACTCTTGGGCGAACCCTGGCCAGAATTCATTGGAATCTCTCCACTGCCTAATGTAAAGGGAATTCAGCCAAATCCAACTGTTCCAAGATGAAATTCCATTGCTAGCAGTTTGTGTGAGTAGAATGTCTTCAGAAGCAGAATAATAATTTGAACAATTTCTCAATTTTTCCTTTTGTCATGAGTTACAATAATATATGGACAAAGCGCGTTCAACTTGAAATTGCAGAGATTGTGTGTGTGTGTGTGTGTGTGTGTGTGTGTGTGTGTCTGTGTTTGTTTTGTCAGTGTTTTTAAAAAGGGAAATATCGATTCTTTATTTGAAATTTCCAAACAGTTTGCCACCATAGTTTAAGTGACATTGCCCTGGATCATAAACGTGCTATTTTAGCAGATTAAAGAAACTAGCCTGACTTGTTGCTAAAACTGACCCTGACCCAGTCTGAGATCGATATCTTCGGTCTTATCACAAACCTGGTTACATTTGACATTGTTGTGAGCAGTGGATGCAGTGGGAATTGAAAAGGAAACATAACGCGAAAAGTCGGAAAACTATAGACCAGTGAGCCTGATGTCAGTGGTGGGTCAGTTCTTGGAGGGGATTCTAACGGAAGGGATTTACATTCATACTTATGCCCGAAACGTCGATTCTCCTGATCCTTGAATGCTGCCTGACCTGCTGCGCTATCCCAGCAACACATTTTTCAGCTCATACATTTGGGAATGCAAGGGCTGATCGGGGTGGTTAACGTGGATTTCTCCATGGGCAATCATGTTCCATTAATTTGATTGAGTTTTATGAAGAGGTGACAAAGAAGATTGATGAAGGCATTTTAGTAGACATTGTCTACATGGACCACAGTAAGGTGCTCACAGTATTCCAATTGGTAGGCAGATGAGTAAGGTTCGGTCACACGAGATACAGAGGAAGCTAGTCACAATTGGCTTGAAGGAAGAGGGATATTTTGCAGACTGGAGGCTTGTGAGCAGCAGTGTGCTGTAAGAATCGGTACTGACTTCATTGCATTTCATCATTTATGTAAAATATTTAGATGTGAATATTGGGGCCAAAGTTAGTAAGGTTACAGATTACATCAGAAAGGTGGTGTGGTAGATTATCTCAGAGTACAACGAGACCACAATTAGATGGGACAAAGGGACAAGGAGTGACAGATATAATTAAATTTCGATAAATACGAGCTTTTGCATTTTGGGAAGGCAAATCAGGGCAGAAATTATACACTGAATTGTCAGGTCCTTTTGTGGATCAAAGGGACATAGGGCTGCAGGTACATAGTTCCTTGGAAGTGGAGTCGCAGGTAGACAGAGTACTGCAGTACACATTTGCCTTAATCAGATTAGCATTGAGTATAGGAGTCGTGGTGGCATGTTGCCTCTGTACAGGATGTTGGTGAGACCACATTAAGAATACTGCGTACAACTCGGTTGTAGACCTGGAGATTTGAGCTTCAGGGAAATGTTGATTAGGTTGAGGTGTTTCCCCCTGGAGTGTCAGAGGCTGAAGGGTGACATTATAGAGGGTTGTAGAATCATCAGAGGCATGATATTCTGAACAGCCATGTTCTGCTCCCCAAGATAGGGGAGTCCCGAACAAGAGGGCATAGTTTGAAAATGAGAGGGCGAATAATTTAGAATGGACCTGAAGGTAAATGTTTCACACAGAGAGTAGTGTGTATGCAGAACGTGCTGCCAGAGGAAGTGGTGACGGCGGCTACAATTGCACATTTAAATTGTATCTGAAAGAGGAGGGATATTGACCAAATGCTGTCAAATCGGACTAGGTCAGAGTCGATATCTGATCGGAGTGAACAGATTGGACTAACGGGTCTGTTTCCGTTCTGCATGATTGTCAGATTCTATAAGAGGGATGGCAAAGGATTCTGAAAGGACCTTTCAAGTGTGAATTCTTTTCACTGGAATTTTATTGTGCCTCTATGTTTAGTTAAACATTTGACAGGGAAGTGAGTCACCGGTAATAGTGTACAAACAGGAAAGTGGGGCTGAGTTCACAATCTTAGTACCTGGTGGTGAAGGCTCAAAGTACCTAATGTCCCACTCCTGCTCCTCAGTCCCATGTTTCTGCATTCCATCCAGCCCCGCATACCTGCTGAACAGGAACAGTTGGAGGCTACTTACTCCTATAACCTGTTGCACAGAAACAGCGGAGACTATTCAGCCTCTCAAGACTGTCACATACGCTTTGAAGTGATTTGGGAAATGTAATTGGAAAATCCAGGCACGGGTATGAAAGACGCACCTCATCTCTCTTTACAGAGCTTCCCCTCTCTGCAACTTATGCTTCATTTGTTGGTTATGTTCAGACTCAGATTCACTGAGAATACAACCGCCATACCTCACCCAAAGATGGCTCACAAAATCCTCTGGTCTCCCTGCGTGCAACATTCCATCACAGACATTCATGAAAATAACACCCACGAACGTTCCAATAACAGACTGTGAGAACATCAGAAACAGGAACCGGTCGTTCACTCCCCAAACCTGCCTTGCCCTTCACTAAGATAATTACTGATCTGCTCTCTGTCTCAAATCCTCTTTCATACCCAATTTATCATTGCCCTCAACTCTCTGACAGGTCAATATCTATCTACCTCCTCTTCAAATACTTTCAGTCATTTTTTTCACCCCAACACTCTTGAGACGAGAAATCCTGACATTCAATCCCACCCGTTTGAAGAAAACAATTGCTGCTCCTATATCATGGTTTATTAATATAAACAACAGAGGTTGAGACAAGGGTTCAGGTACAAATGACTGGCCCTGATATCAAGGCAGTGGTTGACGTCTGTTGACATCAATGAGCTAAACAAAACTGGACTTAATGGGAATCAGAGTAAACTCTCCAGTGTTTGGAGTCAAACATGGCACAAAGGAAGATGTTCATCATCTCAGTCCTGGGTCACCTCTGTGGGAGATCCTCAGGGTAGCTTCCTCTTCACAAACAGCTTCAGCTGCTTCATCAGTCTTCCGTCCCCACCCTCACCAACATAAGATCAGAAGTGGGGATGGTCACTGCAGATTCCACAATGTTCAGAACATTTTGTACCCCCTTCAGTTCCTGAACTAGTCTGTGTCAATGTGCAGCAAGACCCAGACTCCATTGAGACATGTGCTGTTAAATGGTCCATAACATTCATCTACCAGCACTGCCTGATACTGCACATTGCCACAGTAAAACAAGAGTTCATTCAGCACCTCGCGCTGGTTTCACAGGAATATGGGGAAGCCATTCAGCCCATTGACACTATTGGAGAAGAACAGGGACAGCCCATTCAGTGCCTCCAGCATATTACTCAGGAAGAGAAGGAGTCCAATGTGATGGACCACACCAGAGCCCCTCGAAAATATTGGAAGGCGGTAACCTAGACTCTTTTTAAAATTTTAAACGGAATAAAAAGTGATTGTTCCAGATGCAATGTGACAGGTTAAACTACTCGGTGTGAAGCTAAACACTATTTATTGAAATACAAAAGATAAAATGAAAGCAAAGAAAGAGGAATTTAGAAAAATGTAGTTCTATTGGGCAAGTTAACAGAACAACAAATCTAGGAACTATTACTAATTAACTGAACCAATATAGGAAAATCCCATAAACACAGCCCCTGGCAAAAAGGAAAATTCAGACACAGATTGTCAAAAACATTTCTCTAATCCAGGACTTAAAAACAGCACCAAGAGAAAACTCAGAGATAGTAGCAGCCAGGAGATAGTCACTGAAGCTTCCAACTCTGTGGAGACCCCAATAGTTTCTGATGCTACTTAGAAACCAAAACCCAGAGATCGTTATTTGTGAGAGCTGGCCACACCCATTCAGTCTGCATTGAAATTAACCCAAAACCTCCCTAGCTGTTTACTCAGTGGCCTTAACTAACCAGTTTGTAACGATCATTCAATCTCTCTCTGAAAAGAAACCAGGACAAAATAACCTCTCAAAGCCTACAGCATCATCACACTTGTCAGCACATCGAGCTGTCAAACAGGAACTAGGGGTAACCCAATCAGGCCCTTGGTCCTGTCCAATCGGAAGAGGAAGAAGCCATTCAGTCCCTTGTGTCACTTACACAGGAATAAGAGGAGGCCATTCAGCCCCTGGAGTCTCTTACACGGGAACAGTGGAAGGCCATTCGGCCCCTAAAGCCACTTCCACAGCAACACGATGAGGCCATTCAGCTCCATCAGTCTCTTACACAGGAACAGAAGGAGGCAATTCAGCATCTAAAGTCACTTACACAGGAACAGGAGGCCATTCAGCCCTTAAGTCACTTACACAGGAACAGTACGAGGCCATTTCCCCTCAACGCACTTGCAAAGGTAATTGATGCTGATTCCTGATGAATGGCTTATGCCCAAAACGTGGATTCCCCTGCTCCTCGGAGCTGCCTGACCTGCTGTGCTATTCCAGCAATCTACTCTCTACTGCAATCTCCAGCATCGGCAGTCCAGGTTGATGCTCCAGGTTGATGCTCCAACATGATGAACAAGTGGAGCAGAGGCTGCACAGACAGACTGCTCCACGTTGTTCCTCCTGGCTCCGTTGCTCATGATACACACGTGGGACTTTAATGTGGTTTTCTAGTGTTGAGGAGGGAAGCCATACGTCTTATGTGAAGTCTCATGAAGGCACCTTCCATCTCCAAGAAGCCAGCCTGGTGTTCTCTATGTAGGGCGGAAGTTGGTGCGAATGGCTACCTGTTTCAGATCGAAGGTATTGTGGCTGCGGTTGGGGATTGTATGCAACCTGACGTTCAGTACGGGCTCACATGCTGACTGCACAATAACATGGGGATAGTTAATTTAGGCATATAAACTATTAGGAAAGTCACGTTAAGCTGATGAATCGACTCTGTATGTTCAAATAATGCTGATCTTGCTCATGTTGATCTTGTCGAGTGCTTGTCTTGTGCAGTGTAACCTGTATGCCTTACTCTGTCACCTTACCCTATCCAGAATCGTATCCAGTATCTCCAACCATTTCTGGATATCACATGAACTGAATCAGATTGGTTGGTAACTGGTAACTAAATCACTGGGGACCACTGGCGGAGGCTGAAATGGATCATCGACTCAGTACTTCTGAATGAAGTTTGTTGTGAATGCATCAGCCTTATCTTATACACTGAAGTGCTGTGCTCTTCCATCATGAAAGAAGGGGTTATTTGTGGATCCTCTTCCTCCAGTGAATTGTTTACTTGTCCCCAACATTTCTCAACTGGGTGTCAAAGGACTGCAGAGCTTAGATCTGATCCTTTGCTTGTGGGATCTCTGAGCTCTGTCTATCACTTACTGTTTATGCTGTTTGGCACACAATAGTCCTGTTTGGTGGCTTCACCAGGCTGAAACCTCATTTTCAGGTTTGCCTGATGCTGCTCCTGCCATCCTGCACACTCCACTGAACCAAGTTTGATCCTGTGGATTGATGGTAATTGTTGCGAGGGGTAAATGCCAGCCATAAGGTTGTGTGGCTGCTGCTGCTTCTGCTGCTTTTGATGTCCCACAACACCTTATGGACACCCAGACTTGAGCTGCTAGATTTGTTCGAATTCTTCCCAATTTCGCACCGTGATAGTAGCACCCACAATGGTGAAGGTTATTCTCAATGTGAAGATGTGACTTTGTCTCCACAATGACTATGCAGTTGCCGCTCTTACCGATACTTTCATGGACAGATACTTCTGCAACTGGCAGAATAGTAAGGCTGTGGTCAAGTATGTATTTTCCTCTTGTTGGTTCCTTCACCACCTGCCGCAGAACCAGTCTACCAGTTATATCCTTTAGGACCCGGCCAGCTCGATCAGTATTGCTGTAGCTGAGATACTCTTGGAGGTGGACATTGAAATCCTCCACCCAGAGTGCATCTTGCGTCCGTGCTACCCGCAATGTTTCCTTTTCATCAGTTGAGTGAGGCTAGTACATGGTAATCAGCAGGAGGTTTCCTTTCCCATGTGTAAACTAACGCCATGAGACTTCATGGGATACAGAGACACTGTTGAGGACTCCCAAAACAATTCCCTTCCAACTGTATCCCACTGTGCCGCCACTTCTGCTGTGTCTGTCCTGCTGGTGAGGCAGGAGATATCTGTGGGAGGTGATGGGCTATCTGGGATATAGTCATGCTCACAAAATCATACCTTACAGACAATGTCAGGCTGTTGCTTCACGAATCTGTTTATTTCAATTCACTGTTTCCTGCCAGCTGTCCCATTCTAGAAACATGTACATACACTAGCCCCAATCCACTAAGATTTACACCATAAGAACATAAGGCATAGTAGTGGTAGTAAGGTCATTCGGCCCATCGAGTCCACTCCTATATTTAATCATGGGCATTTCAACTCCACTTACCTGCATTCTCCTTGTGACATCAAGAATTTATCAAAATCTGCCTTGAAGACATTTAGCGTCCCGGCCTCCACTGCACTCCACGGCAATGAATTCCACAGGCCCACCACTCTCTGGCTGAAGAAATGTCTCTGCATTTCTGATCTGAATTGACCCCCTCTAATTCTAAGGCTGTGCCCACGGGTCCTAGTCTCCTCACCTAACGGAAACAATTTCCTAACATCCACTCTTTCCAAGCCATGTATTATCTTGTAAGTTTCTATTAGATCTCCCCTTAACCTTCTAAACTCCAATGAATACAATCGCAGCCATTCCTCGTATGTTGGACCTACCATTCCAGGGATCATCCGTGTGAATATCTGCTGGACATGCTCCAGTGCCAACATGTCCTTCATGAGGTGTGGGGCCCAAACCTGGACACAGTACTCCAAATGGGGCCTAACCAGAGCTTTATAAAGTCTTAGCAGTACATCTCTGCTTTTATATTCCAACCCTCTTGAGATAAGAGACAACACTGCATTCGCTTTCTTAATCACACTCCCAGATCCCTTTGTACTTTGGCTTTATGAATTTTCTCACCGTTTAGAACGTAGTCCATGCTTATTTTCTTTTTTTTTTCAAAGTGCAAGATCTCGCATTTGCTCACATTGAATTCCATCAGCCATTTTCTGGACCACTGTCCCAAACTGTCTAGATCCTTCTGCAGCCTCCCCACTTCCTCAGTACTACCTGCCTGTCCACCTAACTTCGTATCATCAGCAAACTTCGCTAGAATGCCCCCAGTACCCTCATCCAGATCATTAATAGATAACGTGAACAGCTGCGGCCCCAACACTGAACCCTCCGGGACACCATTGTGACCAGCTTCCAAGCCTAAAAAGAACCTTTTATCCAAACTCTCTGCCTTCTGTCAGACAGCCAATCCTCAATCCATGTCAGTAGCTCATCTCGAACGCCATGGACCCTCACCTTGCTCAGCAGTCTCCCATGTGGCACCTTATCAAAGGCCTTTTGGAAGTCTAGATAGATCACATCCACTGGGTTTCCCTGGTCTAACCTACTTGTCACCTCTTCAAAGAATTTTAATATGTTGGTCAGACATGACCTCCCCTTACTAAATCCATGTTGACTTCTTCTAATCCGACCCTGCCCTTCCAAGAATTTAGAAACCTCATCCTTAACGATGGATTGTAGAATTTTACCAACAACCGAGTTTAGGCTATTTGGCCTATAATTTTCCATCTTTTGTCTTGATCTTTTCTTGAACAAGGGGGGTTACAACAGCGATCTTCCAATCATCCGGGACTTTCCCTGACTCCAGTGACTTTTGAAAGATCTCAACCAACGCCTCCGCTATTTCTTCAGCCACCTCCCTCAGAACTCTAGGATGTACCCCATCTGGGCCAGGTGATTTATCAACTTTAAGACCTTTTAGCTTTTCTAGCACTTTACTATTTGTCATGGCAACCATACTCAACTCAGCCCCCAGACTCCCTATAATTGTTAGGATATTCATCATGTCTTCCACTGTGAAGACTGACGCAAAGTACATTTTATGTTTTCCAGCTATTTCCTTATCTCTTATCACTAGCCTTCCAGCATCTGTTTGAAGTGGTCCAATGTCTACTTTTGCCTGTCGTTTGTTTCTTATATATTGAAAGAGACTTTTCTTATCATTTCTGACATTACTGGCTAAGCTACCTTCATATTTGATCCTTCCTTCCTTTTTTTCTATCTTTATTTTCCCCCTCCCACTCCACCAAGGACATGCAGGTCCTTGGACTCCTCCATTGCCAGACCATAGCAACACGACGGCTGGAGGAAGAGTGCCTCATCTTCCGCCTACGAACCCTGCAACCACAAGGGATGAACTCAGATTTCTCCAGTTTCCTCATTTCCCCTCCCCCATCTTGTCTCAGTCAAATCCCACGAGCTCAGCACCGCCTTCTTAACCTGCAATCTTCTCAGTAACCTCTCCGCTCCCACCCGCATTCCGGCCTATCACCCTCATCTTCACCTCCCTCCACCTATCGCATTTCCAAAGCCCCTCCCCCAAGCCCCTCCTCCCTACCTTTTATCTTAGCCTGCTGTACACACTCTCCTCATTCCTGAAGAATGGTTCATGCCCGAAACGTCGCTTCTCCTGCTCCTTGGATGCTGCCTGACCTGTTGCGCTTTTACAGCAACACATTTTCGTTCCTCACTTCCTTAGTCAACCATGGCTGTATAATCCTTCCCCAGATTATCTTTTGTTTCTTGGGGATGAACTTCTGTACTGTGTCCTCAATTATATCCGCAAACTCCCTGCCGTTGTTGGTCAATTGTCTTCCCAGCTTGGCTCTGCTTCCAGTCGATATTCACCAGTTCCTCTCTCATGCCCTCATAGTTACCTTTATTTAACTGTAACACCATTACATTCAATTTTTCATTCCCTCTTTCAAACTGAAGACTGACGTCTACCATATTATGATCACTGCTTCCTCAGTGTTTCCTTACTTTAAGATCTTTTATAAAGTCTGGTTCATTACTAGGTCCAGAATAGCCTGATTCCTTGTAGGCTCCAAAAGCTGTTCCAAAAGGCTTTCCATGAAATCCCTTTCTTTGGATCCACGGGCAACATTATTTACCCAGCCCACCTGCATATTGAAGTCCCCCATGATCACCGTGACCAAACCTTTCTGACATGCCCTCTCTATTTCCCGGTACATGTTGCGGCCCTGGTCCTGACCATTGTTAGGAGGTCTCTACATATCTCCTACTATTGTATTTTTGCCTTTGTGGTTCATGAATTCCACCCACACAGACTCCACATCATCCGACCTTTTGTCATTCAGTGCCATCGATTTAATTTTATTCTTAACTAACAAGGCAACCCCGCCTCCTCTGCCCACCGCCCTGTCTTTTCGATAAGTTGTAAATCCTTAGATGTTCAACTGCCAGTCCTGAACCCCTGCAACCACGACTCTGTGATGCCTACCACCATCATAATCATTCACAATGATCTGTGCCATTAGTTCATCTACTTTGTTACGAACGCTACAAGCATTCAGGTAAAGTGCTCTAATGCTAACTTTGTTATCGTTAGATATATTGGAAGTCATAAGATGTCCTAAGTTATCCTTCCTTTTTGCTGTATTCCTAGTCTGCCTCAAGCTTAAATCAACCTGCACACATGCTATCCTCCTGCATATCTTTCCATTAACTCCAAGCTCCCTGTCGCTTTCACTTGCCCTTCCACCCCAACTCAGAAGTTTAAAGTCCTACTGACCACCCTATTTACCCTCTTCATTAGAACATTGGTACCTGATCGGTTCAGGTGGAGACCATCCCAACGGTACAGATCCCTACGGTTCTAAAATTGATGCCAATGCCCCATGAAATGGAATCCCTCTTTCCCGCACAAATCCCTTAGCCACGTGTTTACTTCCCTAATTTTCTTCTCCCTATGGCAATTGGCACGTGGCTCGGGAAGTCTTCCGGAGATTATGACCTTTGAGGACCTGTACTTCAAATTCCTTCCTCGTGCTTGATTATCCCCAAACAGGTCCTCCACCCTAGCTTTGCCTATGTTGTTAGCCCCAACATGGACCACAACAACTGGATCCTCCCCCTCCCGCTCCAACAGCCTTTCAAGCCAGTCAGAGAAGTTCCATACCCGCAGATGTCCCGCAGTTTGATTTTGAAATCTGGGCTTGGAGCTTTACCAAAGTTGTTATAAAAATCCACATGTTTTACATCCATTGCTTCTCTTTCATTTGTCTCTCAGTCTGTTTCTCAAACATGATTCCCAGTTCATAAATCTATGTTAGTGTTGTCTATGACCAATTCTTTCAGCCCCAATAATTTCTCCTAAACCATTTACTTACTATGTTCACTGTTCCATGTATTCTATCATTTTCCCACACTAGACTTGTTTTTTCTTGTATTGTTAGAAAGTTCGGTGAAGACAGAACCGAAGTAGTGTTTTCATAGTTCTGCCATTTCGCTGTTCCACATTCAGCATTCTCTGGTTTCAAACTGTAAGGAAACTGCACTTGTTTGCTCATATTTCTCACATTGACATAATTTAACAAGTTATTACTGTTCATTCTTATAACCCTTGTGAATATACGCTTCAGAAACTCATCTATTCCTGCCTTAAACTGCTCAATAATTGACCTTCCACACCATTCACTCACAGGAGCAAAGACTTTGTGCCGACAGAAGTAAAGCACGATCTATATTAGTCTCAATTTCCTACAGAAGTCCCATAGCCTGGAATGATATGACATTTCTAGCTGCTTATCCAAGTACTTTTTAATGATTGTGAGATTATCCATGATAATTCCCCTCTCAGGATGTAATCCCAGAACCCAACACCCTCCAGGTGAAAAGAATGTTCATATCCTCTCTGAACCTCAAACGTTTCGCTTTAAAAGTGTGCTCATTTGATCTTGACCCGCTGAATAAAAGGAACAGTTGCTATCTATCCACCCTGTCCGTGTCGCTCATAATCTTACCCTTCTGAATCACTGACCCCTCAGCTTTCTCTGCTCCAAACTAAACAACCCGAGCTTAGCCAGCCTCTCTCCATAGCTGATATGCTCCATCCCAGGAAACATCCTGGGGAATCACCTCTGCACCCTCTCCAGTACAATCACATCCTTCCTGGAATGTGGTTCCCGGGGCTACATACAGTACTCCATTTTGGCCGAACCAAAGCCCTGTATTGTTGTTATAATCTACCAAGGTCCAATTTTTAAGTTGTGCATTAACATGTCCAGCCACATTCAGGGATGTGTGGAGAAGCACACTCTGAGGTTCCCAGTGTGCTACCATTCATTGAGTCCTCCCCTGCCTGGTTCCTTCTCCCAAAGTGCATCACCTCATATTTATCAGGGTTACATTCCATCTGCCATTCATCTGCCCATCTGGCCATTCCATCTGCATCTTCCGGTAACTTTAGGCCTTCCTCCTCACTGCTAACCACCCAGCCAATCTTCATGTCAAACATACACTTACTTATCACAACTCCCCCAATCTCCACCTAGCCCACTCCACGTTCACATCTATATATTTTTTGTGAATAACACAAACAATAAGGGACAGAGCACTGTTACCTGTGGTACACCAGGAGACACTGGTCTCCAGTCACATAAGCAGCCTTCTCTCACCACCCTCTGCCTCCTGCCACTAAGACAATTTTCATTGTAACTTGTAAAGTTTTGCTTCATATTGTGAGATTTTACTTTATTTTTCAGTTTCCCAGGTGCAAATTTGTCAAAGGGCTTCCTAAAAAAATCTCCTCAAACTCATTCAATCAAACGCATTGGTTGTGACTTCCTTCTGATAAAGACATCGTGATTATCCCTGATCAAACCTTGCGACTCTGATTGGAGTTCAATTTTCTCCTTTCCTATTTTCTCCAGTAGTTTCCTTAACAGGATATAATACTCGCTCGTCTCTAGTTCCCTAATCTATCTCTCCCACCCTAACTGTGAAGAGGAATCGTATTAGCAGCGCTCCAGTTTTCTGGCACCTCCCCATGGTCAGATTCTAATTAAAATATTCAGTCAGGGTCTTTCCTCCCTTGACCCCAATAGCCGTCTGTGATACAATTTATTCAGACATGGAGATTGGTCCAAATTTATACAGAACAAAGCCTCAAATCCCTGCTCGTATTTTACATCAATCTGTTCAAGAGCGTCCTAGTCCATCTTCTTGAATTCTGTACCTGCTTCTTCTTCTCCCAAGTAAAATAGATGTGAAGGTCTCATGGAACAATCCATCAATGTTCTCCAGCTTGACACACAAATTGCCCCTTTCGTGTCTAATTGACACTAACTGTTTGCTGATTATTCTGTTCTATTTGTCTGTGTAGAATATCCTGGGATTCTTCCTGATCTCGCCTACTTGTACTTTTTCATGTCCCTCTGTTATTCAGTCCCCTCTGTTTCTAAGTTTCACTGCAATTACCTCTCAATTTTTGAAACTTAAGATCACAGGCTGAGTTTCCACATCAGACCATCTTGCCATTTTAGGGATTAATCTGGATAATATATTTTGAAGCTCCTCTGCACTCAGTATATTCTTTGTTAGATTGGGACTCCGAATGATACACAATACTCTAAATTTAGTCTCATGAACACTCGATACAACTGGTGCACGACATCCTCTATATTCAAATTACATTCACATGAATGTAAACCTATTTTTTACTTTCCCATTTGTATATATTCTTCCCAATACCTCTCGCTTTAACGTTTCTTATGAGCTTACTGTGTGAGTTCTTTGAAAAATAAAGCCCATGAATATCCAACTATCAATTGGTTCTTCAATACCTATGTCCACAAGAATCATCTGCAAACCATTCCAAAAAAAACGTTTGCCACTTCTGGTTTTCCATTCATCGGTACATTCTCACACTCCCCAGTTATGTTATTACCTTCTATATATCTAGTAGCATGTTCTTTGTAATGGAGTCCAACAGACACCTGACTGCGGATGACAAGATATCTGGGATGTAGTTCACCACTCTCCAAATTCCTCCTTTCTTAAACTGTTGGATAATATTTATAACCTGTGCCTTATCCAGATTCGCTAAATGCCTTCCGGGAATGTGTCGAAAAATACAGTGAAAATCCGCGATGCAATCAACATGTATATTGCTGCTTCCTCCTGAAATTGTTGTATGCAGTACATCTAGTCTGACAGATTTATAAATACTCAATCCAGTTTTTTTCCAAAGTTAACCTCAACACTGATAAGAATTAATTTAGACTTTACTTACACAAATCCCATGGTCAATTGGTATTTCTGGAAGAGTTTCTGGACATTCTTCCATGAAGATAGATGCAACAAACTGTTTCTTTTCCCTGCAATTTCTCTGTGCTCTGCAATAAATTATCCTGAACGCACAACAACTGTTCCACATTTGACCTTGTTTTTATTTCTTTTCATACATTGATAGACGCTTTTTAGCAGTCTGTATGTTTTTCATTCGTTTGCATGCTTTTTTCTGTTTTTGATTTTCTTCTCATTTTCTTGGTCATCCTTTGCTGGGTCCTACATTTCACTGAATCCACTTACTGCAACGCTTGGCATTTTTCTAAGCTGCCTCCTTTCATCTAATGGCTAGATGAAGGTGGTGTTGAAAGTATTAGTCGGAGAGCAGGGTGGACCAGCTTGATAAGAAGGAAGGTGGACACATTGGATCATTCAAAAGGGAGTTGCTGACTTGGAAGGTTGGAGTGAGATAAGGTGGGATTAGGGGAAATGGGGAAATGGTGAAATCCACTATGATCCCTTGTGGTTGGAGGGTCCCAAGGCAGAAGAGGAGGCTTTCTTCCTCCAGGCTTCTGGTGGCTCGAATTTGGTGATGGAGCAGGCCGAGGTCCCTCATGTCCTTGGCAGAGTGGGAAGGGGAGTTAAAGTGCTCAGCCACAAGGCGATGGTGTCGTTCAATGTGGCTGTCCCAGAGGTGTTCTCTGAAATGATCCACAAGTTGACTTTCTGCCTCGCCAATCGAGAGAAGACCACATTGGGTTTAATGGATGCAGTAGATGAGGCTTTCTGTCTCCCTTTATCACCTATTATTTTCAACCCCACCTTCATCTACCTATCGCAATCCCTGCTAACCTCCCCCCTGCCGCACCCCTTCTCATTTATCTTTCAGCCCCCTTGGCCCATAAGCTTCATTTATCGATTTATCTGCTCTTAGTATGCTGCCTGACTGTGATTTTCCAGCACCACAGTCTTCGACTCTGATGTCCAGCATCTGTAGTCCCCACTTTCTCCTCACACCTTCATGGCTGCATGAATCAGATTTATAATAGTTACTTCAAATAAAACAAAAACTGTCGTGTACTCAAACAGCATAAAAGAAAACCAATGCATTGTGGTCACTGTTCCCAAAAGGTCCTTTAAAGCAAAATTTTCAATTAGCTCCTCTGATCACTCAACACCATTTCCTAAATTACCTGATCTCGAGCTCAGTGCTCGACATAATGTTCATGTAAACCATCTCATATTTGGCCATGAGATCCATTTTCCCAGCATTAGCATTCAATTGGGTTAACACCGTTTAGATATACTTTAAACATATATTATTACTGCAGTGCCCACAAATGTGTATATATCATTTCCTGTTTAATAACATGTCCAGGATTTGTAATGCAGCTTTCAGTTTGATATATAACTCCCATCAACGTTTGCTCCTACTTGCTGTTTTTGCGCTCCACCTTACTAGATTCTGTGGAATCTGAGCGACGTGGGCTCTGGGGAGGTTAATTACAAAGATCATCTTGCCACATCATTTATGATCTTCTCAAACATTAATTTCTCCAGATCTCCCGTTATGCTGGTGAAGTAGAGAAGGGCAATGATCTTCCAACAATGCTCTGTATTTCCCCCAAAGAGCTGAGACAGCTCTAACCTGGGTGGGAATTTACAGCAGGCTGGTAAAGTGTTGCTGCCGCTGTACAGGGTCTTAGCGAGATCACATCCGGAGTAATGTGTACAGATTTAATCTCTTCAATGAAGAAAGGATGTTGTTATACTGGAAGCAGCTCAGAGATAGTTCCCTCAACTGATTCCTGCAATGAAGGTATTAGCTTATAACGAAATGATGATAAGGTTGACGCAGTCGCCATTGGAATTTACAAAAATAAAGAATGATCTTATTTCAACATAGATGGCAGAAGGAGTCAACAAGTGAAGTGAATTACACAGATAGTGGAGGAATCTCAGGAACAACAGGAGGATATCCAGGTCTTCAAACCTGTTACACCAAAACAGGACGAAGCTATTCAGTCCCTGGAGCCTGATAAACATTTACAGAAGGAGGCCAACCAGCCACTCGAGCCTATAACAGTAGGCCATGCTGCACCAGTATCCTGTTAAACAGCAACAGGATCAGTCCATTCGGCCTCCTCAGGTCTGTAACATAGGAACTGGAAGAGGTCACACAGTGACTGGAGATTATTACACTGGGATAACAGGAGGCCATTCAGATTCACCGGGGGAATTGGATGAGGATAAAGACTATCTGAGACTTCTTTCATGAAAAAGGAAGAGGTAATTTACACTCGTGTCTGTTGTAGAGAACAAGAGAAGACCAATCAATCCCTCGGTCCCATGTCCGGGATGTATGAGGAGACCGTTCACTATTTCCATCTGTTATGGAGAAGTATGAGAAGACCCACCAGCCTCTCAAAATGTTAGACAGCAACAGGATGATTCCATAATCTCCTAATCCTCTAAAGCATCAACAGGAGGAGGTCATTCTGGCCTTGGAGATGACAACATGGGAACACCAGAAAGACTTCAGTCCATCGAGTTTGTCCACCAGCAGGATGATGAGTCCATTCAGCCACACATGGCTCTTACACAGCATTTGGAGCTGTGTAAAAACGTTTGTCCATGAAACAGGAATTCAATGAAAACGCAAAGGCTTTCGTAAGGGAAGTACTTATAATAATGTTATACATTAGGGACTAAAGTGTAACAATAAACTATTGTAATTTAAGGCAAATGGTTAAAGTCCATTGTTCAGGACGTTTGCAAAGGTAAACCACAATTCGTCAGAGTCAATATGGTTTTACGAAGGCTAAATCGTGTTTGAATTGTTTGCTTGAGTTATTTGAAGATGTCACAAACAATATGGATCGTGGGAATCCTGGTGATGGAACATATCTGGTCTTCCTGAAGGCATCGGATATGTCGTTTCTCCAATGAGTAAGTGGTAAGATCAGACAACATGATTTGAGGAGTATTTATTAGCTTGGATGGAGGATTCGTTAACCAACAAAATGGAGTCAGATGGAATAAATGTGTCATTTTCTTTTGGCAAATGCAATTTGTGGGGTGCCATTGATTTCAGTTCTGATGGCTCAACCATTTGCAATCGATGGCATTATTGTGCTCAGTTGATAGAAAATACGGTGCCATATTTTCAGACGACACTAGCATTGGTAGGAAATTAATTCGGAATGATGATGCAAGAGATTTAAAACTATATGGATACTTTGGATGAATGGGCCAACGTTTGGTAAGGAAAACTAAAGTGAATAAGTATGGGCTATTCAAGTTGGCCAGTATAACAGAAAGACAATTTATTATCTAAATAGAGATAAAGTTCAAAGTGTTTAGGTGCAGAGGGATCTGGGTAAACACATGCATTTCACAGAAAACATGCCTGCGGGTGCTGCGAGTAATGAGAAATGCAAGCAAGGAGAGTGGAACTGAGGCCGAGTAGACATCAGCCTCATCGAGGGGTTGGATACCTCACAGATGCTCCTTGTTCTTATTCAACTCTTCTACTGTGTTGGACAGGAATGGGTGAGAAATGTGTATCATACAAGATGCAGGCACTCAGGATAAATCAGTCTCACTCTGTTAGAGAGAACGTAACCAGTAAGGTCACACAGTGACCAGCGCTGGGTTCTCAACTATTTATAATTTATATTAATGATCAGGAGGATGGAACAGACATACAGATGCTGCGTTTGGTGATCTCGCTGTGGTAAGCAAGAGATTAAATTATCAAGAGAAGGTGGAGAGTCTGCAAATAGATTCAGAGAGTTAAATGCAATCGATAATAGTTAGGAAGGTGGAATTTAAGATGATATAAACTGTCATTTCATTCACAGGAATAATAGAAAGCAATATGTTACTGAAATGGAAAGGGATTACAGGACTTATTGATACTGTGTACTAGGGGGTTCACTCAGATCCTTCAGAAATGGGAGGTTTTTCTCCATCCCTGACCGTCAGCTCCTAGACACTCCAAGTGACCCTTTTGCTCTCCGTACATATGGAATACTTTGATGTGGTTGATTGGTGGTGGGGATGGTGTTTTGAAACGTGCATCATGGTGACGTCCTTTATCCAAGATATATTCATTTCTTTCTACGTGAAGACCCGATGACGATGGGAATGGCTGACTGCTTCTGAATGAAGAGTTCGTGACTGCGAGGACAGTGGGTATTCACCAATATGATGTACTGTGATGGGCACACTGTAACATTAATATAGAGAGAGAGAGAGAGAGAGAGAGAGAGAGAGAGAGAGAGGGAGGGAGAGAGGGAGGGAGAGAGAGAGAGAGAGAGAGAGAGAGAGAGAGAGAGAGAGAGAGAGAGCTCCTTCAGTTCCTCTACCTCTCCCCATTGACATGGGCACTCTGCAGATGCAATGTACACCATTGCGAATCCCACTACACGGAATAAACCCGGCAGCTCCCTGCTGAGGGAGAAACAATGCTTCTCATTCATCATATATATCCTCCATCATCGAATAGTTAACATTGATGTTGAGATACTGGGAAATGATGGATATGTCACCTAGTCCTGCCTGTAAGTTCTGGATCATAGAAGCTGAATGAAACAGTGAACCTAACAGCCACTGGCAGCACCATCCTCCTCCTGGTGTGAAGCTGCAGGTCGTGTTGAAGGAGGTGACACCGCTCTGTGACCAGCTCCTTGTTCATTTAGTGCCCTCACACTCTGCTCCTGGGTCAAGTGGAGCTTGGGAAGCTGGTCCTGGAAAACTCGGGGCTAATAGAGCAGATCCCTTTCCCCACACACACTCACTCCTCGGTTTCAGAGCTTGCCCTCTCTGCCGCCTCTGCTCCATTTGTGGTTCATGTTACAGACCCAGATGTTGTAACTACAGTCCCCATGCTCCATCCAGAGTCGGGTCGTCAAATCCTCAGGTTTTCCTTATAGTCTGAGGCAACTTACAGCACAACCTCCAGCAAACCATCCCCTGCCCCTCCACGAAATATTCAATTACTGGAGCCAGTCAGAAACCCCTCGGTACAAGTTTTGAGAACCAGACCAGAACCCCGCAAAATATTGTAAGATGGCCACTTAGACCCAAACGTTTCCTTATTTTGAATATAGATGGGAAGTGTGCCTTACAGATATGTTGTGACTGGTCACACCACTCGATATTAAGCAAAATATAATCGATTCAAATGCTTTATTTAAAATACAATCAAAGAAAAAAATCATTTCGGGAGGGCTTATATGTTGGAACACTTACATAAACAATAGATACCGTACATTTTTGGTTTACACCGCTTGGCACAAAGATATATTCAAATACAGATCCTTATAGCAATTTTCCAATCCAGGAGGAAACAAGATCAACAGAGATCTCAGAGAGGAAAGCAGCTGGGGATCATGTATTAAAATTTCCAACCTTTTTGAGATACCCAGCAGCTTCTGAATGCTGCAGCAAAAAACAAAATGAGAAACCCTGGTCTGGGAGAGCTGGCCACTGCCCTTCCATTGTTATCATCGTTTTAATGAAACCTAAAATCTCAGTTATTTACTTAAATTGTTTTCAGACAGAAGTTCTGCACCTCTGCCTGTAAAACCTCTCTTCAAAAAAAACCCAAGAGAACATAACCTTTTTACAGTGAGAGAATTCACAACTCCATCTTTAATACAATAATCCATCAATACACAAAGTTGGATTCATTTTAGATCTCCTAATCTTCCTCTATTAGTAGACTGAAATGCATATACATTACATTGACTGTGAGGATATAAATGTTCACAACTAGTTTCGATTTCAGGCATTTTATTCCTGCCAAGTCTCCACAACGTGTCAAAACGTAGAGTTTCTCGCCCTGTCACCTGTGTAATTTCAAACTGAATGGCAGCAATAATAAGCTCAATCGAAACAGACTGGTATTTTTCTCTCTAGACTTCTGCAAAAACTTTAGTGAGTCACGATCAGTGATAAAGATTTGTCTCATGTATGTTATTCGCAATTTAAATGCTGAAATGTAACACCAACACTAAGCTCAATGCATCCTTCCCCATTGTGAAATAAATCTGTTGATATTTCTACTGGACACTCCAAACACAGATTACATAACGGAGCACTTCTCATCTCTCCAATAGTCCTTCTGAAAGACATAGCTCCTCATGTCTCAGCATAAAAGAGTTACATACTTCTGTACCTCTTAATGCTCTAACCTATTTACCTTCTATTCCTGGCCTATGCCAGTTACTCTTACTCTCACAGGTATATATTTTAAGAAGATCTCACACATTCTTCACAACCTCTCAAAGAAACCAATCTTTGATTTCTGAACCCAATCATCATCATCAGCCATTTCTAAGCTTGCCATTTTAACTCTCTGCTCTTCCACACGACTTCTCACTACTGCAGGAAGTGAATTGTTGAACTTCACCAAAATAATAGTCTCTTTAAGAGTGTCATAGGTTTGCTCTGTTTTTAATATCTTTACCCACCTTTCAAAATTACTTTCTTTGATCCTTTCAAAGTCAATGTGCGTTTAACCAGGGACCATTTTTTTCAGATTCCTGAAATGCTCTCTGTCGGCTGCTGGCCCAAGCTCATATGCATTTCAGATGGCTTTCTTCACCTCCTCATACTGGCCAGATACCTCCTCAGATAGGGATGCAATTACCTATCAGCTTTGTTTTGATAAACTAAATCCACATGGTCACTGGTCACTGCATTTATTTAGCCACTTTCTCAAATGAAATTTAAAAGGCTTCCCCATCCTTCTCATCAAATTTAGATAATGCCTGGATGCAGTTAAGCAGAACCCCATTAGACCATTGGTTACAATACGGTTGTTCAACCTCACTATCCTCCTCATCCCGCCGACCGTCTGCCTTCATCTCCGCCTTCTATGTCAACTTTCCTCTCTAACTGTTAACTTTTTAAGTTGAAACTCTTTGCTTTTCTTCTGTCCTTTTCTCTCTTTCTTCTTCATTTCCTTTTTTAATTTCTACTTTTCATAATTCAAACTGTTTCAATTCCTTCTCATGTTCAAAGTGCCTTATTTGAAATTGAATTCCAGCCGTTTCCAAAGAGTCTGATGGCAGTTCTACCAAATGTAATTGCCGAGCTTTCGCTTTAATTATCTCTCATTTTCTCACATACAAACGCAACCCTAACTTGTCTGTCAATTTCTACACCTTTGCCTTCATTACCTTTTGTAAAACCACCAACTTCACTTCCGCCACACCCAGTTAATGACTGAAAGAATCTTTATACACAAACCACTATTTAAACCAACCGAATTCACACCCACAACCATACACTACCTTTGAACGCAATAGTCTCCCGGTGCATAATCTCCAGTGTCTGATAGACCTTATTCTGGATTCTCTGGTTTCCTCCCATAATCCAAAGGTGTGCATGTCAGTTAAATTGGCCATGCTAAATTGTTCATAGTTTTCAGGCATGTGTGGGTTAGGAGACTTAGTCGAGGAAAATGTGTAATAATAGGGTAAAGGAATGGGTCTGTGTAGGTTACTCCTCGGAGGGTCGGTGTGGACTTGTTGGGTCGAAAAAGGAGGCGGCGCTCAGGTACAGGCAGCTGGGATCAAGGGACTCTCTGGAGGTACACAGGGGATACAGGAGTTTCACTCTGCACATAGCTGGGTTGCATTCAGCAGTACACTAGCCGGATCTACACTGTGCTCCATCCTGAATATGTAATGGGCTGGTTATGTGAGTTGGATTGCGAATGTGAGAGAACTAAACATCTGGCAATGCCTTTATTTTGTGTTTTAATTCTTGTGATTGGACTCTTCAAATCCTGACTTATCCGGTTAGACCCATCTTTCTGGATGGGTGTTGGTGACTGTTGTTACAGCATCTGAGTCGGCAACATGACCAACAAATTGAGCAGAGGGACACACAATCAGATCAGCCGTGGTCTTAGTGAATGTTGGCGCAGGATTGAATGGACCACTGACCCAATTTATTCCATATAATTCTGTTTGTTCCAAGCAAACTCCCCTTCTCTCCCAGTGTCCCATACTGGTGGGGAGTGAGTCACCTCCTCCTGTTCCTGCGTGACGGGATCCTCGGGCCTCACTAGCCTCCAGATTTTCCTGTGCCCCAGTTTTGAGCAGTTGACTGACTGCCTCCTGTTCCTGTGTCCCAGTCTCGAACAGTTGAGTCTCCTGTCCCTGTGTACCAGTTTCAAGCAGTTGACTGATTCCCTTCTGATCCCAAGTTTGTTAAAATACATGTCCTCCTCCTGCTCCTGAGGAACAGGTTCCAATAGCTCATGCTCACCCGCTGCTCCTGTGGATATGAGGTTAGGGTTAGGGTTAGGGTTATTTGCCTAAAGGCCTATCCGAGCTGGTGAGGTCTGCAAGGAGCAGTTGGAGGCCACTTGCTCCAAATACCTGATCCACAGTAACACAGCATCTCATTCAGTCCCTCAAGACTGTCACACACACGCGGTTGTGGGTTGAAAAATGGTATTTGGAAATCCAGGCTGGGTTCAAAAGACGCCCCTGGTCTCTTTGCAGATTGTCTCCTCTCTGCAACTTGTGCTTTATTTGTTGGTCATAATACAGGCCCAGATTCACTGTGAGTACAAAACTCATATCTCACCCAGATATGACTCACAAAATACTTTGCTCTGTCTGATTGCAACATCCAATAACAGAACGTTCAGGAAAATTACAACCATTAACTTTGTAATTACAGAATATAAGGACGTAAGGAACCGGATCAGCTAAGTCGGACGATCAAGCTATTGTCTACCATCATGGCTGATCTATTATTGGCATTAACTCCTTTTTAATGCCCAATTCTTCGCATCCCATAGCTGTCTGACAGGTCAAAAATCCACCTCCCTCCTCCTTAAATACTTTCAGTGATATAGCTCCCGTAGCTCCCTAGCCCAGATAATTCCTGACATTGATTACCCGCTGTGAGAGGAAAACATTCCCTACACATACATCATCAACTAATTGATATGAACGAGAGGTGAACACATGGGCTCAGCAAACAGTGAATGGCTTTGATATCAAGTGAGTATTTGACTGAGGATGGCATCAGGAACAATCACTTATTTGAGCTGAATGGAAATCAGGTGTAATCTCCCACTTGTCTGGGTCTTTCCGAGCACAAAGAAAGATGCTTGTAGTCGGAGGCCTCCAGCGCTAACAGCTCCGGGACATCTCTGCAGGAGATCCTCAGGTTAGCCTCCTCAGCACAAACATATTCAACTGCAATATCAATGTCTTTCCCCATCATAAGATATGAAGTAAGGATGATGACTGAAGATCACACAATATTCAGAGATTTTGTGCCCCCTCAGCTCCGAACCATCTTGTGTCCATGTGCAGCAAGACCTGGGAAGCATTCAGTTTGTGCTGTTAAAGTGTCGATAACATTCATGTAACAGCGCTCCCGCAGTTCCGCATTTCCGCAGTTAATAGAGGAGCTCAATCAGCATCCCAGGCTGGTTGCACACTGATATGTGGAAGCCATTGAGCCCGTGGAAACTACTGAACAAGAAGAGGGACATTCAATCCACCTGCCTATTCCACAGGATGAGAAAGGGTCTGGTCAGTACATCGAGCTGTTAAACAGGAACAGGCAGAGCCTAATCAGACCCTTAAACCTGTTCCATGAGACCAGGAGGAGGCTATTCAGCCCCACGAGATAGTTATACAGAAACAGGAGGGCGTCAATGATACTCTAACATGACAAAACAATGAAACCGAGACTGCATTGATAGGGGGCTCCATGGTGTTAATCATGTTTCCATTGTGTGTAGAACGTGTGCTACCTTAACATGGTTTGCTGGCAGTGATAAGGGAAACCAAATATTTTGTGTAAAGTCTCAAGGAGGCATCTTCTATCTCCGAGAAGACACTCCCATGTGCTCTATGTAGGTCAGAAGCTGCTGGGAAGAGTTAACTCTTTTATAATGAAGTTACTGCTGCTGCTGTCGGAATTATGGATAGCAGGACGTTCATTGCAGGATCACGCACCAATTGATCTGTATTAACATTGGGAGAGTTTTTTTTCAAAAGCCTGAACCTCTCTCTCTCTCTGAACCGAAATAGGGAGTGAGGGTGGTTGGGTAAAACGTTCTCAGAGGCTCTTAAACTATTGAGAATCATGTAACCCGAGTGAAAAAAAGCCACGGAGTTTATCACCGTAACAGTGTCTGTTTAGAATATCATAAGTGATTTTACATCCCCCTTAATGTTCAATGCAATCACCTTATTCTCTCACTG
The DNA here is from genome assembly GCF_037043375.1 of Chiloscyllium plagiosum. Lineage (NCBI taxonomy): Eukaryota > Metazoa > Chordata > Chondrichthyes > Orectolobiformes > Hemiscylliidae > Chiloscyllium > Chiloscyllium plagiosum. The sequence continues at coordinate 32,452,256 of NW_028270186.1, read as the reverse complement.
AGCTTCACTCACTGTTAATGTTGCCATGATCCCATGGATTAGTCTGGTGAGAGTTGAGAGAAAGTCTATCCACAGTACCTCAAATACTGCCTCAACACACTCAGGGATGATCACAATAATCCTTTTCTCTCACTTAGACATCGTCGTTTCATTCCTGTGTTATGAAACACCACTATTTATCTATGCACTACGACTGACATGGAATTTATAAGTTCCTTATAGCTCGACGTCAGCATTAATAAAGCCAGCACCAGAGTTGCCTATGGAGATGTGCATCACACTCGGGGAGAATTTCAATGAGATCGAATACACCTAAAAGATGTAATGATCAGCTACCTGAATAGAAATGAGCTGTACAAATACGGGAAACAGGTAGAGGAAGGGAGCTATCTTTACTTTTGTTCTTATATCACAGGACGTTTGCAGCCCTGGTCAGGGCAGCATCTTACACTGAGTGGCTGGTTCAGTTGTCCCACAGGACAGTAAAGAGTAAAACACATTGCTGGGGGTTTGTAGTCTTACAATTCAGGATAAATTCTCCTGCTTAATTAAGACCAGCAACATAGAAAAGATTTATCCAATGCAGTAATAAGGAAAGGTTTTTTTGTTTGGAACTGAAGACATTGACTTGCACTTTCCAAGATTTGTGTATCATGAGCAGAAATTGAGTTCAACCCGGTTTAGTAGACAAATATAATGACTTACCAGGAACACCAACTATCGCAAGGATGGGATAGTAACCACCTTGAATAATCCAAAGGATATCCTGGATCCGTGATGCTAATGATATCCAAGGCAGAGAAAGCCAGTAAAGACCCGAGGATAAACTTCTGTCCATTGTTGGAACATTCCAGTCTGATGTTCTCAGATTCTGATCCATTGTTGGAACAGTCCAATCCATGGTCCTCAGATTATGAATCATTTTTGTAACGTGCCAGTCTAATGTTTTCAGATTCTGAACTCTCCTCCCGCTCTCTCTCTCTCTCTCTCTCTCTCGAGCTGCTGATCCCTGTAAGTGCTGTCAATGATGCTCCAACTCACACTATGTGATAGCAAATTGAACAAAGCCTATTTATATTGCAACCATGGAAACTCTCCACTGCCATAATTAGGATCCACTGAGATTGATATTAATCACAGTCACTGAACAAATAACTCCAGTTAACCCCTTTGAATTCAATAATGATTTTATTAAAATTCAAAAGAACTTTTAAACTTTACACATTTGGCATGGGATATGTGTGTGGTGTGAACAGGAAGAAATATTTGAGATGATAGTTTGATTGAACGTAATCATTCAATCTGCCGTAGATATGGCAGTAATGTCAAAGGAATGTCAGAACTTAACCAAGTTTCTCGGCTTATAAATCGAAACATATAGTCTGTGACTACTGATCAGTGACTATAATGTCCGTAAAATATGTAGAGAACTTTTTAGCCCATACTCTGACAGAAAATTGCTTCTGACAACATGAGTGATAACAGACAAATGGCATGGTATGTTAACAGAGAATATAATGTGACACACAATTCAGATGGTTATTCAAGGATCAGAGAGGGCAGGTAAGGGTCGTGCTGTTAATGTTATCGATGTCAATCAACTTTATTGAAGTAAATTTCACTGGATTTCAATTGCAGTGTGATTATGATATCGGGGCATGGCTGCTGAGAGTGGAGGGAGGGAACATGATATTTATCAGCCATCAGTGTTGGAATTTTATTCTTCATAAATCATATGAAGATCAGATTCAAGGGTACATCTCCAATATGGAATGAGGAGAGCCAATATTAACCACAGAACCAGAAGACATTGGAACAGAAATTTGCCCATTAGACCCATTGAGCCTGCTCCACCATTCCATGATGGCTGTTAAGATTCTCAACCCCATTCTCACTTTCTACCTGTAACCCTTGATCCCCTTTACAGTCAAGAATCTATCTGTCTCACTCCTAAATATACTCAATGACCTGGACTCTACATTCCTCTGTAGCAGTGGATTCCATAGATTCACCGCTGTCTGGCTGAATAGGTTTCTCCTTATCTTTGTTCGAAAAGATTGTCTCTTTCCACTGTCACCTCGGGTAATAGTCTCTCCGACATTTAATACATCTTCTCAAAATCCCCTCTTTCCCAGGTCATTTAGTATTCTGTAAGTATCAATTAGACCTCCTAACATCCTTTTGAATTCTACCAAATACAGACGCAGAGCCCTCAAATATTTTTTATATGTTAAGCTTTTATTTCCTGGCACCATTCTCGTGAATCTCTTTGGAAAACGCTCCAGGACCAGTGCATCCTTCCTGAGATATGGAAAGCAAAACTGCGCACAAGAATCCAAATGTGGCATGAACAAAGTCTTATACAGCCTTAGAAGTACATCCCTGCTTTTACATTGAAGCCTTCTTGAAATAAGTACCGTCATTGTTTTGCCTGCCAAACTGCTGACAAACTGCAAGTTTACCTTTCAAGACTCCTGGACTAAACTCCCTAGTCTTTTTGCCCTTCAGACTTCTGAATTTGCTCGCTATTTAGAGAATATGCCATGCCTCTATTCATCCTGGCAAAATGCTTTCCCAAACCTTCCTACATTGTACTGCCGCTTCTTTGCTCACTCTCCAAACCTGTGAAAGTCCTTCAGCAGGTAAAAGTGAGGACCACAGAGGCTGGAGATCAGAGTCAAAAAGTGTGATCATAGAAAAACACAGCCTGTCAGGCAGAATCCGATGAGCAGGAGAATCGACGTTTCAGGCATACAGCCATCATCAGGAATGTGAGGTGGGCTGAAGCGGGCAGAGAGATAAATGAGGGGAGGGGGGTGGCGCTGGGAGGAAGGTAGTTTGGAAGGCGACAGCTAGATGAAGGTGGGTGATGATAGTGATAGGTCAGAGTGGAAGGTGGATTTGATACTTGGGAAGGTAGATGGACAGGTAGGATATTCAATAGGGCGGTGCTGAGTTGAGGGTTAGATCTGGGATAAGGTGGAGGGAGAAGAGATAAGAAAACTGGTGAAATTGTCCTTGATACCTTGTGTTTGGAGGGTCGCAAGGCAGAAGATGATGCGTTCTTCCTCCAGAAGTCAGGTGGTTAGAATTTGGCAGTGGAGGAGGCCAAACGCTTGCAGGGCTTTGGCGGAGTGGGAGGGGGAGTTGAAATATTCGGCCAAAGGGAAGTAGGGTTGTTGGGTTTATGGGTCCAACAGTGTTCCCTGAACCGTTCTGTAAGTTGACATCCTGTCTCGCCAATTTATAGGAGACAGGAGCAATGGACTGACTAGAAGAGGTGTTTGGATGCACAGGATGTTCACTGTTTGATGTGGTAGGATTCTTTGGGGCCTTGGGTGGAAGTGAGGAGGGAGGTGTTGGCACAGGTTTCATATCTCTTGCAGCGTCAAGAGATGGTGTTGGGAGTGGAAGGTGGCTTGTTGGGGGCGTGTGGACCTAACGAGCGAGTTGTGAGGGAATGGTCTCATCAGTATGATGATAGGGGTAGGGAGCGAAGTATATCTCTGGTGTTGGGTCTGACTTTTGGAAGCAGAAATGGCGGAGGATGATGCGTTGTATCCTGAGGTTGGTGGGATGGAAGGCGAACACCAGAGAGTTTCTAATTTGTTGTCGTTGGAGGGGTGGAGTGCAAGGGCGGAGCTTTGGGAAGTTGAGATTTGCGAGAGCACCCTCCTGCAGCCGAACCACCTCTTCAATGCTACCTGTCCCTCTATCTATCTTTGCACTGTTCGAAAGCTTAGTCAGAATGCCCTCAGTTCCTTCATATAGATAATGAATGTACAAAGTGAAAAGTTGTGGTCCCAACACTGAGTTTTGTGGAACGCCACTTGTCACTGGTTGCCATCCTGAGAAGAACACTTTTATCTCCACTCTATGCTTTCTCTCAGGCAGCCAAACTTCTATCCATGCTTCCCTCTTATACTGCGTGCATTCAGATATAACCCCTTCAATCTTGTATTAACAGTTCCTCTTCTCATTGTTATTTGTTTGTCCAGTGTGCTTGAAGTCTGATTGCTTGCACTTTCCATACACTTTGTCTTATTTGCGTCTGTGCTAGAGATGTTAATAACCTCTCCCGAGCTCTGTACATTTACCTCCTCTTTTCTAATTAAACCTTATAACGGACCCCCCACCCTGCCAACACACACACACTCCTAATCAGTTTAAACCTCTGTCTACAGCCGTAGTTAGGATTCAATCAGACTCTGGTCCCAGCACAAAATAAAGGGACAAAAAACAAGCTTTTCTGTACCTACCAAAACATGAAAACTACAAAGATGCAAGTTTGTTAAAATACACTTACGATGTGGAGTTATATGAATTGAAATGTGAATTTAAAAACCCCGGACGAGGTTTTCAACCTTTATCAGTCATTATTTGACCCACAGCTGAGATGCTGATCTCCCCCCTGTCAGTGATCCCCCTCACTGAGAATCTCTCGCCCTGTCTCTCACACCGTGTCTGGAGGGACGACAAGTTCCCATTGGCCAAGAATATTAAAATTAATTCACCTTCTCCCTGGAACTAATCTATTGTTCTTTTGAATCCTGTTCAGCGTCAGCACCCCGGTGCTGTGAAATTATTGGAGATAAGTGATCTGGGATGACAGCATAGTGCTCACAGGTTACGGCACCAGACAAAGGGCTTGCGGTCTGTGGGAGTTTCTAAATGGAATTTCTGTGTATTTCTCCTCATGCTGAATTCTGATTTAATTTCAGACTCGTCTGACACCTCTTGCTCTCACTCACTCTGTGGCTCCGTTTTCTCTCCATTCCTTTTATCTCTCTTCACTTCTTTTTTTCTCTATTAATTTTTCTCTCTCTCACGCACACACGCACAGACGCACACATTCTGTTCTCTCTGTTAACAAATTGTGCTGTTGGAGATCTCGTCGGTGTACAATGAGCTAAATGGCCTCCTGCAGTGCTCTATCAATTCTGAAGTTCTCTGACGCACAATAAAGACTTCAGGTGCCTGGACAGACAAGCTGGTCCTGCGAAGGACACGGTGCAGAATCATCCTTTATCTCTTCCTGTTGTCTGATATGCAGCGGCCTTGAAATATCAGTTCAAAAAAAAGATAGAAATTCGAGTAGTTGGGAGAACGTTCACGAGATGACTTTTCTGTCAGGATATAACAAGCAGTTCCCACGCACAAAATTGCATTTGACTGATAGCAGCTCCTCCCAATTGACATGTCCTAGCTCTGTCTGATACCGATGTATATCGCCTTCCGCCAATTTAGTAGATTCCCACAAGGTCCTGACATTTCCGTGTTCATAGCAATCTTAAATCTGAAGGAACTGTGACCACTGTTTATAAAATTATGTCCCACTGAAAGGTCAGTCACCTGGCCATGCTCATTAGCCAATACGAGGTCGAGTATGGTTCTTCCTATCGTTGGACTATCCACATACCGCTGCAGTTAGCAAATTCTGCCCCGTCTAAGCCCCTTGCTCTAATGGACTTCCAGTCATTATTGGGGATATTAAAATCACTCATTATGACCACTCTTTTTTTAATACACCTTTCTTTGATCGACATACATGTATGTTCCTCAATCCCTCCGTGGCTGTTGCGGGGATTATAGTAATGCATTGCTTGCATTCATTTTATTTTTGAACTTGACCCATATTGCTGCAGTGGATAATCCGTCGTGTATGTCCCGTTCACGTGCAGATGTAGCATTCTCCCTGATCACTAAAATAACTCGTCCATCTGTTTTAGCTTCTTCTCGATCTCGCCGAAACCAATGAACCCCTGGGTACTTTAAACGGCCAATCCTTTCCCTCTCTCAACCAAGTCTCTGTCAAGCCGCAACATCATAGTCCCATGTATGGATTCAGGCTCCCACTTCATAGTCCATACCCATAACAATTCTTGCATTGAAATAAATACACTTCAGCCAAACTCCATCAGATTCTGACCTGATATTTGGTTTGAATTTCCCTGATGTAAATTCTCCTCGTCTAATCTCTGGTAACATAAGATTACAAAGGACTATCAGTAAAGCAGAAAATATTGTAAACAGACAATTTCAGTTACCTCCCTTGTCTCTTCAATCTGTACATTGCATCACACACTGTCCAATTCCATTAAACTGCTGGATAATTATTCTACTTCAAACAACAGTCTCCAGCCTCTCAATGCACATTCTTCACCTCTCTCTGGACCCATTGGATTGACTGTTTTCTGATCCCTCTCTCAACCAAATCTCTGTAATATTTATATCATAGTTATATATACTCATCTGTCTTGCCTGTCACACTGCTCACATTAAAGTCAGCAAACTTCAGACTTCTAGTCCCATTGTGTTCACTCCCCTCTGCCAGTTTGTTGTTGGTCTTAGTTGTACTGGGATTAGTCTCCAACTCCTCTTCAGTCACTGTGCTTGTGGATGCATTGCTCCTTGCCCCCACCGCCGCACACGTTTAAACCCTCCTGAGTGACGATAGCAAACCTGCCTGCCAGGAGATTGCTGACAGTTCACGTCCATCCCGTCCTCCTTGTGTATTTCATACTGACCCAGGAATCCCAATGACCCTCATATCGGAGATTGCTGCCAGTTCAGATGCATCCTGTCCTTCTTGTGTACATCCTACCGACCCGGGAATGCGAATGATCCACATATTGGAAGGGCTGCCGACCCTACCAGCTCTTTGGTCATGTTTTTAACTGTACTACCTTCCTATTCCTAACCTCACTGGCACGTGGCATAATTTAGTCTTTCCAACATTCAAAAATCCTTTCAGCACAACTCTGGCAAGACCTTTTCCTTGAAATGGATACACTTGACAATAAAAACTTAGTGTGATCTCATTAACCAGGAAAGTGGAGCCCACTGAATCACTCGCAATGACCATAGGATCTGTTATCTATCACCTTCACCAAAACTGTGTGACAAGGTTTACATATGGAGCATCTATTTGTAGATGGACGAGGATAAACAGAATTAGTCCGAAAGACCAGAAAATGTCAGAACAGATGGCTGCCAATCAGCCTGTTTACTCTGCTTTGCTGTTCAATTGGATTTTAGCTATTCTGTTCCTTTTAATGGCAGAGACTTTGCCTCGCATCCCTAGTGGGTCAGACAGTGCCCAGAGTCTTTGTGCGTTCCTTGCGTAGGGAGCATCCAGTGCCAGGCGATGGGGTGTGGGGAATCCCGGAGTGGCTCGATGAAAGGCTGCATGCAGTGACAGATGGACTCAGGGATTGAGAGAGACAGCGCAGGTAATCAGAGACATGCACTCACATAAGTAGCTAGGGAGCCCGAGCGTCACTGCCACGTTTACAATAAACCCGTCATATTTGCAGCAATTCTCCTCAAATACAAGTAAATATACTGCAGATGGCAGAAACCTGAAACAAACATAGAAACATACTGTGAAGAGAGAAAAGAGTTAATTCTCCCAATGCAGACACGGGGAGATTGTAAAGAAAACTCCACAAAAACAGGGTCCAGACATTGGAATTATTCTTATTTGACTGAAAATAGGCGTATCAGTGATAGGCAACATGGTTTTGTGCAGAGAAGGTCATGTCTTACCAAATCAATGGAATTCTTTGAGGATGTGACAAAGTTGATTGATGAGGGAGGCACTGTAGGTGTCATGTTCGTGGACTTCAGGAAGGCGCTTGGTATGTTTCCCCATGGTCGGGGTATGGCGAAAGTGAAGTCACATGGTGTGCTAGCTGGTGGATAAAGAACTGGCTGGGCAACAGGAGGCAGAGCATAGTCTGGAGAGGGAGTTTCTCAAAATGGAGAACTGTGAGCAGTGGTTTATTTTAAGATATTTCTGGAAAGATACATGAATGTGTTGGGAACAAAGGGATACAGATCCTTAGAAAATTGGAGCCAAGCTGAGATGGAGGATTTGGATCGTCACAGGCTTGTACCACCGAATGGCCTGTTTCTGTGCTGGAACGTTCTTTGTTACAACATTATCAATGACCCATCAGACCCCAGTAATGGTCTCCTCCAACCTCTTCCATCAGTCTAAAAGGTAGAGAAGCTTGACAACACTGAGCAGCTGGTTCAGGAACAGCTTCTTTCTGACTGTTATTAGACTGATGAGTGTACTCTCTTATCTCAGAAAATGCTGATCTTGTTCCTGTTGATCTCGCCTCGCACACGCCCTGTGCATCGTAACCTGCATGGCTCTCAAACATATTTTTAGCCATTGTTCTCTACATAATTGTTTACTATGGTTTGCCTATATATCTTGGTACAGGTCAAAGTAAATCCTCACCTCCCTTCCCCCAGTTCCTCCAGTGCTCACTCCCAGCTGTCTCAGGTCCTCACCCCCAGAACCTCCCACTCCCCACCTCCAGCACACTGTGACCCAATCCCTAGCTCCCTGTGTGCTTTGTATCTCACTATTTCTCTCACACTGTCTGTATCCGTGTTTTCCTATTCTCTGTCTTCTGTTTCTTTCCCAGAACTTACTATCTCCCCTTCTTCCTGTTTTTATGACTGTTTGTTTTGTTTCCTTGCTCTGTTTTACTGACTGTCCTCGCTATGTTTTCTCTCTCTCCTTATACGTGTCTGTCTCTTTCTCCCTTGTTGTGATGGTGATGGCTTCTGTATTCTTTTGAAGCATGTGATGGCTCTTTGGTTGGACGTTGGCAATACAATAAATTTAATTGTGCTTTGGTATCGTGGTCATAATTTAAATTTATTGGCTAAACTTCAATTGTTGTCAAAACAGCAACCAGAACTTGGATATCCATTTAACAACCAATTGTTACATCTAAATATTTTGGAACTGCCTTCTCCCAGTGCTCTGCATACTGGCAACTGAAAACATTTTATTCACGTGCATAATAGTGTGACGGTAACTGCTATTCCCAGGACCAAACGAATCTGCAGACGGTTGCGTGCACAGCCCAGACTATCATGGAAGACAATCTCCCATCCATTTAGACTTCTCATTGTCAGCGAAAGGCTGGCAACATCAAATATCTCTCCAAAACCGGTAATGATCTCCTACAACCTCTTCCAAAAGGGAGGAGATACAGAGGCTTGAAAACATGGACCAGCATGCTCAGGAACACCTTCTTCCCTACCGTAATTACACTGACGAATTGACATCTCTTACTTTTCAAATAATAATAACCTTGCTAACGTCGATCTTGCTTTGCACAGCTCCCATGCAGCTGTCACCTTGCATGCCTCACTCTGTCTAAGTGCCCTGTGAGGCTCAAGGTCTTCTCAAGGGCAATCAAATAAGTGAACTAATGCTGGCCCAGCCAGCGATACCTATATCCCATTAATAAATATAAGAAAATGATGACACTCAGGGAAGACCGACAGTTGGGATCAAATCGCTTTAAACATGATCTTAGGTACACACAGGTTTCCCTCAGTAACTGAAAGTAATCTGATATGGCGTAAAGCGAAGTAACATTAATTTATGTGGGACAAATTCACCTTTCTTGGTAAAAGTGAAAATCCTCTTCAGATTTCTTTTGGGTAGCGACAACAGGACCTGACGGAGGTTTTTCGGAAAGGGAAGTGGCAAAAAGCACACGTTTGAATAGCGGGCGATACACATACTGACATGGGCATGATATTCAGGAAGATGGGATAAATGAGATGAATCTCACATTTTATTTCCATCCCAGCTGATCATCATTCCCTTTGTTTGTTCTTTTTCTTCTATCTCGATCTCTATCGATTCAACTCATTCCTCCTCCCCTTCAAAGCAGATGTCCGTGTCACCAGCATTATTTACACTATTTTCCAGCTGCTTTCAGTTCATAAAAGTTCCCCACTACTTTCTGTTCTTTTCTTGGCATTTTTATGCAATTTCAGATCTCCAGCATCTTTTTTTATTTGGTTTAACCTTCAAATTTGTTATTCCATGGGAAGTCGGCATCTCTGCCAAGCATTTGTTAATCATCACTAATTGTCCTACCGTGAGGCCATTCCACCAGCCAATGTAAAGTCTGAAGTCACACTTAGACCAGACCGGGTAGTAACATTAGATTTATTTACCGAAGTTCATCAGTGAAACATGAAGATTTTCAGACAACATGTGCGTTTTATGGTTGTTTTTCGTGAAATTCACTTTTATTCCAATTCTTATCATTTATATTGAAGTTCTGCCATCAGCTGTGGTAGGACTTGAAACAAATTGCTTGAAATAATATCTTTCGTTTGATAAGCATTGCTCCTGAATTACAACCAGCGACATTCCGACTCTGATACATTGTCCTAATCATGAAGTAACGTCCGAGACAAGAACAATTTTGTGACTGAAATACTTGTAACTGGACAGGTTGCCAGAAGAGAGCTTGAAATATAAAGTCTGAATTTTACCAACGTGCAGACAATGGTTTGTTCAGCCACAGCATTGACGCAGAGATGGAGATTGGGGATATTATAAGCTGGTAGTGGACAGGGTTGGTGACAGTGAGAACATGAGACACAAATCAGTTCAGGGCAAAAAGGGATCCCGAGGTTGTCCACAGTTTTGTTCTCAGATGTCTATAAGGGACTGGTCTGCAATTCAGATGAATGGAGACTGCAATTGGAATTGCAGATAAACGTTTCTTTGACAAATATAGATAACAGAAATTGCAATGAAGTTCAAAATTGTTTATGGGATTAATGAATGGACAGAAGTAGAGAACACCGACAATAGCGAGAATAGATTAGTAACACACCCTCCACCCCTGCCAAAATAATAATCAGCACCGCTAATATCCGATATGGTAGAAATTCCCAAGAGAGGGAAATGTTGAAAAGACCCAAGGAAAGCTTCCTCTCCATTGGTGTAATTATCGAATCCATTATCCACAAATTCAGATCTGTCCTCTCTACGTCTGTGCAGCTGCTGATCTCTGTTACTGTTGGAGCTGATGCATCAATTCCTACACTGGGATAGCGAACTGAGTGAAGCCCCTCACCAATAGGAGAGGGAAACCCTCCAGCGACACAGTTGCAATGCATGGAGACTGACATCAATCACAGTCCCTGAGCAAACAGTTCCAGCTTTCAACACAGCACATTCAGTTCACAATATAACTGGCCTGGACCGGGTGCTGACATCGTTGACTATTGGTCACATCTCCCATCACCAATTCCTCAAGTGACGTGAGTTGTGACGAAGAATGATGGATGTTTTCTTATTGCAGGCTCGGTGACTCTGCTCTCTTGTACGTTTGCAATGCTGTAACCATCTTTCCCCGAATCCCCGCCCCTCAAAAAAAAAGAAACACAATCAGGATGTTGTTACTGTGCTGATCTCTCCTCCACGGGAACAAACGCCAGCCAACACCCTGTCACTGGGCACAGTTGCCCTGAACATATACAGGAAGTGTGAACTTCTCTGAATGTTCCTCTCCCTGCTCTAATACGGAAACGTTGGCACTTCCATGCAGAATATGCTTCAGTAACTTATTTATACAAATTGACAAACAGCCTAATGCAGTTTTATTTGCGTGAAGCAATAATTTTTACGCTTTTTCCCCTCAGTCCACAACCAAACGTGATAAGTACAATGGACTTATTGATTAAGAATTATGAATTAATGAGTCAGGTTCGCATGAAAATAACATTGGCTGGGAGATAGGGCGGAATGGGGGCAGTAGCTGTGGAGACTACATGGGGAGTACAATGGTATTTCCCCAATCATCATCTCTCTTTCTGACATAGAATTAAATATAATGTCCAACAAGGAATCAGCCAACGTTTGGGAGATGCAATGCTGAATGACAATGTGAGCTGAACAGGAAAAAATTAAATGTGATAAAGTGAACTATATTTTTATTTGCACATAATTTAATCATTTGGAATACAGATTGAGTAGGGTCACCGCACCTGAAACATTAACTTTGATTTCTCTTCACAGATACTACTCGACCTGCTGAACTTTACCTCCAACGTCTGTTTTTGATTGCGATTGATCATACTGTTCATATCTGGCAGAAAATTTACAATTAAAAGCAGATACGTGTCACAAAATGTGCAGGGCTATGGCGCCAATGACAGTAGAGCTATTAGATTGCTTATAGTGTGGAAACAGGCCATTTGGCCCAATAAGTCCACACACATTCCCCTACAACTAACACTACAGACCATTTAGCATGGCCAATTAACCTAACCTGCACATTTTTGCGACTGTGGGAGGAAACCAGAGCACCCGGTGGCAATGCACGCAGACAACAGAGGAATGTGCAAACTCCACAACAGAGTCGCCTGAGGCGGGAATGGAACCTGGGTGTCCGGCGCATTAAAGCAGCAGTGCTAACCACGGTGCTACCGTGCCGTATTGCACTGACCAACATGGAAGAAACAATATGCTGAGTTTCACCACCTTTGCTGTAATAATTCTATGTTACACATTTATAGCTTTTGGAGAATGCGGAGACAAGCTTGTTCAGTGAAGGACACAGAGTATTCCATCATCAATAATTTATCCCTATTATTTCATGCAGTTCAGCTGCCTCTGAAATGTATTTTCAAAGAAAATAGATTTCCTGAGATTTACGGGATGTTCAGATTTTTTTTACTTTGTATCATCAAGAAGAAACAGATTTCGCCCATAATTCAGGTTTCACAGACACACCAACTGTAATAGGAATAGGAAATAACCACATTTTCCAAGTGTAACCAAGTGCAATATGTAAACCTGTCAAGCAACATAAATATAGAGATAATGGAAACATGAAATACAAACAGAAAATGCTGGAGAAACGAAAAAGATGAGGAAGCATTTGGAGAGCAACAGAATTGACATATATAATATGATGTGACACTGTTCTGAAAAGTCCTATTAGAAACAAGGATTAACTTTTTGCATCTCTGCTCAGATGTTGCCAGATCTACTGAGTATCATTCCAGCTCTTTTGGTTTATTTCTTCTTTCTGAACTGTGACAAAGTGTCTGATCTGAATGATAGCAGCAAAGCTGTTACCTCAGTTGAATCTCGAGTGATTTGTTATCGACATTAAATGAGAAATTACAAAGTTCCTATGCTTGACAGGGCTCTAAATATCGATGACGTATTGCATTGTGAGAACTTGCGATGAAAATGTTGAAACAAAACGGAAGTTGCTGTGAATGCTCAGCAGGTCTGGCAGCGTCTGTGCAGAGAAATCAGAGTTAACGTTTCAGGTCCAGTGCCCTTTCCTCAGAACTGATAGTAACACGGAACATGTTGGTTTATATGCAGAAGAGACCGGATAACTCTTAATGGAGACTGTTAGTAGCTAAAAATAGGGTGTGAGTAATGGAAGGCTATGTGACAACTCGGCCTGGTGTATGGGTCTGGGGCTCGGACATTGGGGAGTTCAGACCCGAAAATTATTGTACTAGACTTTGAGTCTAAAAGGCTGCAGAGTCCGCACATTGAAAATGAGGTGTAGTTCTTTCAGCTTGCGCTGTATTTGCCTGGAACACTGCAGCAAGCCTGACACAGAGATATTGGCCAGGGACCACGATGGGCTGTTAAACCGGCAGGCAACTGAAAGCTCAGAGTCATTTGCAGCGGTCCAAATTGGATGTTCTGTGAAGCGGTCACCCAATCTACCGTTCATCTCCCCAATGTAGAGGAGATCACATTGTGAGCAGTGCATGTAGTAGACCGGATTGTGCGAATTGTTGGTAAGGTGCTGCTTCACCTCGAAGGTATAGTTGGACACTTCCATACTGATGAGGAGGGAGGTAAATGGGAATGTGTCACTCCTCCGGCACGGGAAAGTGAAGTGCTCCTGTGGTGGAAGTGAATAAAGAGTAGGGAATACTCCCTCTAGAAGGTGGACAAGGGAAGAGAGGTGAATATGTGCAGGTGGGGACATCTCGCTGGATGTGGAGGAAATGCGAGCTGTTGATCCTCTGCATGTTAATGCTGCTGGGATATTAGGCAAGGACAAGGGAAACTCCGTTGCTAGAGGGAAGGGGAGGGATAGGCTTGAAGTGCAGGAGATGGGTCAGACTCGGTTGAGGACCCTGTTGAGGAAAGTAAGGAAGGAGCCAGAGATCGACCAGGTGAAAGTGATGGAGGGTTCAAATCCCAAGCGAAATCGATGAACTTTTTCAATTCCGGACAAGAGAGAGATGCAGCAGCGATTATATCATCTATGTATCGGACAAAGTGTTGTGGATGGGTGCTGGAGGAGAACTGGAACAGGGCCGACGTACCCCAAGAAGAAACAGGCATAACAGGAGCCCAAGTGTGTATCCATGCACTTCCACTGTGTGGCAGGAGCAGGATGAAATCAATCGGTCAGCCTAGGCAGTTCTGTCTGTGAATCTTTTTTGCTGGGGAGATAGAAGCGAGATCTGTTATCAGAGGACCATCAACTTGGGGGCAGTTGGGGGGAGGGATGAGTGGGGCAGGAATCTCCAAATGAAATATGGTCAGTTATCATAGTTGATACCATAGCCTGATGTGCCATGGTAGGATCATGGTGCAGGGGGAGATTAGAGGAGGTATCTGAGATTGGGCGTTCAACCTCTGAAATTTCGAAATCAGTCCACCAGACGTATCGGGACAGGTTGAGTAACGCAGTCAGGGTTGAAGTTAAGTACATGCAGTGTAGGCTGTTCGGACAGTGACAGGTTGGATTTGGTGAGGAGAGTGCAGAGAAATTAAGGAAACTAATGCCATGTGGAGATTTCTCAATGAACAGATTTAGTTCAGGTAAAGGCCAGAGGGAGGGGTCCAGGTGGAGGGAGAGTGTTGCAGCTGGGTAACGGGTATATGGGACAGGGAGAGGAATCTTGCCGAACGAAATGGGCACTGAGGTGAAGACAGCAGAAGAGCTCAACTTAATGTCATGCCTTAAATTCATTAAAGTGGGGGCATAGATAGGCAAAGTTCAGATATTTGCTAAGTGCAGAACATTCAGCATCAGAGAGTGGAAGTTAAGGAGGGATTGTGAATAAACGACAGAAGGTGGTGGTTGGGGAGGGCAGAGAGTCAGAGGGCAGGTATGGGAGGGGAGGAAGGTTCCAGAGGGTCAAGGGCATCTCCACGTTGTTGCAAATTGTGTGCCCAGTACACCTAGTTATCACGACGAATAAGCCCGTGATTAAATTAGAATTGTGGAGTGTTGCAGCTTTGAGACAATATGATACGATGCTTCTGGACAGAGAAAACGTTGATCTCAGTGGTACTGATATCGCGCGATCAGTCCTCAGAAAGCAACTGACTGAAAATATTTGGGAAGGTAATCTTATTGCAACGTCCTGATTTCACTGCATTTACACTCAAGCAGCAAGATCTTACTTTTTGGAGACTTTAGATATATCTGAAAACATAATATACCTTGATGTTATAAACATGACAAATGTATCCATGGTTTTTGAAAGCACTAGCAAGGGCAGAGGCATTCCCAATAGCTCTGGGGAAAGTGTCATTGTTCAGTGAGGAAATTACCAGCGCAGAATTTCCTGTGATTCCCATTGACTACAGTTTACTCAGGATCCCTGATGTCACATGAGTCAAATACTACTTTGATGCAACGCAGGTTACTCTGACCTCACCTCAACTTACATTGGAAAATCAATTAAATAAATAAAGAACAAAAGGATAGTTCACGGCCTGTTTGCACAATGTGCTCACTCTCCTCACAATGTTTAAGGGAAAACTGATGCATGGATTTTCCGATTCTGAGGAGAGGTTTGTCCTATTTGTGATGAAGCTGTTTGGTTAAATGCTGTGACAGAGAGACTGAAAGACATTCCATTCTGTACCATGAGGAACAAAACCAGCCTGTTCACGGTGCATCAGATATTGACAGAAACACACTATTGTCTGTTTATATTGGACATTGATCATTTCAATCTCATCATTGACTGATGACAAATAGCAGCCCAGAAGCCAGCGGCTCCCATCATCCCAGTTGGAAAGCAAAAAGGGGAAGGGATGGCCAGTGAAAGTGGGAGTAACTGGGGAATTGGTGTAACTTACAGTGGGAGTGGCAGAAGAATAATGTGAAGGGAGATCATCAGTGGACGAGAATGTAGCAGCAGAAGGGGTAGTGCAAGGGGAGTAGAAATGTCAGAAAAGAGTAGGACGGAAGAGGAAGAATGGCAGATGACGTTAGAGTGATAGGGAAAAGCTTGTTTTTGAGGAAGTGAGATTGGATGAGAAAACATCACTGTACAAGAAAATCGGGCTCTGGATTCCATTTAAAATGTAGAAAGGATTCCTTGTACTTTCTCTTCTACCACTTGATTCTTGTTCAGGTTGGACATGTACTATATATTTCTATATCTCCATCAAGTGCAGACGACATGTTCCTTTCTCCCCTACTGTGGTAATTCAATATTTTTGATTTGTTTAAAGTATATATTTGCTTCCAATTCAAGATGGATATGAGAATATGGTTTGATCTTCTGCAGTTTGCCGCTAACACAGAACTTCATGGAATATTTATCCTCATCACATTCGCTGATTTAAACGAGCAATGAATGTTTGTCCATGTCCATCCTGCAGATTAAAAATTTATTCAGCTCTAGCTATTGCAGGGAATGTTACAAAGAACAGTGCCACGCAAAATGCTAATGTTCTATTGCAAGGTGCCAAACACTAGTTTATCCTAAATTATTTACAATGCCTATAAATAAAATATGCAGAGGGGCAGAATGTAAAAGGTGAATTCAACTCTGTGTCGAAAATGCTATTTGGGGCTCCCTCATAAAATGTGTTAACTACATCACTCAAATTCACCAAAATAGGAAAATCAAGAGACTGGAATTGTCAAGTCATCCTCTGACTGACATCTGGAGAACAGGAAGGAAATCACGGTTCGTTGTGATGTTCAGAAATGACGATTGCGAGAATGTGGAAGGTGGGGAGCATTGGGATGATGACCAATGAGCTGGTTGGATCATAGTCAGGAGGAAAGTGTTAGGCTACAGAAGGATAGAAACAGATTATTCAGATAATCAGATCAATGGCCTGATGAAATGTAACACCGGTAAATTGGGAAGATGCAAGTCAGAAGTAGCAAGACAAGAGGGTACTCAAAAGTGAGTATGAAAGAGGAGGGCTAAATTTGTTCGTTTTTTCTTTGCAGCAGGGAATGTTGAGGAGGGAATATGGTAAGGTGTACAAGAGCAAAAGGGGTATGAGAAGGACGAACAGGCAGCAGCTGTTTTCCTTAGTCAAAGGATCAAAAACAAATGGATACACTTTTAAACTGAACGTCAGGGGATGAAGAGAGGATTTGCGGAATATGTTTAGAACTGAGACGATGGTATGAATCTGGAATGCGTTGTCTAGGTGTGTCGGTGAGGCGGGTAAACCCACAAAGGTTTAAAATGTCTTCGGATATGCACTTGCTGTCACAGACGTGACAGACCTGTTTTTCATCGCATGATTCTTTGCAGTGGCAACAATGAAAATTCTGGTGTATTCTGAAACAATAAACAATGGCAGTTGCTGCTTTGTTCCTTTGACTGTACTCAGTAAGTGGCTATATTACAAACCAACATCATCTCATGCAACTTCAGCACTCACTCAATCAAAGGCAATCCAGCCATCTCTGGGAATATCCCGTGTAATTATTATGCTCAGTGATAGCATTGTCCAACAACAGCACTGACACTATTCTAACTGTTTGCCACCTTTATTGAAGCTACAGCCATAATATGAACACAGTTTTTCCTCCATTATAACACAGAACTCTAGCAATAAGGGTGGCATTTATCTGAAGAAAAAACAATTCTTTCCCAGGTATTCACTTTGACAAACAGCAAGTTTTCCCGTTTTTGCTGCCAGTTGTTTATCACAGAATTCCCCAGCCCAACTTCTTTTCCCTTTAACATTTTCTTGTGCACTGTCTCCCTAATCTCACACCCCTCGCTCCCTCAAATCCCCCACACTCTTCACCCTTACTTGTTAATCTCTGTAAAACCTGCGCCTCATCTCGATAATTTATTCCAATTCCCAACTCACTGTTTTGATTCCTTCTCTCGGCATAGTCATTAGACTGGTCGTGCCTGATCTCCTATTCACCCTACCTTCTGCTCACTTCCTGATTATCTGCTTTGGTTCTCATTCTCCTGGTTTATTCAAATCCATCTGAGTTGCACTAGCACACCTCCCCACAAGGATGTTGGTCCAGTTAAGATACAACCTATATTCTTTGTACAGGTCCCCACCTGTCCTGGAAGAGATCCCAATGATCGAACAATCTGGAACCCTCACCTCTGAACTAGATTTTTAACAAAATGTTAAGCTTTACTATCTTCCTCATCCTTCCCTCTTTTCCACATGACACGGGGAGTAATCCAGAGATTACAGAGGATTATTCTCTCTATCTCTCTCTCGCTATCTCTCACACAAACACACACATTCAAACACACAGAGAAAGACATGATATTACTTTACAGAAGAATACAAATAACCTTAAAATAATCGGAATGACAAGTCGAATGAAGTATTTAGTTAAAGAGAGGATGAGAGAAATTGCACTTCTTCTGGATGTCAGTTTGCTCGCTGAGCTGCAGAGTTCATTTTCAGATGGTTCATCACTGTACTAGGGAACATTATCAGTGAGCCTCTGGTGAAGTGCTAGTATTATGTCATGGTTGTTATTTATGTGTTTAGGTTTCTTTGAGTCAGTGATGTAATTTCCAGTATTGGTGATTTTATGTCCGGTACTTTTTGTCAGAGAGTGTTAGATGGAATCAAAATCGATGTGTTTGTTGATAGAGTTCAGATTGGAATGCTATTCTTCTAGGAATTCACGTGCGTGTCCCTGCATGGCTTGTCCTAGATGGATGTGCAGACCCAGTCTAAATTCCCATTCCTAGACGTGATGGTACAGAGAATACATAACGGAGAATTCACCACAAAGGTATACAGAAAAGCCACACACACAGACCAAGTGCTGAACTATGAAAGCAACCACCCCAACAAACACAAAAGAAGTTGCATAAAGACACTATTCAAAAGGGCCACAACACGCTGCAGTATACCACAACTGCAAAAAGTGGAAGAAGAACACGAAAACAATGTATTCGCCAAAAACGGATACCAGCGCAATTTCATCAACAAATGCCTAAGGGAAAGACAATGGAATGAGGACATGCCGCAACCCAAAGGACTAGCCACACTACCATACATCAAGAACATTTCCGAACTGACAGCCAGACTACTGCGACCACTAGGACTCATAACAGCACACAAAAAAACAGCCACTCTCAGACAACAACTCACCAGAACGAAGTACCTGATACCTAGCATGAGTAAAACCAAAGTAGTATACAAAATCCCATGCAAGGACCTCACAAAACACTACATAGGACAGAGAGGAAGACAGCTAACGATCCATTGGAAATGCTCGCGAATATCTGATTGTTTAGTGCAGCATAAGCATTTAAAATGCAAGTATTGCAAGGCCAGTTTCACTATATAGTTTAAGTATTGCTCAGAATATGAATAATTTAAATGATGTATTCCAATTACTCAAACAAATCTGTCATTGCTTTGGCACAAATCTCCTTGAAAAGGTTTGATTTTTCACTCACACATTAATATATTCATCGTTTTTGTTCACTGTCTGCATTTCAAATTAAATAAAAATCTTTCTAAAAGTTAAACGTTTTCAAATTATTGTTCACTAAAATTTGATAGCACAAATCATTTATTT
Source organism: Chiloscyllium plagiosum (assembly GCF_037043375.1). NCBI lineage: Eukaryota > Metazoa > Chordata > Chondrichthyes > Orectolobiformes > Hemiscylliidae > Chiloscyllium > Chiloscyllium plagiosum. The sequence goes on along the minus strand of NW_028270186.1, from coordinate 32,432,643 downwards.
AGTTTAATATTCACAGAGCATGTTGAACTATAGCCATTTTTAATTCGCTGACAAATAGCTGAAGCTTATACATTTCAGTGAGAAATTAAGCTGATTGGTCATTTATAAATGTATAAGAACGTTAATTTAATTTGATTGTTCAATTGTTTGCTCGCCCTGAACATGTATTCATTCAGAAGCCAACCATTTTCAAAATGTTGGAGTGACAATGCACTGCTTTCAATCCTGACATTGTGTGTGTAATTCTGATCGCGAAAAGAGTTAGATTAGATTACTTACAGTGTGGAAACAGGCCCTTCGGCCCAACAAGTCCACACCGCCCCGCCGAAGCGCAACTCACCCATACCCCTACATTTACCCCTTACCTAACACTATGGACAATTTAGCATGGCCAATTCACCTGACCTGCACATCTTTGGACTGTGGGAGGAAACCGGAGCACCCGGAGGAAACCCACGCAGACACGGGGAGAACGTGCAAACTCCACACAGTCAGTCGCCTGAGGCGGGAACTGAACCCGGGTCTCTGGCACTGTGAGGTAGCAGTGCTAACCACTGTGCCACCGTGCCGCCCACTAAGTTGTTCGACCCTCACTTCCTCTGGTAACCTGGAGTGCTTCCTGTCTGGTCCAGGGGACTTATCTATCCTTATGTTTGTACTTCAATCAGTTTGTACTTCACTTAACTTTGTCTACTCCCTGTCCAAACAACTGATTGACTGCTTTCCATTTCAGGGCAATATACACTGCTGCCTTCTTGAGCAAACACAGTTCCAAATACCCTGCGAATCATGGAATGGAAAAGAAATGTGACCACACCAATGTCTTCCTGATGAAGGGCTTATGTTCAAAGCTTTCACTCTCCCGCTTCTCGGATTCTGCCTGACCCGTTGTGACCTACCATCACCACACTTTTCGACTCTGATCTCAAGCATCTGCAGTCCTCACTTTCTCCATTATTGAGGGCTGCCTCCTCTGCACACTGAGCAGGGAATTAATCAGCAGACGTTCATTGTTTGTGGAGCTGGCTTTTCAGATGTGGAACATTGAATTTGATTAATTAAAAAAGAAATTACAACTCAACAATTATTCATTCAGTCCCAGAGTTACAGTTCTCGATCATGGAAATTCAGCTTGATAACAAACAGTAAATAACAGAACAACTCGGGGGTACAGAGTATTCCAGTGCTATATTCCAGACTGGATGTCCTTTACCGTAATGCAGGGAATATTATCGGACCGACTGATGTGAAAATGGTGACATAGAGAAGTGGACTTTTTTCCGATCGCATAGAGGTGTTTGAGGGAGGCCAGGGCTGACAACTCAATATTCTGGGATACAAGAACAATAGGCAGCACAGGAGAGGGGTAAAAGAGAAGGTGGTGTTGCATTGTTAGTTATGGAGTGAATGAGTGCAGTAAGGACGGATGATATCTTGGAAGGGTATTCAAATGACGCCTTCTGGGTTGAGGTTAGGATCAAAACAATGGCAGACACACTGCTGCGGAGATATTATAGACCCCCATGTAAAAGAAAATACAGGAGCAGATATATAACCAATTCACTCATGTGTGTAAATACAATAATAGGATCATTGTATTCTGGCATTGCAATTCCAAACATTCATTCGGGCAGTGATAATTTTTAAAGATGGGGCAGATGTCTTGATATTTATTCCAGAGAGCCTCTAATATCAACATGTAGCAGATACAATTGGCGGGACTGTGCCAGGCCTCACTGTGGGGAACAAAGCCAGTCAGGTGTTGCGTAAGAATTAGGAGAACATTGTCGGATTAGTGACTGTGACTCGTGTACTTTAGCTTCTTAAAGAAAAGACCAAAACGAAAATGTTTGAAAAATAAGAATAACTTGGATGAAGGAGGCAGATTTTATCAAAAAAATGGCAGGATCTGGCCACAGGACAGTTACTTCTTGATGAAACTCCAGCAAAACAGCGTGGGGGTGTCACATGCTCAAAATGGAATTGATGAGAGTATCACCGATGTTACACGAAAGGTGAAATGTAGAATAACCAGCCCAGTGACGCTTGGAGGTCTACAAATATTCAGAACGGAATTAACAATGAAAGAGAAGCTCTAAGGAGAAATAAAGTGAGCAGGTCAATGGAGGTCCCAGAAGAGTAGTTGACAACGTAGGGCAAAACTCAAGAAAGTAAGTAGAAGAGCAAAAAGCGGAGAGGGGGCTTGATAAAAGCATTACTGGGCGATATTTTCAAGAATCCAAAGATATTTTGTCGGTTTATTAAGGGTAAGAAGGTAACATGAGAAAGAATAGAGAGTATTAGGGATCGAGGATGCAACCTGTACATAAAGCCAGATAATATGTCAAACGCTTACTATATATTGTTCTTCAATTTGGAGAAGCAGCTCCTGGATTCGCTGTCTGTTCCTGCCAGAGTGAACTGAAGCAAATTGACACAGAAGCTGAGGAAGGATTGAATGTTGATGCAGGATAAAAAGTGGGCAAATCCCTCGATCTGGATGAACTGTATTTGGAAGATGAGGGAGGAGATTAAAGGCACTTCAGCTTAGTATTGTTTATTGTTTTGTCTCTGGCCAAAGAGGTGGTGTGATCGAACCGGAATCGAACATCTAATGTAGGTTCAACTTCCACACAGAGTGCTAGAAAAAAAAGCCATGGGATTAAAGACCACCAAGTCTCACATCAGTGGGAGGGAACAATTGGAGAAAATTGTGAAGGTTTTTGAGGTTGGATCACTAAGTACCTTTAAGGCTGAGATGGACATATTTTTAAACAATAGTTATGTGGAAAACGCAGGAAAATGGAATGGAAGGTTATCAGAATATATATACGCGAACTGAAAGGAAAAGCAGACTCAGCGAGCAGATGGGTATGCTGTCGTCAATATGTCAAATTGCAAACTTTTTGTAATAGCTTGTGTTCACTGGACAATCAATCTCTCTCCCTCCGGAGTGAGACACAGTTTGGAATGCAATCGATGGATTGAATAAATTCATAAATGCAGTACTAATAGACAGAAAAGACCAAAGGACTGCGACAACGTGGATTAGCTGTCGGGGCGAATATTTGCATCAGCGCAGTCACCACTACTGGAAGGAAGACCTCAGCAAAACACCCCCCAAGTCCACGTATGGGCCTGATGTAAAAGAGTGCATAAGGCCCAAATGTTACATCAGTCTAGAGTCTCCCTCCTTCTCTCACCCAAACTAAACGTGGACTGGTCTATTGACGTGCTGTTAGTAGCTGAGTAGGTAGTAATGTTTTGGTCCGAGAGGGTTCATTACAAAAGAGAAAGTGCTAGAAAAGCTAAAAGGTCTTAAAATTGATAAACCTCCTGGCCCCGATGGGCTACATCCTAGATTTCTAGGGGAGGTGGCTGATGAAATAGCGGAGGCGTTGGTTGAGATCTTTGAAAAGTCACTGGAGTCAGGGAAAGTCCCGGAAGATTGGAATATCGCTGTTGTAACCCCCTTGTTCAAGCAATGATCAATACAAAAAATGGGAAATTATAGACCAATTAGGCTAATCTCGGTTGTTGGTAAAATTCTAGAATCCATCATTAAGGATGAGGTTTCTAAATTCTTGGAAGAGCAGGGTCAGATTAGAACAAGTCAACATGGATTTAGTACGGGAATTTTGTGCCTGACATACCTGTTGGAGTTCTTTTAAAAGGTGACAAGTAGGTTAGACAAGAGAAACCCAGTGGATGTGGTCGACCTAGATTTCCAAAAGGCCTTTGATAAGGTGCCACACGGGAGGCTGCTGAGCAAGGTGAGGGCACATGGTGTTCGGGGTGAGCTACTGGTATGGATTGAGGATTGGCTGTCTGACAGAAGGAAGAGGGTTAGGATAAAAGGTTCTTTTTTGGCATGGCAGCCGGTGACAAGCGGTGTCCCGCAGGGTTCAGTGTTGGGGCCGCAGCGGTTCACATTATATATTAATGATCTAGATGAAGGGACTGGGAGAATTCTAGGGAAGTTTGCCTAGAATACAAAGTTAGGTGGAGAGGCAGGGTAGTACCGAGGAAATGGGAAGGCTGCAGAAGGATCTAGACAGTTTGGAAGAGTGGTCCAGGAAATGGCTGATGGAATTCAATGTGAGCAAATGTGAGGTATTGCACTTTGGAAAAAAGAATACAAGCACGGACTACTTTCTAAACGGTGAGAAAATTCGTAAAGCCAAAGTACAAAGGGATCTGGGAGTGCTAGTTGAGGATTCTATAAAGGTAAACATGCAGGTTAATTTTGTGATTAAGAAAGCGAATACAATGTTGTCAATTATCTCAAGAGGTTTGGAATATAAAAAGCACCGTTGTGCTACAGAGACTTTATAAAGCTCTGGTTAGGGCCCATTTGGAGTACTATGTCCAGTTTTGGGTCCCACGCCTCAGGAAGGACATACTGGCACTGGAGCGTGTCCAGCCGAGATTTACACGGATGATCCCCGGTATGGTAGGTCTAACATTGAGGAATGGCTGAGGATCCTGGGATTGTATTCATTGGAGTTTAGAAGATTAAGGGGAGATCTAATAGAAACTTACAAGATAATACATGGCTTGTAGAGGGTGGACGCTAGGAAATTGTTTCTGTTATGCAAGGAGACTAGGACCCGTGGACAGCCTTAGAATTAGAAGGGATAAATTCAGTACAGAAATGCGGAGACATTTCTTCAGCCAGAGAGTGGTGGGCCTGTGGAATTCATTGCCACAGAGTGCATTGCAGGCTGGGACGCTAAATGTCTTCAAAGCAGAAACTGATAAATTCTTGATGTCACAAGGAATTAAGGGCGACGGGGAGAATGCGATAAGTGGAGTTGAAATGCCCATTAGCCATGATTGAATGACAAGGGAGACTCGATGGGCTGAATGGTCTTACTTCCGCTCTTATGTCTTATGGTCTTATGGTTCAGTGAGCAGCAACTCACCACAAAGTACAGGTAAGCTCAGGTAAAGTCCTTTTGACGCTAGTCTGGCAACAGTTGGGCTGGCTGTTAGGGCAGTTGCACATTCCTCCTGCAAGATGTGGAATCTCAGGGAGATTTCCACCGTCCCTGATGACTACACGTATGGGCAGTATAACCAGCTGTAGCTCCTGGGGGACCATGTTCGGGACCTGGACCTGGCTACTTTTCGGATCACCCAGATACAGAGCACTTCATAGATAAGAGCTTTCACGAGGTGGCCACACCTAAGTCCCTTCCTTAGCCAAGTTTCTGTTAAGACTATAATATCCCAGTCCCATGTAAAGCTCCACGCGCTGAGTTCATCAGCCTTACCTGTCAGCCCCGTTTCATTTAAATAAACGCAATTTAATCCAACAGGCGTTCCTTGCTTCCTGTCGTGTTCCAGGCAGAGAGTAGCTGAGCGAACATCATGAATGGCGAAGGGAGTAGGCAGGGAGTGCAGGAATCCCCTGTGGCCCTTCCTCTCGGAAACAAGTATAACATTTTGGATACTGGTTTTGTTTGTGTTGGGAGATGGGGGATGGGTGTCAGGAAATGACCGTTCAGCGGAGGGCAGCAGTAGCAAGGTTGGTTGGACTATGATTGGCTCTGGGGAGCAGCAGGAAAGGATAAAGGAAAACATGGTCTGAGGTATAGGTGATTCGATTGTTAGGGGGACAGATCGGAGATTCTGTGTCCTCAAATGGGAAACCAGGATGTTATATTGCGTCTCAGGTGTCAGGCTCCAGGATGTCTCCAATCAGCTGCAGAATATTCTCGAAGGGGAGGGTGATCAGCCAGAAGTCATTGTGCACGTTGGCACAAATTACACAGGTAGATATAGGAATGAGGTCCTATAGAGTGATTACAGAGAGCTTGGAGTAAAGCTAAAATCCAGGACCTTGACAGTGGTCATCTCCTGATTATTTTCAGTGTCTTGAAGTAGTGATGGTAAGAAAAGGAGGAAATGGCAGATAAATATGTGACTAACGAATCGATGCAGTGAGGAGGGATTCAGATTTTTAGATTATTGCGATCTTTACTGTGACAGAGTTGACCTCTTCAAGAGGGACAGGTGGCACATGCAATGGATCGGGGACCAACAACTTGGCAGACAGTTTTAACTGTGCAACACGGGAAAGTGTAAACAAGATTGGCGAGGTGGGTGGTGGGGTGGTGAGTTATCCTCAAGATCATGGATGAAAATGCAAGGCTGGAAGGATATAGTAATCAGAAACACTAAGATGGAGAGACAGTTCAGGATGGAACACGATAGGGAGGAAGGAATTCCTGCTGGATTAAATTACATTTATTTCAATACAAAAGAGCTGACTGGTTAGGCCGGTTAACTCAGGGCATGGATACGTACGTGGGGCTGGGATATTTTAGCCATTACAGAAACATGGCTAAAGGAGGGATCGGACTAACAGCTTAATGTACCAGGGTAACGTGCGTTAGGAGGGACAGAGGTGGTGGAAGGAGGTGAGTGGGCGTTGCATTTTGGATGAAGGCGAGTATCACAGCGGTGATCAGAGATGATATATATAAAGGATCTACCAGTGAGGGTTTGTGGGTGGAGCTAAGAAATAGGAAGGGGATGGTGACATTATTGGGTTTGTACTATAGGTCCCCGAATAGTCAATGGTAATTAGAGGAACAAATATGCAGGGAGGGAGGGGAGACTTGCAGGAACAATAGTGTTGTAATAATAGGGGTTTTAATAGGGCAGACTGGGACTGCCAGAGCATTAAGTGATTTGATGGAATGAAATCCATTAAGTGTGTCAGGAAAGTTTCTTCAAGCATTATATAGAGGGTCCTGTTCGAGAAGTGGCAAACTTTGATCTACTCTTAAGAAGAAGGGCAGGACAGGTGACGGAGGTGACAGTGGGTGAGCATTATGCGACAAATAACCATAGTTCTATTAATTTTGAAGTGGTTATGGAGAGTGAAGATGAAACTGCTCCACACGTTCAAGTTCTAAATTGTGGCAAAATGAATTTTGATGGATTTATACAGGAGCTTGTAGAGTGGTTGGAGTAGTTGGTTTGCAGGCAAAGGAAACTGGCAAATAGGAGACAGCTAGAGTTCAAAATCTACAATATATGTTCCTGTGAGCATATATTGTAGAGTTCCTGTGAAAAGAAATTTGTCAGGAATGGGGAGCCCTGAATGATAAGAATTATTGAGGCTTTGATCTGAAAAAATGTGGAGGTGTGGCTCAAGTCCAGGCAAGTGCGATCAATGGAACTCCTGGAGGTTTATAAGTGATACAGGACTTTACTGAAGACGGAAATCAGGACAGCAATAAAGGGCTATGAGATAGCCTTAGCTGAGAAGATCAGGGTGACTCCAAAGAGGTACTTTAAGTATATTTAAGGAAAAGCATTAACTATTGAGAGAATAGGACCACTCAAATACCAAAGTGAACACGTATGTGTGTAATCATAAGAAATGTGCGATGTCCTTAACAAATATTTCTTCTCCGTGTTTAACGTGGAGAAAGACATGAATACTTGGGAATTTGAGGAAGTTGAATATGGTATCTTAGGGACAGTCCATATCACAGTAGAGTAGGTACCGGATGTACTGGAATTTTGAAGTTGCATAAATCTCATCGTCCTTACCAGATATATTCAAGAACACTGCAAGGAGCTAGAGAAGAATTAGCGGTGGTCCTGGCTGATAATTTTGATCATCATTTACCAAAAGAGAGATCCGAGAAGACTGGGGGATTGCAAATGTTGCACCCTTATTCAAAAAGGACTGGAAAATAAAGCCAGGGAACTATAGACCAGTAAGTTTAACATCTGTGGAAGGTAAATTACTTAAGAAGATTCTGAGGGATAAGATGCATTTGGAAAACGGGGTTTGATTAGGAATAGCAAGCATGAATGGAAGCTCACGCCTGATGAATTTGTTAAAGTTTTTATGACATGACCAGGAGCTTTGACAAGGGTGAGCCGGTAGACGTCGAAACGTGTGGTGCTGGAAAAGTACAGCAGGTCAGGCAGCATCGGGGGAGGGGGGGGGGGCAGGAGAATCGACGTTTCGGGCATAAACACATCATTAGGAATGTCCAAAACATCGACTCTGCGGCTTCTTGGATGCTGCCTGACCTGCCATGCTTTTCCAGTGTGACACCTTTCGACTCTGATCTCCAGCGTCTGCAGTGCTCACTTTCTCCAATGGTGATAGAGAAGTACTATATGGATTTCAGTTACACCAGAACAAGATGAACTTTTCAGCCCATGGATCCTGATATGCAGGAACAGAGGGAGACTCTTCAGTCCGTCAAGTCGATTAAACTAGACCCAGTTTAGATCATGCAGCAACAGTATCAGTCTATTCAGCTACTTCAAGTCAGTAACACAGGAACGGGGTACACTGGAATAACATCAGACTACATAGCCCCTCAGGCCTGCCCTTCAATTCAGTAAGGTCATGGCTGAAATGTTCCTGACCCGAATTTCTCTTTCATGCCCAATTCTTTGTAGTCCTAAACTCCTTTGTAGTCCTCAACATCCATTTACACCACCCCGCGCCGTTATACGTTTCAGCGATGTAGCTGTCTGGAATAGAGAGGCCCCAACAGTCACTAACCTCTGAGAGAAGAAAACACTCCCTACACATATAGCTTGGCCTATTGATTTGAACAAACTAATAAACACAGCGTCAGAGTGACTGGCCCTGACATCACGGCAGGATTTGACTGAGCAAGGTTTCAAGGAGTCTGAACAAAATTGAAATCCCCACTGTTTGGGTCATACAGAATACAATGTGGCTGGTGGAGATCAAACCTCTCAGTCCTGGATATCTCTGTAGGCGATCCTCAGGGAAACGTTCTCGGCATAAATTACTTCAGCTGATTCATCAATGTCTTTCCCTCTATCATACGATCAGAAGTGGGAATGTTCAGTGAAGATCAAATAATGTTCAGAAAAATGTGTCTCCTCCTCAGGTGCTAAAGTATCAATATCAGACAACATTCAAACTTGTGCTGTTAAAGTGTCGGCCACAATCATGTAATAGTGCGATCAGATCCTGCACATTTCCATGTTTATAAAAAGAAGCTTATGCAGCATCTCACGCTGGTTTCACAGAGATGTGAGAAAACCATTCAACCCATCAAAACTATTGGATAAGAAGAGACACAGCCTATTTGCTATCGCCAGCCGACTACACGGGAAAAGAATTTGAAAACCGATCTGCAAACGTTAGAATCCAAAGTAGACAGGCAGGAGGCTGAAGATTGCAACAAGCCAGGCAGCATCAGCAGGTGGAGAAGACAACGCCTTTGGTATAACCCTTCTTCAGGACTGCACGTACAGTAAGGGGGCTAAAGATAAAGAGGTGGGGAGAGAGAAGAGGAGGCAGGGTGGTGAGGTGGGGATAGGTGAACACAGGTACAGGGATACCACTGGGTTGGACCACGGGAGGACTGAATCTGGGTGGTAGCTGGAAAAGGGGTTAGTCAGATGAATGGAAG